>NC_045966.1:34578815-35178815 GCF_010909765.2 Amblyraja radiata | reverse complement strand
TTAATTCTAGAACTCTAGCATTAGCAATCATATTTCCCACTGTCATAGCCCCATGACCATATAACATATAACCATATAACAATTACAGCACGGAAACAGGCCATCTCGGCCCTACAAGTCCGTGCCGAACAACTTTTTTCCCTTAGTCCCACCTGCCTGCACTCATACCATAACCCTCCATTCCCTTCTCATCCATATGCCTATCCAATCAAGTTAAGCACAAGTACAAAGGGAAGATAGAGTGCAGAATACAGAATGCAATTATGTAATGCAATTACATAATGCAATTATATATAAAATGACCTCTGGAATTCTTCCCTTAAACCTTTCTGGTACTCTTCTTTTCTATTGTTTGAAAAGCATCAAATTATAAGACTAAGGCTGAACACGGAGAACATCTTCCATTAGCAAAGGGGACAGTAATTAGGCACACATGGAATAAACTGATAGAATGGTGAGGGGAGTGTTGAAGGATGGTGATTTGAGGTTTCCAGATTTGGAATTGGAGATAGAAGCTCTCATCAGATTTCTGGTGACCGTCAGTCGTCCCTTCAAAAGTCTGAATCAAGAACTGGAAATGCTGCAAAAGTACGTTTACCAAAAACTATTTTCAGCCAGGATGGATCAAGTGGCCTCCTTCTGTGCTAAAAAAATATACAATTAAAAATCCAATCTCTGCTTTAGCCACGTTTCTCCTTTGGAAGTTCTGACTATGTTGCATCTTCACACAGAGCGGATATCTGTTCTTTCCAAATCCATCACTATCATATCTGTGTCATTGTCAATCTCATTAAATTATTCAGGTAAGGTATACATTGGTTGGGGGGTCTAACTGTTTATATTTGCTTTAAATACAATTTCATAATCTCACCTTTAATGTTACTTGAGTTATAATATGGGGTGGGAGATTGCAACTTCCACGTGGTCTGCCCTGTTTTGACTAATGCAATCAACCTGGTGTGGACAATCAAATAAGATCAAATAGAACAAGTTGTCCTACAACTTTGGGCTGTGCACGCCATACGCAAGAAGAAGAAGAAGTTATAATATTGAGACCAGTTTGAGACCAGTCCTGTGAAAACCTCTTTCAAATCATTCTGTTTCTACAGCAAGGTGAAATAAAAGCACGGGGCTTTGATATCACACCAGCTCCTCAGAGAATATGATCTACAGCAGCCAAAACCTTCCAATTTGAATCAAATTTAAAGCCTGCTTGAAGATAACCCAGACAATTTCTATTAAACTTTTTCTGGGTTTTCATTCACGCATATAAATGAGTAACTGGTACTTTGGATTATGCTGGCACTTTTAACTTCCTTTTTGCACTTTACTATCATTTAACTGAGCAATCCTATTTCATTGATATTGCTTGTTCATTAATGACAAATTGAGCTCAAGTTGCATCTTATCTGATTTAAATTCTCTTTTGAAAACTGAAGACAATAATACATTTTTGGTCCTCTAGGTGCTGTATTACCAACTCACTGTTGAGATTAATTACAGTATTTAATTTCTATCAGAGAGAAATATTAGTTGAGTGGTATATCTATTTCCAATAATCTCCAAAATTTTAAGCTACATTTCAAAACCATCACATTTCTTTGTATGAAATGCAGATTTCTCTCTTTTGGGGATTCTGCCAATAGAGTCAAGTTTGTCAGACAGCCAAGGCAACTTCCACAATATTGGAATAAAATGCAAGCAGCTGCTTTAGAATATATTTACAAATTAGTGGATCATTTCTCTTAGACCAGATAATTTATTCTCAGTTTTCACTTGCACAGCATGGAATAACATGCTTTGGTAAAACCATAAATCAACAAACACTTTCACTCACTGCAAAAAAAAAAGCACGTGATCAGCAATGGTGCTTCAGCATGGCATAATTCTCTATAGAATGTACAGTACTTCCCATGCACAATGTCACCTCCATATTGTATCGGTTGGCCTTGAAATAAACCATTTACCTGTTGTAAGCAGCAGTAGAGTTGCTGCCTTACAGCACCAGAGATCCGGGTTCGATCCTGACTATGGGTGCTTGACTGTACGGAATTTGTATGTTCTCCCCGTGACCTACGTGGGTTTTCCCCGGGATCCCCGGTTTCCTCCCACACTCCATAAATATTCAGGTTTGTAGGTTAATTGACTTGGTATAATTGTAAATTGTTCATAGTGTGTGTAAGATAGCATGAGTGTGTGGGGTTTGCTGGTCAGCATAGGGCCGGTGGACCGAAGGGCCTGTTTCCGCGCGATATCTCTAAACTAAACTAAAAAATATATTTATTTCAAAGACTTTCAAATGTTTCCATGAGAAATCCTAGTTATTGATACTGCCCCTATACTAACATTGAAGATAGAATCATATATCCAAAGGTGATCGGTCTCATAATTGAAAACTTGTGATTCATTAGTTTATAAAGAAAAAGGATGTAATATGTTTTAAGTCACCAGACAAGGAAACAGTCTTAATATTGTTTGCACTGTGTGAATATTTCTCCATAAATGTTTAATATGGTTGCATGAAAATATTTTTTCTGCTGTTTTAACAGTTGTATTAAAAATGGATGAATTAAAATAATGGACAAAATATTTCATGAGGAGAGGTTAAGTTCTGGGTTTAATCCTGCCTCTAGAGATCTGTCTCTAGAGATACTTCAGCTCAGGGCTGAGCAAGTGTTGGATTTTCAGTTGTGCAGTCCATTAAATGTACCATTAAATCAACACATTATGATCTCTCTGGTGGACATAAATGGTTCGATGGTACAATATTGAATAAGAGCAAGACAGTTATCCCTGCATGCTGGCCAATATTTATCCCTTCAATATTACAAAAAAACATGTCATCTAGTCATTATAACATTCCTGTTCATGAGAGCTTGTTGTGTGAAAATTAGCTGCTGTGTTTCCTACTTTACAGTGAGGACAAAACTTCAAATAGTTATTTTTTTGCTGTTAAAAATATTGATGATTCCTTAGCTCATGAAATGAGAATTATATAAATACAGGACTTTGTTTTCAAGTAACTATTTATGTAAAGTTTCCACAAGGGAAAAGCAATCAATATAAAATATATCTATCCTTACAGGAAGAACTTTTCTGGATGGAAAATGTGGAAGTAATACACTGTTTTGAAATTTTAGCTTCATTCATTTACCTTCATTCATCTTCCCAATGGATCAGACTACATTTTTATTCCTGCGACAAGATTGCAAACTACCAAAAATAATGGCAAAAAATAATATTAACGCAAGAATCCAAACAAAAGTTTACCTGGAGGGAATATTTAATAACATCTCATTTGTTATGTCTTACATGTGAATTAAAGTCATACCATGAATATCTTCCACCAACCAATCGTGTTATTCTCACGAAACGCGTTAGAAATTCTGAAGAAGTTTTCACCTCCACCTATTCCATTGTGAAGTTTAATAGCATAACATAGAGATTTTATAGCTATTTAATGTCTTCCTAGAAAACTTGAATACACTTCAAAATCCCCCCATAATCATTAAATTGTGCCTATATATATATATATATATATATATGTGTAAAATTTTGTGTTTTGTGGAAGATACAGTATTTAATAACCAACTCATGAATAGTAAATGGTGAGTGTTTATTCTTTGGTGATAACAATACTGCATTATTGTTGCATTATCGCCATCAATTTGAAGGTTACAATTTGTTTTCATATCAGTTCTTAGGGAAAGCTTCCAAAGCTATGTGTTGTAAGTTAGACTGCTTTAAACTGAAAAGAGTAATTTTATCATTTCATGCCTGTAGTTTGTTTTCTTTAAGGCAAATAGATTCTTCTGTTAAGAATTCATTCATTCATCATCATTGAAAACATTAGCGAAGTAGTGGTGCTGCTTTCCGACGGGAACTCCACACATCTCTGTCCTCCAGTTCCTGCAGCCTTCCGCCGCTGGAAGTATAGGATTTTGGAGTGTGTGCTTTATCATCATTCCTTACAATGCTGGAAGTAGAGACATTGATTTGCCTTCTTGTCTGTTGCATCAATGTGATTGGTCCATGACAGATTGTTGGTAATATTAACGCGTTGAATCTCTCAACAATTTTCAGTTTAGCACCTTCGATATCGATTGGGGCATGACCACCACAATGTTTCCTGAAATCGATAACTAGCTCCTTCATATTCCTGACATTGAGTGAGAATATTGTCTTGACACCATGTTACTAAGGTCTCATGTAACTCCTTCCTGTACTCTCAACATTGTTCATTATCCAGCCCACCACAATGGTGTCATAAGCAAACGTGTAGATGGAGTTTGAGCCAAATTTAGCTGTGCAGTCACGAGTGTAAGGAAAATGTAGTGTGGTGACTGAGAGCACATCCTTGTAGGGTACCGGTATTGAGAATTATTGTAGAGGAGATGTTGTCACCTATCCTCACTGATTATGCTTCTGGTCCAGAAGTATTGAGATGATTTTTGGATGGGGTTATGGTGTTGAAGGTGGAGCTATCTATACTATATTTGAGAAAAAATGCTACCCTATATCTCTATGATGTTTTAGCCATTTTACCGACTGTCCACCTCCGCTCCAACCTCCCAAGGATTTTCCGATTGGTGAAATAATAAAAAAGTTATAAATGTTTAAAATATCATTAGATCAGCAGATTGGCCTTCTCGCCTGTCAGTCACCATGATGAAGGTACACCTTCCGGGGGGGGGGGGGGGACAGGAGAAAAAGATCCAGAGTACGGATGTGAGTTAGTCACACCAGAAGATCATGAGTGAGAGTTGAGTCCAGAACTGTGAGTCTATGCCATGAGTGAACTGAACTGTGTGTCTGCACTGTACTTGAAATTAATTGTTAGCCTGTACTATGCTCGAAATGAAATGAATTGTTAGCCTCCACTGTGCATGAAATGAAATGAATTGTTGGCCTGCACTGTGCTTGAAATGAAATGAATTGTTGGCCTGCACAGTGCTGGAAATGAAATGAATTGTTGGCCTGCACTGTGCTTGAAATGAAATGAATTGTTGGCCTGCACTGCACTTAGTCCAAAGTACCTGCTCATTCCAGAAGTCCTCCTCACTCCGGAAATCCCGCTCACTCCGTGTAGTATAGGATTTTGGTGTGTGTGCTTTATCATCATTCCTTACAATGCTATGTGCTTGAAATGAAATGAATTGTTGGCCTGCACAGTGCTGGAAATAAAATGAATTGTTGGCCTGCACGGTGCTTGAAATGAAATGAATTGTTGGCCTGCACTGTGCTTGAAATGAAATGAATTGTTGGCCTGCACTGTGCTTGAAATGAAATAAATTGTTTGCCTGCACTGTGCTTAGTCCAAAGTACCCGCTCATTCCGGAAGTCCTCCTCACTCCGGAAATCTCGCTCACTCCGTATAGTATAGGATTTTAGTGTGTGTGCTTTATCATCATTCCTTACTATGCTATGTACGACTGTGCTCGCAACTTCTACTGAACCTTTGGCTCACTAGAAGCTCAACCGCCCTTTGACAGGTCTTGTTTTCGGCCCTGCTGGGGATCCACAGCCCCCTCCCCACCTGGCAAACCAGGTGGGGAAGACGCTTTAGTCGCCGACTATCCATCCATGAAGCAGGTAGCATGGGATTACATGGTACCCGTGGCGGGGGGAACTACCCCCGACCTGAACTGCGTAAAAATAATTTAAGAAAACTTAGATTATTGATCAATACGCAAGAGACTGCAGCTGCTGGAATCTGGAGGAAAACACATACTGTTGGAGGAACTCAATGGTTGAGCTGCAGTTCAGAAAGGAAAAGAATGGTTGAAGTTTTGAGTCACGATCCTGCATCAGGATTGAGAGTGCAGAAGAAGGAAAGCCAGTATAAGGGATGAGAGGGGAGAGGGCTTATTAGTACATTGTGGTTCAATTAAGGTGTCAGCAAAGATCCATATTCAAAGTAGACTATTGTCACATACACTAGGGTGCAATGAAATTCCTTGTTCTCATGTCATTCTATTGAACGCCTTTGCATTAAACCCCAATAAATAAAATGTGAAAGGCTACTGATTTACATCTTTGAGGGGCTTAACATTTATTTCAGGCACTGAACATCGACACCTTGACAGGAGCCTTTCATGACCTATTAGCCAACTTATATTCAGAATGGCCACATATGTAATATCAAAAAGATAAGTCCATATCTTACACATCTAACATGCCAATGGACCTGTAACATGTCCTCATGTCAATAGATTTCTAGGCCATTTTTTTCTCGGGTGAGAGATCATAATATTGATGTTGGTATTCATTTTTCCTTTAACTAAATCACCTGAGTACTTCACAACTTTTTTTAGCATCCTGTTGATTAGGCACTATGTTCCTTTTTAGAATTAAAACAAATTGAAGCATTAACCCCTCACGGAATCTGCTGAAGGAATTGGCCTGGATCATTCCTCAGCCACTTTTCATCAGACAAGTGTGGGCATACAATTAGTCATTTCAGCTTGGGAAGCAGAAGCCTCTTTACCAGCACCATCATTCATCAGAGAAAGAGAAAGCCAAACATTCTTCACAAATTTTTACATAATTCAGATATCTATTGCAATGCGCAATCAATGGATCACTTATGTTGCACAATACTCATATCTATTTGTGGACAAATTAACAGCACAATCTGTTTTTGATGGTGGTGCTATATTTTTGCTGGAACACGGGAGATACTTATTTGTAGCCATCAGGTAATCGCACAATATTGAATAACAATTTAAGAAATGGATTTGGTTTGCAATCTTGTTTGATTAATTGCAGTTTCAGCATCACTCTTTCAGTCCTGCAATCTGTTGATATTATGGTCTGCAATTATAAAATCATCCACTAAGGTCTTTGTTTTATTGATTTGATGGAGTAATGGCATCACTGGAAAGCCAATGTTTATTACTCTTTCCTCATTATCCTTGGGAAGACGATGGCCGTGTCATCTCCTTGAACTACTGGACTCCTTCTGGTGAAAATATCCTCATGAAGCAGCTGATTTGTGAGTTCCAGCACATAAGGGTTGAGTAAAAATTAAAAGATGGTGCTATATTCCCCAGACGGGATGAAAGGCATTCTGCAAGTAGATGTATTCGGGCACATCTGCTATCTTGCTTGTAGAGATGGTTTAGGTTTAGTTTAAGGAGGAACTATAGATGCTAGTTTATACCGAAGATAGACCCAAAATGCTGGAGTAGCTCACCAGGTCATGCAGCATCTTTGGAGAAAAATAATAGGTGACGGTTCGAGTCAAGACCCTTCATCAGAAGGGTCTCGACCCGAACCATCATCTATTCCTTTTCTCCTGGTTTAGGTTTATTATTCTAATGTGTGCCAATGTACAATGAAAAACTTGGTTTTGCATGCCATCCAATAAGATTAGATAATACTATACATAAAACAATCAAGTTAAGCACAAGTACAAAGGGAAGATAGAGTGCAGAATACAGTTCTCAGTATAGTAGCACAATGTAGTGCATCAATTCCGTAAACAAAGTCCACAATAAAGTAGGGGTGCATCGGACAGTAACCTAGCTGATGGAAGCACAGTCTGAAGAAGGGTCTCGACCCGAAACATCACCTATTCCTTCACTCCATAGATGCTTCCTCACCCGTTGAGTTTCTCCAGCATTTTTGTCTGCCTAGCTGATGGAAGGATCATTCCAAACCAGATAACAGAGAGAACGAAGCTGTTTCCGAATCCATTGATGCACAATTTCAAGCTTTTGTGCTATCTGCTAGATTGGAGCAATGAGAGGAAGGAATGACCAGGTTGGGACATTTTTGATAATGTTGGCTGCATTTCCGAGAAAGTGTGAGGTGTAGATGGAGTCAATGGTGGGAAGTCTGGTCTGTGTGATAGACTGAGAAGAGAGTGCAACTCTCTGCAATTGCCTGCGGTCTTGTGCAGAGGTGTTCCCAAACCAAGCTGTGATGCAACCTGGCAGTAGCTTTCTATGGTGCATCTGAAGAAGTTTGTAACAGTTACTTCAATTTCCTTAGTCTTCTCTGGAAGTAGAGACATGGGTTGGCGGCGCGACCGACGTCGCAGCGGCCTCTGCAGTTCGTCTGTCTTTTTTTATTTTATTGTCCTGTTGAGTGCATAGTTTGTGGTGTGTTTTTGACTGTGTATGTGTGGGGGGCGGGGGGGTGGGTGGGGGAAACTTTTAGATCTCTTCCCTGAACGGGGACCTGACCTTTCCCTGTCGGGTCTCCATTGCCGTTGGGGCCTAGCACCGTGGAGCGGCCTCCAACCGGAACGACAGCTCAAGTCACGGAGCCTGCGGAGCTGCGGACCTACCATCGTAGAGCTGGCCAGCTTCGGAGCATGGAGAGCTGCGGTGGCGCGCTGCTGCGACCCGGCTCCGGTGGATGGTGACACCGGTGGGAGACCGCTTTGCGGGGCACCGGCAATGGCGACTTCTCCCGCTCGAATTGCGGGGTTGAAAGTGACCTGGAGCGGGGCCTTAAATCGCCCGGCGCGGCTTTAAATGGCCGCGGACTTGCTAGCGCCCACCGGGGGCTCCAACATCAGGACCCGGAGCAGAGCCTTACATCGCCCGGCGCGGCTTTAAGTCGCCGTGGGACTTGCTAGCGCCTGCCGGGGGCTTTGACTTTGACTTCGGGAGAGGAATGGAGAGCAGGAGAGACAAGACTTTGCCTTCCATCACAGTGAGGAGGAGATTCACTGTGATGGATGTTTGTGTAAATTGTGTTGGTGTGTGTCTTGGTTCTTTTCTTGTATGACTGCAGAAACCAAATTTCGTTTGAACTTCATGTGAGGTTCAAATGACAAATAAACGGTATTGTATTGTATTGTATTGTATTGTATTGTATTGTATTGTATTGTAAAGAAAAACATTGATTTGCCTTCTTGTCTGTTGCATCAATGTGATTGGTCCAAGACAGATTGTTGGTAATATTAACGCGTTGAATCTCTCATGACTGCCACCATACTTCCTGAAATTGATAACTAGCACCTTCGTATTCCTGACATTGAGTGAGAATATTGTCTTGACACCATGTTACTAAGGTCTTTAACTCCTTCCTGTACTCTATCTCATCATTGTTCATGATCCAGCCCACCACAATGGTGTCATAAGCAAATGTGTAGATGGAGTTTGAGCCAAATTTAGCTGTGCAGTCATGAGTGTAAGGAAAATGTAGTGTGGTGACTGAGAGAACATCCTTGTAGGGCACTGGTATTGAGAATTATTGTAGAGGAGATGTTGTCACCTATCCTCACTGATTGTGTTTCTGGTCCAGAAGTATTGAGATGATTTTTGGATGAGGTTATGGTGTTGAAGGTGGAGCTATCTATACTATTACTAAAAGTCTCATCTTGACCACTTCTGACATATGTTGTAAATAAATTTGAGAAAAAATGCTACCCTATATCTCTATGATGTTTTCGCCATCTTATTCACCGTCCTCCTCTGCTCCAACCTCCCAAGGTTTTTCCGATCGATGAAATAATAAAAAATTAATAAATGTTAAAAAAATTGTGAGATCTGCAGATTGGCCTTCTCGCCTGTCAGTCACCATGATGAAGGTAACGCCTCTTCTGGGGGAGCAGGAGAATAAAGATCCAGAGTACGGACATGAGTTAGTCACACCAGAAGATCGTGAGTGAGAATTGAATCCAGAACTGTGAGTCTACGCCATGAGTGAACTGAACTGTGAGTCTGCACTGTGCTTGAAATGAATTATTAGCCTGCACCGTGCTTGAAATGAAATGAATTGTTAGCCTGCACTGTGTTTGAAATGAAATGAATTGTTAGCCTCCACTGTGCTTGAAATGAAATTAATTGTTGGCCTGCACTGTGCTTGAAATGAAATGAATTGTTGGCCTGCACTGTGCTTGAAATGAAATGAATTGTTGGCCTGCACTGTGCTTGAAATGAAATGAATTGTTGGCCTGCACTGTGCTTGAAATGAAATGAATTGTTGGCCTGCACTGTGCTTGAAATGAAATGAATTGTTGGCCTGCACTGTGCTTGAAATGAAATGAATTGTTGGCCTGCACTGTGCTTGAAATGAAATGAATTGTCGGCCTGCATTGTGCTTGAAATGAAATGAATTGTTGGCCTGCACTGTGCTTGAAATGAAATGAATTGTTGGCCTGCTCTGCGCTTAGTCCAAACGTCCTGCTCTTCCCGGAAGTCCTCCTCACTCTGGAAATCCCGCTCACTCCGGAAATCCTGCTCAGTGGAGAGGTCGCGCTCAGCCGAATGAGTAGATTCAAGAGAGTTTCACTGTCATATATATGTTGTGTGTGTGTGTTAGTTTGTGTGTGTGTGTGTGTGTGTGAGTGTGTGAGTGTGCGAGTGTATGAGTGTGTGTGTGTGTGAGATAGAGGGTGTGTGTGAGATGGAGGGTGTCTGTGTGTCTGGTTGTGAGTGTGTGTGTGATGGATTGTGCCTGTGTGTGAGATGGATGGTGTGTGTGTGTCAGTGTGTGATGGAGTGTGTGTGTGTGTGTGTGTGTGTGTGTGTGTGTGTGTGTGTGTGTGTGTGTGTGTGTGTGTGTGTGTGTGTGTGTGTGTGTGTGTGTGTGTGTGTGTGTGTGTGTGTGTGTGTGTGTGTGTGTGTGTGTGTGTGTGTGTGATGGAGGGTGTGTGTGTGTGTGTGTGTGTGTGTGTGTGTGATGGAGGGTGTGTGTGTGTGTGTGTGTGTGTGTGTGAGATGGAGGGTGGGTGTGTGTGGGAGAGCCCACCAGCCGTGAGTGAACTGCCTACCCACCAGCCATGAGTCAACTGCCAGCCCACCAGCCGTGAGTCAACTGCCAGCCCACCAGCCGTGAGTCAACTGCCAGCCCACCAGCAGTGAGTGAACTGCCAGCCCACCAGCCGTGAGTGAGTTAACTGCCGGCCCACCAGCCGTGAGTGAGTGAACTGCCAGCCCACCTTTGGCCTACCTGAAACCACTTATTTCAGCCTACAAGGCTCCTATTAGCCCAGAAACCAGTCCCTTTTGCCCAAAATGCCCATATTAGCCCAGGAGGAGCGTTTTGGCCCAAAAGGCCCGTGCCAGGCCAGGAAAAGTCTGGAAAAAGTGCCTTTCACCCATCAGGCATGTACTAGCCCAGGAGGAGTCCCTTCGGCCCATCAGTAAGTATTCCCCCTGTATGTATTAAACCTCACCCCAGTATTTTTCTCCCTCCCTTCATTGGCACGCTGTGAGTTCCAAGCCAGGATAGACTTCCTCCTTCATTGCTGTGATCTGTAGAAAAAGATGAAAAATGTCTAAAATTGACTCTCCACCCTCTCCCCCTTCTCTGTCACAGAGTCTCTCACCTGTTTTGCGCAGAATTTCTGGAAGTTTCTGTGCTGCCAGCCCACCAGCCCCGAGTGACTGATCTGCCAGCCCACCAGCCCTGAGTGACTGTGCTGCCAGCCCACCAGCCCTGAGTGACTGAGCTGCCAGTGCACCAGGCCTGAGTGACTGAGCTGCCAGCCCACCAGCCCTGAGTGACTGAGCTGCTACCCCACCAGGCCCGAGTGACTGAGCTGCTACCCCACCAGGCCCGAGTCACTGAGCAGCTAGCCCACCAGGCCCGAGTGACTGAGCTGCAGCCCAAGAATCCATTCGGCCCACTATGTCCATACTAGTCCCTTCGGCCCACAACACCCATATCAGCGCTACAGAAGCCCCCCCCCCCCCCCCCCCCCCCCCCACTGGCCACCAATATTGGAATTGGTGGAGAGGTGGAATATTGCGTTGGGGGACCAGCGAGGCCGTGTGAACATGGGACCCAACCGGTCGCAATGAGTCTAGTAATTGATAAATAGGAGTCTAACATAAGAGTGCTTGTTGGCTATGTGTTCCAGAGATAGGTTTTGTGCCGGGGAGATGACATCTGCTGTGGATCTGTCGTGACAATATGGTAAATTGTAATGGATCAAGGCTGGCTGGGAAGCTGGAGTTAATGTGTGCGATCACAAGCTTCTCAAAGCGCATCATGATGGTGGATGTCAGAGGCACTGGACGGTGGTCATTAGGGCATACTACCTTACCTTTCTTTGACACTGGGATGATAGCGGTTTTTTGAAGCAGGTGGGGACCTCAGAATGGAGCAGTGAGTGGTTAAAGACATCACCGAATACCTCTGCCAGCTGATTCACACAGGTCTTGAGGACGTGGCCAGGATGTGACCTGTTACTTTGCATGGATTCACTCTCAGGAAGGCCGATCTTACATCTGCTACAGTAACTGTTGGTACGGTGCACCCATGACTGTTGGGGCTGGTGGCACTCCTCCGTTGACCTTCTGTTCAAAGTGGGCGTAGAATGCATTGAGTTCATCAGGGACGGCCACATTATTGTCAGTGATATTGCTGCATTTGCTTTGAACCTGTTAAAGTGTGCAAGCTATGCCACAATCTACAGGTATCTGTTTTATTGCCTCCAGACTCCAGCTTGGTCCACAATTCCCCCTTGGCATAATTTATGCTTCTACAAAGGTGTCATAGAGATTTGTTTGACTTGGGATTGCAGTTTGGAAGGAATATTGGTATACCCTTGTTGAGTAGATGTAGAGCACCCTGTACATTGCACATGCAGCAGCCTAAATGAATAGATGGTGGAGAGAATGAATACATATGAAATAAAGTGCAAATCAAATCACCTGCTTTTTCCTGAATGGTTTTATGGTGTTTCACCCAACCAATGAAGTCAAGGGTGTACCATCACACGTCACATCTGTGCCTTCAAGATGGTGCAAAAGTTTTGAGGTGTATGAAGGAGTCTGCCTTAGTGCTGTAAACAACCATATGTATGTGGCTTACTCAGATACAGCATTAATGGGGAGCGGTGGGTGATTAGCAATGATAATACCATTGAATATTACGTTAGGTGGTTGGACTGTCTCTTGTTGTGGATAGTCATTCCCTGACACTTTATGGTGCACATGTTACTTGCGTGAGAGTTGTTTATACTTGCTCTAAGCAGGTGTGGAATGCTTGAGTTTCTGAGAAATTGCAAATGAAACTAAACGTCGTGCAATTTTTGGAGAATGCGAGCAAATATGTGAAAGCATCTGTCAATACTTCAAGGAATGCATTAGCACTATCTGAAGGAAAGAACAACAGGATAATTGAAAGAAAAACATTGCCCACAATTCCCTGAGAAACCTTTGTACCACCTTCCTGGTACCAGGATGGGTGAACACCACAACCATGACATGACTCCAGGTACTGGAGTGCTTCCCCATTGACTTTAGTTTTATCTGACCTACATGATGCCACATTGAATGAAGGGCTGCTTTGATATCGAGGGCAGTCACTCACACACACCTTTGGAATTCTGCTTGTTTAGATCTGTGATTAGGTCTGGAGATCCTTGGTTCTCACAAAATCTAAAGTGGGACCCAGTGCCCAGGTCATTGGAAAGTCGCTGCCTCTTGAAAGCATTGCCATAGATACCTCTTTCAACTGGGTGGTGATTGAAAGCCTATTGATTGGACACAAATTAATTGAGGTAGATTGCTGCTGAGTTTTGAAAATGGAAAGCAGCTGGGGAACTTTCACATTGTCTGATCAATGCCAGTGATGTAATTATACTGGAACAACTTGGCAAAAAGCACAGCTAGTTCTGGACCACAAGACTTCAGCGCCAGAGCCAGGATGTTGTCTTGTCTTTTAGCCTTTTGTGAATATCAATGCTCTTGGCTCGCAACTGATTTTTTTAAAAAACATCATATGGTATGAATTGGCTCAAGGCCGGCTTGTGTGATAGTGGAGATCTCAGGAGGAGGCAGAGGTGGATCATCCACTTAGCGCTTTAGGCTGGGATTGGTTACAAATGTTTCAGCCTCGCCTTTAGTACCAGAGGTTGGCAAAGAGATTAAAGTGCTGGCAATGCATCTTCCCAACACACTGCATCCAAATGCCATGTACAGACTGCAGGAAGAAAGATTAAGCCAATAGTTAAAGCTTTAACTGTAACTAAAAATTGGAGATTTGCTTAGTAGAATTGGATGTGCAAAGCTTTTGAGACTGACATCTTTTCCCTCTACACCTATTTTATTTATTGTTGCTTAAATGCTGATTATCAATTTCAATGCTTAATGTGAATTCGTAATGTAAATTTGTAAAGAGTGAAACACGCAAGCTGTTTTGGAAAGGCACAATGTACCCTCAACAAACTAATTCCATTGCAGTAGCTTGCTGCTAAATTTGTCTATGCACTGTTGTTTTTCTCAGGATAATCAGTTACAGAGCATTAACTCTTCGCCACTCAGGCCACAAAGACAATGTGAGTAAATATGTTAAACCATTCGTCAATGCTTGAAGGAACAAATTAGCGCTAAATGAAGGAAATCACAACAGAAACTAACATTTTTCTTTGTGGTTTTTATGGTAGAACTATTTGTCATTCAATGAGTGTAATTAGTTTCATCTGTGTGTGCACCAAGTAATGCTTTATTGCAAGCTTTGTTTCATGCTGCTTGCATAACATGTTTGTTTTCTCTCCAGAATATCTGTTTTCACCCAACAGCTGCCGAAATATTTTTTATATCTTTGTTACCTCTAGCCATCATTATTCAATGAAGCCATGGCCAGCTTCTCATCTTTCATAAACTAAGCTTTTGAGGAGGTCAACTGCCCTATATTCCTACCAAAACTTAACTCCACAGCTATATTTCTTTCCTTAGTGAACGTCTCTGGATCGTCCAGATCATCCTGGATCCAAATATGTCTATGTCCTAACTTGCACAATGTCCAGCTTGTTCATCACTCATGGTTGCTGACATTGTGGTTTCTTACATTCAGACCCTTTAAGGCTTTGCTCTTTCAAGATCTTCCTTCAAGAGTTTTGTTTCACTTAATTTTTCTTATACCACCTCCACTTTCTTTAGAAATTGGGTCTTTGAAGATTTGGACCTTGAACTCTGGAATTCTCTTCCCATGTCTCTGCATCTCTCCATTTTCTCTCCTGAAAAAGCACCAAATAAATCCCAGCTTAATGATAAATGTTGACCTCTCCTAACACTCTGTGTTAGTGTCACTTTTTGTCTGCCTTTTGAAGCACATTTTAAATGTCTCTACAAATATCTCTCATGTCTCTTTAAATGTAGATTGTTATTGTAAGAGAATATGGATTATTGCACTGAATAGTATTATGTAATGGACTCAGTTCTCTTTATGTCTTAATGGTAATTCAAGCTTCCTTAACCACATTTTTACTTTAAATCGATTTTAAAAAAGTTTTGAATGTAGAGCTTTGTGTTACATTCCACGAGGTGAAGGCTATTTCGAGTGTTTAATTAAGCAGAAACTTTATTGGATGCAAATGGAGAACTGTGAAAAACAGAATCTGAAATTGCAGGCTTCCACTGCCAGTCAGACATCTTCCTAGAACGGAGAGAAATGTTTGGGCCACAAATGTAGTTCAAAATAGGTTTCCTGATACTCCAAGAGCGGTTCATTTAAATAAGAATTATGTCTTTGTGTGAAGTATTAAATCAAAGGCAGCATTGTGTACAGCATAAGAAGACCCATGAATATAACCTTTTGGATCACTCTATGTTTTCCACATATTGCTCTGCACATTCTCTACATTAATTAAGTATAATTTAGAAACCCAGAGAGGATACCAAGCATTTATTTTAAAGGCAGCTATAACAGCACCTCAATCAATTGCGTATGCTAGGATAGAAATGCATCCTCGTCAGTAATGTAAAATACACATAAAAATATCTGTTGCTGCTGAAGTTAAGTTTCATTGACGTCAGTATAGAAACACCATCAATCAGTTTCATTTCAGGTGTTATGGATGAGAAAGGACATTGATAAAGGAATTGAAAAGAAGACTAACACAGTGCCTTAAGGGCCTGTCCCACTTGGCCGTCATTTGTGCGCCATTTACGCGACCTCGTCGTCGCGTTGAGACGCACGGGTAGTTTGTGGGCCGCGAGGGACGGTCGCATGGAGAAGCACGGAGGGGTATGGAGTTGTGTGCAGTATCGCGTGGTGCTCCAGGATTTTGTAGGGCACAAAACCTCCGCGCGCCTCTGGCAAGACGTATTGCATACGCACGCGGGCGTATTGCAGTCGCACGCAGGCATCCTGACCTCGTACGTGTAGCGCGTGGTGACGCACGATTACGTCACCGTGCATAGCCATGTGCCATTGCGCGCCGCCCATACGCAGTCGGCCCGCTTTTTACGCGTCATGGATATAAGTGCGCAATTTAGAAATTTGCACAGTTTCGTAGAGAAAACTATGTGATGAACACCAAAATACACTAAACTGGAAAGTGCAAAAGTGAATTGATGCTTCACTTGCAATGACTGCTTGGGTCCCTGGATTGTGGGTAAGGAAGAGGTTAAAAAGACAAATGTTTTCTCTCCTACAGCTGGATGAATGAATGACATGAGAAGGGGTGCTGTTGGTAAAAATGGAAGAGCAAACCAGATAAGCGATACAAAATGCTGGAGTAACTCAGCGGGACCGGCAGCATCTCTGGAGAGAAGCAATGGGTGACGTTTCGGGTCGAGACCCTTCTTCAGACTGAAGAAGAGTCTCGACCCGAAACATCATCCATTCCTTCTCTCCAGAGATGCTGCCTGTCCCGCCGAGTTACTCCTGCATTTTGTGTCTATCTTCAATTTAAACCAGCATCTGCAGTTCTTTCCTACAGATTAATTTGGCCTGCAGCTTGCTACTTTTCATTCACCTCTTTTTTTGAATAGGGGCATTACATCTGCAGTTTTCCAATTGCTAGCACCACTCAAGAAACTGGAACATTTTAGAAAATCACCATAAATATCATAAACTGGGTAAATATCATGATCTGGGTATTCAAATGACATCACGCGCTCCAGACGGCTGTGCTGACGCATGAAGACGCGTGATGACGCGTGCGACTGTCGCGCGTCAGTCACGACCGGCATGCCGCGTAAATGACAGCCATGGGACAGGCCCTTTAATTAGGTCTACCTATGACACATGGGGCTGGAAGATTTAGCTTACCAACTGTAGATGGTTTATGCATGCAACCTATAACGTAGCTACCTCAATACCACTAACCACGCCTACCCATATCAGTATAACTGAGTTCCAGCACGTCTGAAGACTAGATGCAGTCAGTGCTGGGACGTGTGTACCATGTGCTATAATAAAAGACTCATAAAGGTTACAGTGTGTTAGACATCAGTCCTTTACATGGTGTCAGCAAGTAAGCCTAGCGCCTCCTGTTTATCGGTTTTTATTTCTCCCTTTTGTATCAGTGTTTAATTTCATTTTGTCATGGCATCTTCATGCCGAAAGCCATCTCCCCTTGTCTTTGACGCTGACATTGCAAACGATGGGCTACTTTCGTGATGGACTTCAGTCACTTCGTTAACATTGTGCACCGAAATGACCCAGATGCGGTCAAAGCCTCCCTTCTGTTGAACCGTGCCGGTCCTGACGCCATGAAACGTGCTCAAGCTTTCGTCTACACTCCAGAGGTCCTGGATGACAACGACCAGGTCGTCGAGCCGGCGGAATCAGCCAATGACCCGGTATGTGTCTTGCGCAAGTTTGCGGAAATTTGTGACTTGCCCTCCAACCGCATATTGGAGCGGGCTAGATTCTTTACTCGTAAGCAGCAGCCTGATGAGCCTGTTGAGTGTTTTATCGCCGACCTGCGCTACCTTGTTCAGCGGTGCCGTTTCGATACCATGCGTGATCAACTCACCAGGGATATCCTGGTCACCGGCATGCTAGATCAGAAACTACGTGCAGATCTGCTTCAGGAGCCGGACCTCACTCTAACTCAGGCAATGCATGCCTGCCGTATCGCTGAAGTGGTTGTCCCGCCTCATGGGCTGAGGCGGTCTAAAAACCGTGCTATAAATCTAACGGGTTTCGCCGTGCCTCGTCGCAGGCAAGACAATCTTCGCCCTCCGCCGCGTCCCGCCCGCACATCCAGGGTCCCGAATACCAAGAAGTGCCCCAACTGCAGTTATGTCCACTCCATGCAGTCCCAGTGCCCGGCATTTGGAAAAGCCTGTAATTTCTGTGGTAAACTGAACCATTTTGCAGCTGTGTGCCGCTCCCGTGGGAACGTTCCCCAACCTTCCAGACAATTCTTAAACAACCTTCAGCAGGTTGATAATGACCTCGATTCTCAGTCTTCTGCCGACACTGCCCCCAACTCTGAGCTCAGCATTTCCATGGGTGACACCAGTATTTACACTCTCCTCCATAGCCGATCTCGCCTCCCCAATCCTTTGGTGCTCGTTACTGTGAACAACAAGTCTTTCTCTGCGAAGTTAGATACGGGTGCAAAAGTGAATGTTATGTCAACATCACTGTCAACATCACAAGATAAGGAATAATGAGCTGTTGACTGCTGATTGCTCTATACTACGTGCTTATGGGGGAGAAGAGCTAACACTCGTGGGGAGGGCCACCTTCCATTGTGTGCTGCGGAAGGCATCCTGTGACCTGTCGTTCTTCATTCTGGACTGTGACTGTGTGACTCTTTTGAGTAATCAAGCCTGCCAGGACCTTGGCCTGGTGTCTTTCGACCGCACGGTCCACGAAGTGCGGGTGATGCTGAACCCACTCTCCGAGTACCCCGACCTCTTCGATGACAAATTGGGGAAGCTGCCTCTTGTGTACAAGTTGGCTACTGACCCCTCTGTCACGCCTGTGATCCGTGCCTCACACAGGGTGTCATTCGCTATGAAGGACAAGGTGGAAGCCATGCTGAACAACATGGTTAAAATGGGGGTGTTGGAAGCCGTCAGCGATCCCACCGAATGGGTCTCCACCATGGTCGCCACCATGAAGAAGGGTAAGTACGAAATACGGGTGTGCATCAACCCCAAGGATTTAAATATGGCTATAAAATGTCCCCACTACCCTATGCGGACTGTAGAAGATGTTGCTGCCCAGGTCGGTCAGGCCACAGTTTTTTCGGTCCTCGATGCCAGAAGCTCGTTCTGGCAAATACCTCTGGACAAACGTTCCTCAGACTTAACTACTTTTAGTACACCCTTCGGAAGGTTCAAGTTTTTACGAATGCCGTTCGGCATCAACTCTGCTAGCGAGGTGTTTCAGCGCTCCATGGAGCAACTGTTTGCCGGTCTGCCGTGTGCCATTATTGTGGGTGACATTCTTGTTTATGGGAGGGATGCTGCTGAGCATGATCGCAACCTCCGACGGATTCTTGACCGCTCTCGCCAGATCAACCTAAAGCTGAACCCATCTAAATGCAGGTTTCGTGTAGCTGCGGTGCCATATGTTGGCCACATTTTCACGTCCCGCGGGCTGAAACCTGATCCGCAGAAGACAAACGCTATCTCCGAGCTGCCTGCCCCGACTGATGTTACCAGCCTGCAGCGGATCCTGGGTATGGTCAATTACCTGGGCAAGTTTATCCCGAACCTCAGCGATCTGAGCGCGCCTATGAGGCAACTGACAAAGAAGGACATTGCCTGGTCCTGGTTTCCCCAACACCAGCAGGCTTTTCGATCTCCTCAAAACGAAGCTGATCAGCACACCGACTCTTCGGTTCTTCAATCTGCAGCGTCCAATCGTGGTGACGTGCGATGCTTCCCGTTTTGGACTCGGTGCTGCCTGCCTGCAGCTCTATGGTGATGGCTCACTGCAGCCCATATCCTATGCCTCGCGGACTGTGACGGACACCGAGCAGCGCTATGCTCAAATAGAGAAGGAGCTTCTGGCGGTTGTGTTTGCCTGCTCCAAATTTAAGGACTTCCTTTTCGGTGCCAGGTTCACTGACGAGACAGATCATCAACCGTTAGTGACTATCCTCAACAAGCCAATCCACATCGCCCCGGCCAGACTGCAGCGGATGATGCTGCAACTACAACGGTTCGACTTCAAGATCGTGTACAAGAAGGGCACTGAGATGCACGTGGCTGACGCCCTGTCCAGAGCCCCCCGGTCCCCCTGCGACAGACATCCCTACGAACAGGAGGACTTGCAGGTTCTCAACGTCAATTTCGTTCCCTCCAAACAGCTGCAGTGCCTGGTTGAGCACACTGCCAACGACCCCGATCTGCAACAGCTTGCTGCTGTCATCAGGCGCGGGTGGCCCGACAAGCGCACCTCGTTGCCTGCGGGTGTACTTCCTTTCTTTCTGGTTCGCGATGAACTGGTGCTCCGGGACTGGGATCATCATCAAGAGTCACAAGGTGGTCGTCCCTGCTTCCCTGTATGCCTCGTACTACACCGCTGCCCACATGGGGCATCCAGGAGCCGATGCCACAGTCTCACATGCCCAAGAACAGTACTATTGGCCTAGCATGGCAAAGTACATTAAAGCCCGTGTAGCCTCCTGCCCTGATTGCAACTGTCTTGCCCCTCACCAGCAGCGCCAGCCGTTTCTACAACAGCCGGCCCCTGACATGCCCTGGTCATCGCTGGCCTCAGACATTTTTGATTGGCGTGGTAAGCAATACCTCGTGTTGGTTGATTCCTACTCGAACTGGTTCGAAGTGGACCTTCTCCCTGCCATCACCTCTGAGATGGTCCTCATTAAGCTGCGCCGACACTTCGCCACCTTTGGGTCCCCGGTCTGTTTACAGACCGACAATGGCCGTCAGTTCACCAGCGCTGAGTTCAAAGCTTTTGCCGTGAAGTGGAACTTCACTCATTTCACCAGCAGCCCAGAATACCCGCAGAGCAATGGCCTGGCCGAACGTGCTGTCCGCAGCGCCAAGACCTTGCTCGAACAGTCTCGTCTCTCCAACAGTGATTTGTACCAGGGCTTGTTAAACCTCTGTAACATTTCCAGGGACAATACCATGGGATCCCCTGCTCAACGTCTGATGTCACGCGTTCTTCGCCCTCCCATGCCGATCGCTCAACAATCCTTGGTGCCAAAGGTCCTTCAGCCTGATGCTGTCCAGCAGCGGATTGCTCAATGGCATGAAGTTCAGCGCCGCTCCCACAACAAGTCCTGCCGCCCTCTCTCACCTCTACTGCCTAGCCAGGTCGTTCGCTTGCAGACTTCCACCGGATTCTCCCGACTCGCAACCGTGGTCGGGGTGGACAATTCGCCACGGTCCTACTTGGTGGACTTTGAAGGGACTATCTATCGCCGCAGCCGCCAGCACCTGTTGGCTGTCAACGAGCCTAAGCCTCCTCCTGCGGCCACGCATGCTCCTCGGTTGCGATTCGAGCCTCCAACCACTAACTACCCCTCGACTCACATGCCCCCATCTGCCCGTTCGCCGCGGTCCCCTCACCATGCTCCTCCGGGTTTCTCAACCCCTGTCCGCTCCTCCCCTTCCGCGCTCCTCTCTCACCGCCTGCTCCGACCTCTCCTGCACAGTCCCCTTCCCCTGGCTCTCCTGTGCCGGTCGGCTCCCCTTCCGCATTCCAGGCTGAGTCTCCGCCTGCGTTCTCCATTCCAGCTGTTCCTGCTCCTCCTCCTCTTCTTTCGGGTGGGGAGGGTGAGGGTGCCATGCGCACGCGCTCGGGTCGGATTGTCAGACCTCCTGACCGTTACGATGATTTCGTTTAGATTTGCAGGTTTTGTATAATCTCCCTGCCACTGTTGTATCTTTGATTTCTTAATTTCCTAAGGGGAAGGATGTAGATGGTTTATGCATGTAACCTATAACGTAGCTACCTCAATACCACTAACCACGCCTACCCATATCAGTATAACTGTGAGATCCACCCTTTGTTCCTCCCTGTTGGTTCCAGCACGTCTGAAGACTAGATGCAGTCAGTGCTGGGACGTGTGTACCATGTGCTATAATAAAAGACTCAGTAAAGGTTACAGTGTGTTAGACATCACTCCTTTACACCAACCACCACTGCCATCCTGTATACAAGATATGAATTCATCCAGTGAAGATTTTACCCACTGATTAGTTTATAAGGCCTTTATTTCAAATGTGTAGGAATTAACTGCAGATGCTGGTTTAAACAGAAGATCTGCAAAAAAAACTGGAGTAACTCAGCGGGACAGGCTGGATGAAGTCTCTGGAGAGAAGGAATGGGTAACGTTTTGGGTCGAGACGACTGAAAGGTATGGGAAAGGTAAACAAGATATATAGATGATGATGTAGAGAGATAAATTACAATGAATGAAAGATATGCAAGAAAGTAATGGTGAGAAAGGAAACAGGCCATTGTTGGTTGTTTGTTGGGTGAAAACGAGAAGATAATGCAAATTGGGTGGGGGAGATAGAGAGTGGGAATTCCAGTGTTACTTGAAGTGAGAGAAATCAAGATTCATATCACTGGGCTGTAAGCTGCCCAAGCGAAATATGAGACTCTGTTCCTCCAATTTGCATTTAGTATCACTCTGACAATGGAGGAGAACTAGGACAGAAAGGTCAGTGTGGGAATGGGAATGGGAAGGAGAATGAAAGTGTTTAGCTACCAGGAGATCAGGTAGGTTCAGGCGGACTGAGCAAATGTGTTCAGCGAAATGATCGCCGAGTCTACATTTGGCCTCGCCGATGTATAGAGTCCACATCTTGAACACCAGATACAGTAGATGAGTTTGGGGGAGGTGCAAGTGAACCTTTGCCTAACCTTAAAGGACTGTCGGGGTCCCTGGACACAGTCGAGGGAGGCGGTATAGCGACAGGTGTTGCATCTTCTGCGGTTGCAGGGGAAGGTATCTGGGGAGGGGGTCGTTTGGGTGGGAAGGGATGAGTTAACCAGGAAGTTGTGGAGGGAACGGTCTCTGTGGAAGGCGGAAAAGGGTGGAGATGGGAGACAGTCCCCCTAGTCCTTACCTTTTCACCCCATCAACTGTGTCGCATTCAACATATAATCCTACAATGTTTTCACCAGCTCAACGGCGTCCCAACACTCGTCACAATTTCCACATCTTTCCATTGTCAGAACGAGGCTCAACACAAATGAGAGGACCAGCATCTCATATTTTGGTTGGGCAGGTTACAGCCCAGTGGTATGAATGTTGATTCCTCTCACTTCAAATAACCCTGGCATTCCCTCTCTCTCTATATCCCACCCCCACCCAAATCGCATCAGCTTCTTGTTTTCTCCCAACAAACAGCTACCAATGGCCTGTTTCCTTTATCATCATAACTTTGTTGCATATCTTTCATTCATTGTTCTTTATTTCTCTACATCATCGTCTATATCTCTCATTTCCTTTTCCCATGACTTTCAGTCTGAAGAAGGGTCTCGACCTGAAACATCACCCATTCCTTCTCTCCAGCGATGATGCCTGTCCCGCTGAGTTACTCCAGCTTTTTGTGTTTATCTTCTTTCCATCAACTTTATCACTTAATGTCAAAGGTGGATACTCTTATTTTACGTTTGGAGTTTGTGTCTTTATCCATGTTCAGACCAAGGTTGTAATGAGCTCTGTGGTTGAGTTATGGACTATTAGTGTGCATTTACTTGCGAGAAAGCATTATTTGATAAAATGGACAAAAGCCATTTAATTTGCATTGCTGACAAACATGGCAGTAACTGATTGCAATAGATTTTTCCTACTTTCTGAGCAAGGGCAGTCAGTCGATCTCTCTCTCTCTCATGATTCGAGACAGCAGATGGTGATGGAAGGATGTTTTTACTGGTTAAAATTCTGACCAGTGATGTGTTGCAGGGATTAGTGCTGAAATCCTTTTGGTTTGTGATATATATATATATATATATATATATATATATTAACGACTAGGATGTGAAAGTAGGAGAAATGGGTAGTCGGTAGCATCGTGGATAGTGAGACAATTTGTCTAAGGCTATAACAGAATATAGATCAGAAGAAAATTTGGATGGAGTGTTGGTAGATGGAATTTAATCCTGACAAATGCGATGTGATGCATTTTTGGAAAGTCAAATAAGACAAAACATATACAGTAAATGATAGGAAGCTAAAGAATATTGATTAATAAAGTGACCTGAGCAAGAAAATAAAAGCTGGAGGACCTCAGCGTATCAGGCAGCATCTATTGAAGGAGTGGGATCTCGCGACGAGATCACCAGTAGTGGAACTCCAACCGGCGCGGCCTTGTCGGCTTCGGAAACCGCGGCCTCCAGTACGGAAGCGGCCGTTCCAGGTGTCCCAAGCCGCTGTGAGGATTCTCCCGACGCCGGAGCACCATCACCCGGCGAGAACGGCCAGGAACATCGGGCCTCCGTAGAGGCAACTGTGGAGGCCTCAATAGGCCCGACTATGGGTGAACTGGGGTTGGGGACTGGACTTTGTGCCTTCCCTCATGGTGGGAGCCATTGTGGGGGGATGTTCTTTATGTTTAAATCTCTTATTAATGTTATGTCTGTATTCTTTCTTTATGTGCTGCATTGGCAAGAAGCATTTCACTACACCTAGGTGTATGTGACCAATAAATAACCTTTGAACTTCTTTTTTTCTTTGGAGAGAAGCCATTTTGTGTTGGGATCCTTCTTCAGACAGGCGGAGAAAGCTAGAAAAGAGAGGAGGGGGTGGGGCAAATATAGCAACTGTTCACTGTATACATGTGAGGGGGTGATTGCTAGATGGGTGGAATAACTAGCAGTGTAAATAAGTGGTGGGAGAAATGGGGCAAAGCGTGGTAGGAGGGTATTATTTAAAATTAGAGTATGATATTCATACTGTGTAAGAAGGAACTGAAGATGCTGGTTTAAACCGAAGATACACACAGAAAGCTGGAGTAACTCAGCGGGACAGGCAGCATTTCTAGAGAGAAGGAATGGGTGACGTTTCGGGTCGAGACCCTTCTTCAGACTGGTTAGGGATAAGGGAAACGAGAGATATAGACGGTGAGGTGGAGAGATAATGAACAATGTATGAAAGATATGCAAAAAAGTAATGATAAAGGAAACGGGCTGTTTGTAGGGTGAAAATGAGAAGCTGATGCGATTTGGGTGGGGGTGGGATATAGAGAGAGAGAGAGGGAATGCCAGGGCTACCTGAAGTGAGAGAAATCAATATTCATACCATGCTGCCCAGGCAAAATATGAGATGCTGTTCCTCCAATTTGCGTTTAGCCTCACTCTGACAATGGAGGAGACCAAGGAGAGAAAGGTCTGTGTGGGAATGGGAAGGAGAATTAAAGTGTCCAGCAACTTAGAGATCAGGTTGGTTCAGACGGGCAGAGCGATGGTGTTCCGCGAAATGATCGCCTGGTCTGTGTTTGGTCTCGCCGATGTATAAGAGTCCACATCTTGAACACCAGATAC
Source organism: Amblyraja radiata (assembly GCF_010909765.2). NCBI lineage: Eukaryota > Metazoa > Chordata > Chondrichthyes > Rajiformes > Rajidae > Amblyraja > Amblyraja radiata. The sequence goes on along the minus strand of NC_045966.1, from coordinate 35,153,687 downwards.
AGTAGATGAGGTTGGAGGAGGGGCAAGTGAACCTCTGCCTAACTTGAAAGGACTTTTGGGGTCCCTGGACAGAGTCGAGGGAGGAGATAGTGACAGGTGTTTCATCTTCTGCAGTTGCAGGGGAAGTTACCTGGGGAGGGGGTGGTTTGGGAAGGGATGAGTTAACCAGGGAGTTGCGGAGGGAATAGTCTTTGCGGAAGGCAGAAAGGGGTGGAGATGGGAAAATGTGGCTAGTGGTGGGATCCCGTTGGAGGTGGCGAAAATTTCGGAGGATTATATGTTGTATGCGACTGCTGATGGGGTGGAAGGAAAGGAAAGGACTAGGAGGACTCTGTTTCTGGTGCGACTAGACGGAGGTGGAGCAAGGGCTGGGCTGTGGGGTAGACACGAGTGAGGGCCTCATCTATGATGGCAGAGGGGAACTCCCATTCCCTTAAAAATTAGGACATCTTGGATGTTCTACTATGGAACACCTCATCTTGGGCGCAGATGCAGCATAGATGGCGGAATTGGGAGTAGGGGACCATGGACATTGCAGAACTCATGGACATCATCAACTTCACCACCAATTTTCATCTGTGCACTCAAATTTACTTGGACCCTTCCTGACACCTTCCTCCCCTTTCTTGATCTCACAGTCTCCATCACAGGAAATAGACTATTAACTAACGCCTACTACAAACCCACTGATCCCCGCAACTATCTCAACTACACTTCTCCCCACCCTGCTTCCTGCAACGACTGCAGTTTCCTCTGTCTCCTTAGCTGCTGCTGATTTCCCGAGTGTTCCCAACATTTTCTGCTACCATTTCCAGTATCTACAGTTCTAATTGATTTTTAAGTGCATTTGCAGCAGGCTTTTAACAGGCTAATTGGATGCTGAGTTTGTTATTAGAAATGACACTACAACTATATGTGGACAGTGAGGCCACACTGGAATTTGATCTTCATAGCAAAAAAGGACACAATTGTCTCAGAGGGTGTGCAGTGGAGATCCACTAGTCTGGTTCTTGGGGGCTGGAGGTCCGTCATACAGGAAAAGATTCAGCAGGCAAGGGTTAAATTCTTTAGAGTCCTGAAGAATGAGATGGAACCTTATTGAAAATCAGCAAATCCCTAAAGGGCTTATCAGAGTAGATCTGGAGAGGATGATTCCCCAAGCTGAGGAATGAGAGGTCACAGCGTTAGACAACAACCCTCCAGAGCAGTGAATGTAGAAAATCACCAGCTTCTGGGATTTTTTAAAAATTAATTTCAATCCTAAATGGAACCTAAACAATATAACACACAAATTCCATTTTGAATTACATAAACTGCACAGTATGGAAGCTGGTTATTTACCTTAACTAGTTCCTATTGATGCTTCGCACTATCTTTCTCCCATCATACTACATCTATCCTTTTCAAAATAATTTATATTCTTTGCCCCTTTGTCTGTTTATAAATTAAATCATAAACAGCCCCGCAGTACGTTACATATTACGTTCCGGTCAAAATCTAGCACATTTGTTTTTAAAGCTCACATTTCATCATTTGATTCAGTCTTTTACTCGTTCCATGGTTTGTTTTTTGAAGTATCAAGGACTGGAATGTATTTTGTATAGTGGCTAATCTCTGCTCATTCCATTCTCAGCAAAGATTACATAATTCCCTCTTTCCTTTATCTAATGGTTAGCCAAACAAACAGAACAGAACCCGTGTATTAAGATAACCAGTATCTTACTCATGATTACATCCCAATTTATCTTAAACTCTGAAGATATTAAAAAAAATATCTCATTAATCTCATGGTTTAATAAATCTAACTATTTAAGAACCTGGAATAGCAGTCAATTCATCTCGATCCCCTGCTTTTTTTTTTCTATTTCTGTCTCTTTCAGTGTAAACCGACCATGTGATTTATATGTTTTTGTGCTGATTGTCTGTGTTCAGTTCGTTTTGTGAAGAACATGAAGGCCTGCTGTTCAACATTTCCACTGCTACATTTTACTCGTATCACATCTGACATCTCATAGTTTACAATCGTTCACATCATTTCAAGTTCCAGCTACTTTCAGCTCTGATAATTCTCATTCCCATCAACTGCAATGTTGCAATATCATCTCTGGCATTCAATACTCTACACTCCTCAATCTGAGTCTATAATCTTTTGTAAGAATGGGCTATCTGCTTAATCTATCTGCTATCACTGTCATTTAGACCAATTCTTTTCATAGCCTTAATCTTTAGCATCTTTATACATTATTTCACAAACCAAAAAAACATTATGTCTGTGATCAAACTTGTCTGTTTCCTTTAAACATAAAGGCATCCGCAATATCTCAGTCACGATTTTAGTGCAAGAAGAGACCAGCTTTACTTCTGTTCAGAGACAGATTTGTTAGAGTGAAAAAGATGGAAAATACTCAACATAATTTGGGAATTTTATGTGGTAACAAAGATATAATCCACATGTGACAGACACGTCGGCTTTGATTCAGAATCAGTGCTTCCGCCAGTGATTCTGATTTCTCCTCTACCATTCTCTCCTGCTGCACTTCTTTTTCACATTCCTCCTACACTGTTTATTTATTTTCCTTCTCATTTCCTTTGATGTATTTTAATAAGTGTAGAGAATGGTTTCCCAGTTAGAGTTCTGCTCCATGATTCATATAAAGCTTTTCTCTTTCTGCAAGAAAATAAAATGTGTGTTTGTTCTGCTTCGTCTTCCCAGGTATCAAGCAAATGATCATCAATTAATTATTTCAGTTTTGTTTGGATAATGACAAACATACCATCTCAACATCCCATTTCCCAATCATTTTCAGGGAAGACCTATTTTTATTTTGGTAAATGCAACACTCACTGCTTTATCTGCCAGTTTTCTAAATGAACAAAAAAAATCCATTACAACATTGCACAAAATCTGTCCCTCAATGGTAAAAACATTTTTGATTGTCAACATTGTCAACCGCAGCTTGCACGCTCCATGTCATTTCTCCAGCTTCCAAGAAACATTAGCAGACATGTAACAGCTGTTATCAATTCTACTAAAAAGGGTTTTATATCTTAATTGCTGTCATAAAATGGCTCATTTTCATCACCACCTTCACTAGTAAGCAAGCTGTGAAACTAGTGGTATGGAACTCAGAGAGATTTTTGATTACTTGTACTTGAAAAATCCGTTCTAAACGTATAAACGCGTTAAGTCTAAAGGTCATATTTCTGCCTTTTCAAAAAATGTTCATTCTTCAGATTTCATTGGTTTCCAAGGGGTTGTAACTAAAACAGCTGGGAGGGGGCATGATCTTTTGCCGATGATTGTGGAAAATGAATTTATTACTAGAATAAAAGAAAGCCTGCTAATTAGAATGTACTCGCAATAATGGTCATTTTGTGCTTTCAAGCAGCCAAATTGGCACTTGACTGGTAAAAATGAATGTTCATCCAGTTGTGTTTCAGATTTTTAAAACATTTCACAATAGACTTTATCAAGTAAATAAATATATATAATACAGGAACCGTGCAAAAAATTAATCCGACTTTCTCGGAAGCTGTATGTACATTCAATACTGTTTACCCAAATCACAATTTTACCTCATACCCTTGCCACTCATGTGGCCCATTGGCGTGAAATCCCTTCCCTTATCAGTGCGTACCTCAGCATGTACTCCTGCAGTCTACAGCGGGCCAGTCGGCAACATTTCCCGATGGACTATTGGGAGGTCAACAAAGCTCGGGCAGACCAAAGTGTGTCTTTCACTCTGAGGAAAACACACCATTTAAAAGGGTTCAAAAGGGAACTGCAGATGCTGGAATATCGAAGGTACACAAAATTGCTGGAGGAACTCAGCGGGTGCAGCAGCATCTATGGAGCGGAGGAAATAGGCGACGTTTCGGGCCGAAACCCTTCTTCAAAGGGTTGTTTGTTTCACTGACTGAGGCATGACTGACATTTTTAGGGTTACCAATAATCTTTAGAGATGGGGGAGAGAATATTGTTTATAAATTTGTACCAGACTCAAAAATAAACATTATTGAACAATTCTGTAGGATGTTTGACAGTATAGAAAAGTATTTGATTGTGAATTGTTTAACTGAAGCTTGTGCGCTTACAGCAAATAGACAGAGAAGCCAACATAAATAATCCCTCCGACAACTGCATTTGTCATTCTTTGTTATCCAAGCATTATTATCTCCAGTCCTTACATTTGTTTGTTACAACATTCAGCCCAATGTCAAGTGTGAAGTGTGAAGTGACTAACATTCAGTATGCTTATTAAAATACAATAGGTGCAACCATCTTAAGGCATAGACCCTGATGCTAATCTTTGCTGTGGTAGATATTTTTCCAGGAATAATACTTATCTTAATGTAATGTGAATAATAGAGTTTTAATCAATGATTTAATAATTTAATGCATGTTCACTTAAAATATAGTATCGCAGAATTTCAAAAACATGTCCATATTTGCTCACTCTACTGATTCTCATTCTTGTATATTGTTATCATTATTAAGTAATATCTACAATCCTATATTTCTAACAAAGATATTTATTTCCTCTGGAAATGGTCAAATCCCGTACTCCCAAATTAAAAATGTTTTGTGCCACTGAATTAGCTTTGCGGCACTCAAAGAGAGAACTCATTGTTACTGATTGCGAATGCACATTCTGGAACAGTATGTCACAATAGTCTGAAGGCATTATGATTTTTTAAGGATCACTTGGCACATGACTGCTTAAGCTTTGCAATCCAGCCGTTAGATAAATGAGCAGAGACATTTGCTACTGTTCCCAAAGCCAAAAAGGCTTACCGGCATTTTATCAGGAGATTAGAACATATCAAGCTGTTACATTACCTCATCCAAATTTCAGATGAAAGGAGAAACAAATTCTATGATCCCTTGGACAATCCAAACTGTATTATTTTCCAGTCATTGCCCTGAACTTATATGCAATGCAAAAACTGGAAAATGAAAATTATCATTATGTGTCATCTCTTCTTCTTGAAGGAAGTCTGCTAATTCTAGAACAAAATAAGATTTCTGGTAACTCAACCCAGGAAGTCATTGTGAGTCTTCCATCGTCAAGTCATCAAGCTTATTGTTTGTATATATAAGTTTGGTGAGGTGCAGGTGCAATGAAAATCTTGCTTGCAGCAGCATCCCTGGCACATAGACTCAGATAACGCACAGAAAACAAATTCAAGAGAGTCGGGAATGAAGAGTGTTTTATTGTCATGTGAACCAAAACGGAACAATGAAATTCTTACGTGCAGCAGCACAACAGATATGTAAACATATGATTCTGTAAAACCAAGAAGAAACAAAAACAAGTTCAATATATATAAACAACAGACAAATAAATAGACAATAGTAGTGCAAAATCACAAATAATGTCCCCAATTCTATATAGTTCAGAACTTATTTGGAGGGTGTAGTGTTTAATAGTAAGATTAAACGAGAACTTACCAGTTTGAAGTTTGATCTTTATTTTATGAGGAGGAACGTTGAGGGAATACGTGAAGAACCCCGCCAGGACGCATGCGTGTCATTCTTCAAAGCAGCGGTGTGGAATCACAGATAACTATAATGACTAAACATAGTAAGATTAGACAACAGATACCAGTTCAGACTATGATCAAGGGTGGGAGCGGAGGGCACGTATTCCCTCAATGTTCCTCCTCTTAAAATAAAGATCAAACTTCAAATTGGTAAGTTCTCGTTTAATCTTACTATTTTACTTCGGAGTCACGTGAGGGACTTTGTGAAGATTTTAAAGCCCTGTGATTCCATGCCGTGGAACGAGTCCATGCTTCACTACTGCCTTGATTGTGGGGAGAATAATGTTAACATCATAGATAACAATAAGATCTTGATTTAACGAAATTTATTAAAATTCAAATCATAACCCCTATTTGTGGGTAAATCATATTACAGAACTTAAAATTGTATCTGCAAATTTCCCAGGTTCTATGACCGGTTTATGATAAAATTGTTGGAACATCCTTTCCGTTGACCATCCTGCTGTCCCGAGGATTTGGTCCATAGGAACATCCAAACGTTTTGCTGCCGATGTAGCTGCAGCCCTGGTGGAATGAGATTTAAAAATATTAGTGTCCACTCCTGCCTCCATTAAACCTGTTTCAGCCATCGAGAGATGGTCTGAGTAGTCACTTTGTTATGTGGCTGTTTGTGGCTGATTAACAGTGCCATTTCTTTCCCTCTGATGATCCTGTTTTTTTCTATGTATAGTTGTAAATGATTTATTACACAGAGGCGGTCATCCGTCGGGTAGGCCCTGAATTCTATTCTCTGCCCTGCTGTTCCTGGTCTGTTCTGTTTAATCAAGTCATGTATAATGAAAATCATGTTGCCTGATGAAATGGTCAAGTTGTCCAGCCTTAGTTTTTGTAGCGACTGGACCCTTTGTGCCGTGACCAACGCCATCAGCATGACCATCTTCATAGTGAGTTTCTGTAGGGACAGAGTTGTAGGTGGAGACCAGTTTCTTAACATGGTCAAAACTATACTAACATCCCAAATTTGGGTGTACCTGGTTTTAGGGGGATTGGTGTTGAAAAAACCCCTCATAAGTTTGGTCACCAGGGGGTGAGTCCCTACAGAATGTCGCTCTGTTCCTTGCCACAAGTAATTGGACAGAGCACTTCTGGCACAGTTGATAGCACTGTAGCTGAGTCCCTCATCGAAATGTAGACTGGCCAAAAATTCCAGAACAGACGGAATATGGTTGGATCTGGGGTTGAGGTTATTGTTGTGACAGTACTTCCCCCATTTCTTGATGTGCACCAAGTACTGTTTTTTGGTGGACTGTCTGTGGGCCGATGCAATCATGTCCATTGTTTGGTCCGTCGGTCCCATGTGTTGTAGAGTCGCATTCAAACTCTACAAATTAACAAGTTAGTATATTTATGACAGGGGTGACTTTCCTGTGTTACTGGATTTACCAGCAATTTTGGTCCATGTTGAACCGTGATGTATGGTTCTAGTGCCATGTCTAGTATTACTGGGAACCATGGTTGAGTAGGCCAATCGGGTACTATGAGAATCCCAGATGCAGAGTCCTGTTGGATTTTCCTCAGTACCCGACTGATGAGGCAGAAAGGAGGGAATGCATAAAAGAACAATTTCCCCCAATGCAGCGAAAATGCATCTGTGGCTGCTGCCCCAGGGTCTGGTTCCCATGAAACATAACTTGGTACCTGGTGGTTTAGCCTGGATGTGAAAAGATCGATATCGTGTTCCATATCGTGCTGTAATTTCAGCAAATACGTTTTTATCCAACATCCATTCAGTGTTTTCTTTGAATTTGCGTGACCTGGTGTCTGCCACTAAATTTAGTTTACCTGGTAAATAGGTAGCTGATATCCAAATATTCCTCTGGATGCACCATTCCCAAATTGTTTTGGCCAGATTGTCACAAGATGTCGATTTGTTTCCACCCATATGGTTGATATATGCTACCACGGTGGTGTTGTCTATTTGTAGTCTAACATGCCGGTGATTTAATCCAAAACAATACGACTTAAGGCCATGGAATGCACTTAACATTTCCAGGTAATTTATACCTTGCGTTTCTAATAATGACGCTTCCTGTGCATTCCATCTCCCTCCACAGCTGGAGATGGAATTGGTGGCTCCCCAACCCAGTGCACTTGCATCAGTTTGTAGCACCATAGACGGGTTGCTAATGATTAGTTGGTTGGAACAATCCTTGATATTGTATATCCACCATTTTAATTCTATAATGGCTTCTGTAGGTAGTTCCATTGGCCTGTCAAAATGGCCCCTATTAATTTTGAGTGCTCTAATTTTAGCTCTCTGTAAATTTCGATAATGTAAGGATCCAAATTGTGTGGCTGGTAATGCGGCCACTATTTTCCCAATTATCCTGGCTACCAGTCTAATAGAGGGTTTGGTGATGTCAATGATTTCGCTGCAAGCCTCTTGTAGGGCTGTAGCTTTTTTTATTGGCAAAGTCACTGACATGTGAATCGAATTAATGGTGAACCCTAGATAATCCATTTGTGTTGAAGGCGTTAATTGGGATTTAATTGGATGGATAATGAAACCCAGGTGTTCGAACAGCTGTTTCGTGGCTGTTACTGCTTCTTTAGCTAATTCCAATGTTTTCCCAACAATAAATATATCATCCAGATATGCCATTGCCATATGTTTTTGTTTTCGCAGTAATGCCAATGCCAGTTTCAAAATTTTTGTGAATAACCTGGGTGCTGAAGTTAGATCATTTGGTAATGCCCTGTATTGCCAGCGCTGTCCCATCCAATTACATTTCAAATAACATCTGTGGTCACCTCTGATGGGTACTGTATAGTAAGCATCTTTTAAATCTATGCTTGCCATATAGTAGCCTGCTGAAACTAATTCCTTGGCAGTAACAAAGGTTTCCATTTTGAAATGAATATATTGTACAAATGTGTTTAATGTAGTCAAATCGATGATGATGCGGCAACCACCATCCTTCTTGTGAAAATATGAAAATATTGGACACAAATTCCTTGTGGTTCGTGTTTGGTGTGTTCAATTACTCCTTTTTTATGTAGTCGTTGTAGTTCAGTATGTGCTTTAGATGTTTCTATGCCTGTAAGCACGAACGTTCGGTTTGGTGCATGTTGTACTGGAGGTTTATGTTTTAGTATGAACTCTATTGTATAACCCTGGATACTGCTTAGAATGTGAGTGTCTAGAGTTATTTCATTCCATGCATACAAATAATACCGTAACCTTCCCCCAACTTTAGTGCTCCTATTTATTTTCGAGGAACCAGACCCACCTACCTCCATGGTTACCAGTGGTGGTTGAGTTACTTCCTTGTTGTTCTCGGAGGATGTTGAGGCGTTGTTGTTTGGGTCTGTTGGGTTGGAGGCTGGCGTTTTCTCCCGGGCAGTCGTCCTGGGCCATGCCCTAAAAAAGACTGCTGTTGGGTGCTCCTGGTTTTAGCGCTCCCTGCGCTATATGTTGCCCTTCTGGGAGGTCCGTAGGGTTGGTATCTCTTCCCAAAGTATGTCTTGGTGGCTGATTTTATAAGCCCTAGTGCTTTAGACTCTTCATCGAGTTGTTTGACTTGTTTCGGCAAGTCCCCTCCAAACAATAGAATTGGCTGTTTTGAGGTGCCTGGTTTGCAAAGGCCGGCAAATTTGGGGTCCAATGTAGGTTGTATAGCACTTTTCTGAATATAATTGAGTTCGTACTGTGAATTGCACAGTAGAGCCAGTGCATCCTTGTGGTCTTGGTTCATGTCTGATTCTTTTAAAGTTCGGACAAATGCTGTGATTCCCGCCGTCAATACCTTGAGAACGTTTTGGATTTTGAGATCAGTATTGCGGATACCTGTCCCCATATGTCTCCAGATACACTGGTTAACACTAGGCACTTGCAATGCCTTGCAGTTACCTTGGGGTAAATGCTGTGCAATGGCGTCAGACATAGCCTGTGTCTGTAGTTTGTTACTAGACAAATAGTCCACACTGGCTGCAATTTTGGGCTCCAGGTCTTCCCCGGTTAGGTCTAGCAGGAAGAATTGGTTCACCATATCCAGCATGCCTTCTTTCACCCCAGGGCTACTGGGGGTATGTGGTTCTGTGACCCGTTCAGAGTCTACTCAGAACAGATCCTCCGTGTTCTCCTCTGACGAGGAGGAGACACTATGTAGGTATGTTGCAAAGCCTACCTGAAGCGTCGCTGAAAATCTGCCGCTGCGGTGAGCGCGATTTTGGCGCCGTTTAGAGGGGGCGGGTTTAAAACGCGATTTTCTCTAGGCTGTTCAAATCGAAGATGTTCAGCCTAGTTAATTATTAACGGGAAATCGCTGAAAGACCCCGTCGCAAAAGCTATTATTAGTTTTAAAGGCCTCGTAAAATAGTTATAGTAGTTTAAAAATCAATCTCTAAACCCGCGAACACCAGCAACCGCAGGGTCTCATAAAGCAAATATCTGAAGGTATGCTGTATATTTTTACATTAAAAAGGGCTTCTAAAGATCCCTTTATACAAAGTTTAATATTGCGAGTAGCTCATTTTGGGCCCATTATATCCCGCAGTATTTTTCTGGGCATTTGGGGCACAAATCTACCGCAATGTGAACGTTCTAAACCAGCGCGTTCCACAGGAACCCACTGGAAAGCTGATTTAAAATGGACTTTAATTTACAGCAATTGAACACTAAATTCCTTCATTTGGTCTATAAATTAATGTAAATGAGATTTTAAAATCATGTTTTATTGTGAATTATTTGTGAATATTATTTGGACATTTAGGCTATTTAAAAATGTTAATCATTTATTAAGAAATGGATAGATGTTTAGATCTAGTAATTGAAGTCTGAAATTAGCTACAATTAGGTAACTAACTAATTATATGCTTTAATTTCAGGTCATCCAAGTAAGAATATTTTATATTTGTTTCAGAATGCTTCAATCTATAATAACTGAAAATTTCATTCAGTTCTCTTAATTTTTAAGAAAGTTATGGGCTTTTGACTGTTCACGATCACAGCTTTTTTGTTATGTCCATAGAAAATCAATAGGGAACAAGATGCTCATTTCCCAGTATGAAAATGGCCATAACTTTTTAAATACTTGAGATATGAAAGTGAATTAGGTGTCAAATTAAACTTATTTTTATGCTTTATCTGATGGGATAAATTGCAGACTTGATTTTTTTAATCTCAAAATTTTGTAACATTGCTACACTATGCAGCCCCGCAAGGGGTACCGCTGTGGGACTTATTGGGTGCCCACTGTGGCTAGCCTCCCTCTCCCGGAGTCTGCCACTTTGGAGGATCTCCTGGAGCAACCGCTCTAACCGGCCCCCGTGCTCACGGGCACTGGCCGCTCGCGGCTGCTCCTCGTCATGCAGCCGGTCAAACCGGCTCCAGTGCTCTCGGGCACTAGTTGCTCCCGGCTGCTCGTACTGCCCCGTCCGCTCGAACCGGCCCCGGTGCTCACAGGCACTGGCCGCTCGCGGCTCCTCAAAGTCCGACTCATCTGAGTCCGGCATTCGTGGGGTCTTTCTCTTCGCTTTCCCGCCCGGCCGAAAAGTGGATTTTGCCGTTGCGGGAGCGAAGTCGGGCACAGCTGACTCCAATTCAGAAGATTCCCGTGCCGTCGGCTGCTGCTGTTTCTGCTGGCTGTTCTCCCCCTCCAGCTTATTCGCAGCCTTTCTCCTCGTTACTCTGTCCATCTTTCACCTAAAAATAAGTCGAAAAACGCAGAGTCCCTTACCTGCTGTTGTCGGCTTTTAAAATACTGCCGCTTGACGGAGACGTCCTCTCCCGTGCTGACTCGTTACATAGCGTGAGGCGATAATGACATGCATGCGTCCTGGCGGGGTTCTTCACGAAGTCCCTCACGTGACTCCGAAGTAAAATAGCTTGATGGTTGTAGGAAAGAAGCTTCTCCTGAATGTGGATACTATCGTTTTCAGGCTCCTATACCTTCTTCCTAATGGCAGGAGTGAAATGAAAATGTGGCTGATGATGCTTGCTGCCTTTTTGAAGCAGCGACTCTTGTACAGTAGATCCCTTCGATGGTGGGAAGGTCAGTATCCGTGATGGACTGGACAGGGTTCACCACTTTTGGCAATCCTTAATCCCTGGGCCTTTGAGTTGCCCAACCAGGCCGTAATGCAATCAGTCATTATGCTCTCTATTGTACACCTGTAGAAGTTCAAGAGTTATACCAAATCTCCTTAATCTTCGAAGGAAGTAGAGGTGCTGATGGGCTTTCATTATAATTGCATGAATGTGCTGGGTCCAGGACAGATATCCAGTGATATACATTCCCAGGAATTTGAAGATTTGGACTCTCTTCACCACAATCTCATCAATGAAGACAGGTTTGTGGATCCTCGTTCTTCCTCTTCCAAGTCCTCTTAAACGGTTATACATGAATTACACATACATTTCGCTAGACAGTGACAAGAGAAAGACTGTGCGAAAAAACAAGACATTAATGCAGAACACATTTATGTCAGTTCAAGAGTATGATGTTTGTAGGAAAGTAGCTGCTTCTGAACCTAGTGGAGTTGGACTTCAGGCTTTTGCATCTCCTGCCTGACAGTAGCAGCAAGAAGAGGGAATGGCCCAGTTGGTGAGAATCTTTGGTGATAGATGCTGCTTTTTTGAGGCAGCACATCATGTAGATGCTTTCACTTGTGGGGAGGGCTCTGTCCATGAAAGACTGCATTGAGTCTACCCTTCTTGGCAACCTCTCGCATTCCTGTGGGTTGGAATGGTTGCACTAGGTTGTGATGTAACGAATCAACATATTTTTTGTAATGCATCTATCGAAGTTTGTAAGAGTATTTGGTGACATGCCAAATATCTTCAAACTTCAAAGAAAGTAACAGTGCTATGGGTACCTTATTTGTGCATTCATATATACAGTATATATGCTTGACCCAGGGGAAGTCATCTGAGGAATAGGAATATTTTATTGTCACATGTGACTAGGCACAGTGAAATTCTTTGCTTGCACACCCAATGTAAACAATTAGCAGCCACCTACGGCGCTGACAAAGTTACAAAGGACACCGGCTCCTCCTTTTGTTCTCCCCCACACGGGGGCCCCAATGTCCATTGTTCTTCTCCTCCCCCTCATGGCCGTCCCCCCACGGCGGGTCCAAGATGTTAGCACACAGGAATTTGAATCTGCTCATGTTCTCCACCGCTAAACAACCAATGAAAACTGGTACATGGTCTCCCTACGTCCACTTCTGAAGTTAACGATTAGTTCCTTAGTTTTATTGATTTTGTTATGGCACCACTCAACTAAGTGTTCTCTCCTGTACTCATTACCACCCATGATCTAGCCAACCACAGTAGTGCAATCGATGAATTTGCAGATGGCATTGGGGCAGTGCAAAACCACACAATCGTGGATGTAAAGAGTGTAGAGCATGGAGCTAGGCATGCAGCTTTGAGGTGCACCTGTTTTGATGCTGGCTGTTCTAAGGTTGGAGAGAATCACCTACACATTAGAGCCTACATTTTTGTGTACTTTGCAAAATCCCACTATCTTTTGCATACAAATCAATAAACGTGTAAAGGAATCTTTTCTTTTTTAATTCCTGTTTCCCCATCTTTCTAGGTTGTGGCTAAAGAGTTTTTTGGCAAATTGTTTCTCCCTAGCATGTTATTATTCCCATGCCATTCTTCAAACTACACATAAAATGAGATATCAATATGAATTAATCCATGGTAGACAAAAATGCTGGAGAAACCAAGCGGGTGCAGCAACATTTATGGAGCGAAGGAAATAGGCAACGTTTCGGGCCGAAACCCTTCTTAAGTCTGAATTAATCCATCTTAATTTAGGTGGAAATCTTGGGCTAGCAGTGTTACCTGACCTTCGTTATAGTAAACCTGTAATTGATTTATATTACAGCAGTTACAGAAGACATCCAATACAAAGAAAATAAAACTTCGTGCAGAAACTAGTTGTGTTTTATTACGTGAAAATGTTAAGAGAAGAAGTTGAAGAGACATGACAATTCTGAATGAACTTGATAGTGTAAATTGGTAGAAACTGTTTCCAGAAGCATGAAGAAATACATTTATCAACAAGTTAAATTTCCCTTGGGAGAAAAAAATTAAATGAAGAATGAGTCACTGTGATCTGGAGTGCATTGCTGAAGGGCACAATGAAAACATTAGTGACGCAGCAGTGCTCTAGTTCCTGTGGACTTCCACCGCTGGAAGTATAGGATTTTGGTGTGTGTGCTTTATCATCATTCCTTACAATGCTATGTATGACAGTGATCGCAACTTCTACTGACGTGTGGATGGCCGTTGGCTCGCTAGAAGCTCATCCGCCCTTTGCCAGACCTTGTTTTTGGCCCTGCTGGGGGTCCACAGCCTCCTCCTCGCCTGGCAAACCAGGTGGGGGAGACGGTTTAGTCGCCGACTATCGGACCATGGAGCAGGTAGCACTGGATTACATGGTACCCGTGGCGGGGGGAACTACCCCCGACCTGAACAGCATAAAAATAATTTTAGAAGACTTAAATTATTGATCAATACACAAGAGACTGCAGCTGCTGGAATCTGGAGGAAAACGCATATCGTTGGAGGAACTCAATGGTTGAGCTGCAGTTCAGAAAGGAATGGAATGGTTGAAGTTTTGAGTCAAGATCCTGCATCAGAATTGAGAGTGCAGAAGAAGGAAAGCCAGTATAAAGGGGTGAGAGGGAAGGGGGCTTATTAGTACATAGTGCTTCAACTAAGGTGTCAGCAAAGATCCATATTCAAAGGAGACTATTGTCACATACACCAGGGTGCAAAGAAATTCCTTGTTCTCATATCGTTCTATTGAATGCCTTTGCATTAAACCCAATAAATGAAATGTGAAAGAGGCTACCGATTTACATCTTTGAGGGGCTTAACATTTATTTCAGGCACTGAACCTGGACACCTTGCCAGGAGCCTTTCATGAACTATTAGCCAACTTATATTTTTCAATTGTAATGCAAGAAAATAAGAGGGAAATGTTTCCCAGCTGTGGACAAAAACTAACTGGATAATTCTACCAAATAACTAGCGGGATAGCAGCACATTTGGAAAGTGATGAAATTATTGGACAAAGTCACCATGGATTTATGAAAGGTAAATCATGTCTGATGAATCTTATAGAATTTTTTGAGGGTGTAACTAGTAGAGTGGATAAGGGAGAACCAGTGGATGTGTTATATCTGGACTTTCAGAAGGCTTTCGACAAGATCCCACGTAAGAGATTAGTATGCAAACTTAAAGCACACAGTATTGGGGGTTCAGTATTGATAGAGAACTGGCTGGCAGACAGGAAGCAAAGAGCAGGAGTAAATGGGTCCTTTTCAGAATAACAGGCAGTGACTAGTGGGGTACCGCAAGGCTCAGTGCTGGGACCCCAGCTATTTACAACATATATTAATGATTTGGACGAGGGAATTGAATGCAACATCTCCAAGTTTGCAGATGACACGAAGCTGGGGGGCAGTGGGCAAATGCATGGCAGATGCAGTATAATGTGGATAAATGTGAGGTTATCCACTTTGGTGGTAAGAACAGGAAAGTAGACTATTATCTGAATGGTGGCCGATTAGGAAAAGGGGAGAAGCAACGAGACCTGTGTGTCATGGTACACCAGTCATTGAAAGTAGGCATGCAGGTGCAGCAGGCAGTGAAGAAAGCGAATGGTAGGTTAGCATCCATAGCAAAAGGATTTGAGTATAGGAGCTGGGAGGTTCTACTGCAGTTGTACAGGGCCTTGGTGAGACCACACCTGGAGTATTGCATTCAGTTTTGGTCTCCTAATCTTAGGAAAGACATTCTTGCCATAGAGGGAGTACAAGAGAAGGTTCACCAGACTGATTCCTGGGATGGCAGGACTTTCATATGAAGAAATACGGGATAGACTCGGCTTGTACTCACTAGAATTTAGAAGATTGAGGGGGGATATTATAGAAACTTACAAAATTCTTAAGGGGTTGGACAGGCTAGATGCAAGAAGATTGTTCCCGATGTTGGGGAAGTCCAGAACAAGGGGTCACAGTTTAAGGATAAGGGGGATGTTTTTTAGGACCGAGATGAGAAAAAAAAATTCACATAGAGTGGTGAATCTGTGGAATTCTCTGCCAGTTGAGGCCAGTTCATTGGCTATATTTAAGAGGGAGTTAGATGTGGCCCTTGTGGCTAAAGGGATCAGGGGGTATGGAGAGAAGGTAGGTACGGGATACTGAGTTGGATGATCAGCCATGATCATATTGAATGGTGGTGCAGGCTCGAAGGGCCGAATGGCCTACTCCTGCACCTATTTTCTATGTTTCTATGGAAGCAAAATGAACAGAACTGTCTTTCTGCAATCTAATGCATGAATTTTACTCCCAAATATACAGTTAAATTAAAATTTAATCAATGGGTCGAAGGAAACTCACCGTTTGAATATAAAGTGCAAAATTATTCTGCATGCATCTAAGAGAATGACATTGGCAAATTGGCAGTTTAATTGGCTGATATAGTTTTTCCCTAATGTGTGGACAAGTGGAAGAATCTGGGAGAGTTGATGGTAATATGTTCAGAACAAAGTGGGATTAGTGCAGGATTCATCCAAGTCATGCAATCGGAAGCTGGTTTGTACTCGATGAATCAAATATTTTTTTCCTGCTGTATGATTCTACGAGACAGATTTCCTCTTGTCTGTGTTAGGTCTATGAATGAGTGGTTTGCTTTTTCTAAGTTAGCTAAAAATGTATACAGCAGACATTATACTAGCAACGACTAAAATCATGTAGGAGAATCTTTGTTGATGACCCAAGTTGTTTCTCAATTACATAATACAATCATTACCATTAACTTGCCTCCTGGGGTTTGCCTATTGTCCTGACATTACAGTAATTTGCATCAATAATTTGCTCGATCACGATGGCCACTATTCTGGGTCATCTTCAATTCCGTCTCTGTGCAGCTAATTAATGTTTCAGGTTACCATAGCAACTAATTTGATTTCATCCCTCTAGCTTAATTATTTGGAGCAAAAAGGCAAATTTATTACAATGACCAGATGGACCTTGATGGCTTTATTCTGGTATTTTAAAATCATATTATACATTGTTCCTTGCGGTCTCCCTATGTAAACTGAGTTAAGGAGTCACTGTCATACAATACTGAAGTAGCAATTAGTCAAGGACAAACTCGACTTATAATTCTTCAACTAATATGTGAAAAGGAAGAATGAAGAATTTTAGTAATGGTTCTGCTATTGTGATATCAAGTTCAAGTTACATTTATTGTCACATGCACCAATTGGTACAGTGAGATTTGAGTTATCATACAGCCATACGAATAAAAAAGAACACAATACGCGATAGAGTTTAACATAAACATCCTCACACAGCAGCATCAACATTCCCACTGTGAGGGAAGGCAATAAAGTTCAGCCATCTTCCTCATTGTTCACCCCTGGTCGGGGCCTTTGAGCGCAGTCACTGCTACGGATGGCCTGATGTTTCAGGCAAAGTGTTTTAGCTGCGAACAATCAAATAATAGCTGGGATAGCTGGAAGACTTCAAGCAAACTAACCTCAAGAGTGTGCCACCAAAATAATATCAGCATATCTTCATCTCATGATACTCCAAAACACCCTTGACCTCTGCTACTCTACCATAAAAACAACCCACTGATCTCCCACCACCACCACCTCCACATTCTTGTAAATTTGACCACCTTGTTGCGCTTCTACCCCCTGCTTACAAAGAGAAACTGAAGCAGGTTCGGGACGGAAGGTCATGCAGTGCTAGTCTGAGAAAATGGAATAGATAACGTTGCGACTGCTTTGAGTCAATGGGCTGGTCAGTATTCAAGGACTCTGCGCCTATCTTAGTGAGTATGCCACTGCCTTTACAGACTTCATCAATAAGAAGACTGCATGACAAAGGAAACAGCATGAGTGTTCCACAACCAAACCTATGGATGAACCATGAGGTCCACTTCAGGGTGACACAAAGCTGGGTGACAGTGTGAATTGTGAGGAGGATACTATGAGGATGCAGGGTGACTTGGGCAGGTTGGGTGAGTGGGCAGATGCATGGCAGATGCAATTTAATGTGGATAAATGTGAGGTTATCCACTTTGGTGGCAAAAACAGGAAGGAAGATTATGATCTGAGTGGTGTCAAGTTGGGAAAAGGGGAAGTACAGCGAGATCTGGGGGGGTCCTTGTTCATCAGTCGCTGAAAGTAAGCATGCAGGTACAGCAGGCAGTGAAGAAAGTGAATGGCATGTTGGCCTTCATAACAAGAGAAGTTGAGTATAGGAGCAAAGAGGTCCTTCTGCAGTTGTACAGGACCCTAGTGAGACCTGACCTGGAGTATTGTGTGCAGTTTTGGTCTCCAAATTTGAGGAAGGACATTCTTGCTATTGAGGCAGTGCAGCGTAGGTTCACAAGGTCAATTCCCAGGATGGCGGGAGTGTCATATGTTGATAGAATGGAGCGACTGGGCTTGTATACTCTGGAATTTAGAAGGATGAGAGGATATCTTATTGAAACATATAAGATTATTAAGGGTTTGGACATGCCAGAGGCAGGAAACATGTTCCCGATGTTGGGAGAGTCCAGAACCAGGGGCCACAGTTTAAGAATAAGGGGTAAGCCATTTAGAATGGAGATGAGGAAACATTTTTTCACACAGAGGGTTGTGAATCTGTGGAACTCTCTGCCTCAGCAGGCAGTGGAGGCCAATTCCCTGGAAGCTTTCAAGAGAGAGTTAGATAGATCTCTTAAAGATAGATGAGTGGATGGGATATGGGGAGAAGGCAGGAATGGGGTACTGATTGTGGATGATCAGCCATGATCACAGTGAATGGTGGTGCTGGCTCGAAGGGCCGAATGGCCCACTCCTGCACCCATTGTCTATCCAAGTCTGCAGCAATCAAATCAAACAATTCCAAGCAGTGCAAGCAGTACATGACCTTTACAAGGTTGTCCGAGTTGTCAAGAGGGAATCTGTATAAAGCCAGATTCCCTGAATAATCACACAGAAACCCATGATGGTGGCAAGGCTTGCATGTTATAATGAGCAACAATGTGAATTTGGGCATTGTCGCTGCCAACGAGAAGTCCCACAATGCAACCTACATCGGTGATTGTACTGGGCTGGAGAAACAGGTGAATTTAACACCATTATGAGGCTCTTCATTTCTACTGAAGGGACCAGAAACATTAATTTTAGTTCTACTTCCACAGATGATGTATGACCTGCTGAGTTTTCCAGCAGTTAACTTCTTTTACAGCAATTTCCAGCATTTGATGTATTTGAAATAATTTTTGCATTGCACATTCCATTTGATAGTTTCAATCTCAGACTTCTTTTCATCAAATTCTATAATTGCAACACAAATATATGCTTCAGTTATAGGCTTCAAGTGACTACATTAAAGTATTCATCTTCATCTTAGTTTTCACTGCTCATTTCTTGCTAAACCAATATTTAACATGCAGTGTTCAGCAAACGAGTGCAACATATGTCACTCAATAAATACCTGATAGAAAATCTTTTCCATTTTTTAAAAACTGTGATCAGAAGTAAATAAGATATTCATATGATTATAAATTAATTGCCTGAAATGCATGTTAGAGTCAGGAATGGTATTTAGAAATTGGATAATCAATGTCCTTTGCAGGGCATGATATTATGCCTGTTGATATAATTTCCGGGCTTATTGTTCATAGAGCCATTTTAGTGCATTAGAATCATTAAAGGTCCTTCAATTACTATAATTATTGCTTCTGTAAAGGTTTGTTTGAGGGATTATTTAATCTTTTTGGCTGGCAAGCAACAGTAAGAGCATTTTTATTTATGTTGTGTTCTTTGTGCAGATTACATTGAAAAGCAAGATGCCCAGATGGGTAACTACATTCACCGTATGTTCTGTCAGGGTATAATTTTTTTAATAGGGTTATCCAAGAGGGTAGAAGATTAAAGTGTTTCTGGAATTCATGGAAACTAGAATGCATTGTGCTGCAGGAAATGGTGCTGTGGTCACTCTTATTCAAGTGACATGATCAGAAAATGTGGGATTGGTATCAAAATCTGCTGACGATGCTCAATTCAGTTGATTTAATCAACTCTGTTTAAGATAACCTATTGTAAGAAGTAGAGATCAAAAAATGGATAGATTTCCATGAAATAATAATCTTTAGGGAGAGATACTGTATGTTGGCCTTCCAGTTAGGCCTGTAGTGGAGATTTGAGGCAGCTACAGCTCTGTGTGCTCCATCAATGCCTTGCTTTAATGGTTCACTCGAGTTCACCAGGTTAAAAAGGATTATAATGTGGCTGGATTTATCTGAAGGACTTTCTCAACAGAGGGACCTGCTTCTCTTCAGACAACCGGCTGTGTGCTGATCTCAGCAGTGGTAACTGGAGTCATTATTGGTTTCCGCTGGAACAAGCTTTAAGGGGCACATTAAAGTGAAGTGCAATTGCAATTCAGATGTTGGATATCATCTCACCAGCACCATCTGACAGTATTAATTAACAAGGCCACACATCATAACGTATGTTGTTATGGTATCTTTTGGTGAAGGTTGTGATTGCAATGTTAATGTGGGACTTGGGGCTGGTGTTTCAGCTGCGTTTGAGTGTTACAGAGGCAGCCATGTTGTCCTGCACCAGCTCTGTCTGTTCATTCCACTGAGCATCAGATGCATTATGCTATTTGCCACTGATTTAGGAATCTGTAACTTAGATATTTAAATGCAAGCAATGCTGTTTTTCCAGCACAACTTCCATGAAAGTGGATTTATTTTTGCCCAGGATACAGTGGGTTCCAGATTAACTTGCAACACACTGGATATCAGACAAGCCAATTGTAAATTGCTAATCTGGTTTGCGTTAACGATTTATCATGTCCTCCAGGCACTTAATAACATCATTCTCCATTTAACATTAATTTAACAATAAGGTCACTGATCTCCACCCATTTCCCCATTATCTACCCTACCACCCAACCTCCACCCACCTCCTCACGTCCATCTAATTCCTTGTATTTTACCCAACTCACTGAACTCTGTTTATTTCACTAAACTCCAATCTGCTTGCTGATCTTCACCAAACTTAACCTCAACTCCAATCTACACACATAGAAACATAGAAAGTAGGTGCGAGAGTAGACCACCAGGTCCGTCGAGCCCGCACCGCCATTCGCTCATGGCTGAACACTAAACAGACACACTTACCCACAAACAGTAGACACAAGACACAGAACACAAGACACTACCCTCCCCTTTATACCGCTATCACCCCTCTCCACCCCAAGAACCTCGTGATCTCCTGGGGGAGGCAAAAAAACGGATAAAAACCCAGGTCCAATTCGGGAAAAAAATCCGGGAAATTCCTCTCCGACCCCAATCCAGGCGATCGACACTTGTCCAGGAGATCACTCAGGTCTTACTATACTAACCATACCTAGGTCCATATCCCTGCCCTCTCCCCGTAGCCCCTTATCCCCTTGGCAGCTAAAAACCCATCTATTTTAGTCTTAAATATATTTAAAGTTTCTGCTTCCACTGCTCCCTGGGGCAGTGAATTCCATAAATTAACCACCCTCTGGGTGAAGAAGTTCTTCCTCATCTCAGTTTTAAAAGAGCCCCCCCTTATTCTGCAACTATGTCCCCTAGTTCTAGTTTCCCCGATCATTGGGAACATCCTCGGTGCATCCACCCGATCAAGGCCCCTCACGATCTTATATGTTTCAATGAGATCGCCTCTCATTCTTCTAAACTCCAAAGAGTAGAGTTCCAGCCTACTTAACCTTTCCTCATATGTCAATCCCCTCATTGCAGGAATTAATCTTGTAAACCTTCGCTGCACTGCCTCCAGGGCTAGTACATCCTTTCTTAAGTATGGACCCCAGAACTGTACACAGTATTCCAAATGTGGTCTCACTAATACTGTGTACAGCTGCAGCAAGACCTCCGTGTTTTTATACTCAATCCCCCTAGCAATAAAGGCCAAAACTCCATTGGCCTTCCTGATTGCTTGCTGCACCTGCATACTAACTTTTAGTGATTCATGTACTAATACCCCTAGATCCCTTTGCGTTGCATTACAACGCAGCTCCTCCTCATTTAGAAAATAACTTGCCCTATCATTTTTTTTCCCAAAGTGAATGACTTCACATTTATTAGTATTAAATTTCATCTGCCAAGTTGTTGCCCACTCACCTAGCTTATCTATATCCTTTTGCAGACTCTTCCTATCCTCCTCATCCCCTACTTTTCCTCCCATTTTTGTATCGTCCGCAAATTTTGATATATTACACTTGGTTCCCTCCTCCAAATCATTTATATAAATTGTGAACAACTGAGGTCCCAGCACCGACCCTTGTGGAACCCCGCTAGTTACCGGTTGCCATCCCGAGTATGAACCATTTATCCCCACTCTCTGCTTCCTATTTGTTAGCCAATCCTCTACCCATGCTAATATATTACCCCCAATCCCATAATTTTTTATTTTTAGCAATAGTCTCTTATGTGGCACCTTGTCAAAAGCCTTTTGGAAGTCCAAGTATACCACATCCACCGGTACCCCTTTATCCACCCGGGTTGTTACTTCCTCAAAGAATTCGAGCAGATTCGTTAAACAGGACTTCCCCTTCACAAAACCATGCTGGTTCTGTCCGATGAAGTCATGTTTATCCAAGTGCCCCGTTAGTGTTTCTTTAATAATTGTCTCTAACATTTTACCCACCACCGATGTTAGACTAACCGGTCTATAGTTACCCGCCTTCTGTTTACTTCCTTTTTTAAATATAGGTGTTACATTGGCCATTTTCCAATCCACTGGGACCGTTCCTGCCTCCAGGGAGTTTTGGAAAATTATCACCAATGCATCCACAATCCCCACCGCTATCTCCCTCAAGACCCTTGGATGTAATCCATCAGGCCCAGGGGATTTATCCTCCTTCAGTCTCATTAATTTCCCTAATACCACCTCCTTGGTGATCTTAATAGTATTTAGCTCCTCCATTCCTACCGCCCCCTGTTTATCCAGCGTTGGAATATTTTTTGTGTCTTCTATGGTGAAGACTGATACAAAATACTCGTTTAATGCCTTTGCCATTTCCATGTTCCCCACCAACAACTCTCCAGTCTCACCCTCCAATGGACCAACGTTCACCTTAGCCACCCTTTTTCTTTTTATATAGCTATAAAAACTCTTACTATTAGTTTTTATGTTGTTCGCTAAATTCCTTTCATAGTCTATTTTCCCCGTCTTAATTAATCTCTTAGTTATTTTTTGCTGACCTTTAAATGCTTCCCAATCCTCTACCCTCCCACTATCTCTGGCTACCTTATATGCCCTTGCCTTCAGCCGAATACTATCCTTTATAGTTTTACTGAGCCATGGCTGACTGTTCTTACCCTTACCCCTTTTTTTCTTCATAGGAATAAATTTTTCTTGAAGGTTATACAGTAGACCCTTAAACGTACACCACTGCTCATGTACCGTCTTATTCTTGAGTCTGCTATCCCAGTCAACTTTGATCAGCTCAGTCCTCATACCTTCATAATCCCCCTTATTTAGACTAAGCACCCTAGCCTGAGTTTCAACCTGCTCCCCTTCTATTTGAATATGGAATTCGACCATATTGTGGTCACTTGTTCCCAACGAGCCCCTAACTATGACATTTTTAATTAATCCTGCTTCATTACACAGGACCAGATCCAAGATTGCCTCCCCCCTTGTTGGTTCTGTGACATACTGTTCTAGGAACCCGTCTCTAATACATTCTATAAACTCTTCCTCTAGTCTACCCTGCCCAGTTTGGTTTGCCCAATTAATATGAAAATTGAAGTCCCCCATGATTACAGCAGTTCCCTTTTTACATGCGTCAACTATTTGCAGATTTATGTTCTGACTAACAGCGTCACAGCTGTTTGGAGGTCTATAAATTACACCCACTAGTGTTTTTTTCCCCTTGTTATTCTCTATCTGTACCCAAGCTGTTTCACTATCCTGATCCTTCAACGCAATATCCTTCCTCTCTATTGCCGTTATTCCCTCCCTTATTAAAAGGGCCACCCCTCCTCCCTTTCTTTCCTGTCTATCTTTCCTAATTGTCGAGTACCCCTCTATATTTAACTCCCAGTCCTGATCCCCTTGCAGCCATGTCTCCGTAATGGCCACGATATCATAACTATATATACTTAATTGCACCGTTAATTCATTTATCTTATTACGAATACTCCGTGCATTTAGATAAAGCACTTTCAGATGATTTTTACTACCCTTCCTTTCCGTTTTTGCCCCTTTTACATCTAGAGCTTTATCTTCACACATTCTGTCTCCTGTCACATTTTGACTTTCCGCTTCCCCACTGATACCCTGCTCTATTTCCTCTACCCCTGCCGTTATTACCCCCCTTGATACCTCCCCCCCGCTACTTAGTTTAAAGGCCTCTCTACTGCCCTAATTATATGATTTGCCAGGACCCCAGTCCCAGCACCGTTCAGGTGAAGTCCGACCTTACAGAACAGATCCCCCCTGTCCCAGTACTGGTGCCAGTGGCCCAAGAAACCAAACCCATTATTCCCACACCAGTCTTTGAGCCACGCATTCAGCTTTTTAATTTTACGTACCCTCGCCGATTTGGCCCGTGGCTCAGGTAGCAATCCGGAGATCAGTACCCTCGAGGTTCTGCTTTTTAATTTATTCCCTAACTGCTCAAACTCCTTCAGCAGATCCTCCTTCCTCGTCCTTCCTATGTCACTGGTCCCCACATGGACCACGACCACTGGATCCTCCCCCTCCCTCTGCAAATTTCTCTCCAGCATCGCAGAGATATCCTTAACCCTAGCACCGGGTAGGCAACACAGCCTTCGGGACATGTTCTGCTGGCCGCAGAGAACCTTATCTACCCCCCGAATAATACTATCCCCTATCACTACGGCCTTGCTTCTAACTCCCCCCGCGTGAATGGCCTCCTGATCCACGGTGCTGCAGCCAGGTTGCTCATCCCTCCCACAGCCCCTGATCCCGTCCTTACATTGAGTAAGAGCCTCGGTCATGCTCGTCAGGGACAAGGGCTGTGGCTCCTGCCGCATCTCCTCCTGGTTCCCCCTACCTGCCTCGCTTATGGCCACACCTTCCTTTCCTTGCTCACTGCCTACTGAATTAGTTAAACTGGTCGGTGTGACCATCCCCTGGCACAAAACATCCAGGTAATACTCCCCCTCCCTGATGTACCGCAGCGTATGAAGTTGGGTCTCCAGCTCATCAATGCGGAGCTGGAGTTCCTCTAGCCTCAAACACTTACTGCAGCTGTAGGGATCTTCTACATCAATGGTGTCGACAAATTCCCACATCTCGCAGTATTGGCACATCTCCTGACCGCCCATCTTATATAAGTAATTAACTGGTCCTATTTAAGAATCCCCTACTGTATTGATACACCCCTTATTGATATAATCCTACCTCCTATAAATGGGAAAGTACTCACCCCAGCCGTAAATTACCTACTGGTTTGGCTGTCTAGTGGTAATTCCGTCCGCTCTTCCTGTCTGGTCCACTGCTCCCTTGCAGTGCGTGGCAAACCTCTTTACCTCTGTTAGTCTCTGTCAGTCTCTCGAGCCGCGGCTCCGTCCGTCCTCCCTCGGCGACAGCACCTGTGGCACCGCGGTCGTGACGTCCCTTCCGTTCCTGCAGAGCCTTCCTGTCCTGGGCGGAGTCTGCAGCTAACTGTGTGCTCACGTACGAATTCAGTTCACCTGGTGTACTGGAAACACTCATCCAACTAACACACACACCCATCCACCTGTTTCACTTATTCTTCCTGTGTATATGGCATATTTTGCAGAGGTGCATGAGTGTGGTGACTCTTTGAGTGCTGGTCCCTGAAGAGGATTTTCTATCAACCATTACAATCATTCCACTCTTTATTTCTTTCTTTCAACAGCAGCTTTTCTTACACTAACAATGCACTCTTTAATCTCCTTTCAGGTCTGTCGATTCTTCCCAAGGCCCATGCACAAAGGGCCCGACCAGAACCTTACATTGGGGTTCGACCAGTCTGCCCCGACCGTCGAACGTCGCCACGAGACATCGGGAACCAGCCAGGCCAGTGGCCCAACCTTCTGAAGCACCCAATGCCACCACCGAACGCACCCACATACCTCACGGAATGTCCAATGCCATTAACCGACACGTGTGATCAAAGTGCTGCCACCTAGTGAGAAAATGAGGGAAACACACTGGGCTGCAGGTGAGACTGAAACAAAATGGTTTCAAGTACCCTTTTCCCCCAGCATACTACTGGCTATTGTGTAGGCTATAGAGAACAAGCTGGATTAACTTAAAGCCAGACTTAAGGCAGCAATTCTACCATTGCGCCACCATGCTACCCTGACACAAGGTGTATTTCCAAAATACTATCCGCATGCCTCTTGTTCCACCAGGGGCCAGACATCCTTGACCACATATCCATAAAAAATACCCACCACACTCCATTCCCCAGCTGGGAGCAGCTCCATTCTAAACTGCAAGAAACTGCTGAGAGTTGTGAACATAGCCCAGACCATCAAACAAACCAGCCTCCTTTCCGTCTACACTTCACATTGCCTTGGGAAGGTCACCGGCATAATCAAGGACCAGTCCCCCTCTGCTCCCCTCTGCTCCCCTCTGCTCCCCTCTGCTCCCCTCTGCTCCCCTCTGCTCCCCTCTGCTCCCCTCTGCTCCCCTCTGCTCCCCTCTGCTCCCGTCTGCTCCCCTCTGCTCCCCTCTGCTTTTGGACAGAGGTTTGAAAATGGATACCTCCAGATTCAGGTACAGCTTCTTCCCAGCTGTTATCTGACAACTGAACTGTCCTCTCATCAACTGGAGTGGAGTCCCATCTACATTATTAGAGACAATTGAACAATCTTTCATTGGACGTTGTCGGACTTTAATCTTATATCTTTGCACTTAATGTTGTACCCATTATCATTTGCATTGTGGACTGCTTGATTGTATTCATAAATAGTGTTTTTTTGATTAGATAGAATGCGAACAAAAGCTTTTCACTGTATCCTGATACATGTGACAATAATAAATTAACTAAACGTGGATGTAGGTGATGTTTTTATTCCTTAAAGTGATGTGGGCTGAGCCAGCATTTAATTGCCCATCTTTAATTGGTCTTGAGAAGGTGATGCTGAGCTGCCTTCTGGAGCCACAGCAGTCTTTGAGATATGGGTAAACCCGGAATGTTAGGTAGGAATTTACCAATGGGCAGTAAAATACCAACAATATATTTATAGTCAGGATGGCATGTGGCTTAATTGGCAAATTCTAGGTGGTGGTATTCCTATGCTTTTGCTGTCCTTCTCCTGGTTGGTAAAGGTCGTGTATATGGAAGATGCCATCTTGGTGAGTTCCTACTGTGCATCCTGTGGATGGTATAAGCTGCTGCTACTGTGCGCTGGTGGTGGAGTGAGCGGATGATTACGGATGAGGTGCCTATCAACTGAGCTGATGTATGCTGTATGGTGTTGCTTCATGAGTATCATTGAAGCTGCAGTCATCTAGACAAGTGCAGCATATTCCATCACCTGACCTGAGCCTTGTTGATGGTGGACAGGCTTTGGGTAGTTAAGAGGTGAGTTACTCATCACAACATTTCTAGCTTTGGACTTCGTCTTGGACCCACATTGTGTACATGGAAACTCCAGTTCAGTTTCTGGTCAATGATAACACCCAGGTTATAATTTCAGGTTGTACCAATATTTAAAGGGGCAGGGATTACTATGGTCCAGAACATTAAGTTTTATACTAGGACTGAGACTGTGCTGAGCACATACAAAACATGTATAATAAGTAAAATAATTCTACCAAATGATAGATTTCCAAGATTTCAATGCTGAAATTACAGTTTTACTACTGGTAGTCAAATGCATTCATTTTCTTACTGCACGGGAGAGAGACAATCATTTCCTTGGTGCATTAGACTTTGAACAATATTTTTAATTTACTACTAGACTAATTGGGAGTCGTTGGGTCCTATTCTCACACGGGAGGTCTGGTCCCCCAACATAATATCCCACCACTCACCCATAGCGCCCAACTGCGCAAGCGCGGCTGACGGGTCACCGTTGTGACGCTCCTGATCCGCCCTCCTCCCCACACTCCCCCCTACTCTGCCCCTTGTCACCCCCCCCCCATGCACTCACTCCATCCCACCCCTCAACGCCCCTCCCACCATCCACTCTTAGCGGCTCTCCGGCGGCGCAGCCATTCCCGCCCATTGGGTTCCCATTGTGATGTGGAACATGCAGGAATTACTGCGCAGGCGCAGCTGACGGGCATGGCAAGTGGAAAAGGTATTTATTAAAGCTTAAATAGTGAATAACTTATCATTTAACAACAATTTAAATGTTAAAAATGAGATTTATTCAGTTCAGTTCTTTCTTGTTGTGTTTCTTGTTGCATTCTGCAGCTGGGGGAGGGGGACGTCTTCAGGCGGGGGCTGTCGGGGGCCAGTGGGGGGAGCGTCCTGCAGCCTGGGGAGGGGCACGGCTTCAGGCGGGGGCTGTCGAGGCCGGTAGGGGAGGGGGAAGCGTCCTGCAGCTGGGGGAGGGGAATGGCTTCAGGTGGAGCCTGTCGATGGCCGGTGGGGGGAGCGCTGTGGTGGTCTACCACTGCCGTGGCCTACCGCAGCCTACCCCTGCTGCAGACTACCCCTGCTGCAGCCTACCCGTGTAGCAGCCTACCCCTGCTGCAGCCATGGCCTACAGCTGCCGCTGCCTACCCCTGCCGCTGCCGTGGCCTACCTCTGCCTCACCTCACTGGCTTCAGGCGGGGACTGATGGGGAGTATCCTGCAGCTTGGGATGGGGACGGCTTCAGGCGGGGATTGGTGGGGGGGGGGGGGGGGCATCGTGCAGCTGGGGACAGGATGGCTTGAGGCGGGGGCCGGTGGAGGTGTGCATCCTGCAGCCGAAGTAGGCGGGGTGGCTTCAGGTGGGGGGCTGTCAGGGACCGGTGGGGGTGGGGGGGAGCATCCTGCACTCACTCCATCCTCACTCAACCTCTCCCCCCCCCCCCCATCCACTCAGTGACTCTCCGGCAGCGCAGCCATTCCCGCCCATTGGGTTCCCATTGGGACGTAGAACATGCAGGTGTTACTGCGCAGGCACAGCTGATGGGCACGGCAAGTGAATAAGGGATTTATTAAAGTTTAAAATATGAATAACTAAATCTAACAACAATTTAAACATTACAGTTGAGATTTATTCAGTCCATTCTTTCTTGTTGCGTCCCTTGTTGCATTCTGCAGCAGGGGAAGGGGGACGGCTTCAGGCGGGGCCTCTTGGGGCCCGTGGGGAGAGGGGCGAGCATTGCCATTCCCTACCACTGCCGTGGCCTATCTCTGCTGTGGCCTACCGCTGCCCATCCCTGCCACTGCTGTGGCCTATCGCTGTCATGGTAACCACGGCCGCTTCCCACCTGCTTCAGGCGAGGACCGGTGGGGAGCATCCTGCAGTTGGGGACGGGGATGGTTTCAGGCGGGGGGGAGGGGATTATCCTGCAGCTGGGGACGTGATGGCCACACTCACTCATCGGCTGCCTGCCGGCCACACTCATTCACTCACTGTCTACCTGCCGGCTGCATTCACTAACTCACTCACCGGCTGCCTGCTGGCCGCACTCACTCACTCACTCACCGGCTGCCTGCTGGCCGCACTCACTCACTCACCAGCTGCCTGCTGGCCACACTCACTTACTCAACCGGCTGCCTGTCGGCCGCACTCACTCACTCACCGGCTGCCTGCCGGCTACATTCACTCACTCACTCACTGGCTGCCTGCCGGCTGCACTCACTCACTCACTCACTCACCGGCTGCCTGCCGGCTGCACTCACTCACTCACTCACCGGCTGCATGCCGGCTGCACTCACTCACTCACCGGCTGCCTGCCAGCTGCACTCACTCACTCACTCACTCACTGGCAGCCTGCCGGCCGCACTCACTCACCGGCTGCCTGCCGGTCGCACTCATTCACTCACTGGCTGCCTGCCGGCTGCATTTACTAACTCACTCACCGGCTGCCTGCCAGTCGCACTCACTCAGCGGCTCGCAGCTCGTCATGATGGCCGACACAGCTTGCTCTCCACACTCTACTCACTCCGCTTCTTCAGCTTTATTCTCCTTACTGCCTGTGATTGACCGCGGTTGCCAGAAGGGGTGGTTTATACGAAATTTAAACCTTTATAACTTTTGTAATATTCCACCAATCGGAACAAAATCTGGTGCATTTGCAGCACAGGAGAATGTCGAGTAAGGTGGCAGAAAATCGTAGCACCAGCCCGTATCGTTTTTGCACAAATTTAAAAACAATGCAAACCGGAAGAGGACAAGATAAGAGTTTCTTCGTTATTTCATGCAACATCGTAGACCAT
Organism: Amblyraja radiata; assembly: GCF_010909765.2. Lineage (NCBI taxonomy): Eukaryota > Metazoa > Chordata > Chondrichthyes > Rajiformes > Rajidae > Amblyraja > Amblyraja radiata. Next base: position 35,123,760 of record NC_045966.1, on the reverse strand, counting down.
TTTCATTGAAAGGTATCAGATTGTTCAGTACTATTAGGTCCAACATATTATTCAACCCGGACTGAATGCAACAAATGCTTCCCAAATAGTACAATGGCATAATGTATTTTTAGAAAACTGAGTTTTCCACATTGTTCTCCGGGGCACCAAGACACATTGGTAGAAGAGAAAGTTATGTTTATAACTATAATTGATATGATTCCCACAGACATTTCAAAAAATTAGTCTACTAAATTCTCAGAAATAATACTTTGCTTAAATTACTCTGCTTAGAATTTTGCATAAAAAAGAGATAAACAATATATCCTGAAATACAATATCTCCCCAAAGACAGCAAACAAGTACAAGAGATTAATTTAATGGAGGATATATCTGGAAGATGCAGGTACTTCCATTTATAATTGCTCCTTGTTTCTGACAATCAATTCCGGATTTTTTTGAAAATAAAGTAACCTGAACTGTTTTATTAGCAAAGGAAATCAAGACTTTTCTGTTAGCTATGTAGGAATTGAATTTACAAGGTGAAATGGTAAGATTAATAGAAAAAAATGTTTTAACATGCATGTCCTGGACTAAAATAATTTTGAATGACTGAATTGAGAAAGAACACAGATCCTGCTGGAAATACTCATCAGTGGAGGCAGCACCTGTGGAGAAAGCAAATATCATATGGTCTCTTTATCCAAGTGAGAAGCCATGACGGTTCCGCTATTTCCTGATTTTAATGTTGAGTTCAAACATTTGCAGTTTGTTCTGTGCTTTTAGGAACTGGTAGAAATTCCACTGATAAGGTGAGACTGAAACAAAATGGTTTCAAGTACCCTTTCCCCCAGCATACTACTGGCTATTGTGTAGGCTATAGAGAACAAGCTGGATTAACTTAAAGCCAGACTTAAGGCAGCAACTCTACCATTGTGCCACCATGCTACCCTGACACAAGGTGTATTTCCAAATAATATCCGCATGCCTCTTGTTCCACCAGGGGCCAGACATCCTTGACCACATATCCATAAAAAATACCCACCACACTCCATTCCCCAGCTGGGAGCAGCTCCATTCTAAACTGCAAGAAACTGCAGAGAGTTGTGAACATAGCCCAGACCATCAAACAAACCAGCCTCCTTTCCATCTACACTTCACATTGCCTTGGGAAGGTCACCAGCATAATCAAGGGCCAGTCTCACCTGGTCACTCCCTCTTCTCCCCTCATTTGCAGTTTGTTCTGTGCTTTTAGGAACTGGTAGAAATTCCACTGATAAGTTAACATACATTGTTAACAAATTAGTAAAAACTGCACTTAATTAGTGAATTCTACTCAGTAGCAACTCCAGTTTCATATTTGCACAGCGAGCTGGTGTTCTTCACAATCTTCAGTAAAGTGGTGATGAAAATGACCTTCTAGGCTCAATAGATTCAGTGCAGCAGATTCAGATAATAATCATTTTCAGCATTTACTGATTTATCTTTCAGAATTGTTCTCTGGTGGTTGCAGAAAATGATTCTGCTTTTCCCATTGACACCACAACTAGACCAACCTTTTATTCTTTCACTAGTTCCCTTATCATCCTCTTTCATTTTATACAATAATTCTTTACACTATTTCATCTTTCCTGCCTTCTCATCCTGTTGCAGACCTTCAATTCTGTTCTCCCCTCTCCTTCCACCTTCTCCTACATCTATAAATCCATTAGCATCCCATTAAATCAATTTTTAGTTCTGAAGAAAGTTCATCAACAAATATTAACTAAAATGCAACTTACCTGACTGAACATTCCCAGATTTGCAGCATTGGCGGTGTTTTTCTTCTGTTGTGTTAGTAATGAATAGAGCTCATCATATGGAAAGCATTGCAGAAATAGATAGGCATACACAGTAGGTGATCATTTCATTAGATAATGACGTATTCAGATCATTCCCATTTACAGTAAAACTCTGATAATCTGGCACCTTCAAGCCTTTGATTGTGCCAATATAAAAGATTTTTCAGACTACTTGATGCTACTACTATTGATACTCTGGCACACATTAATTTTTTTTAATTTTGTGATGTTACATAGTCGTATATATATTTTTTCCAGTCAGCATGTTCAATTAAAAAGGAGCATGGTGTGTTTAAAGAGAACAGCAAATGGGAAAGCCAAGGCACAATTAACTTGTCTTCATCAAGAGGATAACCGTGGAGAAAGTCAACAGATTTGTGTTCCTGGATGTGCATATCTCTGAAGATCTGCCTTGGGCTCAGCACAATGTTGCAATCAGAAAGAAAGCTCATCAATGCTGCAACTTCCTCCGAAGATTGAGGAACATAGAACATAAAACATAGAAAATAGGTGCAGGCGGAGGCCATTTGGCCCTTTGAGCCAGCACCGCCATTCATTGTGATCATGGCTGATCGTAAGGAAATTCGCACAGTTGCTGAATGATCCATTGAACTTTCAAAGGCGTACAGCAGAGAACATATTGATCAGTTACATCACAGCCTAGTTCAGTAACGCGATTGCCCAAGAATGAAGGAGGCTGCAAAAGTCGTGAACGTTTCCAAGTTCAACATGCAAATTGTTCTATCACCATCGAAGGGGTCTAGAGGATGTGTTGCCTCAATAAGGCAGTGAATATCATTAAGGATGATTACGGTCTCAACACCCTGCTACTATCAGAAAGGAGGTACAGGATCCTGAGAACCATGATCTACAATTTCAAGAGCAGATTCTGCCACTCAATCATCAGGCACTTGAACCACACTGCTCAACCCTAACCACAATCCTATCGCTGCAAAAATTCACTATGGAATTGGCACTATTATGGTCTGGTTACCTTGTATACTGATAATTTATTGTCTTATTGATTATTATATATTTATTTATTGTGCTTTGGTTTAATGTGCCTGTGAAGCTGTAGCAAATACGAATGGCATTATTCTGTTTCCAGTGCATATGACAATTAAACATTCTTGACTCTTGGCTCTTGGCCGCAGTAAGTTTAATGGTAACATGGGAAACAGGCCACTATTAAGATTAAAGAAAGAGCAGAAAATGGGACACAAGTGAATTTAGAGGATGGGAAATGGGGTCTTCGTGAATTAAAAAAAAAAAAGAGTGCAGTAAACAGGCTCTGGGAAGTTTAAAGGATGCATGGAAAAGTTAAAATAATAAAAGGGAGATTGCCAGCATAAAGGGACAAGGGCGAGGATGGCGCAGCATCTAGGAAATTATTCTACAATCCAACAGCATGAACAATGAATTCTCCAATTTCAGGTAATCCATGCCCTCTCCATTCATTTCTCACTCCTCCTGATTTACCCAAGTATTCTCATTGACTCCCTTCTTTATAAACTTCACACAGCCTCTAGCCCCTTGATACCCAGTTTATTTCTGCTCCCTACCTGTTTTCATTTACTTATCAGACACATACTCAACCCACTGTCCCATATCCTCATCCAGTACTGTTACTATTGGCCCACCATCCATCCCTTGTCCGATCCCACTCATCACCTTTCCTTCTTATCAGATTCTATAATCTGCAACCCTTGATTATCTCCACACCACTCTCAGGTTCTGTCATTATCTCTTACTTCCGCCCTCCATTAGTTCCATCAGTCTATCAAGCCCTGCTCACCTGAACCCACCGACAACTTGCCAACCCTTCCCCCATCTCTCATTCCTCATTTCTTTACATTACCCAATCTCTCCTCCACACCTCTTTATATTGGATATCTCCCCTTTACATGCTCAGTCCTGATGCAGGATCTCGACATGGAACATTAACTCTCCACATATGTTGCCTGACACACTAACAGTCTCCAGCAGATTTTTTTCCAGCATCTCTTGTGTCTCCAGATCTTTGTTTTTGCTCAACCTCCACCTCGATTAAAATGGGATGAGAAAAAAAACTGATGAAAATATTCATGTGCATTTCAGACCACTTCTGGATACTATAATGCCTAAATAAATTGATCCTAGATGGCTCAATATACCCTTTAATTTAGCATTTATTTATCTGCCAACATGCTATACATAATATGAAGATGTCTGAAAATAACATTCCAATCTATGTCCATAATTAATTAGTACTTTCAATTGCCTAAGAAATGGGTCATTATATGTTCATTTCATTTCATAACACTCATTACACCTTCTCGCACCAGTTTTATTTATAAAATGTATTTACATATATTATCTATGTACACATAAAAGATCATCAAATGTAAGGAGAGCATATGAACAGGAGCAGGTAGGAAATGGCAGGGAGGATTAGCCTGTTGAGCCTGCTCTACCATTCAATTTAAAAAATATGGCATCAAAACCACTTTTCCTCTCCCTCCATCTGACCTTTAGCTCCTTAAATATTTGTCATTCTGGATCCTGATTATATCCATACATCATTGACTCTGCCCTGCTATATTTATATAAGCAATAGAATAGTCAGATGTTTAGAGCAAAATAATAGAACTTTGCAAGACCTATCAGCACCTGTGGATCTGTAGTGGTAAAAGGAAAAATGTTTAGGACCATCAGGACCTGACTCAAGCCAAAACTTCTACTTACACATTTTGTCTCCAATGATGCTGATTGATTCTAACAATTAGTTTTTTAGTAAATATTTTAGCACCTGCAGTCTCTTTTGACTTCATAGGTGTAATTAGTGTTTCTTTGGTCGATGGCATAGAGGGAGTTTTCAATAATTTTGCAACAATTTGCTATTTGACAATAGCTCAATAATTTAGTAGAATGAATCACATATTCTTTCTTTTTTAAATTATTCTGGGAATCATGGCAAGGCGTATTTTTATTGTCAGTTTCAGCAGTTACAACTGAGTGAATATACAGCAGACTTCAGGGGGGCTTTTAAGCAATGACCATGTCATGCTTTATACCCCAATGAATTACTATTGCTGTGTAGTTGTTGCTGTAGTGGTGACCAACCAAGATGCGCAGAGCTAGATACTCCAATGTCAATGAGATACTGACCAGTGAAACTGCTTTTAGCACTGGTTGGATGACAAATATATGGTCAAAATAAAATAGGTTATTTCACTTCCATCTTATGGGACAAACAAGGGCAAGGGTTGTTACATTATTGGGAACCAGCACCCCCAGCAGCACAGTTCATCTGGATGCATTGTTGTGCTTTCAGAGCTGCCCTCTTCACATTGTGTAAAGACCCAAAAAGAAAAGGTTAAAGATTCTTTTCTTTACAACTGAGAGGTTCAGATATCAAAGAACAGAGGTCATCAGAATTCTGATATGTTTGATCAAGTAAATAATAATTCTCCTGGTTGAAGAAATGATCTGTTTAAGACATACGAACATAAGATATAGGAGCAGGAGTAGGCCATCTGATCCTTCTGGTTGATACCTTGATACTATTTTCCAAGCATTGTCCCCATGTCTATTATGTTCAGAAATGTATTCATCTTTATTCTCAATGAACACAATGATATCGGGGAAAGAAAATAATAAAGGTTCACTAACCTACAGCATTTCACCTTATCTCAGTCCTAAAGAGCCAACCACTTATTCTGAAGCTATTTTCCCCTGGTTGTAGACTCGTCAGTGAGGGAAAACTAACTTCTTCTACCCTAAGGCCTTCAAGAAGTTTGTATGTTTGAATATGATATCCTCTTATTCTTCTAAAATCTATATACAATGTCAGTCTACTTAAACTCGCATCATATGACAAACTTGCGATCCTTGGAACCAGCTCTGTGAACCTCTGCTGTACTCTCTCGAAGGCAAGGATATCCTTTCTTAAGTAAAGTGTTCAATTCTGCACTCAGTATTCAAAGTGCAAGCTCATCGTCTAAATAATTGTAAAAGATTTTCACTCCTGCATTCAAATCCTCTCATGAGAAAGGTTCACACACCATTTGACCTCCTAATCTCATGTTACATTTCCATCATGGTCTTCAATGACGCTTGTCCAAGCACAACTAGGTTGCTTATATCAAGTAGATAGCAAGAAGCTACTCTGCCTGTCACCAACTTGAGAGCCAAGTAGCTCTTCCTCCGAGACGTTAGGAAATTTACTGCCACTAGCACATTATACACCATCACTCTGAATGGTAGCTTGGAAATAATTGCAATTTAGGTGGCAGGGTAATTGCTTTGTTTCTCTGATAATTCCTTTCAATGCTTAAATGTAACAAGAAGGTAGGTCAAAAGAATGGGGCAATGGTAGAGAAGGAGGCAGAACAGGATGGTAGAGAAGTGGGGGAGGATATGAAGCAAGGAGATTTGGAAGAATGGGAGCCAAGGGGTGAGCTATAATTGTACACATTTGTCCCTGTTTTCTAGAATTATTAAAATAAATAAGTGAAATCCATTGACTTTTTTCTTAATTTTCTTTATACATAACTCTGCTTTGTAGAAAGATAAACAACTAAAGAAGAAAGGATCTATTGTATGATTATCCTATGTTATAGAAAAAAAACTCCTTGAAGTGCAAAAACATTCACAGAAGAGTTCTCACTTGAAAAAATTGTAGGTAGACAAAAGTGCTGGAGAAACTCAGCAGGTGAGGCAGCATCTCTGGAGGGAAGGAAATAGGCAACGTTTCAGGCCGAAACCCTTCGTTGCCTAATTCCTTCGCTCCACAGATGCTGCCTCACCTGCTGAGTTTCTCCAGCACTTTTGTCCACCTTCGATTTTCCAGCATCTGCAGTTCCTTCTTGAATAATATTGTTCTTTTTAAACCTGAATGTGTGTTTTCTGCTTGAAGGACTCAGATCTGTAGTATACAATCTGCTAAAGTCCTTAAGGCAGTTTGAATACCTTTCATACACATGTTAGTAATACCACTTTAATTGTGAGAAAAAAACAATGAAGCAAGAAATAAAACAGATAACCCTGAAAAAATTCAGTAGGCGATATCTGTGGTGAGAGAAGCTGAGTTAATGTTCGAGGGCTGACCTTCAATCTGAAATGAAAAATGTTAAAAAATATTTAACAAAAGGAGCAGAGAATAAAAAGGAAGGTCTACGATAGGGTAGAGACCAGGAGGGAGTGTATTGTTTGAGTGATGATGGTATTGTTTGAAAGATGCTTGGAATGTTTGATGAATGGCAAAGGGTGTGACTGCGAGAGATGTAGACATGTAGAGAAAAATTAGATTTGAAGCTATTAGGATAAAGGACAAAAATGCTGGAAATGTTAAAGACAAGGCTTGAATCCATTGTTGAGTTCTGAAAGCTGTAGAATGGCAGGCCAAAATGGCATGGTTCTCCTTGTGGTTCCATTGGTTCCCAATAGTACCCCATTGTTGGTGCATAGGAAAGCATCAAATCAAAATGTTCATGATACATCCAGCCTTGTGGCTTAACCACATTTCACTTAACGAAACATCTTCCAGAAACACAACCCATACATGAAAGTAGGAGTTGCTGTTTTCATTCCAAACTGGCAGTAAGAAGCATTCATTTGTCACAGACCAGTTACCTTGTCTCTTCAACTATCTCTTGGCTGCCATGGTGAGATGGAGGGGTATTGAAGCACAACTGCTCTTTGATTATTTTTCCAGTTCACAAGTGAGAAAAAATGAACAACTAAGTGACTGTCACTTATCTTCACATCTCTTTATTTTAGAACCATGGATCTTGTTTAAAATTTGTAATTGTTTATTAAACTTGCACACAATGCTTTTTACAGGAGAGATTTCTGCGCTTCTGACACTTTTCTCAAATAATAATCCAAGAAATTCTCTCCTTAATGACCTGGATGTATTTTCATGGAAATAAAACTGAACCTTATTTTAGACACATCAAGCAACCAGAAAGCTTTGCTCTATTTACCCTATTAATCACTCGCACAATTCTAATAGCAACCTCCTGTATTGCAGGAAATACACAATCTTAGTTGCCATTACTTTACAGTAATTCTCCATCTCACGCCAACTGAGCTCTCAGATATTGGCCTTCTATGCCATTCCATTGAGATTTGCTATAGTGAAAAAACCTTTAATAATCAAAGATACATATCGTAAAGTATCAATGGTGTTAAAGTGAAAATTGGTGCCTCAAAATTCTATCATGCAGAATAATGATTTTAGCATAACATGGTAGCGATTCTTATAAAACTAGGAGCTCTTTTCTAGATTTTTAATCAGAGCGCTCCCTGCTCAGTAGAAGCTTCCACACTGAGACTGCTGGGTGCACACAGTGTTGGCAAATGGATACAACACTTACCTTGATTCTGCTTGCAAGAAATCCTGCCTTGATATTCACACTGAAACAGGTTTAAACTAAAGATCTGCTGCCAACTTCAGTGTCATCCAATGGATTTGATTTTCTTTTTTCTGATGCCTGGAGTCAGACAAACAGTCTTGGTCTTCCTCCAGTAGATTCTTTTTTTCCCTTTTCATTCTGAATAAAACTCTCGTGTTGCCAATGTGCTCATACTTTCATAACCAGGCTTTCTAGCATTCCATCACCCGGTCTATTATCCTCTCTAGATCACGGCTCACGATCATCTCTTCCCCTATCCTCTCGGATAATGTCCATTGCCGAACTCCCAATAATCTCCTTCCTTTCCCTAATAGACAAAGGACAAAGGACAAAGGACATTTATTGTCACATACACCAATTGGTGCAGAGAAATTTGAGTTACCATGCAGCGCACAAATAGGATAAACACAACACTATAGAATTTAACATAAAACATAAAAACATCCCCCCAGAGTGGAATCAACATTTCCCACTGTGAAGGAAGGCAACAAAGTTCAGTCATCTTCCTCATGTTCACCCGTGGTCGGGGCCTCATTAGGCCCCAACCACAGTCGCCGTAATGGCGGCCCGATGTTTCAGGCCCTCTCGCCGGGTTGATCGGATGATCGGAGCTCCGGCGTCGGAACGGAAGAACACTCTCAGCGGCTTGGATTTTCCGAATCGGCCACTTCTTACCGGAGACCGCGGCTTCCGAGGTCCACAGGCCGAGCTGGGCGGAGATCCAACACTGGCGATCCTCGGCGAAAGATCCCAGGCCTCTGTCAAAGTGGAGCCCTACGGCTGGAAGCTCCACAAACCACAGCTCCTCGGTGTTGAAGTCGGCAGGCCCAACACTCCGGAGCTCCAACATGGCAATCCCGGTAAGGCATCGTCCGCTCCGCAATGGTAATTCTGTGCTGCGCTGCTGATGAAACTCTGGCCGGTCTCCGGCAGGAAGGGCCGCACCAATCCAGATGGTAGGCCGCGAGGGGGAGCGAAGATGTGGCTCGGAGAAAAGACGCATCCCCGACCAGGCAATGACTGAGAAGACGGTTTCCCCCCCCCCCCCCCCCCCCCCCGCCACCCCACAAAAAAAAGACTAAATGATCTCCAAAATCAAACTTTTAGACAGACAAAAAAATAACAAAAATGACGAAAGGACAGACAGCTGCTGGCGAGGCTGCCACACTCGATGGCGCCACCACTCGAATATCCAGCACTCTTGACGATACACACAAATCTCCCCTTCACACCACCCACTTCGCAACCTTGGCCTCAGTACCTTTCCTCATCACCTTCATTCTCTGCGGAGCATTGGGTTTTGTGACTGTTTTCACATACAATAACTAGTGTACTACTCCTAACACCATGGAGCTTTGTACATTATAAAGATATTTTCATGGAATCATAGGGTCAATGAACACTGATACAGTTCCTTTGGCACCAATTCTGTGCTAAATATCGTTACCATTTACATTAATCCCACTTTTTTATTCTGGTATTGGTATTAGTTTATTATTATCATATATACCAGATACAATGAAAAACACTGTTCTATATGCTATCCAAGGACCTGTAAATCATACTATACACAAGTACAACAGGTGGTGCAAATAAACAGTGAGAATATAGTGTGCAGCTATAGAGAAAGTTTAGATACTAAAAATGTGCAAGGATTGGCCAGGTAGGTCAGGAGATCAGAAATTCATCCTTAGCGTATAAGATCTCCATTCAAAAGTTTGCTAAGAATGTGGAAGGAACTATTCTTGAATCCTCTATGTGCTTTCATGCTTTTGTATCTTCTACCTGACAGGAGAGAAGAGAAGAGATAATGACTGGAATGTGAGTGGTCATTGATTATGTTAGCTACTTTCCCTGAAGCAGTATGAAGTATAGATAGTCAATGGTGAGTTGTGGAGAGGGTGGGGGAGGAGAGAGATGGTGGGGGAGGGTGAGGTGGGGGTGGTTGTGATGGACTTGGCTGCAATCACAACTGTCTGCAATATCTTAGTCTTGGGAAGAGCAGTTGTCGTACCAAGTTGAAATATATGTCAATTTTTTCTATGGTGCAGCTGTGGACATTGGTAGGAGACATGTCAAATTTCTGAATTCTCCCCACATTTTTCACATCACTTTCCAGATTTTACCACTCACTTACATATCAGATCATTTGCAATGGCCAATTAACCAATCAGCCAGCACATGGGATGAGCGAGGAATCCAGAGCGCTAGGAAGATTGTCTGGATTGAAGCACTTTAATTATGGAGGGAGATTGGAGAGTTTTTTTTTGTTTTCCATGGATTAAAGAAGGCTGAGTGGTGACCTGATAAAGGTATATCAAATAATCAGATAGGGTAAATAGATAGATCTTTAGAGGAAATAAGTGTAATGTAGGAGACAGAATATGTGGAATTTGTTTTAAATTGAGAGTGGTTGATATCTGGAATGCACCTTCAGAGATATAATCACTTACAATCACTACATTGAATTTACATCCAGACAAAAACTTAAATAGATAGGGAATAGATGGATAGAGTGATTATGGTAAATCAGCATAAAAGACCAGCATGGGTGTGGTGGGCTAATGGGCTACTTTCTGTGCTGTATGAACTTATGTAAACTCATGGCCATCCGAAGGGGGGGGTGTGCTGGGTGGGACCGCACCCCTCTTTTTCCCCCCCAGAGTAAGAAAAAATCCCCAGAATTTTTTTTTAAATCGAAGCAAAATCAGCGTTTCCACTTTGTTGGAAATCGCCCGAAATTCTGGCTACAGCCGCTGGGGGAGAAACAAATGCGCCCATCTGCGCCTGTGCAGTTGGGGAAGTGACACAAAATGGTGCCGTCTATCCACGCATGCGCAGTGGGCCCGGGGCAGGATCAGACTGCCAGTTGGACTTCAGCCATTGAGCGCGATGTCTCGCGTCTACTCCAGGTAAGTTGTGGAATGATGGGGGGGGGGGGGATGGGAGGGGCGGGGGGGGGTGTGTTGTCTAGGGAGGGGGGGGGGGGGGGGGGGGGGGGGGGGCGGGGGGGTGCGCTGTCTGCCCGCCCGAGTCCAGCGTGTCAATCCGCGGCGTCGGAGCCTCGCCATCGGCCAGCCTGGCAACCAGGAGACTGTCCTCCCATCACCGGGCGGGAGCGGCTGTGACCTCAACAACAGACGCCGCTGCAGCAGGGCCGCTACCCTCGCCTCCCCCCCCCCCCCCCACCGCCGGGGCCCAAACCTTCTTCCGCCCGCGCCATGCCCGCTCATCCCCAGCCACCCCCCCCCCCTCATCCACGCCACCCCTGCCACCCCCCACCCTCATCCACGCCGACCCCCGCTCATCCCCGCCACCCCCCCCCCCCCATCATCCACGCCGACCCCCGATGGGCTAGCTCCAACTTCATCTCCAGGTGTGGTCTCACCAAGTACAACTGCAGTAGAACCTCCCTGCTCCTATACTCAAATCCTTTTGCTATGAATGCTAACATACCATTCGCTTTCTTCACTGCCTGCTGCACCTGCATGCCTACTTTCAATGCCTGGTGTACCATGACACCCAGGTCTCGTTGCATCTCCCCTTTTCCTAATAGGCCACCATTTAGATAATAGTCTGCTTTCCTGTTTTTGCCACCAAAGTGGGTAACCTCACATTTATCCACATTATACTGCATCTGCCATGCATTTGCCCACTCACCCAGCCTATCCAAGTCACCTTGCAGCCTCCTAGCATCCTCCTCACAGCTAACACTGCCCCCCAACAACAGGAAATCACTTGTCGTCAAGTCAAGGTAGGTCAAGTCTATTTGCCACATACACTTACAAGATGTGTAGTAAAATGAAAGTGGCAATGCCTGCGGATTGTGCAAAACAACGGAACAGGTGCTCCTGAAAGTATATTGCCATTTACCACTACTTCTACTAAGGCTTTCGTTGGCCTTGCCCTGTAAACCAACTCTGGTTCCGCAAATCCTGTCATGCCACCCCCCTTTTTGAAAAGCTTCGTACGGGCCTGAAACCATGCTGCCGCAGGGAGAACATGCAAACTCCACACAGACGGGATCTTAAGTCAGGATCAAACTGGGATCTGTGATGTGGTGTGGCAGCAGCCCTATTAGCTGAACTACGTGCGGAAGAAGGTATTTGCCTTCCATCACAGTGAGGATTGTGAGGTCGCCGATAAACAAGATGGACGTGCTGCCTGACTGGTGAGGACTCGGAGGGAGTGCCGTTAGCGCAGTGATCTCGGTATTTGCGGGGACATCGCGCCATGAGAACATTCTGGAGTCTAGTGTGAGTGTGGACGGCTTTCTGACTGTTTGGGCGGACAGGGACTGCAGAAAGAATGACAGTGATTGGTACAACTCTGGTCACATCACGGTGAAGGAGCATGTGTGTGACCCGGACATTGAACTGATGGCTGTGGGTCCCTGCTTATGCTGTGTGCCCTAGGGATTCTCACACGTTGCTGTGGTGGCTGTTTATGTTTAATCTTTATGTGGTTTTATATCTTGCTGCTTTTTTCGTATGACTGTACAGTAAATCAAATGTCATTGTACCTCGGTACACGTGACAATAAAGGACCATTGAACCATTCAAGGTTCTCAATATAATCAGAAGAATGTTGTATTCACATCTGCTCAATATTTTGTGCGATGCTAGCGGTCTACCATAACTTCTAACATGAAATTCACCTTTCAATCCTGACTAAACTATCCATTTAGCACTACAAACAAAAATCGATTTCAATGCGAATGCTGCTTTGTAAGGAAGCACATGTGTGCAGATGAGATCAGTCAGAATAATCTCTCCCTGCAATGATGATTCTTTGTTTACTGTGGGTGTAACTGATTTTACTTCGGAGTCACGTGAGTGACTACGTGAAGAACCCGCTCAGCGCGCATGCGCGGCATTAACGGCAGCAGTGCAACAGCGGCTGCAGCGGGAGTTAGGCGCTCCCGCTACAGAATGAAACGGACCGTCAGGTGAGTACCCTGAGGTCGGGTTTCTATTACAGGGGAGCCTTTTACTGCTTGTGTTTTACAGGCAGAGAAAAAGGCTCTGGAACAAAACTGTCCCCCGTTCGAGTAGGAACGTTTTCCGTCGGGGAGGGGGGCAGCAACAAGCGGTAGGAGCATTTACCCGGTGTTCCGCAATTCCCTGACACCGTGCCGAGCCGAGCCCGCTAGTACCTGAGCAGCGGGCTGGATGCATAGCCACCCGAAGAGGCATCCGGCAGGTGTTTTTCCCGATTTGGGACGGGACGTCTCTCCACCCGCACGAGGGGAGAGAGAGCCGCCTGAGCCGCTGGAGCGGCTCTCGGAGCAGGTGCCTGCGAGACGCGCTGCTTGAGGGGTGCTCTCGCTTCTACAAGGCACAAAAGCTCTAGAAGAACCTGTCCCCCGCTCGACTCCAGCGGAGGAGCGTTCCATTGCAGGGGGGGGCAGTAACAGGCGGTAGGAACAATTACCGGGCGCTCCGCTGTCCCCATCACCGCGCCGAGCCCAGTCCCGCTAGTGCCTGAGCTGCGGGCTGGATGTTTAGCCATCCGAAGAGGCATCCGGACGGTGGATTCCGACTTGTCGGAGGGGACGTCTCTCCACCCGCATGGGAGAGAGACAGCCGCCTTAGCCGCTGGAGCGGCTCCTGGAGCAGGAGCTCCTGCGAGACACGCTACGTGAGGGGCAGTCTCGCTGGAGGGTTCAGGCATACCCTCCACAGTGCCTAGGCACTGCCCATCGCTTCCTCCTTAGTGTGGTTAGCTTTGGGGTGACCAGGGCTGGGCTGGTCATGCAGAGGGGGTCGCTGGCTGAAGAATTCGGGAGTATGCCAGGGGTGCAGGAACAGGAAGAGCTGCTGGGTGTGTGTGGACCGCTACGTGGCTACCCCACGTGCAGGAAGGCCATTAGAGCCTAAAAACTAACGGCCAGCGTTGACCACCTCTCCGACAGGCACCTACAGGAGCAGGTGGTTAATAAGGCTTAAAATGTACAGCTCCAATGAATTATAGTCCTTCAAAGTGCCGGCACTCAACAGCCAAATCTGGGGGCACGTCGGGACAAATACTCGGACCAGGACCTGATACTGCAGCGGATCCTCAGGCTCCTGACGTCAGCCATCACACCATTTGCTCGTTTTCTGTGGACAATACGGAGATGACCACTAACTAACAAATCACTCTCACACTGTTGTGCAACATGCAGAGCGAGATAAATTACCTCCGTATATAAATCATAAGACCTGCCCTAAAATCCCGAATTTTGGTTGTGCTAAACCCCAGCCACTGAGTCAGCCTCACAGCTCTTTGGCAAAAAACCTCATGGGAATAAAAACTTTCGGCCTCATGAGGGCAGGCCCCAGGACGAGCAAACCCCAAAAATACAATACCCAAACGGCAGCACCCCATCGCGTCCACCAGTCGACGTCTACCATATGGGACTGGTGAAAGCTCGGGGACCGCATTTTTTTATGCCCGGGAGTCTTTTAGACCACGGCCCAGAGCAGGACCCCATGGAAAATGCGCCACCCCCCAACATCACCGCCACGTCAGACAACGCGCCAGACTCGCTGGTCTGGGAAGAGACAGAAGAAATGCCCATATCCATGGAGGTAGGTGGGTCTGGTGCCTACAAGAATATGTAAAATAAGGAATCTAATTTCAAAGGATACTTTATGGCAAGCATTGGCCTCAAATATGCTTACTATTCAGTACCCATTCAAAAGGATCTACGCAGATACCTAAAATTTACCTGGATGGGGCAACTATGACAGTTAAAGCATTACCCCATGGGGTAACGTCAGCTCAAGGTTATTCATCAAGATACTCAAACCAGCCCTGGCAAAACTAATAAGAAGACCGTGGAATTGGCTATGTCAGCTGTTTTTCAGCTACAAAACAGTTTTCGAAACCCTGGGGTTTGTTTTACATCCAGATAAATCAAAGTTGATGCCATCCACTATCATGGACTACTTAGACTTCACAATTAATTCAGTCCATATGACTGTAACTTTGTCAAAAGACAAAACGGTTGAATTGGCACAATTATGCCACAATTTAATGGTCAACGAGCAACCAACTATTCGACAAGTAGCAAGAGTAATTGGGAAAATGGTAGCAGCATTCCTGGCTACACAACTCGGACCATTGCATTATAAAATCTACAAAGAGCAAAGGTACAGGCATTAAAATATCATGCAGGTCATTATGATCGGGTCATGAAATTACCCACTGAAACTATATCAAAACAGTTGGCATAGTTTTAGCCCTATCATTATCTAACAGGTGGTAGATGGGCTAACCTAAAGTCATCATTACTACTTACACGGGGCATTAATTATTTAGCGATGTTGGGTGCCTTTTATGGATTAAAAGCATATACATCAAATATGCATCACTGCATGTACGGTTACAAATGGATAATACTATGGTGGTGGCCTACATTAACCATATGGGAGGCATAAAATCGTTATCATGCGACAAATTGGTCAACACAATTTGGCAATGGTGTGTCAAAAAGACATATTTGGCTGTTAGCAACTTACCTATCAGGTAAGCTAAATACAGTGGCAGACACCATGTCATGCAAATTCAATGACAACATCGAATGGATGTAAAACCCAAAGTATTTGCAAAAATTATCAAGCTATATGGCACGCCAGATATCGATTTATTTACATCAAGGCTAAATCACCAGATACCTATGCATGTCGCTTGGGAACCAGACCCAGAGGCAGCAGCGGTAGTAGATGCCTTCACGCTGGATTGGGGAAATTCCTTCTTCTATGTTTTCCCTCCCTTCTGCTTCATCAGTCAGGTACTACGAAAAATACAGATGGACTCTGCATCAGGGTTTGATAGTACCCGACTGGCCTACACAGCCATGGTTCCCAGTACTGCATGACATGTTTGTTGAAACACCATGTCAGCATCCCTCTCGAACATCCACTAAGAAACAGTACTTAACCAGCATCAAGAAATGCGAGAAGTACTGCCAGGAAACAAGGACCACGTACACAACAGCGACAGTCACCAACGCACTGTAGTTCCTGGCCTACCTACACCACAAAGAGGAATCAGCTACAGTGCCGTCAACACAGCAAGGAGTGCCCTGTCTGCTTATTTGAAACCAGCACCAGGACAACAGCCGATGGGATCCCATCCACTGGTGGTCAAATTAATGAAGGGCATCTATAACATCAAACCCCTAGACCAAGGTATACCCATTTATGGGATGTCAGTGTGGTCCTGACGTACCTCAGGGGATGGCCACCAGCCAGATCCCTCAGCCTCAAACAAACTACCCTGAAAACGCTCATGTTGATGGCACTTGTATCCACTCAGAGGGTCCAGTCACTACATCGATTGCGACTGGACAACATGGTGACCACCCCAGACCAGATCTCGTTCATCATCCAGGGTCAGGTAGAACAGAGCAGGCCAGGTATAGCCAATCCAGTTGTGGTGTTCCGGGCTTACCCGGGTGTCATGACCTATCTACTATATTAAATAGACACAACCTATAACATCAGAGGGAGTGAAAAAGCCTTAAGGGTCAGCCACAAAAAACCTCATGGCCGGGTAACGAGCCAAACCATTGCAAGATGGCTCAAGCAGGTACTAAAGGCAGCCGGAATAGACTAACTTTTTTCAAATCTCATTCCACCAGGGCAGCGTCTACATCAACGGCCGAAATAATGGACGTACCGGTTGACCATATTCTGACGACAGCAGAATGGTCGAGGGAAACGACATTCAAAATTTTTTACAATAAGCCGTTGACGAAACCTGACTTGTTTGCAGAAAAATTTTACAAACTGCAAATATTTAATTTAAACCCGGGGGAGCAATTTAATTTGTTATTGTTACTAAATACCATTTTTGTTTCTCGAAAAACAGATTCATTGGTTGATTACGATAACACACTTCCTCCCTCAAGAACTTCAGCAGTGAGTGAAATAAAACTGTTACACGGATTGAAATCACAGAGCTTTGAAGTCTTCACGTAGTCACTCACGTGACTCCGAAGTAAAATAGTAAGATTAAACGAGAACTTACCAGTTTGAAGTTTGATCTGTATTTTATGAGGAGTTACGATGAGGGATTACGTGCCCTCCGCTCCCACCCTCATAATATAGGTCAAACTGATAACTGATGTCTCCTTTTCTTTACTATGTTTACTTCAATAACTGTGTCTATCTGTGATTCCACACCGCTGCTTGGAAGTATGCCGCGCATGCGCGCTGAGCGGGTTCTTCACTTAATCCCTCATCGTAACTCCTCATAAAATACAGATCAAACTTCAAACTGGTAAGTTCTCGTTTAATCTTACTACTTTATTTTCTATGAGTGCACTTCTTAGATGGATGTCAGAGGATCATGGATTCTATGAGGAAAGACAAGTTAGGCTCAGTGTGTTTACTTTGGAGCAGAGATGACTGAAGAGGGTCCTAATAAAGGTGAACTAAATTATGAGAGACATAGATATCGTCAAAAGTAATAACCATTTCCCCTTAGTAGAAGTGCCTAAAATTAGAGGGAATGGGTTTAAGGTGAGGAGTAAAAGGTTTAAGTGATCTGAAGAAGAACCTTCATTTTCACATAGAGGGCAGTTGCAAACTGGAAAACAATAAAAGAAGATGGTGGAGGTGGGCGCTCTCACCACATTTAAGAAGCATCTTGATGAACACAACGCATAGTAAGTTATGGGCAAAAAATGGTAAATTAGATTTGTCTAGATAGATAGCTGATAGTCAGTACTGGCAGGGTGGGCTGAAGAGGCTGTTTCTGTGCTGCATGGGTCTATGACTAAGGTTCAAGTTCAAGTTCAAGTGAGTTTATTGTCATGTGTCCCTGTATAGGACAATGAAATTCTTGCTTTGCTTCAGCACACAGAACATAGTAGGCATTTACTACAAAACAGATAAGTGTGTCCATATACCATAATATAATAACACACATGAATAAATAAACTGAAAAAGTGCAAATAACAGAAAATGGGTTATTAATAATCAGAGTTTTGTCCGAGCCAGGTTTAATAGCCTGATAGTTGTGGGGAAGTAGCTATTCCTGAACCTGGTTGTTGCAGTCTTCAGGCTTCTGTACCTTCTACCTGAAGGTAGCAGGGAGATGAGTGTGTGGCCAGGATTGTGTGGGTCTTTGATGATACAACTGGGTCTCTGCGCATCCCTCTGCAATTGGATTATCGACTTCCTCATTCACAGACCACAGTCTGTTCGTATTGGTGGAAATGTGTCAGCCTCGATAACAATCAGCACGGGAGCACCTCAAGGCTGCGTGCTCAGCCCCCTGCTGTACTCACTCTATGCTCATGACTGCTTGGCCAGTCACAGTGCGAACTCCATCATCAAGTTCGCCGATGACACCACTGTTGTGGGACGTATCACTGATGGGGATGAGTCAGAGTATAGAAGAGAGATCGAGCAACTGTCCATATGGTGCCAGCACAATAACCTGGCCCTCAACACCAGCAAAACCAAGGAACTGATTGTGGACTTTGGAAGGAGTAGGAGGGGAACCCACAGCCCCATTTATATCAATGGGTCGATGGTTGAAAGGGTCAAGAGCTTCAAATTCCTGGGCATGCACATCTCTGAAGATCTCTCCTGGTCCGAGAACACTAATGCAATTATCAAGAAAGCTCATCAGCGCCTCTACTTCCTGAGAAGATTATGGAGAGTCGGTTTGTCAAGGAAGACTCTCTTTAACTTCTACAGGTGCACAGTAGAGAGCATGCTGATCGGTTGCATCGTGGCTTGGTTCGGCAATTTGAGCGCCCTGGAGAGGAAAAGACTACAAAAAGTAGTAAACACTGCCCAGTCCATCATCGGCTCTGACCTTCCTTCCATCGAGGGGATTAATCGCAGTCGCTGCCTCAAAAAGCCTCAAAATGCCTCAATGAGTCTAAGTTGTGTCTTATAATTCTGCATACTTCCAGAATGTTAGGCCAAAGTACTTCATGTCTCCAGGCCTCTGACTCAAAATCATACCATCAAGTGGTATAGCATGCCATGTTGCAAACAGCACGAGCAGTTGCAAAAGCAACATGGCTCACAGTGTTGGCTGTCATCTCCATTTCACACACATGCAAAATGTTGATTGTGCAATCAGTATTTACTTCTTCAGAAGAAAGTGCATATTTCTGTGCAATGTAAATGCATTATTTTAACAGATGGATTTCATGATCTAACTTATAGATAACACAAATACAAAACTAAGACCCTGCAATCCCAGTCATAGTTTTAGTAAATTATTCCTGTGATGTTTTTCTTGTAAAGCTGAGAGAACAAAGATGTAAAACTTTTGTATCATACAGGCGAACAAAATTTATTTGAGAAACATTTCCAATGTAAATTTTTAATGAAGAAAATATATATTGAATCATAAATCAAGGGAAATATGGCATTATAGTACTATAAATAAATAAGATAAGTGACCAAAATGTATTAATTTTAACTAAGCCAAATCGTAGTTTCTTTAAGATTGTGAAGAAGATTAGTAGGACCTCGGTAAATTGCTCTGCATAAAGAATTTAAATAGTAAGGGATGTAGATTAAAATGTTATTACAATAGTAAATAAATGGAATATAGGAAATAATTTATCAGAGGACGGCATGGGTTAAAGCAGTTCAAGAAGATAACCACCATGGATAATTAAAATGAGATCATGAACCTTACCCTCACTAATAGCATTCTATAATGCAGGCAAAATTAAGGGAAAGTTAAGTGACATGTATAAAATCATAGGCTAATAAACAAAACATTTCATGGATGTATTAAAGGCAGATTGTGTTTAATAATCTTTATTGAGTTATTTGAATAAATAAAGGGGAGCATTGATGCGGTTGGAACCCTTGGTATATATGGACTTTCAAAAAGCATTTGTACAGCAACTACTGCCCATCTCCCAACTCTTGTGAAGTCTCATTTGCCCAACATTTGACCTACCTTTGTTCTCAGTTCAACAACTCATCCATTTTAGATCTGACACCTTTTTCAAATGTATCCATTGCTTCATAGGTCTGCAGCATCTTTGAGGTCCACAAGCCTTTGAGTGTGTGTGTACTTCCACTCCACCCTCATGCATACCTTTATTTTAATCACTCCATCATTTGCAGCTTCACACTCAGCTCTCAACATTTCCTGTTTTTTTTAATTTTTCTTATCTCTTTTAAGATGTGACTTGAAACATATCACTGTTGATCAATGCCTCAATTTATTTCTCATATTATAGGCAACACAGTGGTATAGCTGGTTAGAGCCTCTGCCTCGTGATGACAGGGAACTTAGTTGAACCGTGACCTCAAGTCCTGCCCGTGTGAAGTTTGAATGTTCTCCCTGGGACCATGTGGATTTCTTCTGGGTGCTCCAATTTCTTCCCACATTTCAAAGACATGTGAGTTGGTAGATTATTTGTCCATTGTATATAGCCCCTAGTGCACAGGAGGTTAGTGGAAAGTGGTGAGAAAAATAATTTATGGTTGATAGTCAGCACGGACGTTGTGGGCCAAAGGGACAATTTCTATCTCATCATATCTTTAGGCCTTCGTGCCTCTATGTGGCTTTTCAGCCCATTGAGTCCATTGAAGCTCTCACTGCAATCTCAATCGACCACTTCTTCCCTGCAATGTATTCACTCTCACAGTTCCATCAACCACACACTCAGGCCTCATGTGAATATTTTGTCTGATAATTATCTTGTGAAGCATTTTGAATGAGTTATGGACAAAATATTCTATGTGGCATAAAAGGCAGAAGGTAATTTGCAAGATAATTGGTAACCCATTAAATAAGGAATAAGGAATAATTCTGCACTGAACATTAGTCGGCTATTTAAAATCTGATTTCTGGCTTTTGCAGTGTTTAGCTTGTGCATTTTATCCAATGACTTTTTATGATCTGGATTGTCCTTCGTGGTGGAGACAGAGTTAAACATAACATTCAAAGCTGGATATATATTCTGTGATTAAATTTGTGGACCTATAAGCAAAATGATTGCAATGGACTGCACTTAAGAGGCAATATTTTTGGTTCAGGGATTTCATTTTGTTTATGATTTAATGCAAATTATGAAATTCTATAAAATATTAGGCATGACCTTCTTCATCGATATATCATTCTATATTTTCAGGTAATGATAGAAATTGATCTAAGGAAAGAAAAGTACTGTTCTATTTTTATAAAACACTCAGTTTCCAAATGTGTCTTTTTACAAAACTGCGCACAAAAATGTGACAAAGGGGGTCAAATTTCAAATTCCTTCAAAAAAAGTTGACAAGCACTTTATTGGGTTCATGGCTAACATAGTATCAACAAAAAACATAAGAAAAGATAGCATATTGATGGCAAGTTTCCGAAAATGGCATCAGAATACACAAATAAATGTTGTGTAACGGTTGTCGCGTGGTGTCCTACCAGTGACCTGGTTGGCACAGTAAGTGCACGTATTTCTTATTCCTTTCTATGTTTATGAATACCACATGGAACAATAACATTGCAACCACCGTTTCCACTTCATTCACCCAATCATGTAGTAGAATACTGCATCCATCTGAGTGGACACCGCAAATGGTGTCCAAGAAAACGAACGTTACATTATTAGTGAAAACCAAACATGTTCACCAATGTGATGTAAATGGTACATTACCTTATGGATTTGAGCTATATCGATGGTCGATGATTCGTCAGAAGGTTTGATTTGGGATGATTTTTTAGTAAGTAAAATGTCTCCATAACAGTCATTGTGGAGCTTCCAGAAGCTGAAGGAATGGTTAGCGACTTGGTCCGTACGAAAGGTAAACAAGAGACAGTGTGCTGCCAGATTGTAAATTGGCTCAGTTTCTTAGATTTGATGACCAATTTATGTCCCAATTTTTTTTAATTGATTTAAAAAAGTCAGAAAATATATCATAAACGGTCGTGCATTTTTGACACCACAATGTTTTTGATATATTAAATTGGAAAATAAGAAAAAAAGATTAACTCGCCCCAAAATCACTACTACCATAGGATACCTCGTTGGGTTATTGAAAAGCATTAGAGGTTTGGAGCCTCCGAGGTTTACCTTACAGAGGTACCGACCCCGATAATGGTCGTTGTGACAATGGACACCAAGCACAACGACCATTACTGGATCTTTGCTAGGCGGAATACCAGACATGTTACTGTATTTTTCTCCTGGTATTGATGGAGATATTTCCCTAGATCATTATCAAAACGTATATGTATGAGGGTGTAAATAGCTCGTTCTAAGCTTCCCCCCAGTCTAGTTCCAGTCAAAAACCACTGAGTCAAGCACTTGTGCATCTAAACTTTATTTTGGAAAAACACAATAACAGTTCCCCACTACTATACCTAACCACCACGGGATCGATCCTCGTATCTGCCTGGCCAAGCCCTCTTAGCCTCAATCAAGAGAGACACTCCAGAAGGTCACACAGTCCTAAGCGCCCCCCCAGAAGATCGACCCAGGACCTCGTGGGAGCGGCCGTTTATAGGTCCCTGAACCTTGAAGGGCCGAACCACATGGGGGTGGTCTCTATACAGTCCAATAACAAATATCGATTAACACAGTACATGATAGACATTTCCCCAACCCAATAATACAGTGACTAATACAATGTATCTGACAAAGTTTCTAGATGTAGTTTAACAGAAATGAATTATGCAACATGTGCCTTGATAATCAAGAAACCCAGACAAGGCTCAACCCAATCAACATCTGGCAGCTTTGCAACAATATTTACAATGTGTATGTCTGCTTTGCATTCATCTAAAGTACACAAAAATGCTGGAGAAACTCAGTGGGTGCAGCAGCATCTATGGCGGGGAGAAGGAAGGAGTTTTTCCTTCCTTCTCCCCGCCACCCCCTATCAGTCTGAAGAAGGGTTTCGACCCGAAACGTTGACTATTTCCTTCGCTCCATAGATGCTGCTGCATCCGCTGAGATTCTCCAGCATTTTTGTGTACATTGCATTCATCTAATCTGTTTCATGCAATTTACACCCAATTGTCAGAATCTGAAGATGTTCCATTCTCTTCCTGCAACTCTTATCTCAGCTCTAGACATGCTGGCACAATTCTGCAGCTTGTCCCATTTCTGCAGAAGGCACATTTAAATTGACCAAATGGCCTAGCAGCCCAGAAGCCTGTACTCAATTTTAGTGTCCTGGCATCTCCAACTGGGCCCGAATTAACAAGGGGCCATGAATTAAATATTCATGACTAAATGTCACATGTTTGGCGTCCAGAATGGTGGTAAAACAAAGAAAATTTGTCTGTTATGAAAATTGTTTTGACTTTCGGTCTTGAAATTATCTAATTTATACGTGCTATTTGTAAGGTTTAGCACGAAGGGTAGATTTTTGTTAAGAACAGTGTAATGGTATAAAAATCTGAATAATAATCTCGTTCCTCAAAATCTCTCCAGTCTTGTAAAAAGACTCAAATAGATGGAAAAATAACACCATTCCTTCAGTCAAAATGTTCTTCCTCTGCTTCAAGATTTGAGCAAAAGGATGAATGGTCAGGAATGTGAATCTCCAGGATCTTTGATCAGTTATCAATATTTGGAAGATAGAAACAATTAAAGGTCAGAAGAAATGTATTACATCTTCCAACCAGCTTTGGAAAAAACACAAATAGGCCTCCCTCATTAGGCTGTCAAAAAGTTGTTTCATTTCAAGCAAACTAATACTTGACAAATTAAAAAAATCTTCTTTTAGTGCTACACTATTTTTGCAGTTACTCAGCAACCAACTATTTATAATAGTGGAGAGAAAAGGAAGATGTTGACTATTGCAGAAAAGGGGATAGAAAGGGTTTTAGAAAGATGCATGATGTGCACTTTTCCCATGATAGCAAGCTTGAATTTACCATTATATTAGTTCTTTACAACATTAAAATAACAGGAAATCCCTAGACACCTGATTATTTCATCTCGGGTGCAACACTACACAATCGCAAATCGTAATGAGGAATTATTTTCGCTTCCCCAATATTACTATTCTTCCATATCCATCTTGCTGGTTAAATCAGCATTCTAAATAATTAACAAGCATGTTGTTTATATAAATTGCTTTCAGTTATGTTAGCAAAATGAAAAGTACCTTATCTTTTTTTGTTCAGCAATCTAGTTTCGAAAGACACGATGAATAATTCATGTTAGACACTAGATATCTTACAATAAATCGTTTTAAAAACATTTTTCGAATAAAATCTGCATTATTACAAATGATTAGAGCTAGGATTTTCTCGCAGAAAACTTGGATCTAAATCACTAAGCATTCAAGAGTTCAAGAGTGTTTAATTGTTATATGCTCCGAGATTGGAACAATGAAATTCTTACCATATTTGCTAAACATGCTAAATTTCCTCGAGAGCACAAAAAATGACCAAAGGAAAATGAAAGCATACATGCACATATAACTTTTATTTTATACCTAGGGTTCAATGTATCGATGTGGCATCCCCATCAGAAAATCAGATTCAGTGGAACCGGAAGTTGGAGAATCAGGATGTTAATGCTGTATTCTTTATCCATCAGGGTCAACATCAATCGTCAATGGCTTCCAGGTAGTTTGTCAACAAGGTTCGTTCAAGATACATAAACGCTGAATTAGAAAATATTGTCATTCTCAAAGGTTATAATTTGACAAATATCATGGGCATCAACAAATCAGTTTCCACTTCACCAATGTGTAGGATAGAACTGCAGATGCTGGTTTAAACGAAAAATAGACACAAAAAGCTGGAATAGTTCAGCGGGTCAGACACCATCCCTGGAGAAAAGGGATAGATGATGCTTCGGGTCAAGGCCCCAGACTGAGAGTCGGGGAATACTCTTCCCTGGGGAGTCCCCTGACTCTCAGTCTGAAGAAAGGCCTCAATCCAAACCATCACCTATTCCTTTTTTCCAGAGGTGTTGTCTGATCCGCTGAGTCACTCCAGGTTTTTGTGTCTATCCACTTCATCAATGTCCTCTGTGACTAAATCACAACCGTTGCATTCACTGAGGTGTCATACTCCATCATATTTTGAAATCAATGTATTTGTTTGGTGAAGTTAAATTAAATAGAACTTTTGAATCCACAGTACTGCTTTATAATAAATGAAAAGGAATCAACTGGAAAGTTTGCTCATCGCTACACATTGGCATATTACTTCTGTTTTGATTTGTTCTTATTATAGTTCTTTGCATGTGTGGAAAGTTGAAGGCCTTCTGTCCAAAAGTTAAGCAAACATTTCTATTTTGCTACATGCATGGTTGGATCCCAAACAGTTAGAATTGGATCAGGCAAACCAGGATTTCCACTTTTCTTTTCTTCTGATATAGTATTTAGGTCGGTGGGGGCGCTGCGAGCCGGCAGCCCTGCCAGCAGCGTGTTAGTTTATTTCTACCTATTTTGTTTTTTTATTGTGTCCTAATGTGTGTTTTTAATGTTTCTCTGTGTGTCTTGTGTGGGGTGTGATGTGTGGGTGTAAGGGGGAAACCGCTTTGGTCGCCTCCTCCATGGAGAGGCAACTTTTTCCATGTCGCCTCCCCTGTGGCCTAACATCGAGGATCGGTGCAGCCTTTCCCAGAGAAGCGCCCGGGGCTTTAGCCCCGGGTGCAGCGAGGACTCTTTCATCGCGGAGCAGGCGAGCCCTCGCCGGGAGACACCGGAAGGGAGCGCTCCGTTCGCTGACCCGCGGCAGCCTGAAGCCACGGTCTGCGGAGCTCCAGCTGGCGCTGCGTCCGGAGCCTGGGATCCCTCGTTGGGGACCCCGGAGGAGAAGAGCTCCAACCGCCGGCCCGCGGCCAACTTCTACCCCCGGCGTCGCGGGGACTTACCACCCGGGGTGGGATCCCTCGCCGGGGATCCCTGGAGAGGAGCTCCGACCGCCAGCCCTGCGGTCTGCAGTGCTTCTGGCTGCGGCACGGTGGGGATTTTAGATCTTCGATCGCCGACCTGTGGCCTACACCATCTTGAAGCCGCAGTCTCCAGTGGGGAAGCACCAATTCAAGACTTACCTGGACTTTCCTTGTCTGCACATCTGGACGCCCGCAGCGGCGACTGCGGAAGGTTGTGGGCCCGACCACGTGGGAAAATGGCGGAAGACTGACCAAATTTTGTGCCTCACACCACATTGATGAATGCTGCGGTGGATGTTTGTGATAAATTTTTATTGTGTATTGTGTGTTCTTTTTTTATTGTACCGCTGCTGGCAAATTCATTTCACTGCACTGTATGTGCAAGTGACAAATAAAACTTGACGACTTGACTTGAGTATGATTGAGAATAAGGATATTTGCTGAGTGCTGATACAATTTACTCAACTGACAGATGAATGCCTATAGAAAAATATCAATACTGCAACCTCACCTATTTGTGTTTACCAATTCTTTATCTTTCATTATCTCACTTTTATGTTTATCTTGTCTGTTAATGATTTTATATCCAGAAGTGTTGTCAACTAATCTAATTTCCCTTGCAATACTCCAGGGCTGGTTAAACATTTAATCAGACAGTTGGTATATTAGTTTAGTTTAGAGATACAGCGTGGAAACAGGCCGGGGTGGAAGATTGCAACCTTCATGTGGTCCTCCATGTTTCGACTAATGCAATCAACTCGACATCCACAAACGGAAGATCAAATAGAAAAAGTTGTCCAACAACATTAGGCTGTGCACGCCACACGAAAGAAGAAGTAGAAACAGGCCCTTTGGGCCACCAAGTCGACGCTGACCAGTGACACCCATACACTGGTACTTTCCTATATACTAGAGACAATTTACAATCATCACCAAAGCTAATTTGTACAGCAACCTGAACGTCTTTGGAATGTTGGAGGAAACTGGAGCACCCGAGGAAAACCCACGTGATCATGGGAGAATGTACAAACTCCACATAGATAGCATCGGCAGTCAGGATCGAACCCGGATCCCTGGTGCTGTAAGTGCAGAAACTTTACCGCTGCACCACCGTGCTGCCCTGTATTGCCAGAGCTTTTTTTGTATTCTTGAGTTAAAGGCCTTATCGCTACAAGGATCATATATTACATGTATCCAACAGCCCTGAGGATAGACTAACACCGGCTAGTTCCCTATCATCCCAATAAGCCATTTGTCCTTTCTCAATTCTCTGATGCAGATCAGATCATAACATTTCCATTGGACTATGACCATTCAAAAAATTGCAGGTTTCCTTTCACCTGGCAGTGTGTGCATTAACACTCAACAAAGTGTTTTGCTAGCCATTCTGGAAATGCTTATCTCAGTTAAATTTAGCACAAAGAGTTTGACCAAAAGAACTGAGACAATTCTGTTGCCAAGCAACATTAGATCATTTCAAGAAATAGTGTTATGGAAAAAAGACAGGCCCCAACATCTAAATTGTGAACTGGAGCTAAAAGCTTCTATTAATAATGCATTGCTTCAAATGTTTAAAACTTGATGTCTGCACCTTTACAGTACATATACATGGGTACTCTTTGTTGTATTCAATTATTTTGCATTGATTTTCAATGCCTCGGGCAGAGGTCTGGAAACTGTTGTTACCTTTTCTTTAACATTATTCATTCCAACCATTAACGGTAACCATTTAGTTATAATATTCTTTGAAAACGTGATTCTATTGGTAGAAGTCAAGACCACAGGTAATGAAAGCAGAGATTACCAAAAATAGCTGTAATTATTATCACTTAATTGTAAAAGGCAGGGAAAATGAAGGATAAATCAACTAAAAATAATATTAAAATGTCAAAATAATTCCAGAAAGCAGATTATTTCTTATAACATTTAATCTCTGGACTTTAATCCTAAGAAGTATGAGGTGATGCATTTTGAGCCTGCAAACAGGCACGGGAGATGTGCACTGAATGGTAAGGCACTATAGAGTACTAAGGAACAAAGGGACCTTTGTGCACAAATCCATAGAGCTCTGAAGGTGGCAGCATGGAGAGCTAAGGTGGTTGTGATTACTTGCCATCATTAGCCACAATAGAGTAAAAGTGCAATGCGTTATGTCACAACTTCATAAAATGTTAGTTATCACACAAACGGAGAACTGTGCATAATTCTGGTTGCTACAGTCTGGAAAACACATGAATACACTGGAGTGAGGTTATAGGAAATTCACCGAGATGCTGCCTGGGATAGTACACTTCAGAAATGAAAAAGACTTTGTTTACTCTGGAACAGTGGTGGCTGAGGTTGGGACCTGATGGTCTTGACACTTTCTATAAAATATTAAGGGACAGGTGGCATAGATGATGAGAAACATTTCACCAAAGCAGATGCGGTTCTAACCAGAGAGCATAGGTTAGGTAAGTGATGGTAGATTTAGTGGGGATCTGAGGAGCAACTTTTCACCAAGATAGTGGTTGAAGGCTACACCTTCCCTGAGGGGCTGGTGGAGGCAGGTATGCTTACACCACCTCTCAGTAACTGGACTAGTACATGAATCACCAAGGCATGGAAGGCTACAGGTCAAATGCTGAAAAATGGGATTAGTATAGATGGTTAGCATGGACATGGTGGGCTGAAGGGCCTGTTTCTGTGCCATGTATGCATCGCCATGGGATGTTTACTGCTGAGTATTTCAAAGTTATTATGTTTATTTTAAAGCTTCAAAATGACAATATAATACCAGAATCTCTTTTAAACATTTAACTGCTAGCAGTAAATATATTTCCCTTAGAATTCATTTCCATTCCACACTGGATTTCAATGGAATGAATTACAGATGCAGAGTATTAATGCACTTATGTTACATACAGTATGTGGCACACTCTGTACTTGGAGTTAGGGATGAATTTCACGGCAATTTTTTTATATCTCTTTTTATTCGTTTATATTCATTTGTATGAAGGCTAGGCTCTGATGATATCTCTGCGAAACTAGTTTTGGGGAATTAGTGAAATCAACACTCTCAGTGGACTGGATTACTTCATCTGAATCAGCCTCAAGGTCCCCATAACATCTATAAGGCTTAAGTCGGGAATTTGATGAAATACCTGCCACTTTCTTGGTTTGAAGCACTCTTGAGAACCGTGACAATGCAGGACAGAGCAGTTTGCTCATCAGTGCATATGCCACTAGAATCGATATTTACCTTCTCTGTCTCTAACCCATTATGTGCAACCACTGCAGCAATTTACCAACATAACATTGACAAAACCAGTAGCTGCCACCAGGAAGGGTATGAGCTTCAGTCTTGAGGGCAGGCATTGCCTCCAAATCCCACTCCAAGTCACACACCATCCTGACTTGGATATTTATTGCCACGCTGTCACACTTGCTTGGTAATTAACCTTGACCTAATCCCTTACATTACTGCGGGAACAGTATCACCAGATAAGGGGAAAGCTCACCACTGAAACCTGAGGAGCCCACAGTACAGGAATGGATATGAAAGAAATAAGTTTACTCTACCTCCCAGTGGGACAAAAAGTCAGTGTGCCACACATGCTCAATGTGCTGATATGAAGAGTAAAAAGATCAACAATTCCACTGACATTCAACATATACTCTGGCTCTTGCTACTCATGTAATCACATAATACAAAAGTATTTCATATTTTATCCTGCCATAGAGTATTTACTGATTGCCATCTGCTACCATAGAACTGCACTGCCCTTTATTTAATGGTAAAGCTGGTGGTTTGAAATCCTGTGAAGATTGAGTGGCTTTTTAAATGTTTTAATGGATAATTAAATCTCTTGAGCTGTTTCATTTAATACTTGATGAAGTAGCCGGCCTTGGTGTCTGTATACATTACACATGATTCAGAAGGAAGCATACACTTTATAATTGTAACATAAAAATAAAAATCTGTTATAATCAAAATCTGAGGCATTTGTAACCTCAGTCTAAAATAATATTCAGCCACTGATAAATTGAGCAGAAATGCAGTGACGTGATAAGGAAATATATCGCCTTGAAGAACTAATTTATTTGGATTTTTCAAGTCGATGGTGAAAATATTAGATTTTCAGAAGAGTGTGGGTGGAAGGATTAGAATCAAATATTCTGATGAGAATGACAATAGGTGAAATGGTGTCTAGATTCGTGGTTTTGCTTTGAGAGAGAACAACAGAAAGGGTGGCACAAATTGTATTAAGAAAGAAAAGAGAGCAGGGAGAATAAGGAAGATACTTAAAAAATCTCCAGCAAATTTATTATATTCTGGAATAAGAATGGAAATTTAAAGTAGTTAATAAACAGTTAAAACATTTAAAAATGGCATAAGATGTTAAATTCCACTCCTACCTTCTGAATTGAGTTTATTTGACAACTAACATTTGACAACTAAATCCCGAAAGACCTGCAATAGTGTGGAGGTTAAATATCTGATGTTTAGTTCAGCTTCAGTTCAGTAGATTCACAGCCCACAGTCCCCTAAACTGCTGGTACTTTTATACTGTATATTAATAACAGGGTCGGTCATGACTACCTTATTTTGTTGTGGAAAAGTACCAGCCCAGAATATCACATGAACAATAGAACACATTTATATCCGAAAGGTTTCTTGAATCATTCTTGTGCTTGTGTTAGGAGAGGAGTACAACGTGACAGAACAGGAGAAGAGATGTCCTTGGGGAGAAACAACTGCAAGGTTTAATGATGTCAAAAGCTTGCCTGCAACCCATCTTTATCCAAACAATTTGCTACCACTTCACTCGCTTTGAGCAAGTATCAGAACAAAAGTACTTTTTATTTAGGTGGATGTGGAGCAGAGAAACAAATGTTCAATTTGGCACAATCCTGTGCAGTTTTGTGAGATTTTAGGAATCCCTGCTATTTTAGATTATAAAACAAAGAGATATAGTTATGCAACGGCTGCAATGTATCAGTTATAATCTAACTATTACTTAGTTCATCAAAAGCAGGCTTTGTTTTCTTTGTACTGAATCCACGGGCAAATAAATGCACTTCAAATACTATTCAATTTCCTTTAAAAATCGCACTTATTCAATTGTCAGAAATTATAGCTTTAGTGGTGTAAAGGCACCATCACTCTTTGGAGTGACACAGTGGGACCGCCAATTGAGCTGCTGCCTCACAGCTCCAGAGACCCAGATTCGATCCTGACCTTTGGTGCTGCTTGTGCAAAGTTTTTACATTTTCCCTTTGCCCGCAGTTTCCTCCAGAAACCCCTTCAATCATCCACCTCCCAAAGACATGCAACTTGATTGGATAATTGGCCATTGTAAATTACTCCTAGCATATAGGCAGTGATAGGACTTAGAGCTGATTAATGGCAGTGTGGAGAGAATAAAGTGGGATTGGTCTGAAAACTACTTGATGGTTGATGTGGTCTGTGGGCTGAAGGGCTTGTGTAACAAAATGTTTTTCAAAGCTGAATTTGGGAGGTAGCTTGAGGAAAAGTTGGGGATTTAATTTCACGTTTCTGTTGTCTGGAGTGGTGGGACCAGCCTTGCATTTGATCCATGGTAAGAACACGGATTCAGAAGTTCCTGTGGACTGACCAGGCTGGCTGCTGATGTGACAGAATACGAGTGGGTGGAAGGAGTTGGTACATTTGCAGAGACAGACAGGAGCGTGCAAACACTTGAGAAAATATATAAAGGGACAAAGCAGAAACAAATTAAACTGAAAATAACACAATTGACAAATGTGTATTGACAGGAGAAAAAAAAACAAGTGATAAAAATGGCTGGAAGTAAAAACAGTAACTGAAAGAGATTAAAGAATATTAGTATTCCTGCCACTTTGAGTGCTTTGGTACCACAGAACTCTACTCCACCATCTGCAGTTAACTTATATTTACCAGTAGCTAAATTAATAGATGATGGTGGAAATCATCCCCAATGGATAATCTGCCTTTCAAACATAAAACAAAATATTGCAGAGAGAAACAGAATTAATGTTTTATGTTTATGACCTCTCATCAAAATTCCTGATATCAGGTACTTGGGGAAGAACCACATGTTAATCATTTTCCATGACTATGAGATGAAGGGGACGTTCTAGTATTGGCATAGTGAAGTGAGGGTTCTATATACTCTGTAGCTCTCCAGCCTCAGGTTCAGCGTTACGGTGAAATATGGAGCACTTCATCCTTGAAAATAAGTGGCTTAGAGGGAGATCCATTGCTACACCGGCACAGGTGTATAAGCAAACAAACAAATGATAAAGAATTATGCGACCTATCTATATAATATTAAAACTGCTGGCTGGCTGTGTTTCTGCCTGACTTGTGGTTGCCAGCCTGTGGGTCCCAGCCTTTGATTCGTTGCTACGCCAACACCAGACCCACAAACGCCCAGAATTTTTCCACTTCGGTAGACATTTCACTTTTCATTCCAAGTATTCACTCCTGATTAAATTTCGTGGTGTTTATGTACACATTTTTAATTGAAATCCTTCTTCTTCCTCCCCCCCCCCCCCCCCCCCCCCCCCCCCCACTCACTCATTTTGTCGCCTCCTGCTGGCCAGCGACCATAACGGCTGCTGGCGCCCACATCTCGCCTCAAAGACGCCATTTAAAAACAGCCGCACTGCTGAGTGCTCGAATCTTCAGTTGGAGGTCCACGTCTCCCGTGGGGGCTACGGGTAGGGAACGGCTGCGTTGGGGGAGCAGACCCAACGGGTCTGCACTTGGTCTAGTGTCAAATAAAACGTTGACAACCACAACTGGGGCATGGGTTTAACTAGTGACTTATTTGCTCAAAGTCCTTATTTGAGTCTTTCCAACCAGCTTTGTAGCCAAAACACAATGTAAATAAAATACTGAAACAGTCCTATGAAAGTCAGAGATGACAGGCAATTTGACTCTCCTTCCTCACCTCCTCAAGCTGTCTGTCACCTTTGACCTGGTTGGTCTCACCAGTTCATAACCTTTAAACATTTCATGTAAATAGTGGGCTGGCTGGAAGCACATACGGCTGTCTCCATGCTTATCTACAATCTTACAGCAAGACTATTGTGCGTAAGAGTTTTGCATTCTGGCTCTGCAAATTATCTCTGGCTTCCTGGATCTATCTTTGAATTCTTTAATTTTCATCCATCTGGTGCACCTCAGCAGCCTCATCTGGAACGGGTTCTACCTGTTGCCACCTGGTCTACTCCACCTTCACACCCCCAGACCTAGCTTCTCCGCATGCAATGTGAGAATGAACAGTAATTTACTCAAAGTAAACAGGAGAAGGCATAGGGAGGAGTTTTAACATGGTGGTCACACCAAATTGGATGTGGCCAGGAAATTAAATGGGTAAAATGTAACTGGATACCTGTTTTCAAATGTCAACTTCCTGGTTTAAGAGAGACGAGAGTTGGCTACCAGCTCACACCTAAGAATCAGCATATTAAGTGTTAGGGCATAGAGCATAGAACAGTACAGCACAAGAAAAGGTCCTTCAGCCTGGTGATGCTAGTAACCAGGATGCCAATTTAAACTGTACATTTGTCTGCACATGGTCCATATCCCTCAGTTCCCTGTATACTCATGTGTCTGTCTAAATGCCACCGTTGCTGTCATATCTGCTTCCATCAATTCTGCCAGATAGAACATTCCAGGTTCCTACCAGTCTCACTAAAAAAACATGCCTTATAAATCTCCTTTAATCTATCCCATCTCACTTTCAAATTTGCCCTCTAGAAAGTGTGGCTACCAGCTTCTGATTTACCTGTTGCCATGTGGAATTCCCAGGTCTCAGGAACGCCGACAGGAAAGGTAAGATGAGAATGCCTTCAGGTGATGGTGGGTGCTTTTACTGTGATACTCATATGCCAGGAGGAGCAGGAGAGGCTCTCCTGAACTTCCCGACCAAGCATTGGATTCCCCCACCCCTAAATCACCAAGACACCAGGGATATGCAATAAGACAGCTGAAAATCAAAACACCAAAATCCTGCTCCTGAAAGTTTGGGACAATAATAAACCAATACCAATACCACTTGGTTGTCAACAATCCCTCTACTGTCTGGACAGGAAAGCATACCTATTAACCAGGATAATCACCGAGTAGAGAACTTGTTGACACCATAAGGGTACAAGCAGTAGAGTTAAAACTATGCCATATGTGTTTCTTGGACCAATGTTTTCCATCTGAATGAATACATTTGCATAACCTGAGCTGGAAATTTCTAAATCATTGTTTTTGACCCACACTCAGGGAGCTTTTTTTAAATCTGTTATACAGAGAACAGTCTTCTCCCTTGTAAGTCCGAGGCTTGAGCCAACCATTCATAATCCGTTGTTGAATTGAACCCACTTATCTATTTAATAACTAAGACTTCCACGTCTACACCTCTCCCAATTATTCCCCTATTTCAGATTGTCAGCTGCTGAAGCCCTCATCCATATCTCTGTGCTATTTCAAAATGTTGATATCTGTCACAATCTACAAATTAATCTCATCTGCAGTTCTGCTGCATGTGTCCTCATTAGCAGTGTCTGACTCTGTCTTGGCATCTTGTTTGGCACAGACATTGTGGGCCAAAGGGCCTGTTCTTGTGCTACACTGTTCTATGTTCTACGTTCTAACTGCAGCCATTGTGTTTGTTGAAATAAATGGCTCTGGTTTGAACTGCCAACATGTCATGAATTTTATAATTTATTCACAGCTTCCCTCATTCCTCTCCATTTTGTTTCTCTTCATGTTCTCGTTACTCTTCCAATTCCAAGCTCTTCCACATCCCTGGTTTAATTCCTTCACATTTATGCCTTTAGTTGCCCGGGTTCTTAATCCTAGAAATTGGCTCGGTGACACAGCCACAGAGATGTTGCCTTACAGCTCTTACAGCGCCAGATAACTGGGTTCGATCCCGACTAGAGATGCTGTCTATACAGAGTTTGTACATCCTCCCCGTGACTGCGTGCGTTTTCTCCAAGATATTCGATTTCCTCCCATACTCCAAAGCATATGGGTTTGTAGGTTAATTGGCTTCATATAAATGTAAAATTGTCACTAGTGTGTGTAGGATTGTGTGTAGGATGTGCAGAGATCACTGGTCAATGTGGTCTCGGTGGGACTGTTTCCACGCTGTATCTCTAAACTAAACTAAACAAAATTCTGGCCTAAATAATGGAAAATCCAAGCAACGACGATTAAAGAATTACAGGCTGAATGAAAAACTATGATTAATTGGTACCTTAATTAATGCATCATGTTCAACTATTGTTTCAGTTTTTTTCAAATGCACAATTTCTTCTTCAGTAAAGCTTCTTTTAAAGAGGTATTAAACAACCAATAAACAACGCTGCACCCGCTGAGTTTCTCCAGCATTTTTGTGCACCAACCAATAAACAACCTTTCTTCCACATTAATATTGGCTAATTATTTTATAAACCCAGTTTGCAGTGATCTGATATTTGCATAATATTTCAGCAATTTATGCTACTATAATCTAATTTAGGCATGTTATATTCATTTTTCATCAAGCATTTCCCATAGAACAGTGACGCACAACGCACATACAATGGAACAATGCTGGCCAAAATGATCTGACACCAATGACCTATTTATTGGGCAACTGAACCATCTTATCAAAAACTAGAGAGCGGTTCTGAGCTACTATCGACCTCATTTGAGACCTTCGGACAATCTTTAATCGGACTTTACTGGATTTATTTGCTGTATCATGTATCTGTCCACCATGGATTACTTGATTATAAATCTTGTATTGACTTTCCGCTGACTGGTGAGCATGCAACAACTTATATTGCAATTTAGATTTGTGTTTGTTATGTCACTATGTCTCATGTCAGATAGACATATAAACACAGTGAATTTGACTGTGGTATCAGATTGGTAATGTGCATATCTGGGGTCAAATAACAAACAAATCCTTTGGGATTAATTGATGTATAGGTCAGAAGAAACCACACAGACATTATTTCAATGATGTCATTTGAGCCAATTATTTCTCTCAATTTATTTTCCAAAATGAGTTTACTCATCACTTTGTTTTAGAGGGGAATATAAGAAAACAGGAAACAGAAGCAAGAGCAGGTCATTTGGTCCCAAGTCTGTTTTTCCACTCATTAACATTATGTGTGTTGCTGAGCTTCATCCACTCTCCCGCATTACCTACATATCCTCTAAACCTACCTTGCATTCCCTCAATATCAAGAATGTCCTTCCTCAAATTAGGGGACCAAAACTGCACACCATACTCCAGATGTGATTTCACTAGGGCCCTATATAACGGCAGAAGGACATCTTTGCTCCTATACTCAACTCCTTGTTATAAAGGCCAACATGCCATTCGCTTTCTTCAATGCCTGCTCTACCTGCATGCTTACCTTCATTGACAGATGAACAAGGACCCCCAGATCCCATTGTACTTCCCCTTTTCGTAAACTTGACACCATTTAGATAGTAATCTGCCTTCCTGTTTTTGCTACCAAAGTGGAGAGCCTCACATTTATCCACATTAAAATACCTCTGCCATGCATCTGCCCACTCACCCAACCTGTCCAAGTCACCCTGTATTCTCATAGCATCCTCCTCACAGTTCACACTGCCACCCAGCTTTGTGTCATCTGCAAATTTGTTAATGTTAGTTCTAAATCATTGATGTATATTATAAATAGCTGCGGTCATTCTGCCTGCCATTCTGAAAGGGACCTGTTAATCCCTCCTTTTTGTTTCTTGTCTGCCAACCAATTTTCTATCCATGTCAGCACTCTCCCTCATACTATGTGCCCTAATTTTGCCCACTAATCTCCGATGTCAAATTCAAAATTTCTCCCAGAGCTCTGGTTTGCTGCTTCCTCTGGCCAATTTATATTCCTCTTCCTTGGATTTAACACTATCCCTAATTTCCCTCGTTAGCCGCAGTTGAGCCATCTTCCCCGTGTTATTTTTACGCCAGACAGGGATGAAAATTGTTGTTGTTCATCCATGCGAACGTTAAATCTTTGCCATTGCAACACCGTCAACCCTTTAAGTATTATTTACCAGTCAATCCTAGCCAATTCCCATCATACCATCAAAGTCTCATTTCTTTAAGTTCAGGACCCTCGTCTTTGAATTAACTGTAGCACTCTCCACCTTAATGCAGAATTCCACCATATTGGTGGAATAACTTGTCACAGTTGCCTAAGGTCCTTTGCACAACAAGATTGCTAACTAATTCTTCCTCATTACACAATACCCAGTCTTGGATGGCCTGCCTCTAGTTGGTTCCTCTACATATTGGCTAAGAAAACCATCCTATATACACTCCAGGAAATCCTCCTCCTCAGCATTGTTACCAATTTGAATACCCCAACTATATGTAGATTAAAGTCACCCATGATAACTGCTGTACCTTTGCTACATGCATCCCGAATTTCCTGTTTGATGCTATTCCCAACCTCCCTACTGCTGTTTGGTGGTCTGTACACAACTTCAACAAGCGGTTTCTGGCCTAGGCTATTTCACAGTTCTACCCATACAGATTATACAGCGTCCAAGCTGATGTCTCTCCTTACTATTGCTTTAATCTCCTCTTTAACCAGCAATGCCACCCCACCACCTCTTCCTTTCTGTCTATCCTTCCTGAATATTGAATACCCCTGCATATTGAGCTCCCAGCCTTGATCACCCTGGAGCCATATCTCCATAATCCCAAATATATATCATATCCGTTATCAACTAACTGCACATTCAATTCATCCATCTTATTAAGAATGCTCCTTGCATTGATTGGTATTCACTGAATTTTTCTACGAAATTTGGTTGAGACAGACCACCCTACACAGAAATTCACAAGATTTTACATACAAATTGTGTTCATTGCAAAACTTTCTACCCTGGTTGTTCTCTCCACAACTATCCATGACTTTATATCAAATGTATTATCCTTGGGAGTTCCGGCTAATTACAACCATTCAATGCTTTTAAAATGTCATAAAATGCAAGGGTATTAACAAAATGTTTTAAAAGATTTCATTTATTTTCTAATTTACTAAGAAGACTGTTTCTGCACATCAGCCTAATCAACAAATGGTTCTGTCCAGATTTTTTAAAGTCAATTTCAGTTACTTAAAATCAGATTACCAACAGATGGTGAATAAGTCACTTTTAATAAAACCTTCTCATTACTGGTGATAGACCCATTTTTAACTGCATTAACATAGGTTATGACGCTTAAATATTTCAGAGATATTTCTAGTGCTAATATTTGTCTTAAAAAAGTTACCTATTAAAGCATTCCTGACTGTAATCATGCAAAGGAAATTAATGTTCAGCAATATGCAAATATTTCAATGGAAATAATAATTCAACAAGCGAGGATAAAGACATACTTCTCAAAATGTGCATGATTTTTACTGCACGTTGAATTTAAAGTGGTGAATACTCCTGACGCCGATGGCAGGATGACGGGACTGTAATATGTTGATAGAATGGAGCGGCTGGGTTTGTATACTCTGGAATTTAGAAGGATGAGAGGATGTCTTATTGAAACATGTAAGATTGTTAGAGGTTTGGACACACTAGAAGCAGGAATCATGTTCTCGATGTTGGGATCATGGGCCACAGTTTAAGAATAAGGGGTAAGCCATTTAGAATGGAGACGAAGAAAAACTTTCTCGCACAGGGAGTTGTGAGTCTGCAGAATTCTCTGCCTCAGAGGGTGGTGGAGGCTGGTTCGCTGGATGCTTTTAAGAGAGAGCTAGACAGAGCTCTTAAAGATAGCGAAGTCAAGGGATATGGGGAGAAGGCAGGAACTGGGTACTGGATAATCAGCCATGATCACATCGAATGGAGGTGCTGGCTCGAAGGGCCAAATGGCCTATTCCAAAAATAGACAATATTGTCTATTGAAGTAGTGAAGGTTAATTTTGTGTTTACCTGTAAGATAGCAGTATACTGGTAGAGAGCCATGAAATGTCCCCTTTCCCATCATTGAGGCTTGAAGACCATTTCATTCCCAAGATTGTAATACCCACTTAAAACTTGGAGGGTTGAAGACTTAGAAACTTAGAAACATAGAAACATAGAAAATAGGTGCACGAGGAGGCCATTTAGCCCTTTGAGCCAGCACCACCGTTCACTGAAAAAGGTGAATTTATTATGGGGAACAAGGTAATGGCAGATGAGTTGAAAAGGTACTTTCAACATGAGTTGAACAATCTTACTGATATAGTAGTGGCCAGAGGATCTGGGGTGACGGAGGAACTGAAGGAAATCTACATTAGGCAGGAAATGGTGTTGGATAGACTGATGGGACTGAAGGCTGATAAATCCCCAGGGCCTGATGGTCTGCATCCCAGGGTACTTAAGGAAGTGGCTCTAGAAATCGTGGATGCATTGGTGATCATTTCCCATGTTCTATGGACTCAGGATCAGTTCCTGTGGATTGGAGGGTAGCTAATGTTATCCCACTTTTTCAGAAATGCGGGAGAAAGAAATCAGGGAATTATAGACCAGTTAGCCTGACATCAGCAGTGGGGGAGATGCTGGAGTCAATTATAAAAGATGAGATAGCCGAACATTTGGGTAGCAGTAACAGGATCGGTCCGAGTCAGCATGGATTTAGAAGGGGAAATCATGCTTGACTAATCTTCTGGAATTTTTTGAAGATGTAACTAGGAAAATGGACAAGGGAGAGCCAGTGGATGTAGTGTACTTGGACTTTCAGAAAGCATTTGATAAGGTCCCACATAGGAGATTAGTGGGCAAAGTTAGGGCACATGGTATTGGGGGTAGAGTGCTGACATGGATAGTGAAGTGGTTGGCAGACAGGAAACAAAGAGTAGGGATTAACGGGTTTCTTTCAGAATGGCAGGCAGTGACTAGTGGGGTACCGCAAGGCTCGGTGCTGGGACCGCAGCTATTTACAATATACATCAATGATTTGGATGAAGGGATTCAAAGCAACATTAGCAAATTTTCAGATGACACAAAGCTGGGTGGCAGTGTGAACTGCGAGGAGGATGCTACGGGAATGCAAGGTGACTTGGACAGGTTGGGGGAGTGGGCAGATGCATGGCAGATGAAGTTTAATGCGGATAAATGTGAGGTTATTCACTTTAGTAGCAAAAACAGGAAGATAGAATACTATCTAAATGGCGTCAAGTTGGGAAAAGGGGAAGTACAACGGGATCTGGAAGTCCTTGTTCATCAGTCTATGAAAGTAAGCATGTAGGTGCAGCAGGCAGTGAAGAAAGTGAATGGCATGTTGGCCTTTGTAACAAGAGGAATCGAATATAGGAGCAAATAGGTTTTTCTGCAGTTGTACAGAGCACTAGTGAGACCACACCTGGAGTATTGTGTACAGTTTTGGTCCCCTAATTTGAGGAAGGACATTCTTGCTATTGAGGGAGTGCAGTGTAGGTTTACAAGGTTAATTCCCGGGATGGCGGGACTGTCATATGCTGAGAGAATGGAGCAGCTGGGCTTGTACACTCTGGAGTTTAGAAGGATGAGAGAGAATCTCATTGAAACATATAAGATTGTTAAAGGTTTGGACTTGCTAGAGGCAGGAAACATGTTCCTGATGGTGGGGGTCCAGAACCAGGGACCACAGTTTAAGAATAAGGAGTAAGCCATTTAGAACGGAGACGAAGAAACACTTTTTCTCACAGAGAGTGGTGAGTCTGTGGAATTCTCTGCCTCAGAGGGCAGTGGAGGCAGGTTCTCTGGATGCTTTCAAGAGGGAGATAGATAGGGCTCTTAAAAATAGTAGAGTCGGGGGATATGGGGAGAAGGCAGGAACGGGGTACTGATTGGAGATGATCAGCCATGATCACATTGAATGGTGGTGCTGGCTCGAAGGGCCGAATGGCCTACTCCTGCACCTATTGTCTATTGTCTATTGTGACCATGGCTGATCGTTCCCAATCAATAACCCGTGCCTGCCTTCTCCCCATATCCCTTGATTCCATTAGCCCCTAAAGCTCTTTCTAACTCTCTCTTAAATCCATCCAGTGACTTTGCCTCCACTGCCCTCTGTGGCAGGGAATTGCACAAATTCACAACTCTCTGGGTGAAAAAGTGTTTTCTCACCTCAGTCTTAAATGGCCTCCCCTTTATTCTAAGACTGTGGCCCCTGGTTCTGGATGCCCAACATTGGGAACATTTTTCCTGCATCTAACATGACCAGTCCTTTTATTAATTTATATGTTTCTATAAGAACCCCCTTCATCCTTCTAAACTCCAATGAATACAAGCCTAGTCTTTTCAATCTTTCCTCATATGACAGTCCTGCCATCCCAGGGATCAATCTCGTGAACCTACGCTGCATTGCCTTAATAACATGGATGTCCTTCCTCAAATTAGAAGTCCCAAACTATACACAATACACCAGATGTGGTCTTACCAGAACCTTATACAACTGCAGAAGACTTAACACTGTGCGTATCATAGGCAATTGATTCTTAATTTTGTTCCACTGCATTGAAATATACAGAAAATACCACATTTCCTTCTGTCCTGTGACAACTGGAAAGGAAACATCTATTGTTTTCACTGTAATTTTCCCATATCTATTGACAAGACGATGATATGCATCATGAAATGCATCAAGTTGTCATTTATTCTTGCTCCGGTTGATGTGCGATACCCAGAAGTGCCACTGCGCATTTTATTACACAATAATCAGCAAAGGCTAGTGCATAAATAACCTGTCAAAAAATAATAAATAAACTGTTTGCTTTGTATGTTATTTAAAATATTTATGGTATGTATAGTATATAGTTATTTTATATATGTATACTATTAATATGCTCACTCAGGTCTCCAGGGAAATATAAATGGAAATTCCATACATGAAATTTGTCTCTGATGTTACCTCTATCCTCTCTGGTCTGAAAAATGACAGATTGCGTTTCCTCACATAAAGAGCAAACACGGAAATTGCATTCTTTGTCCACACTGAGATTTATGACATTGTGTGATCTCAAGCGTGCTTGGACTAGTTCGCCCATAGAGGTTAAGATTGTCATCCATCTGGCTTGCCAGCCTCAGGATCATTCCACACTGCTGCTGCTGCTACAGTAATATTGACACATTGCATAAAATGCTTCTCATTGTCTTTCCGCTTCATTCAGGAGGTTTTCTAAACCCCGTATTCAAGGAGAGAAGATTTCCTCTACTTGTTTTCAGTTCCTT
This sequence comes from Amblyraja radiata, assembly GCF_010909765.2. NCBI lineage: Eukaryota > Metazoa > Chordata > Chondrichthyes > Rajiformes > Rajidae > Amblyraja > Amblyraja radiata. Next base: position 35,081,514 of record NC_045966.1, on the reverse strand, counting down.
AGAGTAAGCACAACAGGAGGAGATTTATTAACATTGCATGCTTCTTTGGGCATTCACAAACTACACTTGGGTTGTATTCCTCCTTAAAGATGTTACTCTGGCAACTCCTGAAGGAGTGTCTGTCTGGAACTCTGGGGGATCTCATTGATCCCCCAAAAGCATTTGTCATGACCTACTATTCTTCGCCAGCCTACCAAGAATCATTTGACCCCTTGGGAGTACTCTCCCTCCTCTCACCCGCAAGAAAGATCTGAAGAAGGGTCTCGACCCGAAACGTAAGGTACCTTCTCTCCAGTCATTCTGTACCTTCTCTTCAGTCATGCTGCCTCTCTTACTGAATTATTCCGGCATTTTGTGTCTATCTTAGGAGTTCTTTGCATATGTTCCATGCCAACCTTTTTGCCTATCTACACTAATCCCATTTTCCAGCATTATAAATGCATCTTTCTATGCCTTGGCCATTCAAATGGCTGTCTAAATGTTTCTTAATTGTAATGATTGTATCTGACTCCAGCACCCCCTTAATATCAGCGAGTTCCATATATCAGCCACCCTCTGTTCCCCATAAACCCCCTTTAAAAATCCTTCCTCTCAACTTAAACCAATGTCTTTGTGTTTTTGATACACCTTTAACCAGTTTTTGATACACCAACTTTAACCAGTCCTCTAATCCAGGCAATATTCTGGTGAACCTCCTCAGCACCATTTCCAGCTTTCCAGCATAATTGCATCCTTCGCATTGTGTGGCAACCAAATTGACACCCAATTTTTGGAGTACAGTCAAACCAGTCTTCTGTGTAGTTGCAATGTATCATCCCAACTATGTTATCTCCTGACCTATAAAGGTAAGCATGCCTTCTTCAATGCCTTACATTCCTTAGTGTCCTATTATTTACTGCATATGTCCTGGAATGGAATACATGGAACATGGAAACATAGAAAATAGCTTCAGGAGTAGGTCATTCGGCCCTTTGAGCCAGCACGACCATTCAATATGATCATGGCTGATCATCCAAAATCAGTACCCCGTTCTTGCTCTTTCCCCATATTCCTTGATTTCCGTAGCTCTAAGAGCTAAATCTAACTCTCTCTTGAGTAACTTCAAAAAAGACATCATGTTACACTTGTTGGGATTAACACTCGATCAAACTCTACCCAACGTTCAATCTAAACTATTTCCAATTGCATTCCACTCTATCTAAACAACACTAGCATTTGTGTCATTTGCAACCTTACTCGTCATATCTCCTTCATTCATACCTACTTATCTATACATTACTAAAACTCTCATCTTGTTTGTTTATTTGTACCTATATTTGCGTAATAAAGGTATATGATAGCGCTACTATTTTGACCCACCTTACTCACCATTGTCCTGTGATGTAAATTAAACAGGTTTTATTCAGATTGATGGTATATTTTACGTTATTAACTGTAAAACCTATTAAAACTGTAAAAAAATGAAAACCGCACATGCGCAGATTGGTCTCCTCTCCAGTCAGTCAACGCCACGGCCGGGATGGCGACGCCCCTTCCTGCACCGCGGCCTCTCCTTCCTCACTCACAAACTCCTCTCTCCCCTCCTCACAGTAACTTGTCTATCGTTTCCCCCCACCACCAGCAGAGGCCCTGGTCCAGTCTCTCTCTCTCTCTCTCTCACTCACCCTTCTGCCCTGCCCATCCTCTGCAGTGATGGGGTCCCATCTACCCATCCCCCTGGGTGAATGGCTGCGACCTTCCATCTCCACTGCCGCCGACGCTGCGGTAACTCACCCTCACGGCCCTTTCGGAGGAGATCTTTTCCACCAGCTCATCGAAACTCGTGGTGCCCACTGTGACGGACACCGACTCCATCCACCCCCGCGGCCTGGCCCGGCCCAGCCTTGGCAGCAAGCAGGTAGGCAAGTGGGCAGGGCAGGGATGGGTCGAGAAGCAGCAGCGGGCAGCGGCGGCTGAGCCGGAGTGGGCAGAGGAAGGGAGGGAGAGTCGGGTTGGAGGGTGAGCAGTTTGCGCGGAGTTTGAGTAACTCACACACATACATACATACACACACACATACACACACACACAAGCGCACACGCGCACACATGCACACACGCGATGCAAACTGGTCCAATCGGGATCTAAACCACAGCCAACAATCTGTAGTTCCTTTCTCCTCTGGAGGAAGGAACTACAGATGCTGTATTTTATGGATGGAGGGAGGGAGTGACTGAGGGTAGAGGAAAAGAGAGGGGGGGAGGTGAGGGAGGGATTGGGGGAGGGGAGGAGGAGAGGGGAAAGATCCTGGGGAGGTGAGGAGGGAGAGGGGGGGATTGAGGGTGAGGAGGGAGAGGGGGGGATTGAGGGAGAGGAGGGGGTAGGGAGGGAGCGGGGAGAAAATGGGGGAGATTGGGGAGGGGGGGGGTGATAGAAGCAGAGGAGGGGGGAGTGGAGGAGGTAGGGAGTGAGGAATAGAGGGGAGCAGGGCAGTGGGGGAGATCAGGAGGGATAGTTAGGGGGAATAGGGAGAGGTGAGGAGTGGGGGATAGAGGGATAGGAGGGGGGTAGAGAGGGGAGAGAAGTTATGGAGGGAGGGAGGGAGTGACTGAGAGTAGGGGAAAGGAGAGGGAGGGAGGGGTGATGGAAGGATTGGGGAGGGGAGGAGGAGAGGGGAAAGAAGAGGGAGGGGTGAAGAGCAGGGAAGGGAGTGCTGGGGATGAAGGGAAATGAGCCACGCCTGTGCAGTTGGGGGCTATGCGTGAGCGGTGGAATTTTGCGTTGGGGAGCAGACCCAACGGTTCTGCACAGCCTAGTTTATTATATTTCACAAACAACTACCACTGATCCTTGCTGTACGCCACTAATCACAAACATCCAATCAGTAAAACATCCTTCCTACCACAGGTAGACAAAAATGCTGGAGAAACTCAGCGCGTGCGGCAGCATCTATGGAGTGAAGGAAATAGGCAACGTTTGCCGAACGTTGCCTATTTCCTTCGCTGCATAGATGCTGCCGCTTCTGCTGAGTTTCTCCAGCATTTTTTGTCTATCTTTGATTTTCCAGCATCTGCAGTTCCTTCTTGAACATCCTTCCTACCACTACCTTCTGCCTCATATAACCAAACCAAAACTGAATTCAATTATCCAGCTCAGTTTCATGAATCTTCTTTGAGAATTTATATCATCAAAAACTCAAAGAAATTGGCTACTCAGGATTTGTCCCACCTAGTCATGTTGACTATCCCTGATTAGACTTTACCTTTCCAAATGTACATACTCCTATTCCTTAAGATTTTCCCCAATAATTTCCCTTTTCGCATATAAGGAACTTCAGTCTGCAGTTACCTGTTTTTTCCCCTTGTTTCTCTTCTTAAATAATGAAGCCACATGAGCTATCCACCAGCCTTCCTGTACCTCACCTCTTTCCATTAAGGCAATAATCTCCATTGGGCCCCTATCTATCGCCTCCCTTGCTTTTCATGGTACTCTGAGATACATCCAATTCAAACCTGGGATTTATCCACATCTAACTTTTTTCACCCTCTTAATACTGGCCTGCTGTGGACCATCCACATACCGCTCGATGACTTCACTATTGTCCATGACTTTTCCTTGATGAATAGGGATATAAACATTAGAATCTTTTCTAAGTACCTAGGCTCCACAATAGAGTATGTCTTTAGGCTTTACTCAGGATTTACCATAATTTTACTTCCCAAGGATATTTTGTGGCCTATTTCTGCAATCACATTTCCTTTTTCAAATCCTCTCCTCCACCTTATTTATTCTTTATAAGACACCCTTGTTTCTGGATCTCTTTCCCCTTTATGTGCTTTATTTTTGTCCCTGGCTTCTTTTTCTTTTTCCTTTACTGACACCGCAAATTATACTTGTATTAAAGTTATTCTCGATTAATAATGGACCCCTTACAATTTGCACTGTTGATTCTTAATTTTGATGCAAAGTGAAACTGTTTCATTATTGTGTCATACAATGTAAATATTGCAAGGGATTACAGCCAGAGAACACGTCTTAGTAATCATGGAGTCACAGATGATAGAAAGACAGTGCAGAAAGACAGTAATTTTGGCCACTGAGTGTGTAGGAAGGAACTGCAGATGCTAGTTAATATCGAAGATAGACACAAAATGCTGGAGTAACTCAGCAGGTCAGGCAGCATCTCTAGAGAAATGGAATAAGTGACATTTCGTGTCAGAACCCTGCTTCAGACACTTCGACCCGAAACATCACCTATTATTGTTCTTCGGTGATGACCTGCTGAGTTACTCCAGTATTTTGTGTCTATTTGGGACACTGAGTCTATTCTGACCATCAAGCATCCATTTTTTGCATCAATCCAACCCAGACCATTTTTATTCTCCCCACATTCCCCTCAACTTTCCCTGGGTTCAATATTCTTCTTTGGGCAAATTTTATAGTGGCCAATTAAGCTACTAACCTACACAATTTATGGGTGTTGGAGGAAACTGGAGCACACGTGTGGTTGCAATGGATGAGAAATATGGCATCAGAGTAATGATATTTGAGTTTTTGAGCTTAGTTTATTGTCACATGTACCAAGTACAGTGAAAAGCACTTGTTGTGTGCTAACCAGTCAGTGGAAAGACAATATACAATTACAATCGACCCATCCACAGTGTACAGATACTGTACATGATAATTTTGTATGCAGCTTGCAGGAGAAAACATGATTATTCATATACTCATGCAAATTCCCTCCTGACTCCCTATTATAGGTCAGGATTGAATCCTTGTCACTGGAGCAGTAAGACGACACCTCTATTAGCTTTACCACTACCACTTTAACAAAAAAAACATCATGATACAGGTTGAGAAATGGTTAACAATCTAATATTCTTTCCACTAATCCACCTGACAGGTAACCTCAAAATGTTTTTTTTAATTGTTATCTCTCCTGCTGTTTCTTTCGCTAAAGGTGGTGGGTGCTCACTCAGCAACTGTCATGGTAACGGGATAATTAATGACAACATACCACTGCTGCCAGAAGCTATTTTGCTGCTTTGAGCAGGAATACTATTATTTGTTTCAGAAAAATACAGCAGTTTCAAATGGCAAAGGAAGTTCACCTTGGATATGTACAAGACCTTGAAAGCAAAAACAAGTTTACATTAATGATGTACCATTCAATGTACCAGAATTTCTTACAAAGGATGAGTTACTTGTGGTCATTGCTAATCTATGAGGTAAGTAGGAACATATGCTTGCACCCAAAGCAATTCAGACTTACATGGTGAACTTCAGTGTGGCAATAGGTTCTTGAATGATGTAACCTATCACATGAGCAAAACAACCACACCCACCAAAATGGCTGAAACTGTGATAGCATCCATGCTTTGCCATCTGTCAGACTTGCCTCTAACATTTGGAAAACATTCAAAATCTATTGAAAATCAAACCAACATTTGTTTTTTAAATAGCATTTTCAAAAACGTTGAAAATTATAACACTTTAACAAACTCAATGAAATAAACAGATCCAAGTTTCCTTTACTTGTTATTTTCTTGCAGCTGTTCCTCTCTATTCAAATAAATGTTCTTATTATCCCTGTGCCAGGTTCAACCTTGTGTAGGAACAGCAGACACGTTCTTGGTAAATATCTGCGAAATTGCAGCAAGTTCAGCTTTGTTGCTAGATTTCAGGATGACTTCAAGGTCTCCCTACAAATAGCTAAGCATGGCCACTGAGTTCAGGAATTCCACACTAGCATGGCAAACTGGAGCCTAGTGTCACTTATGGCCAGATGGACATCAAATTTGTTACTGAGCTATTACTATCTCCCAGGAAGTTTTGACCCATTGAAATTTTTAATTTTTTTTTTAATCTCTCTCCATTTGTAAATACGCTCTTCTCAAGCTTACCCCTAGTCTAGTTCAGTCAAAAACCACTGTCAAGTACTGGAACAACTAATCTTTATTTTTAGATTGAACAGCAAATTCCCCTATACGATACCTAAACAACCACGGGTTCGATCCTTGTCTCTGCCTGCCCAAGCCCTTCATGCAAACAGAAACACTCCAAGCCTCGTGCAAGCCTCGTGCAAGCACAAACACTCCAAAAGGTCACGCAGTCCCAAGCGCACTTCCAGAAGATCGATAACGATCTAACATGGAGCCACCTTTTATAGGTCCACAAACCTTGAGGGACCGAACTACATAGGGGTTGTCTCTTTACAGTCCAATCAAACATATTAATTACATCAATACATTATTGACAGTTCCCCCAAACCAATTACAGAGTCTCCCATACATTGTTTCTAGGAGAAGCTTCTGGAAAGATGCTAACTTAACTGAATAATGCAACATTTACCCTGGGACTCCAAACAAACCTGCCAGGGCTTAACACTTTGGCCAATCAACAAACAGCAGAGTAATTGTCTCGCAACAGTATTTAGGGGTGGGTGATTGCAACCTTCACGCGGTCTGCCCTGTTTCGATGAATGCAATCAACCTGGTGTGCTCAATCAAATAAGATCAAATAGAACAAGTTGTCCTACAACTTTAGGCTGTGCAAGCCATACGCAAGAAGAAGAACAGTATTTACATTATTTACAATTCCTTTGCAGCAAAACAATCACATCAATGTATTTAAATTTGTTTGCAGAATTTTTATACATTTTATCAATTAAGAGGAAATGAGGAGAAAACCTGGATCTTTCACGCCTACAATTCAATCTGATGCTCAGACTGCTTGGCGCCATCCATAGCCTGTAAATTTCCATTGACAAAGGTTAAGCAATTCTGACAAATGCAGGGATCGTCCATTTTATGGTGTCTTTAATTTGGTCAATATTAACATTCCCCCCATTTTATCATTTATGATAACCGAGTTCTCGTGGGCGTAGCTTCCCGAGTTTTCGTGGGCGTAGCTTCATGATTCCCATCTGATGACTCTTCACCTCCCAAGTTTTTGTGGGCACGAATCCCATCCATCAATCTTGATGGTTCATCTGTGCTTGATCTATAATAGAGTATAGAGTTCCTAAGAGAACCTGGGATGAAGTAAGTTAGCAATCCATACTCTCACTAATACTTTTACAGTGATGGAAATGTACCCATGCTTTCCTTCCATCCACTTTCACTGCTGTTGGAGTCATTAGAAGAACCTAGTAAGGTCCCTCCCAATGAACCTCCAATCCTTTCCTCACCCAATTATTTATTAGGACATAGTTTCCAGGTTTCACTTTAATGGGAGTTGTTGGCATCTCACTATAGGCTGTTCTTACTCTACAATGTGAATCCCTTAAGGCTCTGGTCAAAGCCAGAATGTAGTTGGTCATCTCCGCAGTCATATGGTGGAAATTGATTATTTTCATCGCATTCTAGTTACAAGATGTTTTCATGGGTCTACCATAAAAAATTTCAGCTGGGCTTAATCTAGATTTCCCTACAGGCATGACTTTCATCTGAAATAGGACTATTAGGAGTAATTTAATCCATCCTAGTCCAGTCTCCGCCTTCAATTTGGCTAATTTAGTTTTAAGGGCCTGATTTGCTCTTTCTAGAAGTCCAGCAGCCTGTGGTCGATAAGCACAGTGTAATTGCTGCTGGATCCCCAGATATTCACAACATTCTTTATTGATTTGTCCAATAAAATGTGGACCATAATCTGAACTAAGTTGAATGGGGATACCGAATCTAGGGACAATTTCTCTCATTAACACCTTGACAAAAGTAGCCGCTTTGTTATCAAGGGTTGGGTAGGCTTAAATACATCGACTATGACAAATACATATTTACACCCCTGGCACCTTTCTGATTCGATATAGTCCATCTGCAATGTCTCAAACAGACCCATAGGCAATGGTGTTTTCCCTCCTTCACATCCTAGTTGGCCTCAGTTTCTCCGAGGGGGACTTGTTAGTTATACTTTTAGTGTGCCTCATCATTTTGCATACCACCATCTTACGTTCCCACGATACCTTCTTAACTATCAAGTCGGTATTACGATTCCCAATATCCACTAGAGTCTGTACTTTAGTATGGGTGCTGCATTTCATTCATAAATTTGGCTGGGTAGCATTAAGGCCTTCAATAAATCTGTCACCAATTGTTTATTTGAGATTTGGGTTCCTGTGGAAGTTAGAAATCCCCTATTTTTTCATAATTGTACAAAGTCATGCACCACTCCAAAAGCATACCGAGAATCAGTGTAAATATTTACTTTTAGATTTTCCCCAATAATACAAACCCTAATTAAAGTGAATAATTCAGCTTGCTGTGGTGAATAAGGTGACTAAAAAGGCAGTGCTTCTATAATTTACACTTTTTGATCAACAATTGCAAACCCAGACAATCTCTCACCCCACGGTCCAATAGATGCGCTCCCGTCCACATACAATGTGATGTCAGAGTCCTCTATGGGTGCATCCCTCAAGTCTTACAGATGTTTCCTCCTCAATGACAAATAGACAGTCATGGAGCCATCTTGGGGAACGGCTGCTAACCAGCAGCCGTCCGTTTAACTCACTTTTTTTTGGAGTTTTTAGTAAGTCCTGTCCTTTGTCTGTCGGAGAATGGACTTTTTAATGTGGGGGGAAGGAGGTAATTATACTTCTAAGGTCCCTACCTGGTCGGTGAGGCAGCTTTTTCTCCGGGCTGCCCCGTCGACCCATCCTCGTGGCCTACCAGCGGGCGTGGAGCGCCGTTTCCTGGCGGGGACCGCCCAGCACCTTCAGCTTCGGTGGCGGCACAGCGCTGGAGCGCTAACGCGGAGCGGAGTGGGCGATGCCTTGCCTGGGTCGCCGCGCTGGATCGACGCGCTGGAGCTCCGGTGAGCTTTGACCGCCGAGATCAACACCTCCGGGCTGCGGATCTGCGGAGCGGGCGGCGCCGACTCTAACATCGGGAGCTTGGGAGCTCCAAACCGGCGCGGCCTTGTCGGCTTCGGAAGCCGCGGTCCCCAGTCAGGAAGCGGCCGTTCCAGGTGGCCCAGCCGCTGAGAGGACTCTCCCGACGCCGGGGCAACACCACCCGGTGAGAACGGCCAGGAACATCGGACCTCCGTAGAGGCAATAGCGGTGGCCTCAATAGGTTTGACTTTGGGTGAACTGGGGATGGGGACTGGACATCGTGCCTTCCCCCACAGTGGTAACCATTGTGGGGGGATGATTTTTTTTGTGTGTCAGTAAACATGTTAGTCTGTGTCCAAGATGGCTGTCGGAAGGGAGAGTGGACGCTGGCGCGCTTTAGCTGCCGCTGCTCTCTCTTCACATTGTGTTTTTGATTTTTTGTCTTTGGATTGAATTCTGTTTATAATTTGTGTTTTGGTGATGTCTTTATTATTTAATTTTTTCCGACTATATGTTTTATTATTCTTGTTAATCTCTGTAAGGTGTCCTTGAGAGTTTTAAAAGGTGCCCAAAAATAAAATGTATTATTATTATTATTATTATTATTATTATTATTATTATTATTATTATTATTATTATTATTATTATTATTATTATTATTATTATTATTATTATTATTATTATTATTATTATGTCCTGCTTCTGATTGCTCTTCTGGAGGTGAAATAAGAAAAGAGGCTGGGTTAATCAATGTACAATGTCTGAATTGCAGTTTTGGGTTATACAAAAGATAGATCTCATACTTATTTTGACGGGCCATTGTTAAGTGCTGGGTTTGAAGCTGCCCCTACAATGCCGATACCGAATGTGAAATGTACACTACAATCTCCTGCTGGAGTGTCAAATTAGCCGCTGATTGTAAACTATTATATATTGCGGTTAAGATTTGAGTGCAAACTGGATGTCCCCTGGCTACCAGATCTAACTTAGAGGAGTAATACGCAACTGGTCTATGTCTATCCCCATGTTTTTGAGTCAGAACCGAAGTTGCACATTCAGATAACCTCTGACATTCCAACGAAAATAATCCATCCAGCTAACAACTCTCTGTAGCTGAACCACTCTGATCACCAGGCAGCATTTTGGTAAACCACCTCTGCACGATCTCCAAAGCCACCACATCTTTCCTGTAATGGGCTGAACAAAACTGCATGCAATATTCCAAATGCGGCCTTACCAAAGTCCTATAGAGCTGCACCATAACATCCTGACTCTTATATTCAATGCCGCTAGCAATTAAGGCAATTATACTATATGCCTTCTTTACATCCCTATCTACTTGTGCTGCCATCTTCAATGAGCTAGGAGTCCAAGATCCCTCTTCACATTAATGCTGTTAAAGGTCTTGCCATTAACTGTATACTATCTCCTTACATCCAACCTCCCAAAGTGCAACACCTCACACTTGATCAGGTTAAACTTTGTTTCCATTTCTTCGGCTATTTCTCTAGCTGATCTATATCCCTCTGTGACAACAATCCTCATGGTTTGCAACTCCTCGAATTTTGGTGTCGTCAGGAAACATACTCACCAACTCATCAACATTTATGCCTACGTCCTTTGTATATATCACAAACAGCAGAGGTCCCAGCACAGATCCCTGCGGAGCACATTGGTCACAGACCTCCAGCCAGAATATATACTTTCCACCTTTACCCTCTGTTTTCTATGAATTAGCCAGTTCTGAATCCATATGACCAAGTCATTAGGAATCCCATATATCTTACTCTTCTGGATCAGCCTACCACGAGAGCCTTTATCAAAAGCCTTACTATTCAACATCCACTGCCCTACCTTCATCAATCACCTTTGTTACCGCTTCAAAAAACTCAAAGTTAGTGAGACACGACCTGCCATTTACAAAGCCATGCTGTCTATCCCTAATTAGCCCACTCTCTTGTAAACGAGAATAAATTCTGTCTCAAATAATTCTCTCCAATAGTTTCCCTTCCATTGTCGTGAGGCTCACCGGACAAGAATTCCTTGGATTCTCACTACTTCCTTTCTTCAACAAAGGAATAACATTGGCCACTCCCCGGTCCTCCAGGACCTCACCCGTGGCTAGAGAAGAAACAAAGATCCTCGTCAAGGCTCCTGCAATATCCTCTCTTGCCTCCATCTATAACCTGGGATATATCCAATCAGGCCCTAGATACTTATCCACCTTAATATTCTCACAAGCCACAGTATTACCTCCCTCTTGATCTCAAACTGCCTTTACATATTTATATTCTCCACACTGATCTTGCTATCCATCTCTTCGGTGAATACAGATGCAAAGTACTCATATACATCCTCCGACTCCAAGCATAGATTCCCTCCTTTATCTTTTGATGGTCCTTCCTTGGTGGTTGAACTATAATAGGTACATAATACTTGTGTAATCACACTTCGGGTAGCGCCATGGAGACTTCCGGTGGCGCCATGGAGACTTCCGGTGGCGTCATGGAGACTTCCGGTGGTGCCATGGAGCATTAAGGCACGGCATTGAGCTTCTCCGGTTTGCTTCCAGTTCCTCGTGCTGGCGAGAGCAGGAACAGGGAGATACGGGACCTGAATGTGAGGCTGATGAACTGGTGCACGGGGCAGGGATTTAGATTCTTAGATCACTGGGATCTGTTTTGGGGTAAAGGGGAACTGTACAAAAGGGATGGATTGCATCTTAACAGGTGTGGGACCAGCATTCTGGCAGGCAGGTTTGCCACTGCTACACGGGTGGTTTTAAACTGAATAAGGGGGGTGGGGTGTCGAATGGGATAGTGGAGGATGGAGTTAAAGGGAAAGGGTTTCTTAAATGTGTGAGCGTAGAGACAGAGGGGTGTAAAATGAGGGTAGAAGCAATAGGTAGCAAGGTGAAAAGAAAAAGTGGCAGGCAGACAAAACCAGGGCAAAAATCAGAAAGGGCCACTTTTCAACATAATTGTATAAGGGGTAAGAGTGTTGTAAAAACAAGCCTGAAGGCTTTGTGTCTCAATGCAAGGAGCATTTGTAATAAGGTGGATGAGTTGAATGTGCAGATAGCTATTAATGACTATGATATAGTTGGGATCACGGAGACATGGCTCCAGGGTGACCAAGGCTGGGAGCTGAGCATCCAGGGATATTCAATATTCAGGAGGGATAGAGAAAAAGGAAAAGGAGGTGGGGTAGCGTTGCTGATTAGAGAGGAGATTAACGCAATGGAAAGGAAGGACATTAGTTTGGAGGATGTGGAATCGGTATGGGTAGAGCTGCAAAACACTAAGGGGCAGAAAACGCTGGTGGGTGTTGTGTACAGGCCACCTAACAGTAGTAATGAAGTTGGAGATGGTATCAAACAGGAAATTAGAAATGCGTGCGACAAAGGCAAAACCGTTATAATGGGTGACTTCAATCTACATATAGATTGGGTGAATCAAATTGGCAGGGGTGCTGAGGAAGAGGATTTCTTGGAATGTATGCGGGATAGTTATCTAAATCAACATGTAGAGGAACCAACGAGAGAGCAGGCTATTTTAGACTGGGTATTGAGTAATGAGGAAGGGTTAGTTAGCAGTCTTGTTGTACATGCCTTCTTGGGCAAGAGTGACCATAATATGGTTGAGTTCTTCATTAGGATGGAGAGTGACATTGTTAATTCAGAAACAATGGTTCTGAACTTAAAGAAAGGTAACTTTGAGGGTATGAGACGTGAATTGGCCAAGATTGACTGGCAATTAATTCTAAAAGGGTTGACGGTGGATATGCAATGGAAGACATTTAAAGACTGCATGGATGAACTACAAAAATTGTTCATCCCAGTTTGGCAAAAGAATAAATCAGGGAAGGTAGTGCATCCGTGGATAACAAGGGAAATCAGGGATAGTATCAAAGCGAAGGATGATGCGTACAAATTAGCCAGAAAAAGCAGCATACCGGAGGACTGGGAGAAATTCAGAGACCAGCAGAGGAGGACAAAGGGCTTAATTAGGAAAGGAAAAATAGATTATGAAAGAAAACTGGCAGCAGGGAACATAAAAACTGACTGCAAAAGTTTTTATAGATATGTGAAAAGAAAGAGATTAGTTAAAACAAATGTAGGTCCCTTGCAGTCAGAAACAGGTGAGTTGATCATGGGGAACAAGGATATGGCGGACCAATTGAATAACTACTTTGGTTCCGTCTTCACTAAGGAAGACATAAATAATCTGCCGGAAATAGCAGGGGACCGCGGGTCAAAGGAGTTGGAGGAATTGAGTGAAATCCAGGTTAGCCGGGAAGTGGTGTTGGGTAAATTAAATGGATTAAAGGTCGATAAATCCCCAGGGCCAGATAGGCTGCATCCCAGAGTACTTAAGGAAGTAGCTCCAGAAATAGTGGATGCATTAGTAATAATCTTTCAAAACTCTTTAGATTCTGGAGTAGTTCCTGAGGATTGGCGGGTAGCAAACGTAACCCCACTTTTTAAGAAGGGAGGGAGAGAGAAAACGGGGAATTACAGACCAGTTAGTCTAACATCGGTAGTGGGGAAACTGCTAGAGTCAGTTATTAAAGATGGGATAGCAGCACATTTGGAAAGTGGTGAAATCATTGGACAAAGTCAGCATGGATTTACAAAAGGTAAATCATGTCTGACATAGAAACATAGACATAGAAATTAGGTGCAGGAGTAGGCCATTCGGCCCTTCGAGCCTGCACCGCCATTCAATATGATCATGGCTGATCATCCAACTCAGTATCCCGTACCTGCCTTCTCTCCATACCCTCTGATCACCTTAGCCACAAGGGCCACATCTAACTCCCTCTTAAATATAGCCAATGAACTGGCCTCGACTACCCACTGTGGCAGGGAGTTCCAGAGATTCACCACTCTCTGTGTGAAAATGGTGTGAATCTTATAGAATTTTTCGAGGATGTAACTAGTAGCGTGGATAGGGGAGAACCAGTGGATGTGGTGTATCTGGACTTCCAGAAGGCTTTCGACAAGGTCCCACATAAGAGATTAGTTTACAAACTTAAAGCACACGGCATTGGGGGTTCAGTATTGATGTGGATAGAGAACTGGCTGGCAAACAGGAAGCAAAGAGTAGGAGTAAACGGGTCCTTTTCACAATGGCAGGCAGTGACTAGTGGGGTATCGCAAGGCTCAGTGCTGGGACCCCAGCTATTTACAATATATATTAATGATCTGGATGAGGGAATTGAAGGCAATATCTCCAAGTTTGCGGATGACACTAAGCTGGGGGGCAGTGTTAGCTGTGAGGAGGATGCTAGGAGACTGCAAGGTGACTTGGATAGGCTGGGTGAGTGGGCAAATGTTTGGCAGATGCAGTATAATGTGGATAAATGTGAGGTTATCCATTTTGGTGGCAAAAACAGGAAAGCAGACTATTATCTAAATGGTGGCCGACTAGGAAAAGGGGAGATGCAGCGAGACCTGGGTGTCATGGTACACCAGTCATTGAAAGTGGGCATGCAGGTGCAGCAGGCAGTGAAGAAAGCGAATGGTATGTTAGCTTTCATAGCAAAAGGATTTGAGTATAGGAGCAGGGAGGTTCTACTGCAGTTGTACAGGGTCTTGGTGAGACCACACCTGGAGTATTGCGTACAGTTTTGGTCTCCAAATCTGAGGAAGGACATTATTGCCATAGAGGGAGTGCAGTGAAGGTTCACCAGACTGATTCCTGGGATGTCAGGACTGTCTTATGAAGAAAGACTGGATAGACTTGGTTTATACTCTCTAGAATTTAGGAGATTGAGAGGGGATCTTATAGAAACTTACAAAATTCTTAAGGGGTTGGACAGGCTAGATGCAGGAAGATTGCTCCCGATGTTGGGGAAGTCCAGGACAAGGGGTCACAGCTTAAGGATAAGGGGGAAATCCTTTAAAACCGAGATGAGAAGAACGTTTTTCACACAGAGAGTGGTGAATCTCTGGAACTCTCTGCCACAGAGGGTAGTCGAGGCCAGTTCATTGGCTATATTTAAGAGGGAGTTAGATGTGGCCCTTGTGGCTAAGGGGATCAGAGGGTATGGAGAGAAGGCAGGTACAGGATACTGAGTTGGATGATCAGCCATGATCATATTGAATGGCGGTTCAGGCTCGAAGGGCCGAATGGCCTACTCCTGCACCTAATTTCTATGTTTCTATGTTTCTATCCCGCAAAAATTGCAAAAAAAGCCGTTTTAAAGTCAGCACCGATTTTTTTTTAAACTCACCGGAGCTGCTGGGTGTCATGTAAAGGTGACATCATCAGAAGGTGACGTGAAAAACGGTAAAAATCGGGAGTTTTAAATGAGCAAAGAAAAAGGCTCAAGAGCACCTAAGAAAACCACTATTACGAGTCTTCAGCTCGAGAAAGTATGGATACTCTGCAAACGACAGAAGAAGGTTCAGAAGAAGAAGAAGAAGAAGAATCTTACAGCCAAGGGTCTCTGCTTGAAATGGCGACAAAAGGAGACAAGAAGGAGAAGGAGGTAAAACAATTGCTTTTAGATATGACTGCTACAATCAATATTACACTGGAGAAGATGCAAAGTATGGAGTCTCATATGGAGAGTAACAAGCAGAGTCTGGAGACTAATATGGAGAGTAATAAGAAGAGTATGGGGACTAGCATGGAAAGAATTTCTCAAAAAATTGATAATGCAGTGAGTTAAAAGAACTGAAGAAGCAATATAAGGGATTTGATAAAAGACTAAACTCAGAGTGTGTCAGAATTGAAAATGATTACAACAAGAAATTTAAAGGTGTGAAGGATGATATCGGAAAGCTAGATGAGATAATGGAAGAGATGGAGAATGAGATAAAAGAGATGGTCACGGAAATAAGGATTTTGAAAAAATCACAGAAAACTGAAGAGGAAAAACTTGGAAGAATGACTGATAAATGTCTGGACCTGGAAGCAAGATCTCGAAGACAAAATCTGAGGATTCTAGGAGTAAAAGAAGGATGAGAGGGACATGAATCTCAAGTATGTACTTTCGTTACTGATTTATTCAAAGATGTCTTTTAACTGTCGGAAGAACCAAGAATAGACGTCGCTCACCGAGTTGGGCATGTTGCAAGAGGGACAAATTATTCAAGACAGATAATTGTGAAATTCCGTGATATCTCTTCAGTGGAATTTATATTGAGAAAGTTACCCATGGGAAGAAGCTGTCATACCATGGGGATAATGTTCGAATCTTCCGCGATTACCCACCCGAGGTAGTCTGGAGAATGAGATTGTTCACACCGGCAAGACACACTCTGAAGGATATCCCCGGAATTAGATATGGGGTAGTGTTTCCCGGGAGAATTAAGGTATCTTATAACAGCACTGAACGCTCATTAACAGATCCCGGAAAAGCTTTAAAGTATGCAGAGGATATCGTTAAGAAAACATCGGGGCAAGCTGTCGACAAGGAAGATGATTGAGCTTTTTAATTCTTATGATAGAGTTTTGAACTGGTTAAAATGGCCGAGCTTTCCAGACAATTATAAAGCTTATCTCGCTGGAATGTGTTATTCAGAGAGCCTGGCTATATTTCACCTTGAACGAAAAGCTCAAAGTTTAACCCCTTGGTACCTGCTTGTATGGTAGTTAACCCTTTGGTACCTGCTTGTATGGTGTTGGTGCCTGCTTGTATGGTAGTTATAGAATGGGATATTATGTAAGAATCCTGGGTGGGTATATATGGTAAAGTTTAGATTAGATTAAGATTAGATAAGTTGGAAAGACATATATACTCATATAATCGTGTATATGTTGTGTTTTATATTTGGTTTTTTACTTCTTATGTCTTTTCCTGATTTAAAAAAAAAAAATTTGGCCTTCACTGGCGCTGGTTTGATAAATTCATATAAAAAAGACAAAATATGAAACGGTATGTAACTTTTTATGAGGCTCTACCAAGGGAGAGGAGCTCAATGTATAACAACATTCAGATTCAGATTCAGATTCAATTTTAATTGTCATTGTCAGTGTACAGTACAGAGACAACGAAATGCATTTAGCATCTCCCTGGAAGAGCGACATAGCAAATGATTTGAATAAATAATAATAAGTGATAATAAGTGTCCGGGGGGTGGGGGGGTGATTGGCAGTCACCGAGGTACGTTGTTGAGTAGAGTGACAGCCGCCGGGAAGAAGCTGTTCCTGGACCTGCTGGTTCGGCAACGGAGAGACCTGTAGCGCCTCCCGGATGGTAGGAGGGTAAACAGTCCATGGTTGGGGTGAGAGCAGTCCTTGGCGATGCTGAGCGCCCTCCGCAGACAACGCTTGCTTTGGACAGACTCAATGGAGGGGAGCGAGGAACCGGTGATGCGTTGGGCAATTTTCACCACCCTCTGCAATGCCTTCCGGTCGGAGACAGAGCAGTTGCCATACCATACTGTGATGCAGTTGGTAAGGATGCTCTCGATGGTGCAGCGGTAGAAGTTCACCAGGATCTGAGGAGACAGATGGACCTTCTTCAGTCTCCTCAGGAAGAAGAGACGCTGGTGAGCCTTCTTGATCAGAGTTGAGGTATTGTGGGTCCAAGAGAGGTCATCGGAGATGTTGACTCCCAGGAACCTGAAGCTAGAAACACGTTCCACCTCCGTCCCGTTAATGTGGATGGGGGTGTGCGTGCCGCCCCTGGACTTCCTGATGTCTACAATGAGCTCCTTGGTCTTCTTGGAGTTAAGGGCCAGGTTGTTGTCAGCGCACCATGCTGCTAAGTGCTGGACCTCCTCCCTGTAGGCCGACTCATCGTTGTTGCTGATGAGGCCAATCACCGTTGTATCATCTGCATACTTGATGATGGTGTTAGCACCATGTACAGGTGTGCAGTCATAGATGAAGAGGGAGTAGAGGAGGGGGCTCAGCACACAGCCCTGTGGAACGCCGGTGTTCAGGGTGAGGGTTGAAGAGGTGTGCTTGTCTAACCTAACAGACTGGGGTCTGTTGGTTAGAAAGTCCAGTATCCAGTTGCAGAGGGAGGGGTCGATGCCCAGGTTACCGAGTTTGGTGATCAGTTTTGATGGTATAATGGTGTTGAATGCTGAGCTGTAATCGATGAACAGCATAAACATCACGGAGGTCTATACATTTTTTGCCATCACTGATGGCTATTCGTCTTTAAGGTATCTTTTCTTAGATGCCTTAATAGCACCTTTTTTTTTAAGCACAATCAAGATTTTTATTTGTTTATTTTTTTTTAAGTAATTGTATATCACATTTTGCCCAACTAAAATCTTTGAAAAGCGACATAATGTTTTTTCAGGAAACGCACATGAAACAACAAACACAAATGAGATTAAAGGCAAAGTGGATAGGCCAAACATACTACTCCTCATTTACTTCTAAATCTAGGGGTACGGCTATTCTTATTCGAAAAGGTATTCCTTTCAAATTAAAGAATACCATATCAGATAAAGAGGGAAGATATATTATAGTTTCGGGAGAAATTTATGCAACCCCACTAACTATGATAAATATTTACGCTCCGAATTTTGACAACCCCCAATTTTTTGATAAAATTATAGATATAATATCAGAGTTTAATTACCAAAATGTGATAATAGGGGGGGGACTTCAACTGTGTTTTAGATTCATATCTAGATAAATCAGCAAAACAAAGGAGGAGTAATTTAAAATCTAAGACTAGTGAACTTCTAAATACATATATAAAAATTACTAATATAATAGATGTATGGAGATCTGCTAATCCAGTTGGAAGGGAATACTCGTTTTACTCTTCGGTACATAAAACTTATTCAAGAATTGATTATTTTTTAGTGGATATGAAATTAATGCCATATACAAACAATCCAACATACCACATTAGTAGTATCTCAGATCACTCTCCGTTGACATTTTCAGTAAAATTTGAGGGAATGCTGGGTAAAACATTTTTTTGGAGGTTTAATACACATATTTTAAATGACTTGCAAGGCTATCAATATTTAAAACAACAAATGAAACTTTTTTTTGATACAAATGATACACCAGGTACTTCGCCTTCTTTATTATGGGAAAATGTTAAGGCATTTATTAGAGGAATTATAATTCCATATCAAAGTTTTCAAAATAAAAATGTTGTTAGAACAAGAATCAGACAGTTAGAGTTAGATAATGCTAAAGATTCCACGACAGATAAACACAATAAGATAATATTACTGACATTTAAACTTAATCGAATTTTATCGGCAAGAGTAATAAGACTATACCAAATAACAAAACAGGAACATTTTGAGTTTGGTGACAAAACACATAAGCTTTTAGCTCGCCAATTGAAAAAAAACAAGAAAAGGAAAATACTATAACCAAAATTAAATCAGAGAAAGGTGAATTACTAACACTACCTAAAGATATTAATAATAGATTTGCTCAATTTTACCAAAATTTATACACATCTAAAATTAAAATAGAAGATAGTAAAATTAAAAATGTTTTAGATAACTGTAATCTTCCAAAACTGGACCTTTTGGAACAAGAGGAACTTGGAGCTCAAATTACAATTAAAGAAATAGGTGAAACAATAAAATCGTTGAAAAATGGTAAGACACCGGGACCAGATGGTTTTAGAAATGAATTTTATAAAAAAATTCATGAGATAACGACCCCTTACTTATTTAATTTATAGTCCCATGCTTTTAAAGAAAACAAACTACCTGAAACACTAACAGAATCAACTATTACACTTATTCCAAAAAAAGATAAAAATTTAGAAGGTCCGGGCACATACAGAGCTATATCACTTTTAAATACAGATCAGAAAATCTTAGCAAAGACTTTAGCAAGAAGATTAAGCAAATATATTATAAATTGATAAACCCTGATCAAAAGGGGTTTATACCCAAAAGATACTCATTTAATAATTTGAGACGCCTGTTTAATATAATGTACTCGCATAAAGTAGAGGAAGAAGATATATCAATTATTTCTTTGGATGCAGAGAAAGCATTTGATCAGGTAGAGTGGCAATACTTATATAAAGTACTGCAAAAGTTTAATATGGGAGAGAATTTTATAACATGGGTAAAATTATTATATGATAAACCGATGGCAAGAATTTTAACTAACAACATGTTATCTCAAAAATTTCAACTATCAAGGGATGTGCGTTATCACCCCTGCTATTTGCCCTTATGATAGAACCCCTGGCTGAAAGTATAAGAATTCATCCGAATATTCAGGGCTATAATACCAGGGACTCAAAGAATAAAATCTCATTATATGCAGACGATATACTTTTATATATTACAAAGTCACAAACGAGCATACCAAATTTATTAAATTTAATAGAGGAATTTGGGTCTTTTTCTGGATATAGAATAAACTGGAATAAAAGTGAAATCATGACATTAAAACCTCAAGAACCTACACATTTATTGAAGTTCCCCTTTAAAATCACAACAGAAAATTTTAAATATTTGGGTATTCAGATTACTAGAAAATATAAAGCATTATTCAATGCTGATTTTATACCTTTATTAAATAAACTTAATACGCTGATTAAATTTTGGAAAACACTTCCTTTATCATTATTAAGTAGGATAAATGCAATAAAAATGATCTTCCTACCACAATTACTATACCTATTTCAGTCTATATATACCAAAATATATATTTTTAAAATTAGACTCGAATATTACTTATTTTATTTGGGACTATAGATCACATAGAATTACAAAAAAACACTTATGTAAACCAAAAGAGGTCGGGGGACTTTCACTTCCGAATTTTATGTATTATTACTGGGCAGTGCATATTAAGAATATAATTTATTGGCTGGATAGTTCTACCCAACAGACAGAATGGATAAAAATGGAGAAAGAAGATTGTCATCCTTGTAATATAGGAACGATCCTCTTCTCCCCGAAAAAACTGAATAACACAATATATAAGAACCCAATTATATATGGTACAATAAGAATTTGGAAACAAATAAAATTATCTTTAAAATTAAGAAATTTATCATTGTTAATGCCAATAGCGAATAACCCTTTATTTAAACCATCTCTTATTGATAAGACATATAACCAATGGGAAAGTCTCGGAATTAGAAGGATCGGGGATATGTACGAAATGGGAAACCTACTATCATTCCAACAATTACAATTAAAATTTAAACTGAAAAACAACCAATATTTTAAATATCTTTAGATTTGCGATTTCATGAAAAAATATATACAGGTGCACAACCTTTTATCCGAAGATCCAAATAACGAAAACCTCCGAATAGCGGACATTTTTTCGGTCCTTGAAGAAAGGTCCTTGAAAACGTTCACCGAGGGTGGCCCGCAGAGGTGACAGCGGAACCTCCGGTCGGTCCTCGAAGAAAGGGGAACTAAATCCCCATTCATAAAAGAGAAAGTGAGGGTATATTGCCTGGGAGGGTTAATAATTGACAATATGCTGCTGCCTGCCCGCTGAGTTAAAAAGTTCCCACGGTAGACTGACGATACACAGTGTATCGTGAGTCTTGCGTGGGAACTTTTTAACTCAGCGGGCAGGCAGCAACAGATTGTCACTCCCTTCAGTTTCACCCCACCTACACCCCTCTGCTTCCCGGCCATGTGTGTGACCCCTTCCCTCCCCTCTCAAGCTCCTCGCCCATTGCACCGGCGCGGTGGCTTTGCACTGTCTTCACATCGGCGATGTCAGCTGGTCAGTGCCAGTCACCGGAGACGTCAGGACCAACGGGACACCGACCCCCAGGCCTACTGCAAGCACGGAGATCCCAGAGACCCACAGCCAGCAGCAGCCCAGCCCCGTTCCAACTCCAGAGGAAAACTGCAAACTGGCCGGAGACGTCAGGACCACCAGAAGCCGTTCCCCGATGGGCCGCTACGGCGACAAGTGGCAGTTCACCCACAGCCCGAGCTGCGCCCCCTCATCGGGACACCGACCCCCAGGCCCACTACAAGCATGGAGATCCCAGATCAGCAACTCCAGCCCAGCCCCGTTCCAACTCCAGAGGAACACGCTCCCCGTATGGGCAGAAGCTGATGGTGTGCAAGGTACGTCTTGTTCTTGGGGTCGCGCAGCTCGGGATGTGGGCGAACTGCCACTTGTCGCCGTAGCGGCCCATCGGGGAGCGGATTCCTCTGGAGTTGGAGGGGGAGGGGGGTATTGTGCTGTTTGATCGCCCCCTACTATCCCAGGGACAGGGAGACAGGACGTTCACCGAGGGCGGCCCGCAGAGGTGACAGCAGAACCTCCGGTCGGTCCTCGAAGAAAGGGGAACTAAATCCCCTTCATAAAAGAGAAGTGGAGGGTATATTGCCCGGGAGGGTATATCGCCTACCTGGAAGAAACCGGACATTTTTTCCAGGATGTCGTCTGCACACCAAAGCTCACGTTTGCCGCCAAACGCACGTCGCCTCTGCTGCACACGGATATAAGAGTGTGAAAATGTCGCCTTAGGCCGCCTAAGGGCATGTAGCCCCGCTAGGGTGACATGAGTGCGAGAGGTGATTCAATGCTGTGGTCACATTTACAAATTCAGGAATTCATTCAACACACTGCATTTCATACAGACATTTATTCTGCAAGAAAAAACTACATTGAAGACTCAAACTCGCGACCGAGGAACTGCCGGGATCAAGGCGCAAACTCGCGACCTTGCGGATATGAGCAGAGCACTCTACCACGGAGCCAGCCATTAAAATCTACGCTAAAAAATTTCCATTACGAAGGCCGACAAATTCCGAATTACGAAAAGTGTCTGGTCCCAAGGCTTTCGGATAAAAGGTTGTGCACCTGTACAAGGATATCAAAAAATAACTCTTGAATTATTGGAAGAAGCAATGAATATTGAAGCTGACTCACAAAAATTAATATCATATCTATATAATAGTATTTTAAATATAGACCTACCATCGACAGAGGTACTTAGAGAAGAGTGGGAACGGGAAAAAATTACGAAGGTTACATGGGAAAAATACTTGATATATATTCACAAATGTTCGATTAATGTAAGACATAATCTAATTCAATTAAAAATTTTACATAGATTATATTATTCAAAAACAAGATTGAACAAATTTTATCCAAATATATCCGCCATTTGTGATAAATGTCTATCCCAAAATGCAACTATAACACACTCCTTAGTTTCCTGCATAAAACTTTATAGATTTTGGAGTGATATTTTCGAAATATTTACAAAATTATTTAAGATAAGAATGGAACCCAATACTGATATTATTATATTTGGCGTAATGGAAGATGAGAATAAATTGAACACATCTCAACATTTATTTTTTAACTATGGTTTAATAATAGCAAAAAAATTAATACTTAAATTTTGGAAAAATACATCAATACCAACGCTTAACATGTGGATTGCAAGTATGTTGGACACCGCACATCTTGAGGAAATGCGATTCCTCCTAATGGATAAATCAGACCAATTCATAACGAGTTGGTCTCCATTTGTCGGCTTTTTGGAATCATATGGTGCAACACAATTGTAAAAAATAACTGTTTCAGGACCGGACGAGGGTTGGTCAAGATTATAAACAATGATCTCCTTACCTTTTTTTTTTTTTATGTTTTATTCTCTTTTTTCTATTTTCTTTTTCTCAACTTTCTTCACTCATCCGTCTTTTTTCTTTTTCGTCACACACTATATATCTCACGTCTTTCTATCCTTTACTATCTAATCTCTTTTTCTTATTCTAATCTTTCTTTAATATAAAAAAAAAGAAGCTGTACATAAAATGTATTATGAAAATATATATTAGGTACTTTGGTGACAAAAAAAACAAAAAAAAAAACTTGTGTAATCACATAGTCGGAGATTGAGGTCATCGTCATAGTCCAGCAAACATCCATAAACCAGCCTGCCCCAAGTACATGGCACTGTGTCCCCAAAATAAGATAGAGGACAAGTCCCTGCAAAATGCAGATTATATTTCATGACCCACCTATCAAAGAAGGTGGAGATTGATGATAAAATTGGTCATAACTCCAGTTGGCCAGCAGCAGTTTTCGGCCATATGTCAGCTTCCTAAACATTGAATTCATTTGATAATCATAACCTCCAGGATATATTAACAAATATGTTTGGTTTTAACACACCGAAATTGAGGAACTATTTATCTACCCCAACACAATGGGCAGATCAGAATGATGCACTCCGAAGAGCAACTGAACAGACAATGTTTGGTCTTAAAATAATTCAGGCCATCCTTGGGTTACAAATGCCCAATTTATGGACGCACTTACATCCCAACGAACTCCCATAACATTATTAAATTCAAAAGTCTGACATATGCAGAACAATTCGCTCTACAAAGAGTAGAGCTAGTTACCTCTCTTTCTCCAAATTTAATAATTGCTGCTTTCAGTCATATGTTTTTGATGCCATTCATTACATTACCGTATTTTTGATGTGCATTTTCGTACTCATGGGCAATTGTGTCTTTAAAATAGGAACCTGTTCATTGGCCGGGGATGACTGTAGATAAATATTCCATTCATTTGAGCATCTTGATAAGGCTACCTTTTGTATTTTTATTTTAGTCATGCACAGCGTCCCTGACATTGAAATTTATAAGTTGAAGTTCTGCTCCAAAAGGCACAGCAAGTGGGTATGAGAATCTTGCCTTTGACACCAGTCTGTGGTGTATTTGTTTAAGTGTAAGTGTAGCTCAAAAAGAATTTAGTATGCCACGTTGTATGACTTTGATACATTACTGTACCAGACTCTGCCATATTTAAGACTTTACGCCATTCAGTATGGGAAGTTCTGATTGTAGCTCTATCTCTGTTGTTTTTCAATACAAGCAGCCCGCAAGACCTTAAGAAACCACAGGGCTGATATTTAATGGAAGTCAATGGCAGTGATGGATTCCACCAGATTGCTTCACAGGGAGTGTTCTCAAGCATAAGGAACAGTGTGGTGTTTATTGGGGAAACTTTTATATGGTGGCCACATCTCCCAATTCAAATGATAAGGATACATGCTGAAGAAGATAAGGGAATTATCATGTCCAATATACTTCCTTCGGCCAATCAGTTCATTGAAAAGGGGAAAAAAATGTAATTCATTCATTATATTCTGATAGGTTTCATTTCTATTGATTTAATTGATCTGAAACATCAACACTTTTTTTCTTCATGGATGCTGCTTGACTTGTTCATTATCCTCAGGTATTTTAGATTTTATTTTCAGACTTTCAGCATCGTTATTTATTCATATTATATTATATTATATTTATATTATCTTATATGGGTGGCACGGTGGCGTAGTGGTAGAGTTGCTGCCTTACGGCACTTACAGCGCCAGAGACCTGGGTTCGATCCTGACTGGGTGCTGCCTGTATGAAATTTGTACATTCTCCCCGTGAGAAATTTGAACATTCTCCCCGAGATCTTTGGTTTCTTCCCCCACTCCAAAGACATTCAGGTTCGTAGATTAATTGGCTTTGGTAAAGATTGTAACTTGTTCCTAGTGTGTGCAGGATAGCGTTAGTGTGCGTGGATTGCTGGTCGGTTAGGACTCAGTGGGCCAAAGGGCAAGTTTCCACGCTGTGTCTCTAAACTAAACTAAATATTCAATGTTTTACTAAGTCCTCTCATGAAACTTATGAATCTTGTGATTCATAAAGGTAACAATGATGTCTAACTTCAGAGGACTATGCCTTATGCTCTGCCCTAGGCAGAGCCCATCAGAAGGCCTGAACTACATTGGCCAAGACTGGTTCTCAGGTGTCAGAATTTTCTACCAAGGACAAGCTTTAGGCCCTACAAGAAACCTAGACAACAATGTGTTTAATTAAAGTAGTTCTTCACCAATAAATAGTGCAAAAGTATTGATTTTGAGGAAATTGATTTGTTCAACATAACTCCCTTGACAGTTTATTAAGGGTTAGAGCATCGGTTTTAGATGTCTAGGAAAACTCCCCTTTTCTCCATTGCAATAAAGCCTAATTTGGGACAGTTTGGGTTTATTGGGCTTACCACAATGTAACGGATGATGGGCATCAAAGAGGGTAGGGGACATTTGCTTACCTAAATGCTCCTCTCAACATACAACACTCTGATCAGCTGCTGCCAGGAAGGTCAGGTGCCTTGCTGTTCATCTCCAGCATCACCATACACTATCATTATCCCCAATTCATAAGATCATAAGATCATGTGATAGGAGTAGAATTAGGCCATTGGGCCCATCAACTCTACTCTGCCATTCAATCATGGCTGATCTGTCTCTCCCTCCTAACCCCATTCTCCCGCCTTCTTCCCATAACCTCTGACACCCACACAACTCCCAGCACGTCATCTGAATCTTCTGCCAGTGACAGGTAAATTGCCTGGGACCAGGTCACTTGGAATCATTACATAGGGGCCTCATGCCATGTATATGTTCAATATCCACTCTCTTAGTTAGAGAATATGATCCTCGGTATTCATCTTCCATCTTGACACATTGTAGTCGATACTGAGTTCAACAACTTCAGGTAATTTGATTATTCTGTCTGTGTCAGTTGTCCATCTGCGAAAGTGGCTCTGCTTGGTCATTTGTTTGTTTCCTTTTTTCTCTTTTTTTAATCCATCTATGATTAGAAGTCATGCTCAGTGATCTCCTTAATCCTGAACTTTATTCCTTGGAGTGCAGGAGGCTGAGGATTGATCTTATAGAGGTATAAATCCATGAGGGGAATAGATAGGGTGGATGCACACACTTTTTTTCTCAGAGTAGGGAAATCAAGAGCTAGAGGGCATAGGTTTTAGGTAAGAGGGAAAAGACTATGGATAAACCTGAGAGTTACCTTTTTGCACAGAGGGTAGGATATATATGGAATGAGCTACCAGTATAGGTAGTTGAGGCAGGTACAATAACAACATTTAAAAGACATTTGGATAGGTACATGGGTAAGGAAAGATTTAAAGGGATATGGGTGAAATGATAGCCATTCGGACCAGTTTGACCGGACATTTGTCGCTATGGATAAGGGCTGAAGGGCCTGTTTCCATGCTGCATAACTCTGTGACCCTTGCTTTTATATATAATGTTAACATTAAACACCTTATTTTGTAGATGTTGTAAATCGAGCGATTTTATTGTGCTTATCAATATCTTTTATGCTCCATGTGTTGATTTTCAGAAAACAGATGCTTTGTACTAACCTGTGGCGGCTCCCAAGGGTCGTGCCACCTTAGTGTCGAACCCCTCGGCACAGGAGTGGTTCAGTCCGGAGGCGGCCCTTAGCCGGAGGCTTTAAAGGGTGGGGTTTGGGTGCCATCTACCTCTCGTTTGGTCTTCCCTACAACCGGGAGGATCAGAATAAAAGGTGTCTCTCTCTAAACACGACTCCGTGCTTTATTCCAAGACACACGCTACATTGGTGACCCCGACGCTCCATTGGCGTCATGATGGATAGAAGAGAAAGCCCTACCTCCTCACAGGCCGGCCTGGCCCTGTCTCTGGACGCGGTCTCCGTTAAACTGCCCAAGTTCTGGACCACCCGGCCGCTCATCTGGTTCCAGCAGGCGGAGGCCCAGTTCAACCTGCGGGGCATCACGGTCGATGCCACCCGTTTCTACTACCTGGTGGGGGCCCTCGACCAGGATGCGGCTGAAGAGGTCACGGACTTCCTCGCAGACCCCCCGGACAATGATAAATACCTCGGCCTTAAGGAGCTCCTGCTCCAGATTTACGGACTGAGTAGGATGGAGCGGGCAGGAAGACTCGTGCATATGCAGTGCCTAGGCGACCGACGGCCATCTAGCCTCCTAAAGGAGATGGTGGCTCTACTAGACGGGCACACGCCGTGCCTGATGTTCGAGTACACCTACCTGCATCTGCTGCCGGCCTACATTCGTCTGCAGCTCACCGACGTCTCGTTTGCCGACCTTCGGGCCCTCGGAAGGCGCGCCGACGCCCTGTGGATGGCGCGCCCTGATGACGTCAGCGCGCTGGGCGTCAGCGGAGACGGGGTCGCGCTGAGGTCGACGCGCCCTGATGACGTCAACGCGCTCGCCGTCAGCAGGTACGCCGATGATGTCACCCCAGCAGCTCCCGAATTCCCCCGGTGGGGCGGGGGAGATGTGGAAGGAGTGACAGCTCCAGCCCGACGGCCCGTACGATCGCCCCCAGCGGCAGTGAGGGGTACTGCACCTGCAGCCCAGCGCCAGCAAGCTGCAGGCACCACCAGCAGGAGCAGGCAAGCTCCAAGTGACTCCAACAGGAGACGTTGGTGCTACTACCATCAACGCTGGGGTGCTGCAGCACAACAATGCCGCCAGCCATGCACATTCCCGGGAAACGCCTGGGCCGGCTGCCAATAGTCCCCGCGGCGGCCGGCCAAATTCATCGCCTTTTTGCCTGGGATCGGCGCTCCGGGACCCGCTTCCTCGTGGATACAGGAGCGGAGCTCAGCGTCCTGCCCCCTTCGCTGGCCGACATTCGTTCCGGTAAGCGGGGGCCCGTCCTCACCGCGGCGAACGGCAGCCCCATCCGCACATATGGACTGCGGATGGTTCCCATCGTGCTCGGCTCCTGCCATTTCTCATGGAGCTTCACCATTGCCGACGTCTCCCAACCATTGCTCGGGGCCGATTTCCTCCGGGCGCATTCCCTCATGGTGGACGTCGGACGTCAGCGTTTGATCAACGCCACCACGATGGAGCCGATCACGTTGCGTGTGGATCAACCGGTGGGACGGCCACTGGCGTCCGTGGACTCCCGATTTGCACGTATCTTGGCTGCGTTCCCGGACATTCTCACTCCGCAGTTTCAATCAGCAACCCCCAGCCACGGAGTGTTGCATTATATCCCGACTACCGGCCCACCACTCCATGCACGAGCACGGCGACTGCCACCAGATAAACTGCGTCTGGCACGGCGGGAATTCCGCACGATGGAGGCCTTGGGGATCGTCCGCCCTTCAAGCAGCCCTTGGGCGTCCCCACTCCACATGGTCCCCAAGTCAAGCGGGGGCTGGCGGCCATGTGGGGATTACCGACGGTTGAACGCGACAACAACAGCGGATCGATACCCCGTACCCCACATCCAGGACTTCACGGCCCATTTGGCTGGGGCCACGATTTTTTCCAAAGTGGATTTGGTACGGGGTTATAATCAGATCCCAGTTCACCCGGATGACGTGCCGAAGACGGCGATCATCACGCCATTCGGGCTTTTCGAGTTTACTCGGATGCCGTTCGGCCTCAAAAACGCAGCACAGGCCTTTCAGCGCCTCATGGACGGGGTTTGTCGCGGCCTCGATTTCGTGTTCGTGTACCTGGACGACATCCTGGTGGCCAGCCGCTCGCAACAGGAACACTGTGCTCACCTTCGACAGCTCTGTCAGCGGCTCAGCGAGCATGGTTTGGCCATCAACCTGGACAAGTGCCGTTTTGGGGTGAATGAAATTGACTTCCTCGGCCACCGCGTGACTGCGCAAGGCGCGGTTCCCCTGCCTGACAGGGTCGACGCCATCCGCCGGTTTCCCCGCCCACGCACGGTGCGTGGCCTGCAGGAATTTGTCGGCATGGTGGCGTTTTATCATCGTTTCGTGCCATCCGCGGCCCACATCATGCGGCCCCTGTACCAACTTCTGGCGGGTGGGCAGCACAAAAGCGTTGAGTGGACCCACGAGGCGGAGGCAGCTTTCGACGGCGCGAAGGAGGCCCTTGCTCGGGCCGTACTGCTGGTACACCCGCGGGGAGATGCCCAGACTGCTCTCACGGTGGACGCCTCGGAGTCGGCGGTTGGTGCTGTGCTGGAGCAGCTGACGGGCGGAGGTTGGCGGCCCCTGGCCTTCTTCAGTCGGCACCTCAACCGTGCGCAGACCAAGTACAGCGCGTTCGATCGTGAGCTCCTGGCTCTGTACCTGGCTGTGCGCCATTTTCGTTACTTCCTGGAGGGCCGCCCGTTCACCGCCTACACCGACCATAAGCCGCTCACTTTCGCCCTGCAGAAAGTTTCCGATCCCTGGTCCGCACGTCAGCAGCGGCAATTGGCCTATATATCGGAGTACACTACATCTATCTGCTACATCCAGGGGAAAGACAACCGGGTGGCCGACGCATTGTCCCGGCCCGCTATCAACGCCGTGTTCGAGGTGGCGCCCGGAATGGACTATTCTGCTCTGGCGGCGGCACAGCTCGCGGACGATGAGGTGCCCGCCTACCGGACTACCATCTCCGGCCTCCGCCTTGAGGATGTCCCTCTCGGTCCTGGGGGAGAAACAATCCTGTGCGATGTGTCGTCCGGTCAGCCGCGCCCCATCGTCCCTGCCACCTGGCGCCGGAGGGTGTTCGAGGTGATCCACGGACTGGCTCACCCATCAATCCGGGCGACAACGGCACTAGTGGCTGCTCGTTTCATGTGGCACGGTCTGCGCAAGCAGGTTGGCCATTGGGCTCGCACCTGCATTCCGTGCCAGACGGCAAAAATCCAGCGCCATGTCCGTGCGCCACTCCAGGAGTTTGGTCTACCTCACCGGCGGTTCGACCATATCCACATAGACATTGTAGGGCCTCTCCCGCCGTCCCGGGGCATCACCCACCTGCTTACAATGGTGGACCGCTTCACGCGGTGGCCGGAGGCCATTCCGTTGACCGATACCTCAACGGCTACGTGTGCTCGTGCGTTGTCCGCGCACTGGATTGCTCGCTTCGGGGTGCCGGCGCACATCTCCTCAGACCGGGGGCCACAGTTCACCTCCGAGCTGTGGTCAGCCATGGCTCACTTGCTGGGGGTGCGGCTACACCACACCACGGCTTACCACCCGCAAGCTAACGGTCTGGTGGAGAGATTCCACCGGCAGCTGAAGGCAGCACTGAAGGCACGACTCTCCGGCCCGGACTGGATGGACGAGTTGCCGTGGGTCATGCTGGGCATCCGGACTGCTCCCAAAGAGGACTTGGGCTCATCATCGGCGGAGCTCGTTTACGGGTCGCCACTCACGGTGCCCGGGGAGTTCGTGCCGTCGGCGCCGGGGCAGCAGGGAACGCCCTCATCCACCCTACAGCGCCTTCGCGAGCAAGTTGGCAGGCTCGCACCCGTCCCGACGTCCCGCCATGGGACATTTCGCCCACACGTGCCATCAGCCCTCAGGGACTGCCCGTACGTCTTCCTGCGCCGTGATGCCCACCGGACTCCACTCCAGAGGCCGTACGAGGGTCCGTTCCGAGTGCTGGAACACGGGCAGTCGACTTTTGTCCTGGACATGGGGGGCCGGCCGGAGGCAGTGTCGATCGACCGGTTGAAGCCGGCACACCTGGACATTGACCAGCCGGTGCTGGTTGCCCAACCTCGGCCCCGAGGGCGCCCCCCTTCACGGCTCCCTCCGCCTGTCACTCCACCTGTCCTCCCGCCGGTCCCTCGTCCTGTCCCTCCACCTATGCCTCCGCAAGCCCCACGAGCGGCTAACTTCCGCACACGGGCCGGCCGGGTCGTTCGCCCGCCGGTGCGTTTCGTGCCTCTGGTTCTGGGGGGGGGTCCTGTGGCGGCTCCCAAGGGTCGTGCCACCTTAGTGTCGAACCCCTCGGCACAGGAGTGGTTCAGTCCGGAGGCGGCCCTTAGCCGGAGGCTTTAAAGGGTGGGGTTTGGGTGCCATCTACCTCTCGTTTGGTCTTCCCTACAACCGGGAGGATCAGAATAAAAGGTGTCTCTCTCTAAACACGACTCCGTGCTTTATTCCAAGACACACGCTACAAACCTTTTGTTTAATCAAATGCCTGGTTGCTTACTCATTTTGTGACAAATTTGAAACACTTGTTCTGTCTCCTCAAATTATGGACATAATTAATAACTAAACAAAAATAAATCTCTGTTCTTGATTTCTTTGTTGCTTTGTTTATTAGTACATATTTTTTCCCTTGAACGGCTTAATTGCAATTTGTCACAGAAATACCAATTAAATTTTAACGTGGTTGATTTTCCAATGAACAGTTATGAAGCATTTTGAACTTTGACCTTTCACCCAATCATTTCTAATTTGAGATTATATGAATCTCCTCCTGTGGTTATCTCATCATCCAGTATTTTTCCATTAAGATTCATTGAGATTTAATTGCAAATTCTAAGAAAATAAAGTAGTGATTGTAAAGGAGCTTTGTACAAAATTTGATGCAGAATTAGAGGGATATGGGTGAAATGATGTCAGATAAGATACATTCATTAAAATGTGAAAGACCTGCAGTATATGAGAATGTAAAGAATAAATATAGCTCAAGTAATTGTTCATAAAGAGTAGTGTTGCTGGGTAAGCTCTGAATTCTTTTTTAACAACTTTGTGAGTTATAGGAATCAATTGTTAGGACTGGAGAGATGAACAGCGATAAAAAACACCAGCATTGCAACTTCAGCAGTAAAAAACTGTGATAAAGAAACAGCTAAAACAGTGTAAAAACAAATTGCTGGAGGAACTCAACGGGTCAAGTAGCATTTGTGGAAACAAAGGGATGGTTGACATTTGGGGTTCATAAGGTCACAAGGTCATGAGGTCATATGGGATAGGAGTAGAATTAGGCCATTTGGCCCATCAAGTCTACTCTGCCATTCAATCGTGGCTGAACTATCTCTCTTTCCTAACCCCATTCTCCTGTCTTCCCATAATCTCTGACACCTGTACTAATCAATAATCTATCTACCTCTGCCTTAAAACTATCCACTGATTGGGCCGCTACAGCCTTCTGTGAAAAAGAATTCCACATATTCACCACCCTCTGACACCGGAACCGGTGGATGTGGTATACTTGGACTTCCAAAAGGCTTTTGACAAGGTGCCACATAAGAGACTATTGCTAAAAATAAAAAATTATGGGATTGGGGGTAATATATTAGCATGGGTAGAGGATTGGCTAACAAATAGGAAGCAGAGAATGGGGATAAATGGTTCATACTCGGGATGGCAACCGGTAACTAGCGGGGTTCCGCAAGGGTCGGTGCTGGGACCCCAGTTGTTCACAATTTATATAAATGATTTGGAGGAGGGAACCAAGTGTAATATATCAAAATTTGCGGACGATACAAAAATGGGAGGAAAAGTAGGGGATGAGGAGGATAGGAAGAGTCTGCAAAAGGATATAGATAAGCTAGGTGAGTGGGCAACAACTTGGCAGATGAAATTTAATACTAATAAATGTGAAGTCATTCACTTTGGGAAAAAAAATGATAGGGCAAGTTATTTTCTAAATGAGGAGGAGCTGCGTTGTAATGCAACGCAAAGGGATCGAGGGGTATTAGTACATGAATCACTAAAAGTTAGTATGCAGGTGCAGCAAGCAATCAGGAAGGCCAATGGAGTTTTGGCCTTTATTGCTAGAGGGATTGAGTATAAAAACACGGAGGTCTTGCTGCAGCTGTACACAGTATTAGTGAGACCACATTTGGAATACTGTGTACAGTTCTGGGGTCCATACTTAAGAAAGGATGTACTAGCCCTGGAGGCAGTGCAGCGAAGGTTTACAAGATTAATTCCTGCAATGAGGGGATTGACATATGAGGAAAGGTTAAGTAGGCTGGAACTCTACTCTTTGGAGTTTAGAAGAATGAGAGGCGATCTCATTGAAACATATAAGATCGTGAGGGGCCTTGATCGGGTGGATGCACCGAGGATGTTCCCAATGATCGGGGAAACTAGAACTAGAGGACATAGTTGCAGAATAAGGGGGGGCTCTTTTAAAACTGAGATGAGGAAGAACTTCTTCACCCAGAGGGTGGTTAATTTATGGAATTCACTGCCCCAGGGAGCAGTGGAAGCAGAAACTTTAAATATATTTAAGACTAAAATAGATGGTTTTTTAGCTGCCAAGGGGATAAGGGGCTACGGGGAGAGGGCAGGGATATGGACCTAGGTATGGTTAGTATAGTAAGACCTGAGTGATCTCCTGGACAAGTGTCGATCGCCTGGATTGGGGTCGGAGAGGAATTTCCCGGATTTTTTTCCCGAATTGGACCTGGGTTTTTATCCGGTTTTTTGCCTCCCTCAGGAGATCACGAGGTTCTTGGGGTGGAGAGGGGTGATAGCGGTATAAAGGGGAGGGTAGTGTCTTGTGTTCTGTGTCTTGTGTCTACTGTTTGTGGGTAAGTGTGTCTGTTTAGTGTTCAGCCATGAGCGAATGGCGGTGCGGGCTCGACGGACCTGGTGGTCTACTCTCGCACCTACTTTCTATGTTTCTATGTTTCTATGTAAATAAATTTCTCCTCATCTCCTTCCGAAAAGAACATCCTTTAAATCTGAGGCTATGACCTCTAGATGTCGACTCTCCCACTAGTGGAAAACATCCTCTCCACATCCACTCTATCCAATCCTTTCACTATTCTGTATGTTTCAATGAGGTCCCCCCCCCGCATGAGGTTGTGATGCCGTATAAGGACTGAGAGTGTAGAGTGAAGCTAGCCAGTAAAAGAGGTACAGCAGCTGATAGTTGATAGGTAGAACCAGGTAAGGAGGGAATGGCAGGGCAGATGGAGCCAGGTGGGAGAACCTGGCTTTTTCTCCCATCATCCCCATCTCATATAGTTCCACCCATCACCTACAGTCCATGTGTCACCCCTCCCTGTCTCCTTAGCTATCTTCCCTCTGCACTCTCAGTCCTGAAGCAAGGTCTCAATCCAAAAAATAAAGGTCTCGATCCAAAACGTCACACATTGCTTCTCTGCAGAGATGCTGCCTGTCCCGATGGGTTTCCCCAGCATTTTGTGTCCATCTAAAATGTCAAACATACATTTGCCTCCACAGCTTGACTCCCCAAGCTCCTCCATAGTTTTTTTTTGCTTCAGATTCTAACATCTGCAACCTCTTGTGTCTTTGTGTTAAAATGGTGTTGCTGTCTAAGCAATAACGGTCAGGCGGCAGTGACGTTGTTTCTCCAGGATTAAGAACTGATGGTGGACTCTTCAACCTTAATAGGTTGAAGGCCAAGAGCAAAGTCAGTAACACTGACATCATGGATCTGTGCCATTGCAGCATACTCTGCAGAAGGCCAAGGCATACAGACCCATGGACCTAGCCTTAAATATCAAGAAGACCCAGATCCTACATCAACCTCCACCCAACCAGCCGTCTATCCAGCCCACTATAAAAGTGGACGACACCACTCTTGAAAACATTGATCACTTCCCCTACATTGGCAGCATTCTTTCCTCAAAAGCTGGCATCGACTCTGAGGTCAACCATCGCCTGATTTGTGCCAGCGGCGCCTACGCCAGACTCAGGAAAAGAGTCTTTGAAGACCGAGGCCTAAAGGCCCAAACAAAACTGCTGGTCTACAGAACCATTGTCCTCTCTACCCTGTTGTATGGAGCCGAGTCATGGATCACCTACAGCAGGCACCTGAGAGTCCTGGAACAATACCATCAAAGATCCTTACGAAAGATTCTGAGGATCAGCTGGGAGGACAAACGCACCAACATCAGAGTTTTGGAGGAAGCCATGACCAGCATCACCACCACAATAATGCAGCACCAACTTCGATGGACTGGCCATGTCATCCGCATGTCCAACACACGTCTTCCTAAACAAATCATACTTGTTTCGAGTGACCGCCGATGATGAAGATTCATAAATTGAGAGGGATAACATCCAAAGGGGAAATAGGAAATAAAATTTAGTCAGTTAAATTAATAAACCATGTCAAAATGATGTACACCATCAAATACTATGCAGGTTTTGATTGGTTGAATGGCCTGTTGTGATTGTATGTGATGAACATATACAAATGAAAAATCAGACTTAGCTTAAGTGAATCATAAACACCCAGATTTTGCAGTAAACTAGGAAATAGTTTGTTCATTCCACTGACTGCCAGTGGAGAAAACTGCAGATGCCCTTGGAGAGCTGCATTGGACACGACTGGGACAAAAATTGTTTGCTTGCAGTCTTTTTTCTTGACTGTCAAGGAACAGCAAGAGTCCTGTCAGAGTGACTGTGATGAGATCATGAATGCTGTCATCCTGAGGGAGGACATAGATCTGTGCAATGCAATTTAATGTCTGACAGAATGAGACATTACTCACAGAGTAAATTTACAGTTTCAGAGGCATAGAAATTGCTTGATGGCAACTATTACTTATAACATCATAAAGAAAAATGATTCCTGAAATTATAAGCCTTAATATCTTTACAACTTTATCAGCTTGTGTTCCATTTTGTCATTAACACATTAAGTGCATGGACGGTATCAGACAAAATTTGATACTAAACCTCATAAGGAACTTCTTGACAGAGGAATGAGTGATTCAGAGCTGGTCATGAGATGGAATTTATGTGCTTGTAGTCTTGACAGATGAGAGCATTTCAGCGAATGTTAAGCATTAAAATTGGAGCTACAAAGGGCTCCTTTGGATGACAGATATCTGGTAGCACTGAAGGAGATTATAGAGATTGCAGTGAAAAATGTTAAATAGCATGTTGTTTCACCAGATCAAGAAACACATGGTGAAGGATCAATAGGACCTAGTTTGCAGAAAACATTTGGACAATGTTCTCTTCACTGAGAATGGAAGGAAGAAGTAAGCTAGGAATGTAATGGAACAGTCAACTTTAGAAGTAACAAGACCCTGGATGACGATGTCATTCTCATATGAGCTGGGCAGAGTTAAAACTCATGGCCAGGCTCACAAAAAAACTATTTTTTTAATTATTAAAACAATTAATTTAAAAACATTAAATTATTTTTTTTTAAGTTGCAGTAGAGCACTCTCTGCAGAAGCAGCGGAAACCTCATAGCAGCTGCAGTATCACCATGTTAAAGTGCACTCATAAAGATGCTGGAAGTCACCACCCTATATATTTCATTATTAGAGTGAACACTGATAACTACTATTAATATTAAACCAATATCCATACCAGTATGATATTCACTGAAATCTTAATTGCCAGAGGAAAATTTCATGGCCATCCTCGGTCCATCCCTCTTTTCTTTCTTTCTTCTCAAATATTAGTTGAGTCATAAGATCATAAGGTCATAAGTGATACGAGCAAAATTAGGCCATTTGGCTCATCAAGTCTACTCCGCCATTCAATCATGACTGATCTATATCTCCCAACTAACCGAATTCTCCTGCCTTCTTCGCGTAACCATTGATGCCTGTACTAATCAAGAATATATCCATCTCTGCCTTAAAAATATCCATTGATAGCCTCCACAGCCTTCTGTGGCAAAGAATTCCACAGATTCGCCAGCCTCTGACTAAAGAAATTCCTCCTCATCTCCTTCGTAAAGAAACGTCGATTAATTCTGAGGCTATAACCTCTAATCCTAGATTTTCCCACTAGTGTAAACATCCTCTCTACATACACTCCATCCAAGCCTTTCACTATTTGGTCCATTTCATTGAGGTCCATCCTCATTCTTCTAAACTCCAGCGAGGACAGGCCCAGTGCCGTCAAATGTCACTGTCTGACCTGAAGAAGATGAAGTAAGTTGACAGAATTCATTTTAAGATGAGTAAAAGCCATAGTGTGTTGTGTGCAGTGAGGATTCTGCCTTCAACCATTGGATGACAAATCTCACCCCTCCAGGGACTTACCTGTAAGTTACCTTACCTATCCATGTAAACCATGTCTGTTCTGAGGTTGAGTCAAGCTGTGAAGAATTGTTCATGAAGGTCCGCAAGGCTCCAACTAGCAGATATCTCTTCACAGGTGCTATATCCAAGGAAGTGAAATCCCTCAATGCTGAACACGTGTCACCCTGTAGGAAATGAATTAATACTGCCAAGGCTAGTAATACTTCTAGTCATTCAGTCACTGTTCCTTTACTTTTGTGTGTGTCTGCTCAATCCAGCTGCCTTGGATTGGAAACTCTTCATTATAAAAGTAAGATTGGTAAAATTAAATCACCATATTTTCTGTAAACCAATTCAATCTTTACTATCTCTTTTGAAGACTTCCCTTATAAACTTTCATATCAGAGTTTGGAAATGCAACTTTATACCAAGTCGCCTCCAGACAAAAAAATTGTAAAATGAATAAAGTGCTTTAGACCATGTCTAAAATGAATGTCTTACTGTTGATAAATGTCTGTTCTGTATATGGTCAAAAAGAGAAAGCCTGCAGGATAAATCACCATTGAGCATTGATGGAAGAGAAGAATTTTAACCATAAGCAGCCTGTAAAACTTTGTCCATCACCTGACGTTTGACCCTTTGATTCAATAAAAAGCAGAACATGCGGATGTGGAGCAAACTGTTTACTGGTCATTATTTGTTCAATTCATATTGTTGTATGCACTATGGTCTATTGCAAAATAAATTGGTGATGACTCTCCAGAGTCAAGAGTCAAGAGTATTTTATTGTCATACTAGACCAAGGGGGACCCGGTGGGTCCCATCCCCGCAACGCGCGGATGCGGGGGCGCGTGGGGGGGGGGGGGGGGGGGGGGGGGGGGGGGGGGGCGGGGGTGGCGACAGCGGCATCACACACACACTAAACACCCCACACACGCAAACCACCCCCCTTGATATTATATTAATATTATTCATTGGCTCCTTTTACCCATTCCCTGCCCTATCCACTGACGCATAGCCCCCATCTCGCATCTAGAGAGGGAGGGGGAGAGAGAGAGGGGGCAGACAGAAAGGGGCAGACAGAGAGGGGCAGAGACAGAAAGAGGGGGCAGAGAGAGTGGGGCAGAGAAAGAGAGAGAGGGAGGGAGACGGGGGAGAGAAGGGGGTGGGGGGAGAGAAGGGAGGTGGAGGGAGGGGGAGAGAGGGGGTGGAGAAGGGGGGATAGAGAGGGAGGAGTGGAGGAATGGAGAGGGAATGGAAAGGGGGAAAGGAGAGTGGGGGAGAGGGGGGAGGGGGAAGAGGGGGGCGGCCTGCGTCGTCACACACACACTAACCACCCACCACACACTAACCACCCGCCACACACTAACCACCCGCCACACACTAACCACCCGCCACACACTAACCACCCGCCACACACTAACCACCCCCACCAGCCCGGCGTGAGGGCCTGAACATCGGGCCGCCCGGTGCGGCGACTGCGGGTGATCGGAGGGGAGGCTGGCTGGACTATGGTGCCTTCCTCACCTTGGTGCCACTATGTTATGTTGTGTCGTGGACTTTCTGTGTTTGTGCTTTTTTTTTTTAAATTCAATTTTATTTTTAATATGTTTTATTATTTATTATTTATTTATTTTTATGATACTGCCTGTAAGGAAAATTCATTTTGTTGTCTCTAATTGAGACAATGACAATAAATTTGAATACAATACAATACAATACAATACAATACAATTAATATTATTCTTTGGCTCCTTTTAGCCCATCCCCACCCTATCCACTGATGCATAACCGCCACCTCGCAGGCGCATCTAGAGAGGGAGGAGGGTGGTGGGGGGGGGGGGGGGGGGGGTGGGGGGGGGTAGAGAGTGAGGGCAGAGAGTGAGGGCAGAGAGAGAGGGGGCAGTGACAGAGACAGAGCGAGAGGGGCAGAGAGAGTGGGGCAGAGAAAGAGGGAGAGGGGGGATGGAGATGGGGGCGAAAAAGGGGTGGAGGGAGGGGGTTGGAGAAGGGAGGAATGGATAGGGGGGAGGTGGGGAGAGGAGGGTGGAGAGGAGAGGGGGAGAGGGAGAGGGTGGAGGAGAGGGGGATGAGAGAGGGGGAGGAGGGAGGAGAGGGGGCAGATGTGGAGGAGAGGGAGATGGGGGGAGGAGGAGAGGGGGGAGGGGCAAGTGGAGAGGGGAGGGGGAGGGAGGTGGAGAGATAGGGGGAGGGAAGGGAGGATGGGTGGAGGAGGAGAGGGGGAAAGAGGGGGAGAGAGGGGAGAGGGGGAGGGGGGGAGAGAGGGAAGGGGTGGATGGGGGAGAGGGGGGAAAGGGGGGGAGAGAGGGGGAGGGAGAGGAAGTGGGGGTAGAGAGAGGGGGGAAGGGGGGTGAAGGGGGGGAGAGGGGGGTAGAAAGGGGGGAGGGAGAGGGAGTGGGGTAGAGAGAGGTGGGAAGTGGGGGTATAGGGGGGAGGGGGAGGGGGAGAGGAAGTGGGGAGGAGGGGGAGAGAAGGGGAAAGGAGGGGGGGAGGAGGGTGGAGAAGGGGGGAGAGGGTGAGAGGAGGGTGAGAGGGGGAGAGAGGAGAGTAGGGGAGAGAGGGAGAGGAAGGGGGAAAGGAGGGGGGAACAGGGAGAGGAGGCCTCGGAAGCCAAACCAAATTACTGCGTGTTCAGCGGCTTCAATCCAGAGTCTTGGAAGGGGGAGGGTGGCTGGGCTGCAGGCGGGGCTGAGCGGCGCGGAGTGTGACAGGGCGGGTCGGACGGTTGGCCGCATGCGAGTCGACTGCGATTGGGAGGCGACAAAATGACTGCGATTCGGGAGGGAGGAGGGGGTAGAGTAGGGGGGAGATGGGGGAGTGGGTGAGAGGTGGGGGGAGGTGGGAGAGAAGGGGGGAGGGGGGAGAGGAGGGAGAGATAGTGGGAGGGAAGGGAGGATGGGGGGAGGAGGAGAGGGGGAAAGAGGGGGAGAGAGGGGGAGGGGGGAGAGGGGTGGATGGGGGAGAGGGGGGAAAGGGGGGGAGGGGGAGAGGAAGTGGGGAGTAGGGGGGAGAGGAGGGGGAGAGAAGGGGAAAGGAGGGGGTGAGGAGGGTGGAGAAGGGGGGAGAGGGTGAGAGGAGGTGGGAGAGGAGGGTGAGAGGGGGAGAGGGGAGAGTAGGGGAGAGAGGGAGAGGAAGGGGGAAAGGAGGGGGGAACAGGGAGAGGAGGCCTCGGAAGCCCTCGGAAGCCCAACCAAATTACTGCGTGTTCAGCGGCTTCAATCAGAGTCTTGGAGGGGGGAGGGTGGCTGGGCTGCAGGCGGGGCTGAGCGGCGCGGAGTGTGACAGGGCGGGTCGGACGGTTGGCCGCGTGCGAGTCGACTGCAATTGGGAGGCGACAAAATGACTGCAATTCGGGAGGGAGGAGGCGGTAGAGTAGGGGGGAGAGGGGGGAGTGGGGGAGAGGTGGGGGGAGGTGGGAGAGAAGGGAGGAGGGGGGAGGGGAGGCCTCGGAAGCCCTCGGAAGCCCAACCAAATTGCTGCATGTTCAGCGGCTTCAATCCAGAGCCCTGTGGGGGGAGGGCAGCTGGGCTGCGGTCGGGGCGGGCAGACAGCCGGCCGAGTGCGAGTCGACTGCGATCGGGAGACGACAAAATGACTGCGGGGGGGTTAACGTAACTCGTCAGCGTCTTCAATCCAGAGCCTGAGGGGGTAGGGTGGCTGGGCTGTGGGCGGGGCAGACAGCCGGCCGTATGCGAGTTGTGGGGGTTAACGCAACTCGTAGCTCGTGCAAAAACCGTGCCCAGCAGGGTGCGTTTGGAAAACTGTGCGCAGCTGGCCGCGAGGAACTGTGACGTCATCAGCTCGTTAGCTTTAAAAAATATCTCAGATTTGTGAACAATTTTAATTAAAAACACGTGAAATAATTAGTCAAAATTTCAGTTGAGGGGCTTTTCGAGATCATGAGGTAAATCTCTATCGGAATATGTAAACATTTCACCGTTAGCGCGTCGTGTTTTCGAGGAGATGTGAATCACAGAAAAACACACAAATACATACACAAATACACAAATACATCCACATCCAAGAATAGAGTTTTATATATAAATATCTCAAAATGGAACTATGATATTCATACTTGTGTAAAGAATGTTTTAAAAAAGAGCCAGAACTCAAAAGAGCAGAACTCACTGAATTAATCCATTTCACCACTAACTTCCATCCAGCACTCAAATTCACATGAACCATTTCCGACATCTCCCTATCGTTTCTCACTATCTCCATCGCAGGTAACAGACTACTGACCAACATCTACTAAAAACCCACTGACACTCATGGCTATCTGGACTACACTTCTTCCCACCCTGCTTCCTGTAAGGACTCTATCCCCTACTCCCAATTCCTCCGTCTACACCGCATCTGCACCCAGGATGAGGTGTTCCAAACCCTATTACCATATAATGGACATGGAACCATATAATGGAAATTACATGGACATCGGAGATGTCCTCATTCTTTAGGGAATGGGGGTTCCTCTCTTCGACTATAGATGAGGCTCTCACCAGGGTCTCTTCTATATCCCATTGCTCCGCTCTCACTCCCCACACCACCACCCCCCCCCCTCACTCGTAACAAGGGCAGAGCCCCCCTTGTCCTCACTTTCCACCCAACCAGCCGTCACATACAACAGATAATCCTCCGACATTTTCGCCACTTCCAACTGGATCCCACCACTAGCCACATCTTTCCATCTCCTCCCCTTCCGACTTTCCGCAGAGACCGCTACCTCTGTAACTCCCTGGTCAACTCGTCCCTTCCCACCCAAACCACCCACTCCCCGGTACTTTTCCTTGCAACTGCAGGAAATGCTACACTTGTCGCTTTACCTCCCCCCTTGTCTCCGTCCAAGCACCAAAGCAGTCTTTCCAGGTGAGGCAGAGGTTCACCGTCACCTTGTCCACCTCATCTATTGCATCCGCTGCTCCAGATGTCAACTGCTCTACATTGGTGAGACCAAGCGCAGGCTTGGCGATTTCTTTGCCCAACACCTCTGCACAGTTCGCATTAACCAACCTGGTATCCTGGTGGCTCAGCACTTCAACTCCCCCTCCCATTCTGGTTCCGACCTTTCTGTCCTGGGCCTCCTCCATGGCCAGAGTGAATCCCACCGCAAATTGGAGGAGCAACACCTCATATTTCGCTTGGGTAGTTAACATCCCAGCGGTATGAACATTGACTTCACCAATTTCAGGTAGACCTTGCTTTCTCCCTCCTTCCCCTCCCCTTCCCAGCACTCCCACAGCCCACTGTGTCTGCCTCTTCCTTTCTTCTTCTTGCCAACCCCCCCCCCCCCCCCCCCCCCCCCCCACCCCCATATCAGTCTGAAAAAGGGTCTCGACCCGACACGTCACCCATTCCTTCACTCCATAGGTGCTGCCTCACCCACTGAGTTTCTCCAGCATTTTTGTTTACCATCGATTTTTCAAGCATCTGCTGTTCTTTATTAAACATTTTTAAAAAGAGCTTTCTTTTATGGAACTTTTGCTATTTGGTCAGAAAGGTGTAAGGCTTTTCATAGAAGGTTTAGTTTTGGGTTTATTATTCTCATGTATACTGAAATACAGTTTGTTTTGCATGCTATCCAAACAGAGTAGATATACCATACATACAGTACATACAATCAAGTAAAACTCAAGTACAATAAATGGAGCAAAGCGGATGATGCAGAGTGCAGAGTGCAGAATGTAGTTCACATCATTGCAGAGCATCAGTTCAATAGTCAAAGTCCAACGTCTGCAATGGGGAAGAGGTGAATCAGACAGTGTCCTAGTTTATGGAGGACCATCAGATGGAAAGAAGCTGTTCCTGTATCTGGTGGTCTGTCCTTTTAAACTTCTGTACCTTCTGCCTGATGAAAACAACATCTGATCTGCCTGTGAAAACAGGGAGAAGAAGGAATGACCAAGGTGGGACAAATCTTTGATTGCTGCTTTTCTGAGCCAGCATGAGATAGATTCAATGGTGGGAAGTCTGGTCTGTGTGAAAGACTGGGCGACATCTACAACTCTACAATTTCTTGCGGTCTTGGATAGAGATATTCCCAAACCAAGCTGTGATACAACCCAAAAGTATACTTTCTCTGGTGCATCTGTAGAAATTTGTAAGTCTCTGGAAACATGCCAAATTTCCTCAATCGCCTCAGGAAGTAGAGATGTTGTTGTGGCTTATTGGCTGTCACATCAATGTGATTTGTCCACAAAATTGTTTATATCAAGAACTTTAAGCTCTCAACCATTTCCACTTCTGCACAATTGATGCTGATCGGGGCATATACTTCCACCGTGCATCCTGAAGTCAATAACTAGCTCCTTCATCTTGCTGACATTGAGGGAAAGGTTATTGTCCTGACACAATGTCAGTACGTTCGCTATCTCCTTCCTATACTCTATCGTGTGGTAGTTTGCGATTCGGTCCGCACACAGTGGTGTCATCTACAACCTTGTAGATGAAATTAGAGCCAAATTAGGCTGTACGGTCATAAATGCATAGGAGGTATAGTAAGGGACTGAGAACACATCCTAGCAGGATACCAGTGCTGAAAATTATTATGGAAAATATAGAACGTAGAAATGTACAGCGCAGGAAACGGTTCTTCAGCCCACAATATCTGTGCCGAACATGATGCCAAGTTAAACTAATCTCATATGCCTGCACATGATCAATATTACTCCATACCTATATATTCAGGTCTGATCTAAAAGCCTCTTATGTGCCACTATCATGTATGCCACCACCATCACCCCTGGCAGCACATTCCAGGCACCCACCATCCTCTGCCTAAAAAACTTGCACCTCACATCTCCTTTAAACTTTACCCCTCTCACCTTAAAGCTATGCTCTCTAGCCTTTAACATTTCCTCCCTGGGATAAAGGTTTTGACGGTCTATCTATACTTCTCATAGATGTATATACTTCTATCAGGTCTCTGATCAACATCCTGGATCTATTGTTTCACCCTAGGTTTGTCCACATTGCATCCATTTTAATGGTAAGACAGCAACTGTTCACTCACAAATCATTGTGTGGTCAATTTTAATGTCTATCGGGGCCAAATGGAAATCACCATTGTGACCATCATTAGAAATTTGTCAATTAGTCTAACATAGTTTACCTGACACTGTTGCAACTATCATCTTCTCAGTATGGATTGAATTTTCAGATCACAGAACCATCTTCTCCAAGCAGTCTCCAAACATGAACATATTTTAGGCTCTCATCTATCTTGAGCATTGCTGAATATAAACATAATATGGACAACATTCCATATAACATTATGGGCAACATTCTGATTAATAGCAATCCTAAAATAAACTTGTAAAAAAGGTTTTTTCAAACTACCCCTTTGCTGAGTGATATTATTTGTAAGATGACAATAATGTCCAAGAAGACTTACAAAATAGAATTACATTTTATTTCTTTATTTTGGGACCCTTTTAATGAGATGGATTTTCAATGATCAGCAATCAGAGAATGACCTCAGTAGTCAAAGGGTTCACAGGGATTTCAAATTAATATCCCTGACGTTGAGAGACTGGAGAAAAATCCCAATTACCAAAAAGAGACAGGCACAATTGGAAAAAAATTAATCACATTATATTTCATAGTTATCGGCGAAACAACTAATAGGACAGGCTAATTATCCAATGACAGATCTCAGATATAC
The DNA here is from genome assembly GCF_010909765.2 of Amblyraja radiata. NCBI lineage: Eukaryota > Metazoa > Chordata > Chondrichthyes > Rajiformes > Rajidae > Amblyraja > Amblyraja radiata. The sequence goes on along the minus strand of NC_045966.1, from coordinate 35,036,557 downwards.
TGTTACTATTGACCTTCAGAAATCAGCTCCACGTCAATCAGAAAGGCACAGTATAAAATACAGGTGTCCTTTGCTGAGAAAGTACTAATTTACCACAGTTATCATAATGGTTCTAAAACGTACAGATGTCAACAATAAAGAGCTCAGAAGCTAGCAAGTTTTCTTTTGGTTGGGTAATACTGAGACACCACTGATGTTACAGTTACAGTTTAGTTTATTGTCACATGTACCGGGGTACAATCAAACACTTTTGTTGCGTGCTATCCAGTCAGCAGAAAGACAATGCATGATTACAATCGAGCCATTTACAATGTATAGATACATGATAAGGGAATACTGTTTAGTGATCCAAAACGGCAATTCATACTGAGAAGCTGATAATTAGATAAAGCCTGCAAAGTCCTGTCAAGGATAGTCAGAGGGTCACCAAAGAGGTAGATGATAGTTCAGTACTGCTCTCTGTTTGTGGTAGGATGATTCAGTTGCCTGATAACAGCTGGGTAGAAACTGTTCCTGAATCTGGAGTAGTATGTTTCAACACCTGTATCTTTTGCCTGATGGGAGAGGGGAGAAGAGGGAGTGGCAGGGTGGGACTTGTCCTTGATTATGCTGCTGGCCTTGCAGAGGCAACATGAGATATATATGGAGTAAATAGAAGGGAGGCTGGTTTGTGTGATGGTCTGGGCTGCGTCCACAATTTGCTGCAATTTCTTGCGATCTTGGATGGAGCTGTTCCCAAACCAAGCAATGATGCATCCTGATGAAATGCTTTCTATGGTGCATCTGTAGAAGTTGGGCAGTACGGTGGCATAGCGGTAGAGCTACAGCCTTACAGTACCAGAGACCCTGGTTCAATCCTGACTACGGGTGCTGTCTGTACGGAGTTTGTACGTTTTCCCCGTGAGCTGCGTGGGTTTTCTCTGAGATCTTAAGTTTCCTCCACACTCCAAAGACATACTGGTTCGTAGGATAATTGGCTTGGTACAAGTGTAAACTTGTCCCTGGTTTGTGTAGGGTAGTGTTAATGTGCAAGGATCACTGGTCCGTGTGGATGAAGGGCTTGTTTCAGCGCTGTCCAAGGAGATATTAGAGTGTCCAAGGTTGTCCAAGGAGATAATAGAGTGACTGAATATGTTCAAACACTAGAGGTGGCATTTCTCACTCCTGGAAGTGCTTTTTGTCCTCAGTTCTTTATACAAGAACTTTGCCAAGATGTCCATAACACTGCATATTACAACAGTGTTCTTTTCGGTGAAGATTAACCATAATAATGTAATAATAATAATAATAATAATAAATTTTATTTATGGGCGCCTTTCAAGAGTCTCAAGGACACCTTACAAAAATTTAGCAGGTAGAGGAAAAACATGTAAGGGGAATGAGATAAATAGTAGAGAAATGTCTAGTACACAAAGTAAAGACAGAATTCAATACAAAACACAATATGAGGCAATTAATGCACAGATGAAAAGGGAGGGGGACGTGGGGCTAAGGATAGGCAGAGGTGAAGAGATGGGTCTTGAGGCGGGACTGGTAGATGGTGAGGGACACGGCATTGCGGATCAGTTGGGGGAGGGAGTTCCAGAGCCTGGGAGCTGCCCTGGAGAAGGCTCTGTCCCCAAAACTGCGGAGGTTGGACTTGTGGATGGAGAGGAGACCGGCTGATGTGGATCTGAGGGACCGTGAGGGTTGGTAGGGGGAGAGGAGGTCAGTGAGATATGGGGGGGCCAGATGGTGGAGGGCTTTGTAGGTGAGGATCAGGATTTTGTAGTTGATCCGGTGGGAGATGGGAAGCCAGTGAAGTTGTTTGAGGACTGGAGTGATGTGATGCCAGGATTTGGTGTGGGTGATGAGTCGGGCGGCTGCGTTCTGGACCAGTTGGAGTCGGTTGATGTAGGTGGAGCTGATGCCAAGGAGAAGTGAGTTGCAGTAGTCCAGTCGGGAGGAGATGAAGGCATGGATGAGTCTTTCAGCAGCGGGAGGTGTGAGAGAGGGTCTGAGTTTGGCGATGTTGCGGAGATGTACTTTGATTTATTACCAAACATTGACAAATGTACGTTACCTTGTTCACAACAACACTTCCTGGAGTTAAAGATTTTAATATTGTGCCTTTAAAACAATTAGTGATTGAGAAATGTAATAAACAAAATAAAGAGCAATTCTCTCTGTGGAAGGGAGAAAATAAACTATAAAGCAAGTTGAAGCGAATACTGATACTCACATGGGAAAAACAGAAGTTTACCCTGTACTTGTACTCCCAGGTCTCTCTGTTCTACAGTACTCCACGGGTCTGCCTATGACATGACAGAGTTATATTTCAACTAGCATTCATTTATCCCCTTTCCCTGTCGATCGAGATCCGATTTCATCAACTTGCTCCAATCTTATGCAAATCAAAGCTGATGTGCGAAAATTATCAAACTCTTAAACTGATACATATTTTTATCTGGTACCATACAAGCCTCTTGTTTTATATTTCTCCCAATTTTACCAGACTGCGCCAGTAGATTTCACAGCTGGAAGATGTAAATTGGATTGTCAATTGCAGGTTTTCATTTTACCCTCTTCAAGCCAAGTCAAGATCTATCCTATTGTGTTCACAAAAGAAGTAGAATTCAGAGATTTGCATTTAATTGGGTCCTTATCTTGCCTCACAGGGATACTTATTCATGTGCAATGAATTACTTTGAAACAGCTATTGTAATCTGTGCTGACATTGCAGCATCTGTGTCTGATGATGGCAGTGAAATGAAAATCTGTGGGCAACCTATTCCCATGGGAATATCAGGATACATCATTAGGAAACTCTATGACACGAACTATCTCAAAACTACCATAACTCTCATACAATCACTGAACAGTTAAAGCATGGGAAAAAAAAACAAAGTGCAGGTGGATCAGGCAGGATCTCTGGAGAACATGGACGTTTTGGGTCAGGCCCCTTCTTCAGATAGTGTAGCATGATTGGTCTAGGACGAAAGACGGCTGGAACTAGTGGCGCATTTATTGAGGTTCCCTGGTGGAAGGGGAGAGCAGTAGGACCCAGGGGTGTCAGACCGCATAACACATTTGGGGCCAGGAGGTGAAGATCGTCGGAGTCAGTGGTCCCAGCCCACGAGTGTCCAGAGTGCAGGTAAGGGTCGGTAGCAGCATCGGCATCGGCATCGGCATCGGCATCGGTATTGGCATCAGTATTGGTGGGCCTGGCCTGGAAGCGGCAAGGGATGCGGTGAATATCAGAATATCAGTAGGCCTGACCTGGGAGTGGTTGGGGAGGCTGGGAGGGCTGTCGGTAGTGACGGCGTAGATAGGCCCTGCTTGAAAGTGGCCGGGGAAGTGGTGAGGGCTGGTGATAACGGCAGCATCGGTGGCCCCAGCCTGTGAACGCTGGGGAGGTGGAAAGTGTTAGCGCTGCATCATCAGATGGCATTGCAGGTCTCAGCCTCGTTAAATGGCACAAGATGGAAGGTGCAGGAAAGTGTTAAGGAAGCACACATGGCTGTGGCTGAGTCCAGGTCAGAGCGTGGTCATAGAGGAGAAGAGCAGCAGGAATCACAAGAGGGGGGGCAGTGAGAGAGGCTCTGGACACTGGCACATTTGTGATCCTTGGTGGATGTCAGGTGAGTGAGGAAGCTTTGACTGAAGGCATGGGTCCAGCGGAGAATAAAGTATAGTTGAAGTTCTTTGCAGGTCAGGGTGAGTGAGACCTGGAGTCCCAATCTGAAATGTCACCTATCCATGTCTCAAGAGATGCTGTCTGACCTGCTGAGTTACTCCAGCACTTTCTGTCTTTTATTGTAAACCATCATCGTTTCTACAAGTCACAGCATGGATGTAGGCCATTTGGCCTTTGTACTGGCTGAATTATGAACAAGCTCCCTCACCCACCCTCTCCCCATACCTCTATAAATTGGTTCCTTACAAATACTTCTCCAGATCGCTTTTGAAAGGTATAATTGGATCGCTGAGTTACTCCAGCACTTTGTATCTTTACCTATAAATCAGCATCTGGGGTTCCTTATTTCTCCTAGTAATCTATTCAGTTTGAAGATTAACAAGCCTGGCTTCTCTGATCTATCCGCATACCTACAGTCCTTCATCCTCAGAATAATTTTGGCAAATCTACTCCACAACTTCTCCAAAGCCTTCATCTCCCGTCTAAAATCTCATGCCTATGAACTGAATATAATACTCCACTCATGGCCAAACCACTGCTTTATAAAGGTCCATGCTGACTTCATTTTTCTTGTACTCCAGGCTTCAATTTATTCATACCAGGAACTTCTCCAACACTTGGACATGCTATCCTTCCACATTCAGTAAACAATATACATTTATCTCCAGATCTCTCTGTCTTTGTATCCTTTTGCTATCCTATTTCTCATTCTTCCCAAAGAAATGGAACACATCACATTCCTCAATTTAAATTTAATCTGCCAACTATTGGCCCACTCCACATCCTTGAGTCCTTTACTAGCCAAATCACAGTTCACTGTACAGATTTGTGTCATATGCAAATGTAAAAATTGTGCCTTCTAAGTCATACGGACACCATCCCCATTACAAATGTAGGATGTTATGGAAATACTTCTTTCTCCTCAGAGAATAAATTTAATGTTTTTGGTATCGTTTGATGCAATATATTTTTCGATATTCTCTGACCATTTTCATTTTTATTAATGTCAGCATTTGTCATATCGTTAGGGCTACCTTATTGCTTGATATTTTGTCAGATATATTTGCAAAATAAAGCAGTTTTGCAAAATGATTGAAAAATATAAAATTTATTTTTTATTCATGTCTGTGCATGGGTTTATCCCCCTCAAAGATATGACACATATTTAGTTAACTGTGGTGTACACCTAAAAAAAATGATTTGAAAAAGGCCTGATGCCTATTAACAGAGCCCTTTCTCACTGCAGACACTGCCAACAAAGGATAAGACAAGAATAGCAATCTTGCTGTTTCCAGTTATGCAGCAGTTTCAACGATTACTGACAGTTTCTCATTAACTCCCTTAACTTTCCCATCCAAGTCTCCCAACTATCGGACCTACCTGTCAGCTCAACAACAGCCCAAAGATTAACTTCTCTCTGTGGCAATGAGTTCCCTGAAGAAAAGCAAGCTCCATAGTTGGCAGTTTTAACATAAATGGATTTTGAGGCCAGTAAATCTCTGATCCATAAGAACTCAAGAAAATAGGAGCAGCAATAAACCACTGGATCCTTCCATCCGTTTAATATGATCATGCTGGAGGGATCCTGAGGCTTACTGTTGGGCTAGGCCTCAACTCCTCCTCTGTCCCATTTCTCCATAATCCTTAGTTCTATTATGTTTCAAATATTTACTTGCTTTTCAAATATTTCCATTGATCCAACATCCACAACCATCCAGGGTACAGAATTCCAGAGATTTGTCACCTTCTGCAAGAAGTTACTCTGTACCTAAGTTTTCAATGACTACCATCAAATCTTATAATTGCGTCTCTTCACTCAAGGTTCTCCGTCATGTGGAAATATCTCCACAACATGTTCCCTTAAGGATCTTGTATCTTTTAATCAGATACTTCTCATTCTTCTGAACTTCAAAACTTGTAATAGGTCAACCATTTCATCCCAGGAATGAATGCAGTGCAGAGGTCACTTTTTTCTGCCCACCACCACAATCCCTCCTTTATTTCAGTCACATATGTAACAGGTACAATTCTTGGATTTTGCTGTTAGACTGATGGTAGGCCAGTACTACAGCAACCCTAGGTGGACAAGCGCAAAAAAAAATTGTACAATTCAATGTGTGGCACATTAAAGGAAGCACAGTAGCACAACTGGTAGAGCTGCTGGTTCACAATGCCAAAGACCCAGCTTTCAATCCTGACTTCAGATGATTTGTGGAGTTTGAATGTGCTCCCTGTGACTGCATGTCTTTTGTCTGGATGCTCTGGTTTCCTCACAGATCCCTAAAACATGGGTTTATAAGCTTCTGTAAATTGCTCCCAAGTCTGCAGGGAGTGGATGTGAAAGTGGGATAACATAGAACAAATTTGAATTGGTAACCGATGGTTAGCATGGGCCCACAGTCCAGAACCAGGGGCCACACTTAAAATAAAGGGGAGGTCATTTAAGACTGAGGTGAGAAAAAACATTATCACCCAGAGAGTTGTGAATTTATGGAATTCCCTGCCACAGAGGGCAGTGGAGGCCAAGTCACTGGATGGATTTAAGAGAGAGTTAGATAGAGCTCAAGGGGCTAGTGGAGTCAAGGGATATGGGGAGAAGGCAGGCACGGGTTATTGATAGGGAACGATCAGCCATGATCACAATGAATGGTGGTACTGGCTCGAAGGGCCGAATGGCCTCCTCCTGCACCTATTTTCTATGTTTCTATGGGGGGTGGGGCAGCAAAAGGCCTATTACCATGACGTATCTATTAATCATACTACACACTTTCCCCTTTGATTGAACTTCCTTTAACAATATTATAAAGATTATAATTTATATCTACATAGAACATTAGTTACTAACTTCTGGGCTGAAGGTGACAGTTGAACTACAGACCAAGTTCAGGGGAATTTTCTTCCCACTTACAAAACTTGTTGCCAATTCATAAAATAATTAGATATGTCCAATTTAAAAGTCTTCTGTTTCCACAGAGTATTTTAGTTCAGCTGTGCTTGCTGGTGAATTCTGACAATAGTCTGATTGCAGATTAGTTATCTGACAATCATTAGCTTGTGAAACAGGTTTTGCTGTTTCAACCATCTCATGACCAGTGGCAACATTGAGATGACCCTGAAATAATTGTACTGGAATTCATAATTGAAAAAACAAACTGCTGGAGGGACTCAATGGGTTGAGCACCTGGGGACAGTCAACATTTTGGCTCAGGACCCTGCATTAGGAGTGAGAGTGTGGAGGGGAGTTAGGCAGTATAAGGATGTGGAGGGGAGTTAGGCAGTATAAGGATATGTCAGGGGCTGATACTGCTGGGTGCCAAATGGGGGAGAGAAGATTGAGATAGAGGATGTAAGGTGATAAGAGGAAACCAGTGGCTGCAGATGCTGGAATCAGATAAGGGGGGGAGGTGATAAATTGAACCAGATAAGAGGTGAAACTGGCAGATGAAACCAGTTGAGGGAGGTGACCGGAGAACCACAAGGTGCGGTGTGTGGGATAGGCAGATGGTGAAGAGGGATGAAACTGGGAGATGAGAGATGTGGAACCAAAAGGAGAGTGGAAGGAGCACAAGGAGCATGGGTTACACAAATTGGGAAATTCAATAAGAAATGCTTTGTGTGAACACAAACTTGTCTATGTTTCACTTATGCTGATATTCGAGAAATCTACATCTACTTTGGATGTCTGAAATCCTGAATCACCACACTCTCTCCAGCATGGAACATTTGGACAGGCCTGGTCATAGTATTTTGATCACCCATTTTAGGCAATAATTATTTGGAAATAATGCAAAGACATTTAAGCGTGAAGTTGACATCTTGAAAAAAACTCGCCAGGTGTCCTTTCCACCAACATATGTGACATGTTTCAGTATACAAGTAAAAACAGAGTCAACTTACGCAAGCAGAAACGCACTGATAAATTTGTTTCCTCCCAGTCTCTTTGAAGGTTTGTGCAGCCTGCTCTGTTGCACCATTAATAGCATGGAGAAAAAAAGTGGGGACCAAATATGGCCAACCCATTGTATTTCAAGATAAGCTTAAATTCAAGTGCATCAAACTGAAGACTTAAGAATTGCCCACACACCTTTTGGGTAATCTGTAAAATGCACAGAGATGCCTCCGAAGATTCTGTCCAGTCAGTCATGGGCAGTCATGTGGGAAGTACTTCAAACCATTTTTGTGGCCTCAATCACATGCAGAAAATGCTGTTGTCCACTCCGACTCAAAATGTGATCAATGGTGTAGATGTCCAGTACGATAGATGAAAGAGCAAAGAGATGGACCGATTTTGAATTGCTTCACAGGGCAACAGCGACTCATAAAATTCTGTATATCTTGACCTTATCCTGGCCTCCAGAGGCCTTCATTTAAAAAAAAGCCAGTTTGTATAGGCCAGTCAGTGATCATTTCTCAACTTTGGAAAGATTGATTCTGGAATCCCATTGACACAGCTTTACTCTGCCGATAACTGATCCCTTTTTTTATCAAAGAAAGGATGCAGAGCCACTTCTCTCAGGAAGGTAGGCCAGGCTATTAATGTAAAATCTGGGGCTTATTCTTGTCACAATACTGCTTGATGATGGGTATTTTCACTAGTGGATATATCATCATCAAGATGGCATTTGAGTTAATACCATACAATGGCTTGATCCTGGGAATGGTTGCACTCAATTTTGTGGATGTGAATCAACAAGATCAAATGACAGCTCTGAATTCTCAATGCTGCAGGAGATGGCTTTGGTCCATATACGGTCAGAAGCGGTTTGTGATTTGTTAGCAAGCTGAATTTTCAGCCACAACAGTACTTATGGAATATCTTCACCCCAAATATAATGCATGGTGTTTCTTTTCTATTTTAGCATTATTTTGCGTACTTGGTGTCGGCGTTGTGGAAGTAAAAGTGACTGGTTATTCTGCTCCCAAATGTAATAGTGATGACAGCATCACAGCAACTCTCAGAGGCTTATCTGAATCAGAGTAACCAATCACTTGCTGCACAACAGTTGGTGCTTTTGAAGGCTTGTATGTGAGTATGTGTATATATACATACACTGAACATTTTTCACCTTTATTGTACTGTTTATAGTGTTATATATTTACATATTCTGTTGTGCTGCTGCAAGTAAGAATGTCATTGTTCTATCTGGGACATATAACAATAAAATGCTCTTGACTCCCTTGGAAATGAATCAAGAAAATTTTGAAATTAATTATTGAAATGATTCACTCTGTTTTCCTTGCCTCTACTTGTAATAACTCACATTTTGGCTCTAGCATGATGGACAGGTTGGCAAGGAAATGTCCCTCAAAATTAAACTACCCAAGAATAACTTATGCTCTGCCACATTGGTTGGTCCTGTTGCTATAACTAATACCATCCGCTTTGTTCTCAATTGGGCGCCAGTCCAGCACATTAATTCAATGACTGAGGTTTTTCACTGACCCCTGCAGGAATTGACATTTCACTTGTTTCTTTCTGATTACATATCTCTGCAAATCAGACATTACTTTTTTCCAGGATTGACAGATTTTGTTGCTGTGGGTAGTAAATACTAAGTTATTGCCCATGAAGCAAATCATATAAAATCATAAAATCTGGCCCATCTCAAAATCATCACCATTTGATGCTTATTAAGACAATTAATCGGAGGTAGAATTACTAACAAACACCTTAGTTGAAGGTAATCAACAAACTTACACCAATGGCGAGTACGACAATGTATCAAAAGACACACAGCATATGACACACAATTCTTAAAGGTGCACTCCCTTTTATATATATTAGATCTATAATGATAAAATTCCATGGCAGTAATTCTTAGCAAAATTCCAAGACGGCATAAAATGAAGCCAGGAAATCAGATCTAAGTATCTAGATACATGTGCAGAAGTTGACAGGTACAGACCTCAGCATAAAGATGGATCAGAACATAAACACAGGCACTATTAGCAAACATTAGCTGCTCAGAAACTATTTATCGAATTTGTTCACAGAATTAGATTTTGCAACAATAGCCAGTGGTGCAGTTGGTAGAGCTGCCACCTCACAGCTTCAGTGACCTAGGGTTAGTCCTGACCTCCCATGCGATTTCTGCAAGAGGTTAGGACCGGCTTTTCTCCCTTGACCACATTGGTTTTCCTTGGTTGTTCTGGTTCCTCCCATATTCCAAAGAACATGTGGACTGGTAGAGTAAATGGTCGATGAAAAATTGCCCTGAGTGCGTAGGTGTGTGGTAGAATCTGTGGGTAGTTGATGGAAATGAAAGGGTAATAAAATGGGGTTGGTGTAGAGGTAATGTAAGCAGGTGCATGATGATCAACGTGGACTCTGTGGGCCAAGGCATCCACTTCGATGCTGTATGACTCTCTGACATAATTTTGTGTGACTGAATTGAACTGTCATGAAAAAGTAAGAATAATGGAGTTAAGTACTCAACATTTTCAACTTACATTTCTTTAATGTTTTTGACTATGCATTAGTAGTAGTAGGCGCCCTTCGGTCATGACTGACCATGGGTGATGCATCCTGGTCGGATGCAAGCCTGAGCGATGTCATATGAAGGACAGGCTGTTGCCCATGCAGCACATCCCCCCCTCTCCACGTCACTGATCGATCCAAAGGAACAGCAGGGCCGTTACAATTTGGCACCAGCGCTGTCGCAGGAGCTGCCAGAGCGAGGTTGTAGACAACGACGAACTGCCTTAGGGGCTCCGGCTCCGGATTTTCTTGGGGTTTACTCCTGGAGCCTTTTCCATGACTGGATATGGCCACAAGGCAGTGGTTTTAAATCAGAGTTTTCCCTCTCCTAGATGGACTGCCTTCCCAGGCTGACGAGCCCCATCTGCCCAAGACTCGTGGGAGCGGGTGCTCCCAACATTCCCGTGCAGGTCTACAGCACCTGCCCACTGCCCACTATGCATTATTAGTCACAAAAACCTTCTTCACTGTGTTAAGTAAGCCAGTAGGTTTACTTTAATACCATCTTGACTTGACTTGATCAGTACCACATTCTTTGTTTGATTTTTGAATGCTTTGAAAAATTTATGATTGTGGAGAGCAATTATAAATTTGTGTTCCATAGACATGACATTCATCCATTTGAAACAGATCGAGTAGAAATGTCCCATTTTCACAGCTGCATTAAACCCCTGGCTCTGGGTTACTAAACAATGTGTTCATAGCAACTGGTTATTAATACGCACAGTATCATTCATTTGTGCTGAAGCAGTGAGAACTAATCATAGTCGGTAATTGTGCACCAGCAGGCACAGTGCTACATGCTCAGCGCACCAAGTGTGCATGAAGCCAACTCTTTATCTGCATGTTACATAAAATTATCTTGTTTTTGCTTTTAAAATGCTTGTCTTTGACACACAGCAAAGGCAAACTAAGTATTTGAATTTTTTAACATCATTTAATTCCTTAGAATATAACATTCCTTCACAACCAATGACTTACTATTCCAATAAAGGCAAACTAAAACAAGGTCACATCAATGAGATCAGTAAAAGGGTGATGGGTTAAGGATAAGGGTGGGGGTGATTCCAGACATGACAAACAGCAAGGACTTGTATTGGAACTCACTGCCTGCAAAGATTTTTTAAACAACCAGGGGTTTCAAAGAAGAATTTGTGATCATCAGATTACATGAATGGGGGATGTAGAATTGATAGAATTGTTTGATCCACAGCCAGTACAGACTCAATCAGCAGAATGGTCTCCTTCTGTGTTATAATGATTCTATAAACAGAGCTACCATTACATTCAATAACTGATACCCTCAGTAAAACATAATTTAAATAGCAAAGGGACAGCTCATTTAGGACACCTCAGTTTGATTGGACTTGCTCAGTTATTGGACTGTTTCAATTTAGTTGGTATTGATTTCTTAAGCACTGGATGATATTTACCCCCAAATTAGGATTTCTCTCCATTGGTATCTCCATCAGTACCTCTTCCTACTTTGCTTCAAAGGAGTAGGTGTTGGCTAAGTGTCCTTACTGGATTGCAAAGCACTGCCCTATTTAGAACATGATTTTTATCATATCTTAGCTTCCATTTTTTTTTTGTCATGCCTTAACTTCCATTTTCAAACGTCAAAGGTTTCAAAGGTCTTTTATTGTCACATGTACCAATTAAGGTACAGTGATATGTGAATTACCATACAGCCATATAAAAAAAAGCAACCGGATACACAACTACATAAAAGTTAACATAATCATCCACCACAGCGGATTCCCCACATTCCTCACTATGATCCAATCTTCTTCCTCTTTATCCTCCCATGGTCGGGGCAGTCGAAAAATCCATCAAGGCGATCGAAGCTCCCCCAGCTGGAGTTCGAAGCCTCGGTGTCGGGGCGATCGAAATTCCAGCGTTGGGACGATCGAAGTACAATGAAAGCACAAAGAATGAAAGGACAATCAGACAGACTGTTGGCAAGGCAGCCATTGCTGGCATCACCCAGTAATGGTAAGGCATTAGAGGACAAAGAACCATTGCATTTTGCAACATTGTGCTCCAGCATGCCTTCGGTTGAGATCCCGGAACAAGATCTTCAGATGCCAGAGATCCATTAGAAGTCAAAGTCAACATATCACTGATACAACATGTTACTTGATCCATTCTGCTCCATTACGTAGCTTTTGAATTCAGAATATAATACTATAATATTTGATTTAATTGAATTATTTCAATCTTTTAATATACAATTGCAATTAGTTCAGGGTTATCAGGTTTCTACTAAATTAAATAAGGCTGATTTATTTAAAATGATAAATTAAGCCATTTTTCTCTCAAAAGCAATGCAAATTCCATCATAACATGTTCAGTCTCTTTCAACCCACCCAGGCACTCAAGATCATTTTTATTACTTTTTCCCCTGATCAAAGAAAACAATTGTTCACTAAAATGCTGAAATAGAAATCCTCGACATGCAAACATGGACATCTTTTCAAATGTAGCTGGCAATTGCATGTTTTTTTTTAAAGTGTAATAATATTATACATGAAGTCACTTGTATGGATCTAATGTTCTCATCAGCAGTGGCACGCCACATTAATACACATAAGATTTACAATATTTCAGTGAATGACACGATTGAGTCGCTGAAGCAGAGATTAGTGTTTCTTTCACCAGCACTTCAGCTTCTGTGGGGCTACTCCTGATTAGCTATGGTAATTCTGGAAGTAAAATTTGTGTTTATATTCATAATCACCATTATGCCAAGTCCATAAGATTCATTACAATAAACACAATTCTAATCAAAATAGACTGTCCATTTAGACATTTTTTTTTAAAGATACTTGTAAGGATTTTAATTTTCATAATCTTTTTGATGAGTTGTGATTTAGGTTTAAGTTTATTATTGTCATATGTACCAACATACTGTGCAAAGGTTTGTGTTTCCTGCTGTCCACACAGATCAGAAACACAGATGCAATCAAGTCAAACTCAAGTACAATAGATTGAGCAAGGATAAGATAATGGGTTCAGAATATAGATCTCTGCATTGTAGCACATTGTAGTACATCAGTTCCCTCACTTATGGAAGGACCATTCAGAATTGGTATTAGTTTATAGGTATTGGCTTTGGTTTATTATTGTCATGTATATCAAGATACAGTGAAAAACATGCGATCCAGGCAAATTATACCACACTAGAAGACAGAAAATAAACAGAGTGCAGAATATAGTGTTATAAAAATTGCAAGGGACGCAACAAAGTGGAATGGGAGATCAGGAATACATATGAGAGGTCCGTTAAAGAGTCTGATAACATAAAAGCTGGGAAAAAATATATCCTTTAATCTGTTAGTGCATGCTTCCAAGCTTTTGTACCTTCTACTCAAAGGGAAAGGGGAGAAGAGAGAATGATTGGGATGTGGGTGGTCTTTGATTATGTTAGCTCCTTTCTGGAGGAAGCATGAAGCTTAGTTGGAGTCAATTTAGGGGACAGGGCAGGGTGGAGTATGTAGGGTCTTTGCATAATGGACTGGGCTGTGTCCACAACTCTGCCCTTTCTTGCAGTCTTGGGCAGAGCATTAGCAGTACAAAATTGTGATGCCTCCTAATGGGTTGCTTTTTATAGTGCATAAGTAGAATCTGGAAGGACATTGCAGACATGCCGATTTTCCTTTGTCTTCCAAGGAAGGAGAGGATTTATATGCTTAATCCGGAAGTGGCGGCGCTGTGATACGGCTGCGGCTCGCCTGCAGTCTGTCTGTTTTTACTTTTTTGTGTTGTTTTTTTTGTTTAGTTTAGTAAATTTTTTGGTTATTAGGTGGTGTTATGTGTGTGTGGGGGGGGGGGGGTGAAACAGGGCTTTCTGTCTCTCCCTTTGGGGGAATGCGACTTTTTTGTCGTATTCCCCTTCTCTTCCCCCGTCTGCGCTGAGGCCTAATGGCGGAGCTGGCGGCCTCCAAACTGCGACCGACCTCGAGGGTCCGGAGGTAGAGCCAGCCAGGACTCACCAACGCGAGGCTGGCCGTCTTCGAGCTGTGGCGATGTCCGGGCAGCGGCACGACTCGGCGCTCTGGTGAGGGCGGACGGCGCAGGGCTGAGACACTCCCGTGCGGGCGGCACGGCTACCGGCTGGAAGGCGCTCCCGTGTGAGCGGCCTGGGTCCCGGCTGGAAGGCGCTCCCGTGGGGGCAGCGGGGCTGAGATGCTGCCGTGTGGGTGGCCTGGCTACCGGCTGGAAGGCGCTCCGGTGAGGGCGGACCGGCTCCCGGCTGGAAGGTGCTCTCGTGGGGGCAGCCCGGTGCGGGACGGAGACGCTGGTCCGGCGGCTGAGGCGGCGTTCTGGCGGCGGCGACCTGGAGCTCCCGTTGCAACAGCTGCGTCCGCTGAACTGGAGGGCGGCAGTTTCGATCACCCCCGGGCCGCGGAGCTTGAACCGTGGGACTGATACCATCGCCCGGTGGGGTATCGCCTCGGCGCAGAGGGAGAAGAGGAGGGAAGAGACAGTAACTCTAAGACTTTTGCCTCCATCTCAGTGAGGAGGTGTTTGGTGAACTCACTGTGGTGGATGTTAATTTGTGTTTATTGTGTTGTTATTATTACATGTATGGCTGCAGGCAACAGCATTTCGTTCAGACCGAAAGGTCTGAATGACAATAAAGGAAATCTAATCTAATCTAATCTAATCTTTCTAGGCCAAGTCATATTATTGGCGATAGAGATGCTGCCGCACCCGCTGAGTTTCTCCATCGATTTACCATCGATTTTCCAGCATCTGCAGTTCTTTCTTAATCATATTATTGGTGATATTTGTACATAGGAACTTGAAGTTCTCAATCAATTCCAGTTCAGCAGCTTTAATGTAGATGGGGGCATGTGATTTCCCCAACTTCCTAAAGTCTATGACCGTCTATTTTGTTTTTCTATCGAATCCAAAATCTTAATTTGAAACAAATAACTGCAGATGCTGGTTTGCACATTACAACACAAAATGTTGGAGTAATTCAGCAGGTGAAGCAGCATCTCTGGAGAATATGGTTAGGTGATGTTTCGGGTCGACGCTTCTTATATATCTTTCTTATATATTTTTACAGCAATACCGTATGTAAATAGTCAACTGGAGAAGGAGGCTCTAAGGTAAACCTCAAGCTCAGTGATAGTGGTTTTACAGAGGATTACAAAAGATTTGAGCTGCATCTTCAGCCAGACATGCCACAGCCTGGTGCTAATATCTTCAAAATCGTGGATCATGATTTTCAAAGAGTTCGATTCACTGCAATTCTGAAAATTATTTTAAGCTCTATGCATAGAAAACATTGCAAGCTCTGACAACCTACAAACAAAAGACTTTCCCTGCTGAATTAACCCAACCCCAAGTGAAACCTTCATTGTACTTCTGGGTCAAATTGTTGGACCTCCCTGCTTATGCGAACACCCTCATTACCCAAATGATTGCTTTTTAGAATGTGGTCAAAGAGACATACCACATGGAAATGGACCCTCTGCCCCGACTTGCCCACACCAACAAACATGCTCCATCCACACTAGTCCCACCTGCCCCTATATGGCCCTTAACTCTTCAAACCTATCCCATCCATGTACCTGTCCAAATATCTCTTAAATGTCATGATAGTACCTGCCTCAACTAGCTCCATTAGCAGATCGTCCTATATAGCCACCACTCTTTGTGTAATAAAGTAAACCCTCAGATTCATATTAAATCCTTCCCCCCTCCCCTTAAACCTATCTCCTCTGGTTCTCGATTCCCATACTCTGGGCAAAAAGACTCTGCATTTACCTGATCTATTCCTTTCATGATTTTGTACACTTCTATAAGATCACCCCTCATCCTCCTGCACTACTACTCAACCTCCCTCTAAATCTCAGGCCCTCGAATCCTGGCAACATCCTTATAAATCTCCTCTGGACCCTTAGCAGCTTGACAACATCTTTCTGATAACGTGGTGATCAAAATTGCATACAATATTCTAAACGTGGCCTCACCAATGTCTTGTACAACTGTAACAAGACCTTCCAACTTCTCAACTCAATATGTTGACTGATGGAAGGCCAATGTGTAAAAAGCCTTCTTTACCACCCTATCCACCTGTGTTGCCACTTTCAAGGAACTATGTACCTGCACACCTAGATCCCTCTGCTCTACAACACTCCCAGATCCCCACCCTTCACAGAGAAGGTCCTGCCCTTGTTAGACTGTTTTGATACAATGAACTTACTTTAGAGATACAGCACGGAAACAGGCCCTTCGGCCCACCGAGTCGGCACTGACCTGCAATCCCCACACATTAACCTATCCTACACACACTAGGGACGATTTACACTTATACCAAACCAATTAACCTACAAACCTGTATGTCTTTCGTGTGTGGGAGGAAACCGAAGATCTCTGAGAGAACCCACACGGTCATGGGGAGAATGTAAAAGCTCCATACAGCAGGCACCTGGTGTCAGGATCTAACCCGGGGTTCCGGCGCTGCAACACTACCACAGCACCACCGTCAGCCAATTTTTGGTGTTTAACGTGAAATCTACAGAGTAATATGTTTATGTATCTGTTGTGCTGCTACAAGTAAGAATTTCATTGTTCTATTCCGGGACTATATGACAATAAAACACTGTTGACTCGCTTGACTTGAGACTGGTGATGATGCACATTAATCCTAGCCTCCCAGCCATCTTTGATCCACTGCAGTTTGATAACCATCGTAACAGGTTCACAGCATATGCCATCTCCCTGGCCCTAAACTCATCTCTGGAACACCTAGACACATACTACGTTACACTCGACAATAGCTCTGCTTTCAACACAATAATCACATCCAACCCCTTCTGCAAACTCCTTGACTTAGGATCAGCACATTGTTTTGCCACTTGCCTTTCTGACCCACAGACCACAACCAGTGAGGATAGGTGACAGCACCTCATACTATTACTAAAAGTCTCATCTTGATCACTTCCTGCCGACGGTGTAAATACATTTTAGAAAAAATGCTACCCTATATCGCTATAATTTTTTTGCCATCTTACTCACCGTCCTCCTCTTCTCCAACCGCCCCAAGGCTTTTTCCGATCAGTGAAATAATAAAAAAAGTTATGAATGTTTAAAAAATCATTAGATCAGCAGATTGGTCTTCTCACATGTCAGTCACCATGATGAAGGTAACGCCCCTTCCGGGGGGCCAGGAGAATAAAGCCCCGGAGGCCGGATGTGAGTCAGTCACCCCGGAAGACTGTGAGTGAGAGTTGAGTCCAGAACTGCGCCGTGTCTACGCCGTGAGTAAACTGAACTGTGTCTGCGTCGTGAGTAAACTGAACTGTGTTTGTGCTGTGCTGAGTCAAGAGGTCCCGCTATTTCCGGAAGTCCCGCTCATTCTGGAACACCCACTCACTCCGGAAGTTCCGCGCAGTGGAGAGACTGCGCTCAGCCGCGTGAGGAGGTTCAAGAGAGTTTTACTAGCATATATATGTTGTGTGTGTGAGCGTGTGTGCGCGTGTGAGCATGTGTGTGTGTGTGAAATGGAGGGTGTCTGTGTGGCTGTGAGTGTGTGTGTGTGTGAGATGGAGGGTGTCTGTGTGTGTGTGGCTGTGAGTGGGTGTGTGATGGATTGTGTGTGTGTGTGGGTGTGTGGGTGTGTGGGTGTGTGGGAGTGTGTGAGATGGATGGTGTCTGTGGGTGTGTGGCTGTGTGTGTGTGTGTGTGTGTGTGTGTGTGTGTGTGTGTGTGTGTGTGTGTGTGTGTGTGTGTGTGTGTGTGTGTGTGTGAGATGGAGGGTGTCTGTGTGTGCGGTTGTGAGTGTGTGTGTGATGGAGGTTGTGTGTGTGTGTGTGTGTGTGTGTGGGTGTGCGTGTGTGTGACGGAGGGTGTGTGTGTGTGGGTGTGCGTGTGTGTGATGGAGGGTGTGTGCGTGTGTGT
This sequence comes from Amblyraja radiata, assembly GCF_010909765.2. NCBI lineage: Eukaryota > Metazoa > Chordata > Chondrichthyes > Rajiformes > Rajidae > Amblyraja > Amblyraja radiata. The sequence goes on along the minus strand of NC_045966.1, from coordinate 35,018,486 downwards.
GTGTGATGGAGGGTGTGTGTGTGATGGAGGTTGTGTGTGTGTGAGCCCACCTACTGTGAGTGAACTGCCAGCCCACCAGGCCTGAGTGACTGAGCTGCCAGCCCACCAGGCCTGAGCGACTGAGCTGCCAGCCCACCAGGCCTGAGCGACTGAGCTGCCAGCCCACCAGGCCTGAGCCACTGAGCTGCCAATAATCCATTTGGTCCACAATGTCCATACTAGCCCTCTGGAAACCAGTCCCTTTGGCCCGCAACACCCATACTAGCGCTCCAGAACTCTTACAGTTCTCCAGTGACTCTTACAACCATCTACATATGTGGCACAGAAACCATACCATTGGGTTGCAGCATGGTTTTGGAATAGCTCTGCCCAAGACTGCCAGAAATTGCAGAGTTGTAGATATAGACTTGTCCATCACAGACCAGACACCCCACCATTAACTCCACCTACACTTCACACTTTTGGAAAATAAACCAATATAATCAGACTTGTCCCACACCTTCTTCTCCCTGATCCTGTCTGCAGAAGGTATGGAAGCTTGAAAGCACGCACCACCAGTGTCAGAAATAGCCTCTTCCCCTCTGTTATCAGGATTTTGAACATTCCTTCCATAATTCTCAGAAGCAATCTTCCATCATTACCCTCTGCTTTCTTCCATGGAGCCAATTTGCTATCCATTCAGCTATTTCTGATCCCATGTGATCTTGCAGAGCAGCCTACCATGCGGAACCATGTCAAACGCCTTACTGAAGTCCATGTACATAACATCTACAGCTCTGCGCTCATCAACCTTTTTTGTCACGTCTTCAAAAAAATCTGATTTGTGAGACACGACCTCCCACGTACAGAACCATGCAGACTATCTCTAATCAACCCTGGCCCATCCAAATCCCTGTATATCCTATCCCTCAGAATACTCTCCAGTAACTTACCAACTACAGATGTTAAGCTCACCGACCTATAGTTCCCAGCATTTTCCCTGCAGCCCTTCTTGAAAAGGGGCACAACATTTGCCACCCTCCAGTCTTCTGGCACCTCTCCTGTATTTAAGGACGCTTCGTAAATTTCAACCATGGCTCCCGCAATTTCCTCTCCAGTTTCCCACAATGTCCTCGGATATATCGGATCTGGCCCTGGAGATTTGTCTACCTTCAAACACTACAGTACCATCAGTACTTCTTTGCCAGTAACCCTGACTGCTCTCAAGACACTTCCAGTGACTGCTCTAATTTCCCCCGTCCTACTGTCTTTTTCCTCGGTACATACAGAGGAGAAATGCTCATTTAGAACCTTGCCCATCTCCTGTGTTCACAAAGAGGTGACCGCTTTGATTCTTGAGAGGTCCCTCTCTTTCTCCAGTTACTCTTTTCCCCTTATGTATTTATAAAATATTTTGTGATTTTCCTTAATGCTACCTGCCAGAGCTATCTCTTGGCCCCTTTTTGCTCTTCTGATTCCTTTTTTAGTTTTCTCCTTATGGGCCTCCCCCACTTATGTGACTTTGCAGCGAAAAAGTCGCGTAAGTGGGACAGGAACTTTAGGTCCCAAAACATTTCCATGGATGCACTTGATCCCAGCTGCCTATACATGTCCCATGCTTGTTTTTAACTAACTGTCTCAATTTCCCTCATCAGCCAAGCTTCCTTACTCTTTGCCCTTCACTCTAATGGGGATGTCCACATCCTGAGCTTTCTTCAGTACACTTTTAAAAACATCCCACTTGGCCGATGTTCCTTTCCCCTCTAATAACCTGCTCCAGTCAACTTGAGCAAGACCTTCTCTCATATCTACAAAGTTGGCCTTACCCCAGTTGAGCATCTTAACATATGGACCCTCTCCATCTCTATCCATAACTATCTTAAACCTAAGCGAACTGTGGTCACTGGTCCCAAAAGGCTCCTCCACATACACTTCATTAACTTGCCCTTCCCAATTTTGCAATACTATACCCAGCGTTGCCCTCTCAGGTGTGGGGGCTAACACGTACTGCTTAAGAAAACTCTCCTGAACACTTTTGAGGAATTGCACCCCATCTGAACCTTTCACACTATGATTTTCCCAGTCTATATTGGGAAAGTTCAAATCCCCTACAACAACCTTATTTGACCTGCAGCTGTCTGCAATCTCCCAGCACATTTCTTCTTCTCATTCCCATTGACTTTTCGGGGGTCTGTAGTACACCCCCAACAAGGTGATCATCCCTTTCTTGTTTCTCAGCTCCACCTATGTAGCCTCACCTGACGAACCGTCCGTAATGTCACCTCTGAACACAGCCGTGACATCCTCCTTAACCAACAATGAAACCCTCCCCCCCCCCTCTTTTTCCCTCACCCCTGTCTCTCCTGAAGCTCCTGTACCGCAGAATATTGAGCTGCCAGTCCTGTCCCTCACTTAACCAGGTTTCAGTCAAGGCTACAATGTCCAAGTCGCTCGTACCTATCCATGTCCTAAGCTCATCTGCCTTGCCCGTCAGGCCCCTTGCATTAAAATACGTGCAGTTTAAACCAACCCTCCTTCCTCACTCTCCACCTTTCACCTGCCTATTCTATCCACTAACCTATCCCACACCATCCTCCATGCCAACATCTAGCCTCTGTCCTGTGTGAGATCCCATTTGCATACAATTGCTTTTTGCGTATAAACACAATGTCAAATTGCATTATCCCTTCGAGGCTCTTTAAATAGCCAAACCATTGTTAACCAAAAGTTTCTGGCTTAATATTTGGCTTGCACTAAATGATGTTAGCACTGAATGTAATGGTGTAATGGTGTAATGGTGTAAAGCAATGGTGTAAATGTACCCATTCCTGATCAGTTTTGATAATGAACTGAAATAAATTTTCATTAGGCGAGAAATAGTATTGGGTAGGCTAATGGGACTGAAGGATGATAAATCCCCTGGACCTGATGGTCTGCATCCCAGGGTCCTCAGGGAGGTGGCTAGAAATAGTGGATGCATTGGTGCTCATTTTCCAATGTTCAATAGATTCAGGATCAGTTCCTGGGAATTGGAGGATAGCTAATGTTATCCCATTTTTCAAGAAAGGAGCGAGAGAGAAAACGGGGAATTACAGACCAGTTAGCCTGACTTCGGTGGTGGGAAAAGATGCTGGAGTCAATTATTAAAGAGGTAATAATGGGGCATTTAGATAGCAGTAAAAGGATTAGTCCAAGCCAACATGGATTTATGAAAGGGAAATCATGCTTAACTAATCTTCTGGAATTTTTTGAGGATGTAACAAGTAAAATGGATGAAGGGGTGCCAGTGGGTGTAGTGCATCTAGACTTTCAGAAAGCCTTAGATAAGGTCCCGCACGGGAGACTGGTGACTAAAATTAGAGCACATGGTATTGGGGGTAGGGTGTTGACATGGTTAGAAGATTGGTTGGCAGACCGGAAACAAAGATTGGAGTGAACGGGTCCTTTTCAGAATGGCAGGCAGTGGCGAGTGGAGTGCCGCAAGGCTCGGTGTTGGGGCCGCAACTGTTTACCAAATATATTAATGATTTGGAAGAGGGAATTAGGAGCAACACTAGCAAATTTGGAGATGACACAAAGCTGGGTAGCAGTGTGAACTGTGAAGAGGATGTTAGGAGGTTGCAGGGTGACCTGGACAGGTTAAGTGAGTGGGCAGATGCATGGCAGATGCAGTATAATATAAATAAATGTGAGGTTATCCACTTTGGTGGCAAAAACAAGGGGGCAGATTATTATCTCAATGGGGTTAGGTTCGGTAAGAGGGAGGTGCAGCGAGATCTGGGCGTCCTTGTACACTGAAAGTTGGCTTACAGGTACAGCAGGCAGTGAAGAAAGCGTATGGAATGTTGGCCTTCATAACAAGAGGATTTCAGTATAGGAGTAAATAGGTTCTTCTGCAGTTGTATAGGGCTCTGGTGAGACCACATCTGGAGTGTTGTGTACAGTTTTGGTCTCCTAATTTGAGGAAGGACATCCTTGTGATTGAGGAAGTGCCGCGTAGGTTCACGAGATTGATCCCTGGGATGGGGGGACTGTCATATGAGGAAAGATTGAAAAGACTAGGCTTGTATTCACTGGAGTTTAGAAGGATGAGGGGGTATCTTACATAAACATATAAAATTATAAAAGGACTGGACAAGCTAGATGCAGGAAAAATGTTCCCAATGTTGGGCGAGTCCAGAACCAGGGGCCACAATCTTAGAATAAAGGGGAGGTCATTTAAGACTGAGGTGAGAAAAAACTTTTTCACCCAGAGAGTTGTGAATTTATGGAATTCCCTGCCACAGAGGGCAGTGGAGGCCAAGTCACTGGATGGATTTAATAGAGAGTTAGATAGAGCTCTAGGAGCTAGTGGAATCAAGGGATACGGGGAGAAGGCAGGCACAGGTTATTGATAGGGGACGATCAGCCATGATCACAATGAATGGCGGTGCTGGCTCGAAGGGCCAAATGGCCTAGTCCTGCACCTATTTGCTATGTTTCTATGTTTTTAATCCTCCAGGAAGTTAAAGTATGATAATGTTAATTGAGGAAAGGATTGGGTTAGATAACTTCTGGCAATTTGGTGACCTACAATGGCTTAGCTTAGCTTGTGAAGTTATATCCCAAAAATCCCTTGTGTAGCTATATCCTCATATATTACATATGGGACAATGATTAAAAGGTTTCAAAGAAAGAGATAGTTCCAGGTTATGTCATGAGGAGAACTAGAATGATCTTCAAATTCTTGTAATTGTAATTAATTTATTTTAATTGTGATTGTACTTAATTTATTGGCCAAGTACGTAAAGACATACAAGGCATTTGATTTGCCATAAAGTCATACCAGAAAGCAACAAGACACACAACTACCTAAAAATTAACATAAACATCCACCACAGCACAGTGTGATGGAAGGCAAAAATGTATTATCTTTCTTCCCTCCTTTTCTTCAGCAGTCAGGGCAGTTGAACAATCTGCAGTCGGGGCGATGAAAGCTCCTACAGCCGGCGATCAAAGCTCCCAAAGTCAATCCCTAACCAAGGGACTGCGAGCTCAACAATGTTAAGTCCACAGGCTCCTGCGGTTGGAGCTCCCAAAGTTGATACCCAGCATGAGGCCGCCACCTCCTCGATTTTAGGCCGCAGTGCGAATGGAGATATGATATGGAAAAGTTGTGTCTCCGTCGAGGAAAGAGATTATAAAAAAAGATTCCCCCACCACCCCCCCCCCCACATAATACAAAACTAAAGATACACTAAAACATACATTTCACCCCCGTCCCTCTGCATGAAAAAAATGCCCCCTTCGTTTCCTATCTTTTCTCTCTCACCATAAACCTATATCCTCTGGTTCTTGATTCCCCTATTCTCGGTAAAAGATTCTGCGCAGTCACACTATCTATTCCCCTCAATCTTATACACCTCTATAAGATCATTCCTTGCCCTACTGTGATACAAGGAATACATCCTAGCCATCCAACTTCTCCCTATAGCTCAGGTCTCCAATTCCTGGCAATATCCTTGTAAATCTTCTCTGCACCCTTTCTAGCCTAACAATAGCCTTCCTATAGCAGGGTGACCAAAGCTGCACAGAATATTTAAAATGCAGCCTCACTGATATCTTGTGCAACTATAATATAAAATACCAACTTTTATACTAAACTAGACTAAGTGGGACCCATGTTCACAGGGGAGGGCTGGTTCCCCAACGCAATATTCAACCACTCCAACAATTGTAATATTGGTGGCCAGTTGGGGGGGGGGGGGGGGGGGGGGCTTTCTGGACCTCTAGTATGGGTATTGTGGGCTGAAGGTATTGGTTTCCAGAGGGCGAATATGGACATTGTGGGCCAAATGGATTCTTGGGGTGGCAGCTCAGTCACTCAAGCCTGATGTGCTGGCAACTCACTCACGGTTGGTGGGCTGGCAGTTGACTCATGGCTATTCCTTGAAATTCCATTTCAAGCAGGGTGCAAGGCCACCAAATTCAAATGCAGTTTCCTACCATTTCAAGTAGGGTGCAAGGCCACCAAATTCAAGTGCAGTTTCATACCACTTCAAGCAGGGTGCAAGGCCACCAAATTCAGGTGCAGTTTCATACCACTTCAAGCAGGGTGCAAGGCCACCAAATTTAAATGCAGTTTCTGACCACTTCAAGCAGGGTGCAAGGCCACCGAATTCAAGTGCAGTTTCTTACCACTTCAAGCAGGGTGCCAGGCCACCAAACTGAAGTGCAGTTTCATGTGACTTCTAACAGGGTGTAAGGCCACCAAATTCAAGTGCAGTTTTATGCTATTTCAAGTAGGGTGCAAGGCCACCAAATTCAAGTGCAGTTTCATGCCACTTCCAGCAGGGTGCAAGGCCACTAAATTCAAGTGCAGTTTTATGCCACCAAGCAGGGTGCAAGGCCACCAAATTCAAGTGGAATTTCATGCCACTTCAAGCAGGGTGCAAGGCCACCAAATTCAAGTGCAGTTTCATGCCATTTCAAGCAGGGTGCAAGGCCACCAAATTCAAGTGCAGTTTCATACCATTTCAAGTAGGGTGCAAGGCCACCAAATTCAAGTGCAGTTTCATGCCACTTCAAGCAGGGTGCAAGGCCACCAAATGCTAGTGCTATTTCATGCCATTTCAAGCAGGATGCTAGTCCACCAAATTCAAGTGCAGTTTCATACCATTTCAAGCAAGGTGAAACCACCATAAAACCACACAAAACACCACATAAACACCACACTCACAGTTCAGTACGCATTCAGTGTGTTCAGTTGATTGACAGCTCAGACAGAGTCGTGACCTCTCCCTCCCCCATCTTGCAGAGACTCAGCCACACCCACACTTCCAGGTTTTATAATCCCTTCCCCCTCCAAGCGGAAGGTGCGTGTCCTTCATGGCATGATTGACAGGAAAGAGATTCTCAACATTTTTTTAACACTAATTTGCAGTGCAATATTTCAAAGCAACCACCACCAACAACAACCATTTGCAGTGCAGTATTTTAAAGCAACCACCACCAACAACCATTTGCAGTGCAGTATTTCAAAGCAACCACCACCAATAACCATTTGCAGTGCAGTATTTCAAAGCAACCACATTTTCATTTTCAAACCACATTAAGAGCACTCAAGGTCAGTAAAACCACACTCACAGTATAGTAGACACGTGTTCAGTGTTATTCACAGCTCAGACTGAGAGACGTGACCCTCTCGTTCCCCCATCTTGCAGAGAGTAACTGAGGCACTCAATACTTCCGGGTTTTATAGTCCCTCCGGAAGGGGCGTGGCCTTCAGGAGAGATAATCTCAACATTTTTTAAACACTTATTACTCTTATATTTTTCATCAGTGGGAAAAATCATCTTGTCCGGCACAGCGGAGGGGGACTCTGAGTAAGATGGCCAAAAATCACAGCCGTAAGTGGCAGCGTTTTTACTAAAATCAATACACATAACACCAGGAAGTGGTCAAGATCAGACTTTTAGTAATATAGATAGCCTGCCAAGGTATTGAATGCCTGCTTGACAATCCTGTCTACCTGTTATGCCACTTTTAGTGAACTATACAACTGCAAGCATAGATCACTCTGCTCTACAACAGGGCCCTGCCATTCACTGTGATGGTCTTGCCTTAGTTTGACTTCCCAGAATGCCAAACCTTGCACTTACCTGCATTCAACTCTGCAGCTCTAGTTCCCTAACGTGGTCTATAAGAAACTGCGCCTCAACACAATTCCCATAGGTGTTGGTCATCAAGGATACCAATGGTTTTCCTGACTTCCCACGCCCTACAATAGGAACATTGCACCACTCTAACAGCCATCTCTACTCCACTAAAACCAAGAGAGAGAAAAGCACAACAATCACAGAGAAGAACAGCAGACAATTGTTTTCCTCTTGTCCCCCTCTATTCAGTCTTTGTTCAGCCTCTTCACTGATGCCTCTTGAGCCAACAGCTCAAACTTACCCTCAACACAACCCTTTAGCTTCTTGAGCCAAAGCCTCACACTTGTCCTCCACACAGCACTTTACCTCTACACAGCCTCTCTCACAATTTGCCACTCTGTTAAATCTTGCTTTCTTATTATTGGCTGCTTAATCAATCCAAGGGCTAATGTTTGAATTCTCCTGCTGCTGCTCTGACATTGAAATAGACTAACTCCACCAATCCAATGGGTAGCTATTTTATCTGCAGTTCGTAGCATTGAAAGAATGCAGATTGATTAATCCAAGTAGAAATGGAAAAATCATAAAAAGTAAATATTTCAGTGAGGTTTTTGCGTCCACCGACCAATTTTCAATAATTTACATAGCCACATAGCCACTTTCAGTTACGTTAGTGGATTGCAATTAGTATTTTCATAAATGTTAAAGAATTGAAAGTCTTTTAAAACATTCCTATCAGTATTTTTATGACTAAGAAATGATTATCCCTTCAAAGGTGCTCAAATAAATACAAAAATTAGCAGAAACTATCAATGTTAACCAATTTTACAGAATATGTGGTCAGTTTTATGGATGTAATTAATTTCCAGTACATTAGATGTAATATTTGTGCAAAATTATTGCAGAATCTGAAGTTGTACTGAATGCACAAATTCCAGAAACCTAAGTTTGTGGTAAATGGCACTAAATGAAGAATGCATTCAAGTGTGGAAATGGAGTAGTGCATCTTTCACTGATAGTATGCCTATGTTCTCATATAATGAGCTTTCCTATTCATTACAAGGTTCTTATTTATTCACTCTTCAACCACAATTCCTTTGAGTCAAGAAGATATAGCAAGACATTTGATGCAGAGAAAGCAACAATTATTGGAAGAGAGATGAGGAACAGATGAACCACCACTAGAACACCTCCAATTAGCATTGTACATGAAGATCTAACATATAACCATACAAATCAATGGACAGGTTGCTGGTTTGAAAAACCATAATGCTACAGCGCTGGAGAAGTTTATCTCTACAGAAATTATTATTCTGACTTGCTTCACATGATAAACTTAGAAAATCAATTTTTGTTGGCACACCACAATGAAATGTTTTCCCTTTCGTTTTTTTGGTACTCTGCAATTTTGTTAGAGATCTGCACTGTGAATATTAGTCTTCCAATCCATGCAGTATCTAGGTTTTGAAGTACAAATCTAAATTTAGAAATATATACTAATTTGATGAATGAGTATATCAACTTGGCCCTGCAACACCCTACTTCTTATTCAGTATGTATTTTTTATTAATATAGACAAAGAATAAAGTACAGTGTATTTTACACTGTTACATATTGTTAGTTTCGTTGCTCGAACAGCATGATGGAGAAGGTGTTATTTGCTATTTTTGTCTTACACAAAAGAATAGTGTTCCATTTGAATTGGGGACAATATGTGTTTGCTTATTTGGAGAACCATGTAAATGTATTTTTCATCTTATTTATACAAGGCTTAGTTATTACCAATGCATAGTACAGAATACATAAATTAAATATAATTCGGGTATTAAGTACCTTTTCAAAGGAATTGGTGGCTTTCAGTGAAAAAATGTCACTGGTTCTAAATACACAAAAGTTCAATTACCAGAAAGGAAAAGCTTTTCTCCTAGGTCTTAGAAGTAGTAATACTGCGATACGGAATGGTCTGTCCTCAACGGAGGCCTCACCTTCATTCCACTCCACCCCCACCTCAACGAGTTCTGGGTCCGCCATGACATAGAGTTTTCCTTCCGTTGCCTACGCCTCCATACCTATTTCTATGGGAAAGAGTCCTTACCACCATGTGATGACCCCTTCTCCCGTCTCCACCGATCCCCCTCCTCTTGGACTCCCCAGAACGGTCTTCTACCCTCTCTAGACCTCTATTTCTAACTGCCAGCATGACATCAATTGTCTCAACTTTTCCACTCCCCTTACCTACTCATCCTCTCTGAACATACATCCCACCGCTCACTCTGCAGCAACCTGACATTATAATCAAACCCAACGACAAGGGAGGTGCCATGGTAGTCTGGCACGTAGACCTCGACCGGGCTGAGGCCAGGCGATAACTCTCAGACACCTCCTCCTACTTATCCTTGGACCATGATCCCACAGATGAGCACCAGGTTTTAATCTCACATGCCATTTGTGATTTCATCACTTCTGGCTGTCTGGCTTCCACAGCCTCCAAACTTATCATTTCTCAGCCCCGCACAGCCCAGTTTTACCTTCTCCCCAAAATCCACAAACACAACTGCCCTGGCGGACCCATTGTTTCTGCCTGCTCCTGTCCAGCGGAAATTATTTCCACGTACCTTGACTCCATCCTATCCCCCCTGGTCCAATCTCTCCTGACCTATGTCCAAGATACCTCACATGTCCTTCATCTCTTTAATGACTTCCGCTTTCCGATCCCCCACTCCCTCATCTTTACTATGGATGTTTAGTCCCTCTACGCCTCCATCCCCCACCAGGAAGGCCTTAAAGCCCTCCATTTCTTCCTCGAACGCAGAACCATCCAATTTCCATCTACTAGGACTCTACTCCACCTGGTCATCACCCTCAACAACTTCTCATTTGACTCCTCCCACTCCTTCCAAGTCCAAGGCGTAGCTATGGGCACCCGCATGGGCCCCAGCTTTGCCTGCCTCTTTGTAGGGTGCGTTGAACAATCCCTGTACCAGGCGTACACTGGCCCTATCCCCGAACTATCTTTGTTACATTGATGACTGCATCGGTGCTACCTCCCGCACCCATGCAGAACTCATGGACTTCATCAACTTCACCACCAATTTTTACCCTGCACTCAAATTTACTTGGACCATCTCCGACACCTCCCTCCCCTTTCTTGATCTCACAGTCTCCATCACAGGATATAGACTATTGACTGATGTCTATTACAAACCCACTGACTCCCACAACTATCTCAACTACACTTCTTCGCACCCTGCTACCTCCAAAGACTCTATCCCCTACTCCCTAATCCTCCGTCTACGCTACATTTGCGCCCAAGATGAGGTGTTCCATAATAGGACACCTGAGATGTAATTCTTTAAGGGATGGGGGTTCCTCTCTCCCATCATAGATGAGGTCCTCACTCATGTCTCCTCACTCATGTCTCCTTGGTACCCCGCAGCTCTGCTCTTGCTCCCCATCGTCACAACAGAGACAGTCCCCCCTAGTCATTACCTTCCACCCCATCAGCCATCGCATACAACACATAATCCTCCAAAATTTCCGCCACCTCCAGCAATATCCCACCACTAGCCACATTTTCCATTCTCCACCCCTTTCCGCCTTCTGCAAAGATTGTCCCCTCCGTAACTTCCTGGTTAACTCATTCCTTCCCATCCAAACCACCCTCTCCCCTGGTACCTTCCCCTGCAACTGCAGAAGTTGCACCACCTGTCGCTTTACCTCCTCCCCCGACTCTGTCCAGGGAGCCCAACGGTCCTTTCGAGTTAGACAGAGGTTCACTTGCACCTCCTCCAGTCTCATCTACTGTATCCGTTGTTTAAGATGTGAATTCGTATACCTTGGCGAGACCAAATGCAGACTTGGTGATTGTTTCGCGGAACACCTTCACTTAGCCCATCTTAACCTACCTGATCTACCGGTTGCTGGACACTTTAATTTTCCTTCCTATTCCTCCACAGACCATTATGTCCTTGTTCTCCTCCATTGTCAGAGTGAAACTAAAAATAAAATTGGAGGAAGATCATCATATCTTTCATAAATTACATAGACAATAGGTGCAGGAGTAGGCCATTCGGTCCTTTGAGCCAGCACCGTCATTCAATGTGATCATGGCTGATCACTTTCGCTTGGGCAGCTTACAGCCAGTGGTATGAGTATTGATTTCTCTCACTTCAGGTAGCCCTGGCATTCCCTCTCTCTCTATCCTTACCCCACCCAAGTCGCACTAGCTCTCATTTTCACCCTACAAACAGTTACCAATGGCCTGTTTCTTTTATCATCATTACTTTTTTGCATATCTTTCATTCATTGTTCTTTATCTCTCCACATCACTGTCTATACCTCTTGTTTTCCTTATCCCTAACCAGTCTGAAGAAGGGTCTCGACCTGAAACGTCACTCATTCATCCTCTCCAGAGATGCTGCCTGTCCCGCTGAGTTACTCCAGCTTTTTGTGTCTACCTTCGGTTTAAACCAGCATCTGCAGTTCCTTCCTACACAATATTGTGATGCGGCTTTGGAAGCATCAATCTTCTCTCGCGGTGTAATCATAATCACACCCATTGTGATATGAGAAAGCATAAGCAAGTGGATTCTTCCAGAAAAAAAAAGAAAGTAAAAACGGAGAAAATTGTGGCACATTCCTTCTCATCTGCCACCTACCAGTTTATTCAAAATGACATTGCTGGAGATCAGGCAGTGGGTCACTTGTCATGTCCTTTTAAATGTGACTGGTTTCAGAGTCAGGGATGCCTGGGAGCAAAAATGTAACAACCACACAAAAGTAAATCTTCTCCAGTGACCTAGAAAATTATACTACTCTCACAAGTCCACTGTGCACAAGCATTTACTGTGAGTTAGATATACTAAGTGCTCCAGCTATTCAGATTTTACCTGGGGAGATGACACTCAAGGTTACTAATAGTTTGATTCTACCTCTATTCATTCTATATTCACATCTTAAAATGGAAGAAAAATTGATTCACGAAGGCAGTGAGTTTCAAGAGTTTATTAAAGATTATTGCGTAGGTTGAACACATTTATCCGATTTCAGCCAGATATTGAAATCACAAAACTGTGCCTGCTGAATTACAATGCGATTCAGCTCCTGCAGTCAGATGAAGTAAAACAAAGAGGCATCATGTAGTATTTCAACCTTGAATTCTACAACCAATACAAGAATATAAAAAAGTATGCTTTAAAAAAAAAAAATTACGACACATCAAAAATAAGGAATAAAGTAACAGCAGATTCATAAAGATCAAAATTTGCTGGAGTTTGCAGCAAGAGATTCATCATCTGAAAAAGGAACCAATGTTCTGGGTATGGACATTTTGTTGTCAGACCTTGAAATGCAATTCAGTGATCCAGAACTCCTACATGGTCTGTGTTCAAAGGGAACACAATCAGATAACTGCTTCTAAAGCTCTCGCCCACATACACTTTATGTGTGGAGTTCTTCTGTGAATGACAGAATCACACAGAGGCCTTTTAGTCCATCCTCCTTGTTTCAGCTGTTTTGAAGAGCTATCCAATTAGTTTAATTTCCCTGCACTTTCACCATAACTCTGCCAGTTTCTCCTTTTCATGTATCTAACCAATTTTTTTTTCTGGGACATCTTCTTTCTGCATCCTTGTGGGATGTATAGTTACTGATGATAATCCATATCAAGAATTTAAAAACCTTACATGAAAATTTTTGAAACTTGTTACTATTATCTCACATCTTCAGCAATTGTCTCTTGCTATCCATATTTGGTGATCAGAAGATCCCATCACAATTTCATTAATATTTTAATGCTGTAAAGGATAATTTATTCACAGTTTAACTCACCTTGACCTCACACTTTCTAAGATTTTAATATTAAGTTTTAAGGGAAATGATTTGTTTTCATCAATATTCTTTCTGTTGTCCAGTGGTTGCTTCAACTTGTATATTAACATGTATCTTTCAGGGCCTGTCCCACTTGGGCGACCTAATCTGCGAGTTTAGAAGTTCGACCTTCAAACTCGCAGCATGGTCAATATGAGGTCATAGGAGGTCCTATGAGGTTGGTGGAACTCTCCTTCATGCTTGAGGGAAGTTCCCGAATATTTGCAGCCCCAGCCAGGTCACAGAAAAATGTTCAGCATATTGAAAAATTTCCACAAGTAACATTTGATTGGCATGGGTCTTTTTAACTCGTAGTGCAGTGGAGTGGGGTCGCTATTTACTTACAGGCACTTGAGGGCAGCCGGAGGCAATCTCCTTCGGTGACCGGGCATTTGATTGGCTCAGGACCAAGGAAGACCTGCCGGTAGGTAAAATGCCCCCTAAACTTTATTAAACTTCTAAAAAGTGTCTCCACTCCTTCTCCCCCTCTTCTCTCCCCTTTCTCTCCCCCTTCTCTCTAAAGGACTTACCGTTACTGTGCAGCCATTTTACCTTCATCTTCATCACGCAGACAGCGCTCCTCTGCTTTCCCTGGCCCCCGCCTTCACGATGTGTGTGTGTGTGTGTGTGTGTGCGCGTGCGTGTGTGTGTGTGTGTGCTTGGTCGATGCAGCTCACGGTTTCAATGCGGACGGGTCGATGCAGCTCGTGGTTTCAACGCGGACGGTCGATCAAGCTTGAGGCTTTCCAAGCGAGTGCCCTCGAGCTGTAAGGTTGAAGACACTCTTTTTAGCTCGCCAATTAGGTCGCCCAAGTGGGACAGGCCCTTAAGGTAGATGAAAATACTGGAGAAACTCAGCGGGTGAGGCAGCATCAATGTAGCGAAGGAATAGGTGATGTTTCAGGTTGAGACCCTTCTTTAGACCCGTCTGAAGAAGGTTCTCGACCCGAAACGTCACCTATTCCTTCGCTCCATAGATGCTGCCTCACCAGCTGAGTTCCTCCAGTATTTTTTATCTACCTTTGATTTTTCCAGCATCTGCAGTTCCTTCTTAAACATGTATCTTGGTTTGTAAAACAACAGGATTCATTTTACAAACCAAGAGGGCACCAAGATGATGTCCTTTGGCTAGTTAATTGAATTTATTAATATCTTAATTGAGGATTTTTCAATGAAAATATGACAGGAGTACTGCGTGCAGGATACCATCTTGCAAGAAATTAAGCCCCATTCATGAATTGCCACTCAATCACCATTTAACAAGCTATGTCTTTGTTTTCACAAATGAAGAACCACATATGTCTACACATCACGGTAATGTGGTAACTTTCCATATAAATACCAACTCTAATAAATGTATAAAATCTAGAAATTGGAGTTCATCTTTCCTTTGGTCTGCCAAATGTCACCTTCAACTTGATCTGGTCTAACCACATAAATGCTATGGACATGAAAGCACATTAGTGCCTCTGCTTTCTTAGGAAATTTAAGATATGTGGCATGTGTCCAAGAACTCTTATAAATTTCTACAGATGCACGATATAGAGCATCCCTCACGATACATCATAACTTGGTATGGGAAATGCTCTACCAAGAGACCAAGAAATTGCAGAGAGTTGTAGACTCAGCCCAGTTCATCACATGACCCAGCCTCCTCCCATTGATTCCATCTACACCATGCTGCGGTAGGAAAGCAGCCAAAGTAAACTGGGAACACTCACACTTTATCTGCACTTTCTCTATAGCTGTAACATTATCTGCCACACCATTTCTCCTTTCTCATTTTTCACTTCATATTGTAATTACATTTGGTATGCCTTGCTGGAAACAGTTTTTTTTTAAACAGTTTTTCACTGTACCTTCTTACATGTAACAATGA
This sequence comes from Amblyraja radiata, assembly GCF_010909765.2. Classification (NCBI taxonomy): domain Eukaryota; kingdom Metazoa; phylum Chordata; class Chondrichthyes; order Rajiformes; family Rajidae; genus Amblyraja; species Amblyraja radiata. Next base: position 35,003,123 of record NC_045966.1, on the reverse strand, counting down.
TAAACCAATGATATCAGTGATGTGTGTGACACTACACCTAATTGGGTCACCAGCAAAGAAAATGTAAAATTGATATTAAAAAAAACAGATTTTAAAAGAATATTGAAGCTGCTTACTTTCTGTACCATCTTTATTTGTATTCCAATAGAGACACAAACAATCATGATACAGCTTTATAGGACTTTGGCTCAGCCACATGTGGAGTATTGCATGCAGTTCTGGTCAGCCCATTACAGGAAGGACGTGCAGGATTTGAAAAGGGTGCAGAGGAAGTTTATCAGAATGATCCTGGATTATGGGATATTATCTACAGAGAGCGGTTGGACAGACTGAGATTGTTTTCTCTGGAATTTTGAGATTGCAGGAAAACCTGATGAAAGTCTATAAAATTATGAGGACATAGATAGGATAGAAAGTCAGAACAATTTTCCCAGGAAGAAAAATAATCAAATATTAGAGGGCAAAGCTTTAAATTGAGATTAAAAAAAGGAGAGATGCGGGGCAACATTTTTTTAAGCAGAGGGTGCCTAGCAGTGGTGATTGAAGCAGTAACAATAGTTGCATCAATAAGACTTTTCGATAGGCATATGGATGTTTAGATTATGTGCAGGAAAATAAGATGTGGTCTTGGCATCATGTTTGGTACATACAAAGGCCTGTTCATGTTCTGTGCTGTTCTATGTTCCATGTCCTAAGAGGGATCTGAATGCCAAGAAGGCTGCCATGCAGATGAAATACAAAGTGAAGTCAGAGAAACATGACTCTCCTCTGTGTGGGTCTGCTGATGGTATGGCCTGATACTCTCCTCACCGTCACAAATGGTCCAATGCTGTTGTGGGTTGATCAATATTTGTGATGGCTGCATGCAGGTCACATTGTTTAAACAGGTTCTTTGAGCAGTTGGGAGCTCCAGGGAATTATATATGCAAGGCAGACAACTGATAAATGAGACTGGGAAATTCTGTTTGCAGGACATCAATATGACAGTTGCGGCATTGGGAATGACGCCGGGTTCAGCAGTGACCACACTGCTGAACCCGGTCTGAACTGGCAGTAGGATGAACTCACTTGATATCTGAGATAGTCCATGGGGGTGCAGTCTCTCATTGTCAGGGTGCATGTAAGGTTGTGCTGGCAACCTTAGGGTTGTCTCGGCAGCTCAATCCTGGTCTCGAAGGAGGAGGCATGATAATCTCAGGCTTCTCCTTGCAGTTCACCCTGGCCTCGAGAGGAAGAGCTGGCGGTCCCAGGTTTATCCTGGCTGCTCAGCTTTGAGCTTGAAGAGGTGGTGCTGGCAGTCTTTGGCTTAACCTGGTGGCTCAGTCTTTGCCTCTGCGTATAGGTGCAGCCCCTCTTCCCTATATCGACAGCAAGAGATACTGGTTGTCTCAGACTTGCCCCAGCCACTCAATCTTAACCTCAGTAGAGATGCTGGCTATCTAGGGCTTCTTCCTGGCAGTTCAGTCTTGACCACTTGATGGTGCTGATAGTCTTGGGTATGACACAGTGGCTCAGCCTTCCTCTAGCCTGTGACAGGGGAACACAGTTATCAGGGAGGCACCCTATCTTCTCCCTTCTCCTCTCCCTTCTTTCCTGCTATTTTTTTCCTTTCTACCTTCTCCCCTCTGTCTGGAATGCCTGGATTTTATAAGGAATAGGCAGAAGAGGCTCAGGTGGGCTAATCCAATGTCAGCTAATTGGAACCAGCAGTTACCAATGATGCTGAGGATTGGCCTCTCCTGGATAGGGGTCTGAGCGGCATTGGAGGGAGGAGGCGCTGTCAGCTAATGCAGTGCAGACCAATGATTGCCATTTCTTGCTTAAACCATGTATGATACACTCCTATTATTTGTATGGACTGGTAACCATGTGGTTAAAAGCTCCAAGGGAGTGAAGGAAGCGTACACAAGCCAACCTTAAGTGCCTGGCTGAGATCACAAAACATTGATCACATTATGATGAACAGGTTTAACGTGCAAACTGGTCCAATTTTTAAACCTTACTTTTCCCCTTGCATTTTAATTCCTTATATTAGAATGCTAATTGTAAAGTCTTTAATAATTTATTATGATGTCTTACTTACCCACTCCCACAGGCGAGATGAAATGTTAAACTAGCTTTAATCAGGCGGAACAGATTTTTCCCCTTATATTTTGTGACGTCCTTCAGCAGGATTAGTCGATGCAGGATAAGAACTCATTACAATGATATACCACACAATTTACAACTGCTCTTCAACAAGTGATTTTGGTGCTAATATTGCATATGTTTACTGAAAAGAACTAGACTATAAAGATCTTTAATAAAGAGACACAGATGGTGGACTGTGTTGAAAATACAAAGTAAAATATCGTGAGGCAAAAGATAAAAGGGAAACTTGATGAGGATGGGACAATGCAGTAAGGAGGTGTAGAACAGTGCGACAATAAGGAGAACGTTCTTTGAAAATGGAGAGAATGTGTCCACAGCAATTTATGTTGCAATTGTATAACTATGTGGCAAGGTTTTGGTCATGTCAAGAGTAATGTACACTCAATCAAGACGAGGCTGCAGTTAAGAACATCTTATTTACAGATTCCCATGGATGGGATGAAAAGTGAAACTGGCTTTACTCAGTCAGAACAAATTCTTTTTTCTCTTTTGTTATGTTCCTCAACATTATTAGTCAATCCAGCATAAGAGTTCCTTTGGTCACAATTTGTAATACCATTATAGTCAATTAAAATAATGACAACAATGTTATTGCCCCCAGCGATCCGAATAGTTCTTTGTCAGTCTGTATCAATTTAGGATAAGCTGTTCAACATCATTTTTCATAAGACGTTTGCAGGCAATAAACATGGGATTTTTCAACTTGTGTGTTGGGGATGGATTTGTATCGTTATCACATTTGGTGCCCATCATATCTTATTCTCACCCTCCTCTTATCATTTTAAACTGCAATTATTTTGTAAATTATTGTATCAACTGAATTTTGAGAAATGTTGTGCTGATACTTCCCTTGGAGTTTCCATTTTGAAAATCTATTGATTATACATTTACAGTCAAACGCTCTTAATTTTACAGGATATAGCTTTACACTGCAGTGATCAACAAATTATGTAAACAATTAGCCTTGGCTTCCCAAGTAAATGGGTCACCAGTTGGTACTGGTTAACTGAAGCCAGGTGACACAAAACCCAGAAGCATATATTTGAAAGCTTCCAAATGAAGGCAAAGTGTGCATATTAGTGTTGTGGACAACATTGGTGAGGTAATGGTAATAGAATTTTTTTAAATTAGTTCAACTGAATAAACATTCTAAGTCATGTCAGGGCATAAATGTGCTACAACTCTAATTTGTGTGAAATATTAAAAATCGTTGCCATCCAAGGTGATCACTTCTGCAGTAAATGGCTGCAGCGCAAGGAACATTGCTTCAGAGTGAAAAGCCAGAGTATAAGATGCAGATAGAATGAAGTGTTAGCAAGGGGTGAAGATTTCCTGCAAATTCATTCCAGAAAGCAATCACACTCTTGATTAAATACTGGAAATAGGTCAGGCAAATTGGGCTGAAAGATCTGTGTCCATGCTGTATAGCTCTACAACTGTACAACTCTGACTCTAAGAGGGATAAGAGGAGCAGCTGTAGGTGAGTGGGTGTTTCAGGAACCCTTGAACCTGTTCAACAGAAACCCACTGTTGCCTTCTGCTTCTAATTAGCCAGTCAATCTTCTTTTCCTGCTTATAACTCCTCCAGTATTAACCTTTATTTCCTGCAATAATACTGATGTGGTACTTTATCAAATGCCATCTGGAAATTCCAATAACACAGTTATTCTGAATGAATTGCCCACTTCATAAATTAGATGGGTAATTTTCGATTATGATTTGCACACATATAAATGAACTGCTTTGTGCGAAGCATATAATGACATCGGTCCATGTAATGCTTGTTATTATCATTATGCTTCGTATTATCATTGCTCCAAATTCCACGTCTTTGGGCAGTCACAACTTAAAGCAATGTCAAGGGTTTCTTTTTGGTTTTGAACATTCGCTCACACCTCTAAGGTCTGCTGCAGCAGGGTCTGAAGACTGATCGCTGCTTCTCAGAGGCACTTTTATTTACCAGAATAACTATCCTTTGCACATTCATTGTGGGTGTTTCTGTGCAGTTTTCAAGCCGGATGCAGATGGACATGCAGACCTGCATCACAACCAATGTAGACATGATCAGGGATGCTAGAGTGAGAAGGGCCAAAGAGCTTATATCAACAATCTTTCCAGAGTTTATGAGGACTATTGTTCATATCATGACCTCTTTGAAAGGCTTTGTCTCGGGTCTTCAGCATAGACAGATCTGTGACCCTTTGCTTCTACGGCGATTAAAGTCATCGTTGCTCTCAACCTCCTAGTCTTTGCATCATCCAAGGTGCATTAGTAGATACTGTATTTTTGGAGAATAAGGGCATCTATTGTGAGGTGAGGATTTTTTGCCCATTCCTAACTGCCCTTCAAAGGGCAGCAGTGAAAATTATTTTTCAACTGCTTCAATTGTGGTGAAGGCAATTCTACAATGTTTATGGGTAAGGACTTCCAGGATTTATACCTAATGATGATGGAGGGAGAATGATATTTCCAATGATACTTGGTGGTGTTGTTCTAATAATCTCCCTGTTTGTAGAGGTTCTAGGCTTGACAGATGCTGCTTTCATAATGTATGACTTTATAATTCTATGACTGTGAGAAAATATTGCTGCCTTCCCTAAATTTCAAATCATGATCTACTGAACTAATGTTGTGCTTCAGAATCCCCTTCAGAACCCAGAGTTCTCATTAATCATAAGGCTCCTGAAAATGTATTTCTTCAAGGTCTATGCCAGACATCCAGGGTGCTTACATGACCTGCTCATTCTTATGCAAAGTGCATACCTGCCATATTTCAGGGACAGCACTGCCAGGAGGGAGGGTTCCCCCTGCCCTGCTTGCCTTGTGACTCCTGCCTGTGCTCTAGCAACTGCAAATATACATCAATATGAACTTGGAACAGAATACCATTGGGATCATCGCAATATGATTTAGTTGTCTTCCCTGCCCCAGGGCACCATCTAGCACCAGCCAGGATTGTGATCTGGTGCCTGACACAAAACCTAGTGAGCCTGGGTCCCTCCAACAGAAAGCACTCTCTGCATGTACACAGGGACAAACTAATTAGTTGAAGACCTCCCTGACCATCCTGCTGTACAAGTCATGTGCCCAGTTTCAGGTCTGACAAGGGGAAATAGCCTGTAATCAGTGGAACATGTCCACCTTCACAAATCTTCAAGCCCATAGTACCTCATAGAGGAATAGTGCCGTAGAATTGCACACCACAGAAACAGGCCTTTCGGCCCAACTCGCCCATGCTAACCATGAACCCTATCTATACCAATCCCATTCACCCGTCAGAAGCTCATATCCCTCAACTCCTTTCCTTTCTAAGTTCCTGTACGAATACCTTTTAAACATTATAATTGTATCTGCCTCTAGCACTTATCTTGGCAGTTCATTCCATATACACCCTTTGTTTAAAAACAATGCCTCTAAATTTCATTTAAATATTTCCCCTCTCACCTTAAACCTATTCCTGCTAGTTTTAAACAGCCCTATCCTTGGAATAAAATCTCCGACTATTTACTCTATCTATGGTCCTCATCATACCTTCCAATGCAAATAAACACAACCAATCCAATCTCTCCATATAACTAACACCTGATAAATGAAATGAAATGATTAATGAAAACATTACAGTTTTGTCTGCAGATGATTTTTCGGCAGTATGCACATGGCCGCTGGAAAACTTCTGCTGTTTGTAATCTTTCTTGGGCATCAACACCACAAGAACACAGGTTTTAAATTCATGTAAACCTTTCTACCCTCCTAGATTTGCTAGCCTGTGAGGTTCACCACACTGAGAACAACATCACATTAGCCTTCATTCATTGTACCTGTGATTAATGAAATTCCTTTGCCAAGAAAACCATTATTCCATTGCAAGAATCGTGTTCCATTAAGGAACCTTTCAGATTTTAATCAAATACCTGTATATTCATGAAAGACCCTCTGAGGGAACTGGTTTGATAGATATGTCAGCACTTGCAATTTCCACAGCAATGTAATTGGTAATATGATTCCTCATGAGAATTCCTTTAAGTCCTTGTCTGAATTACAGCCAGTTCTCATGATAATGGGCAATTGCTGAGCCATTTAATTGAACAATATCTGCAGTGACTATGGTTAATACAGTCATCTGATGAAAAGTGATGCTGATAGACTTTGTGCTGGGCAAGACCTTTCGCAATTCTGTGGTGGCATTTGTAATGATTGAAGCACGGAGCCAATGACATTAACATCAGCCAAACCAAATGTAAAAAGTTATATTTTATGATAATTAGAAATGCTAAAGAAGATCACCATCTTCGTGAGTAACCTCACTAACAGATTAAAAACTTCTATTGAATGCTCCATAACAAAGGCTGAGCAGAGGGACAAAAGTGGAAGGAAAACAGTTACAGTGGACTGTTGCACATATTTCTACTAACTCTTGTTGCGAAATGAATCAGATCAAGCAAAGTAATCTGCCTTATGGTGCATTCCACGTGCGGGAGTATTGATTGCTAACACATGAAGCAATCATTTGTTTAGTTTAAAAACATGATTGTAATGATGAATGCAGAACAAGCATGGAGTTGAGGTAGAAACCAGGAACTGGAGTAACTCAACAGGTCAGGCAGCATCCCTGGAAAACATGGATAGGTGATGCTTCGTGTCGGGACCCTTCTTCAGACTTGAAATAGTCTTTACCTCATTTGTCAATGTCCATGCAATGAATGTCTCCTCTGACTTTAACTGGATTAATCAAAGCAAAGATAAAGGATTTTAACCCATGTATTTCTGACAATATATGATACTGAAACTTGTAACGGTAATTATGTATCTCTATTATTGGACATTTAAAAAAACATCAAATATAATCCCTTTCAAAACTGGAAAGGGATTCTTTTTGGAAGAGGAATTCATTACTATAATGATTTCTATGTTGTCTTTGCTTTCCTTAACTTTAGAAATGGTCAAGGATGATATATACAATAAAAGCCATCAATACAAAATGCAGCAATCCATTTTTCACTTTGTTGGCATGGCTACTGGATTCTTGACACCTGATCGAATGAAAGGATTTAAATTAGCACATCAATTTAAATCTAAAAACAAATGAAACACGATTATTAGGATATATAAATAAAGGCCCTGGGGTTTACACTTTGAGATGACTTCACTGTCCCGCTACCATGACACAGTTCCCTTTTCGCAACTGCCAGCAGGTTGCGTTGTTTCAATGATAGGGATAGCAGACCTCCAAGAAGGCTGCTATGATGAGATATTTCACTGGAAGAACTGGATTTCAAACACATTTTCCCTTTATGTTAGAAGTAGAGCTGAGGGCGCTGCCCGAGGGCCAGTAGTGAAAGAAATGCTGACATCCTGAGGGAGAACAACATTTCCAATGAGGTTCACCCAGGGAAATAAGCTGTGCATCTGATGTGACCCAGAATACACACCTACCATTATAGCCTACAGTTCTGTGCTAACCCCCAACAGCTAATTCAGATGTCTGCTCCACAGCCTGCAGAGCTTTCAAAACAGTCAGTGCTCTAATTATATAGAACAGCAGCCCTCTCCTGCCTGGATGGCAAATTGCTCCCAGATGGGGCATTGCTCTTCTAGCGAAGAGCAACCTGCTCTCGGAAGATGTTAACAAGAACTCTCATTGGATATTCCTGAGACACGCAGCACAAATAGCCCCTGGACTATCTTTAATCGGACTTTTCTGGACTATATTGCACTAAACGCTATTCCCTTTATCCTGCATCTGTAGACAGAGGATGGCTTGATGTAATAAAGTCTAGTCTTTTCACTGACTAGATAGCATGCAATAAAAATGGCTCTTCACTGTACCTCGGTAAACGTGACAATAATAAACTAAACTAAATAAACTAACCTAAACAAAACCTTTTACTGATGTCCATCTGGGTATCCTTAGAAGTTGAAACTTGCTCTATTAGTTGCTGTACTGTAGTAGTATCATTGCTGGCTGACGTCAATTATGGACGACTTCCAAAATCAAAATATTGCCTTCCTGGGGAATATGATGTACAATCTTTCAACTCTTGGAAAATATAAACAAGGCTGAAAAACACTCTTGACCTTTCTTATGTACCTGTATCTGTATCCACACTGCCCATTGTAGCCCTGTGTCAACCAATCTAGGGCTCATGTGTCAATTTGTTTTCTGAGATGTTGGTCTGAAAGTGAAATTGAAGAACCTAGTACATTTTAATATTGATTATTTGTATTAACCATAGATACATCTGCTGCATGAATTAAACATAGAAAATAGGTGCACTAGGGGGCCATTTGGTCCTTCGAGCCAGCACTGCCATTCATTGTGACCATGGCTGATCATCCATAATCAGTAACCTGTGCCTGCCTTCTCCCAATATCCCTTGATATCCCAATATTCCGCTAGCCCCTCGAGCTCTATCTAACTCTATTTTAAATTCATCCAGTGAATTGGCTTCTACTGCCTTCTGTGGCAGAGAATTCCACAAATTCACAACTCTCTGGGTGAAAACGTTTTTTCTCATCTCAGTTTTAAATGGCCTCCCCTTTATTCTTAGACTGTGGCTCCTGGTTCTGGACTCTCCCAACACTGGGAACATTTTTCCTGCATCTAGCTTGTCCAGTCCTTTTATAATTTTATATGTTTCTATAAGATCTCCTCTCATCCTTCTAAATTCCAGTGAATACAAGCCCAGTCTTTCCAATCTTTCCTCATATGACAGTCCTGCCATCCCGGGGATTAACCTCGTGAACCTACGCTGCACTCCCTCAATAGGAAGGATGTCCTTCCTCAAATTATGAGACCAAAACTGCACACAATACTCCAGGTGTGGTCTCACCAGGGCCCTGTAAAACTGCAGAAAGATCTCTTTACTACTACACTCAAATCCTCTCTTTATTAAGGCCAACATGCTTTCTTCACTGCCTGCTGTACCTGCATGTTTACTTTCAGTGACTGGTGTACCAGGACACCCAGATCTCATTGCACTTCTCTTTTTCATAATCTGACGCCATTGAGATAATAATCTGCCTCCTTGTTCTTGCCGCCAAAGTGGGTAACCTCATATTTATCTACATTATATTGCATCTGCCATGCATCTGCCCACTCACAACCTGTCCTGGTCACCCTGCAACCCCCTAGCATCCTCTTTGCAGTTCACACTGCCACCCAGCTTTGAGTCATCTGTATATTTGTTATTGTTACTTTGAACCCATCATCTAAATCATTAATATATATTGTAAATAGTTGTGGCCCCAGCACCGAGCCTTGCGGCACTCCACTCGATACTGTCTGCCATGCTGACAGGGACCCGTTTATTCCTGCTCTTTATTTCCTGTCTGCCAACCAATTCTCTATCCATGTCAATACCCTATCCCCAATACCATGTGCTCTAATTTTGCACACTAATCTCCTGTGTGGGACCTTATAAAAGGCTTTCTGGAAGTTCAGATACACTACATCCACTGGCTCTCCTTCATCCATTTTCCTTGTCACATCCTCAAAAAATTCCAGAAGATTAGTTAAGCAGGATTTTCCCTTCATAAATCCAAGTTTGTAATCTTTCAGCTGAAAATGATTCTATAATGTCAATTGCTACAGATTGCACCTTGCCTGTGAAACAGAAAGGTGGGGGCAGATGAAGGAGAGTGATAAAAAATAGTTTCCCCCAAAACAATACCTAGATTGCAACTATTAGCCCATGCGCCTTGATTACACTGCAGACAGTGGTGATTTGGTGTTACTTGAGCAATTCAATGAACAGCTGGAGACTCCTAGACAAATTATGGGGAGAAGGCAAAAGAATGGAATAGATCAACCATGATTGAATGGTAGAGTAGACTTGATGGAACAAATGGCCTAAATCTGCTCCTAGAACATATGAACTTATAAGTGAATGGGTGGATATATTGGGGCAGAGTGGTGGGAGTGGTACCGGAAGGAAGCGTGAAACATTGTGATTATCTAGCCACAAACTGTGTCTGTCCACATTTCACTTCTTAAAGGCACACACCTTGTGGCTTCAATATATGCTGGCAGGTCATCTGACCCGAGGAATGGCACAGTAGTGGAGACTATTGTTTTTAGACCTTCCACTTGAAAGCTCAATAGATGAGGTAGAAATTAGGATAGACTTTGTTTGTATGCAATGGATTGTTCAGATTTTATTGCAGTTGGAAGATGCTAAAATTAAGCAAACAAGTACGGGTGCAACACTTATAGAGGAGATCATGCTGACCATTGGCTATTACTGAAACCATGCCCACTAGTGTAATTGTCATATAAAGAGTTCCATTCCATGTCCAACCTCTCTCAACCACATGCTCTTCCAACTTACAAGGCTGCAGATGGTAGCAACCTGGAGCACTCACTTTCCAAACCATCTCCTGCAGTGCAGTTAGAGATGATGAATAATTCAACAAACAGCAGAGTTGCAGGGTTTCTGTGAGCCAAACTGAAGTAATCAGGCAGAGTACAGGCAATGCAGATGCTAGCTCCTGGGCTAGGGTGAGGGAGAGGGGAAGTGCATAAAAAATAGTAGCAATTCAGCCCCTCGTTCCTGTTCTGTCATCTAATAAGGTCAAGGGTGATCTTTGACAATACCTCCACTTCCCTGTCTTAACCTTAAATTCTTGATTTCCTTCAGAAATCCTTAAAATAATATCCTGTTTATTTGTACAACTGTGGACCTTACAACGATGCAATATCTGATCGATAGTAATCTAGCCTTCTCTTCAGTACAACCAGAAGTCACCCTCACCAGAAATCTGCAGAGGAAGTTCAGACTGCTATTAAACAAGGCTAGACTATACCCATCTGCATAGCAAACATGTGTGGATGCATTGTGCTGAGAGGGTTGCAGGATTTCTTGAGCCTCATATCCTGATTCATCGTAAACACTGGTTTGGATAATAGTCCTAATTTTTTGTATTTCCTTTTGAGTCCTTCATGAAACAAAATGTTATTAATTAGCATAAATTTATTTTACTATCTTACCCCATTTTAAATGGTGCTATTGGGAGATCAGTGAAAATTGTAAAAGAAGTATTTAAGAAGCAAGCACTTCAGGGGTGGTCAAATTTAATGATGTTTATTAATTAGCAAATTTCTTTGTAAATGACGGGCTGATGTTGGAAACCTTGAAGCAAGGTAGAAATATTAATGATTAATACAGAAGCAAAATTATGACTGAAACCTACAAGAGATGCAATATATATGGTGTGATAGAATTTGTGTGTTAACATCCATCTTGCAAATTATTAGATATTGGAAATGGAATCTTGGTGTGTTGGTTGAAGTATACGGAATTAAGTGAGGCCACGTGAAAAGATGAAATAAAATTAGAAATGCACTCGTAAACCAACGCATTAAAAAAAAGAATATCAGACAAACATGTTGCTGTCATAACATGGTGATTTTTTGCATGCTGGTCTCAAAGGATGATTTATTATCATTTGATACAATCACTCAAATCTTTTAAATATATTTTCTACTTGTAAAACAGGCACCATTTCTAATCTGAGAATTATATTCTGCACTCTGTATCTTCCCTTTGCTTAATCAATTGTACTTGAGATTGGCTTGATTATATTTATGTACAGTATTATTTGATTTGTTTGAATAATATTTGGGTAGTAAAACAAAGTATTTCACTATACTTCAACCACATGACAATGATTAACGTAAACCTAAACCTAAACCTAAACAAAGAGTTCTGTTCAAGTATATCAGAAACTAAATGCTTGGATGTTGTTGGAGAATGAACATGATTCTAATGAAATGAGTCAGGACAGATACAAAATTAAGTTTTGTTGAGATGATTAAAGGGAATTGGAAAGGACATGAATTGCTTAAATCTATAAATTAATCACTTTCATTTCAATTGGGGGAAGCAGATGTGTGGTGTCTGTAATTACATGATATTAACATATGACATATGTGCACATGTGCAGTGTAGCTACAGAGCTGAACAAATCAGTTGCATCTGCTTTACAGTCTGACATTCATTACCTGCATGATTCAAATTAAGGAAAGTGTGCGTTCACTCATTGCAGCAAATGGCATAGTTGGGTGAGTTGCACAAAAGCAACCCGAGTAGAAAGTGTTGCCTAGTTTTCTCCTCTCTTTCTCTTCCACATTATACCTCCAACACTTCAGTTGTTTGCTGTATAGCCAAGGGCAAGATCTGTTCCTTCAATACACAGAGGTTGTTCTGCATGTAACAGACTAGCACAAATTCGTGAAGCATGATGCTACAGGGTTTTTCCTGAAGGAGGGGCAGGATGTGATAGCACACTAGATCCACTAACAGAGTTGTCAGCGAAAAAATGCTGTCGCCCCTTGTGGCCACTTGGATATTTCATGATACCTCAAATAGACCAGAATGAAGACTTCCTGTTATCCGGATATTGAGCAATGACTTGCAGGATTTGCTGGCTTGGTAACCACCCAGGTGAATCTTGCCCTCCACCACTCAAGTCGCATGAGCTTCTAATTTTCACCCTACAAAACAGCTAACAATGGCCTGTTTCCTTTATCATCGTTACTTTTTTGCATATCATTCATTGTTCTTTATCTCTCCACATCACCATCTATATCTCTCGTTTCCCTTATCCCTAACCAGTCTGAAGAAGGGTCTCAACCATTCCTTCTCTCCAGAGATGCTGCCTGCTCCACGGTAGATAGTGCAGCTGCCTCATAGATCCAGTTGCTCGGGTTCAATTGTAACTTCTGGCAGTGTTTGTGTGGAGATGTTATGTTCTTTCTGTGACTGTTTGGGTTTCAACAGGTGTGCCAGTTTTTTCCTACAACCCAAATTATGATGGTTTGTAGAAATTCTAGCCGTTGTAAAATAACCCTAGTGTGCAAGGAACCTGCCATTGTTCGGGCCACCTTCTCTCTGTTGACTCAGTCAAAGCATGGACTACTATTTGCTTGGCTAATGTACTGATTATCATATTAGTCACCCTTTATGACCTTAACTTATAATGTACCTTTAATATTTTGAGGCCAACTGCATATTTCTGAAGAAGGATCCGACTAAAAAACGTCATCTATCTATGTTTTCCAAAGATGCTGCCCGACCTGCTGAGTTACTCCAGGACTGTGTGTGTTTTTTTTACATATTTATATGATGGGTCATACTTGAAGTGCTTTAACTTATCTGCCTCCAATGCTAACCAAGCATAAGGTTTCATCTATCAGTCAAAAAGAACAATGCAATCAGAATCAGATCGCTGATACTAATATAATATTTCTCACAGAAAGAAAATTAGATTTGTCTGCATCTGACATGTACTAAAAGTATTTTACTTGAAGCACAGGAAGCATAGGTACTGCCATAAAATAGTAAGATTAAACGAGAACTTACCAGTTTGAAGTTTGATCTTTATTTTATGAGGAGTTACGATGAGCGAATACGTGAAGAAGGCCCGTTCAGCCACACGTGCGTCAATCTTCAAAGATAATAATAACAGTGACTGAAGTATGATAGTAAGATGAAAGAAGACTAGAACTACCAGATGAGCTTAACGAGGGCTGGGAGTGGAGGGCACATATTCCCTCATTGTAACTCCTCATAAAATAAAGATCAAACTTCAAACTGGTAAGTTCTCGTTTAATCTTACTATTTTACTTCGGAGTCACGTGAGTGACTACGTGAAGATTTCAAAGCTCTGTGATTTCATGCTGTGAGAAACAAGTCTACACAACCACAACTGCCTCATTGACAAAATGAGGGAAAACATTCATAATGCATACAGTCATGACATACATTTAAACATGCTTATGCTGTTAAATAAACAATAACAATAGTCACATCTCTTATCCGGATGGAACGTATAACAGCACATAAAATAAATTGAGAATACCTCTGGTCTAGCAACGGGTTATTATAACATGTTTGAAATATTGTTTGTTTGACCACACTAACTGTACTATAGTTGAAATGAAAAAATAAAGATATCAGTGCATAAGGTGGCCAGTTGATTGGCACACAATTTCAGAGCCTGTTCAGAACTCCATCTGGTCTGGCCACTTTCCGAGAGTTTACTCTCGAGAAAGCTAATCTGACTTCTGCCACATACATGTATGGGACAGAACCATCCAGGGATGAGGGTCTGGACTTGGTGGAACGTTATTTGCTTGTTCAAAATGGATCTTCTATCACAGTGCAATTTTCCCTATATCCCTTGATTCCCTTAATATCCAATAATCTATTAACCACTGTTTTGAATTAAATCAATGACAAAACATCTAAAGACATACCAGGTCAAGAATACCAAAGATTATACATTATTTCATTGATTTCAATGTGACATGTCACATGGGATAATAAAGTATCAATCAATCAATATAGCAAAATAAGTGGGAAATTGGGAATGTTCCAAGAGTGGGATAGAATAGTGTGGAAACAGGCTCTTTGACCCAATTTGTTCATGTGGTTCAAGCTGGGCATTCTGGGCTAGTTCTATGTGTGTGCATTTGGCCCACATTCCTCTAAACCCTTCCTATTTACACATCTGTCCAAATGTCTCTTGGAAGTTGTAATTGTATCCATTTTCATAGCTTCTTCTGGCAGCTTATTCCCTCTGAGTAAAAAACGTCCCCCTGAGATCCCTCTTGAATCTCTTTCCTCTTCTTGAGTCTAAGCTATCTAGTTTAAGAATCTCTACTTTATACTTTAGACTGTAGACTTTTAGGCTTTAGAGATACAACACAAAAACAGACCCTTTGACCCACCAAGTCCACGCCGCCCAGCCATACAATAAAATCATCCTACACACTCGAGACAATTTACAATTTTACCGAGTTTCTTTGCAGTGCGGGGGGAAACCAGAGCACCTGGAGAAAACCCATGCGGTCACAGGGAGAACATACCAACTCCGTACAGACAGCACCCGTAGTCAGGATCAAACCCGGGTCCCTGGCGCTGTAAGGCAGCAACTCTACCGTTACACCATCTTGCCGCCCTAATCTGAGGAAAAGACTGTGAATGGTTTGATTGGTTCATTTACCTCAACTGAGTTGAATGTAAGTACAAATCCCCTGCCTTATACAGACATATATAGAATTTGCTTAATTGAAAAAATTGAGTTAAATGGGTTAGCATTTAATGCATTACACAGCTGGTATCAGAGATCTTCTGAAAAGACAAATAGTTTCTGTTTGCATGTAGTTATTCCTTGGGGAGATGGTGATTTATGGTATTCCTTAATCACAGTGCAGTGGGAAGAGTTGCCTTTGTTGTCATTACTTTTGACAGAGTAAGCTGTGCACCACTGCCCACACTACCTGAGGCTGGAAAGCATGTGTGATGGTAACTTCCCTTGTCATTGCCTCCTCTAAGCATTGTTTCTTCCAGTATTGGCCTGTTGGAGTGAGAGTGAGTGGAGGACATTGAAAAGATGGAAATACTTCCATTTGGCATGGAATTTCTACCATTAGATCATAAATGGATATTTAAATGACAATTACAGAGCTGAACAGAATCAGACAACAGTGTGCAGTGCTGGTGTAATGGCCCACTGGCATTTCATGTCCAGAATGTTTAACAACAATATATCTATGCTTGACTCATTCAGATTATAACCTACTGTTCAGGCAGACAAATAACTATTGATTAGGATAATAGAAAATGCCGATCACAAATAATAATTCTACATAACAGAAAGCAGTGGAAGGTTTGATGTTGCATGCTTTTAAACCGAAGACTCAACAGCTGTGATTCACTGATCTTGACATGACCTCTTAAACTCTAATTAAATACGATCTGATTGTGAAATTCTAGTTTGGATTTTGCAGAGATAATGACAGTGCTACTACTGGAGTATGCCATCGTTGCTCCGTGCGAGTGATAACATCTTGTGTGAACGTGTAGCTTAATGTAGAAACCCTTCTGTGATCCGATGTGCCTTTGCAAAAACTTTATGTAATTTTCTCCAGCCCAATCAAGTTCTGGATTGTGGCATGAACAGGTTTTATATGGATGGACTGCACTGCACAGTATCTTCACAGTCAAATATATTTCTGCAGGTCAGGTTGAGTATTTAATGGGCTGGGGATATAATGAGGTCAGAATTGGTGCTTAGCCAAAGCTCTGGCCCTAAAATAACAAGTTTTGTCACTTTTGTAATAAATAAGTGAATTAATTAATACATTAATAATTTAATAAATTAATGTCAAAATAAAATGGATTCAAAAAATGAAATATGATTTTCATTTGATATTCAGCCTAGTTTTAATCATGAGTGCTCTTATTTGACACTCCATTACAGATCCTGTTGCCAAGGATCCTACTGAGCTGACACCCTTGACAACAGCTGGCAATAGGAAAGGGGAATTTCACACCACAGAGATTGAGACCCCTTTGGGGAACACCATATTACAAGGTGCTATCACTCGCAAGAATAGGCCCTTTGGCCCACTGAGTCCATGCCGACTAGCCATCCATTAACACTATCCTACTGGAAGCTAGAACCTTCGTGTTGATGCTGTTTACAGATTCTGGTAAATGTTACACAAATTTGAAGCTGACAATCAAGTTTCAAGAATGGATATGAGGACAGTGATAAACGGATATTATTGTGTGAAGAATGCTGGTTGCACCATTGTGATCCCTAAACTTTGATTTAATGTCACCATGGTAACACTGGATGTGAAATAATGTAATAACTTAGAGAAATTGGTTTTGGTACAAATACAGCTCTTGAAAGTTGCATTTTAACTGGAACTTGCAATTATCATCATGTATCATTCCTTTCTCTCCCTCACTCGCTTGTCCCTTGCATCCTGAACACTGTTGCCTTTCTGGTAATTCATTATCCTACCAGAACTGTGTGAGATATTCTGTCATAGCCCATGGCTTTCCCTCTTAGTTACATATCATGAGTTTTATTTAAAGAAATGTATGAACCATGGTTCCTATGTTTCCAGGTAGAGGCAGAAAATACATACACACATCAATCCATGTAAGTTAACAGCCTAAAAACAATACAAATTGTCTCCTCTGCAAGTTGGCAGCAATAATGATATGGTAAACAATGGAATAAATACACAATTTTCCATGTTGTGCCGGCTCTACAGAGTATAAAATTAGCCAGCCTCTTACTTTCTTTTCAAATGAATGTGAAATGGTCCAGAATAGGATCCATACAATTGTTGATTGGCAGCCCACAACAGTCACACGCCTGCATATGTAGTAACAGGTAATATTATCATTTTCCAATGGATTTTTGGCACAGGCAGAATGTCCTATTCCCAAAATAAACTTGAATAATGAGTATTCAAAGTGCCTACCCGGAAGTACTTTTGGATATTCCTCTGCAGGATTCCAATCATTATGATCAATATTAATCTTAATGAGGAAGCAGTTTGTCCTGACTGACCACAGTTATTTGTTTGTAGTTATATTGAAATGCCACTGACTAATCTGGACAAATCATAAAAGGGACACTGTTGGAAGCTTGGTGCCGGTTTCTTGTAGGCATATGGTGAAAGTGGCACAGAATGGCACAGAAGATCAGCATGTTTGCAATTGTAGGATTTGTGGCACTACTTCCCCTTCATCAGCCATCATGCATGGAATTTGATACTGATCTGTCTTCAGACTGGTGTGTGCACTCAGTTTCTGTGAACTTAATTTTCACCATCCGTCACAATTTCTACCTTTTTGGTTCAATGAAGAATAATAATAAATTACATTTCTTTTGAGACTCCATGGAATTGCTCCATTACTATTCTTCCATCACAAGGGTCCTTATTAACCATTTTCTTCCATTAATGATGGAACTGATTTCCATAACTTATTCAGCTGACATGTTCTTTCTTTCCTGGCGGTAGATGGCACAGTCCAATCCTCCCCCTGGCTGACCAGCTCTGCCCTACAGTCAGAGAATATTGATTACTGTTTCTGTTTTAGTAATCCTGCCAAACAATTCTGCTAAAGTGTCTAAATTTTTACATAGTGGGTCGCAGTTAGGCACTGCCTTTTTAAGATTAAAATTAAATCAACGTACAGTAGTTTGCTTAATTGTGGTACTTCTGACTTCCTATATAATGGATGATTAATGAGAGCAAGCATGGAAAAGAATCCAAAATATATTGCATATATTTTTATATCATATACCATTATATTTATATCATATCTAAAGGAAATGTCAATACAGGTTCATGGCTTTCCCACACTGCCATTTTGCTACACGTTTTCAAATCCAAAAGATTTCAGTCCTTATTTACATGATATTTATTTCTGTTTGTTTCATTGTGTACACTTTGCATCTTTCCTAATGATACTTAATGGTATGTCCAAGAAAATTAGGTGCAAATATTTTGCTTCCATTTCAAGTGATTTAAAACCCATTTGGATCTTATATTTACCAACAGTGGAACATTTTGGTAATTGGTCTTTTTTACAATTTCTGTCTAAAAGGACCACCTGCAATGTTCCTCGTCTCACTTTCTTTTCAAACCATATCCAAGAAGCATCACTGTCTCTGACTGCAGCTGACGTACCCTCCCACTAATCTTGTATTGTGGTTTCATGTCCAGACTACACAGGATAATGCTGAACCAAGGACCACAATGAAAAGATTTTGCAGACTTAATAGATGTCTCTTTCCTGTAAAGCACAGAGAATGAAATGAAGATAAATAAGGATGATTGATCCTGCTGAAGCATTAGGTTAATTTCAGGTTCACTTTTTTTCAAACAATGACTTTATCAATGGTGTCAGTGGATTAAGTCTTTCTAGGTTCAATATCCCCAATCTAAATTACTATCTAATGGCTTTAAATAACTAGGAGAATATTAATGCAATGACATGTAGAGTTCAAGTTAAATATATCTTTGAGTTTGATGCAAGTGTATGTAATTTATGTTATAGAGTCATAGAGTTACATAGCAGGGAAATTGGCCCTTCAGCCCAACTCGTTCATGATGTCTATCTGAGCTAGTCCCATTTGCCTTCATCTGGCCCATATCTTTTTGAACCTTTTTGATCCACGTACTTCTCTAATTGTCTTTTAAACATTTTAATTGTATGGTAGGTCATTGCCATTAATCCACCACATTCGGTACAGGAAATGTTGCTCCTCAGGTCACATAAATCTTTCCCTGCTCACTTTAAACCTATGTTTTAGACTTGCCTACCCTGAAAAAAAATGCTGTGACCATCACTTTATTCACACCCTTCATGATTTTATAAACCTCTATAAGGTCATCCTTCAATCTCTGAGCTCCAGGAAATAAAATGTCCAAACTACCCAACTCTCCTTATAACCCAAGCTCTCCAGTCCAGGTAACAATCTTGTGATTTTTTTCTGCACCCTTTCCAGCTTATTGAATCTTTCCTATAACTGGGTGACCAGAACTGACCACTATACTCCAGATGTGGTCTCACCACCAATGTTGTGCAATTGCAACATGACATCTTACTGTACTTAATTCCTTGACTGATGAAGGCAAACATACCTTCTTCACCATCCTGACCACCTATGTCGCCATTTTCAAGTAACTATGTGCCTTTACCTTTAGGTCTTTCTATACTACAATACACTCCAGATCCCTACCATTTATTGTTTACGTCCTACCCTAGTTAACTAACTAAATACAATACCTCGATCATGTCCAAGTTAAATTCCATCTGCCATTCCTTAGCCCTAGATTTATCAAGATCCTGCTGTATATCATATTGGAAGGGGGGGGGAAGAAGGGGGGGAAGAGGGGGAGGGGAGAGAAGAGGGGGGGAGAAGAGGGGGGGGGGGAGAAGAGGGGGGGGGAGAAGAGGGGAGGGGAGAAGAGGGGGGGGAGAAGA
Organism: Amblyraja radiata; assembly: GCF_010909765.2. Taxonomy (NCBI): domain Eukaryota; kingdom Metazoa; phylum Chordata; class Chondrichthyes; order Rajiformes; family Rajidae; genus Amblyraja; species Amblyraja radiata. The sequence goes on along the minus strand of NC_045966.1, from coordinate 34,983,171 downwards.
GGGGGGGGAAGAGGGGGGGAAGAGGGGGGGAGGGGAAGAGGGGGGGAGGGAAAGAGGGGGGGAGAGGGGGGGAAGAGGGGGAGGTGAGGGGGGGGGGGAGAAGAGGGGGGGGTGGAAGAGGTGGGGGGAAAGAGGGGGAGGGGAGGAAGGGGTAGAGACAACTTTTCAGAAGCCAGACAACTTTTAAGAAGCCAGAGATACACGGCTGTGAAATTCGGCGGTCATTTAACATTACCGGTCAGTTATCCTTGGTTCTGAAAACTACTGATTATGTTTTTTTCCCCAATGAAATTCACCGGTCAGCACCGGCTGCAGCCTACAAGAACCTCCGAGAACTTTTGACCTTCTGGCAACCCACTAGGACCTCCTTGTGACCCACCTACGGCCCGAGAATTCTCGCTACTCTCCATGGCAGCTTAATTCTAGTCGCCGCTAATTTTTCAACATGTTGAAAAATTCTCAGCGACCATAATGGGGCCACGACTAGTTCCCAGAATGGTGGCAACTCCTCACGACCATGAAGGCGACTCCCCGGCAACCACCCGCGAACATGTGGCAACTGCATAGTCTCCTGCAGTCGCCTAAAAAGTCGCCTAAGTGGGACAGACCCATAAGGCTCTTGGTCATACCTTTAACAACAATAAACAAAATCATCAAATTGTTAGAAATGCAAGCTGATAATGGTGTGGCGATGAAAACTGGCAACTACAATTTTGGAGACCTGTGGTTAAAAGTTTATCTCCTTAATGAAGGATTGAGAAAGGAACATTTTACCCCAGGCAACATCCCAGTGAATCTGCTCTCCACCTTCTCACTTCTGCTAATTGTTGTAACTCTCTGGCACTAATAAATTCACAACTTTTTTTTTCAACTCAAGTCATCAGGTCAAGTCAAGTTAAGTTTATTGCCTTATGGACAAATATTTCAAAGAGCAATGCTAGTATCAAGACATCCACAGAATTGTTAAATGTCTATCTATCCCCAACATAAATGTTGGAGATAACAAGCGAGAAATTAACATTGTATTAAGGAAATACTTTACAGTTTCAACTCCCCCAGTTATAATCATGAGTTGCAGAAATGAACATTTTTAAATGCATAGGCAACATTTCTGGTTGAGATCCTTCTTCAGACTGAGAGTCAGGGGAGAGGGAAACTAGAGGTATTAAAAGGTTCAGACCTCTGATTTATTCCTTTTTTATTATTCCTTCACCTTTTCCTTTTCTCCAGTGATGCTGTCTGACCCGATGAGTCACTCCAGCATTTTGTGTCTATCTCCAGTGTAAACCAGCATCTGCAGTTCCTTCTTATACATCTTTAAATGCATGTTTGCTCCAAATTTGTGGATGTATTGGCATAAGGTAATTGTGTAATAGCAAAAACCTCCAGCAATTTGTGCATTTTTGCAGTTCACGTGATATTTCTTCATTGCTGCGATTTGTTGGGCAATTTACAGATTAATAATGGCATGCACATAAACCTTGCTGGTATTTTGTTAGGAAAATCATGGCCATTAAATTTCTGGATCACATTTAAGATAGTTGTGTCACAAGACATCTTCTCAAACTGGGTGTTCTGAATGGCTGTGTCTAATAATCACTTTGCTTGCTAAATTTACTTTGAGTTTTATTTAATTGGTGATATGTCCCCAGTGACTCTGTCAAGTTATTTTGTACTCTCCAAGTCAACAAGGCTTCTAATCACAGCATGTCTTAAACATGCACAATACACCACTGGAATGCAACTCTATGTTAACAAGGCAAAGGCCTGAAGGTCAAATGTTAGAAGAAGAATTTAAAGATATTAGTGGCCCTTAAAATAAGGAAGGATAATATCAAATACGTCAGAAATGGCAAAAAAAAATGATTATGCTGCAATAAAATGTATGCTTAATTTCAGTCCACACATTTGGAATAAAAATTCAGGCGCTCGATATTTGACACATTTCTTCCTTCTGTGCTGCTGAGTTATGCTTGGAAATGTTCCAGTAACTACCCATTAAAATTTGTCAAGAGCACAAAAGTCAGATCCATAGCAAGAGATTGTGGAACATGAGTGTTTTTATCAGTATTGTTGCATTGCTATGATTATACATTGGTAAGAATGTAAGTGCCCACATAGCTGCCACCCACAGGAAATGTGCAATTAATTAATTTCTGCAGTTGTGGCAATGAATATATAAGGTGAACTTTTGCACTCTTCAGTTCTTCAAATCTGGTAAAGTTTATTTGGAGTTGGTGTGGAAAGGTGCTGAAGGACTTCGAACCGATTTAAATACTTCTGCACAAATATTTGTCCCCAGATGTGGGTACAGGGGAGCACATTTTCTCTAGATTATATTGTCTGGAGTCTGAAAAAAGACAAAAAGCTGAGAGAAGGGAAGAAGGGGAAGAGGGTCCATACTTGTTCAGGATCTTCAGGGAAAATTCTCCAATGTGAACTAGAGTAAGGAGCTATGAGTGAGGGATCCTCATTAAAATCTGCCTCATGCAGCAACCATAATGCCAATTGTGTATAGTATGGCATTGCCAAGGGTATGGACAGGTTTATTAATGTTGTCAAGGCATTATTGGCAATGAATCCTTGTGTTGAACCACTTCCTTTCTGAACTGGAGATGCAGCAGCACTAATAGTAGGGCTGCTGCTTCACAGTTCTGGTGACCCAGGTTCAATCCTGACATATGCTGCTGTCTGTGTGGAGCTTGCATTCTCTCTATGACCACGTGAATGCTCTGCTTTCCTTCCATATCCCACAAAATGTTCAAGTTTGTAGATTTATTGACCGTTATGAATTTCTCCCAGCGCAGGCAAAACGTAGAATCTGGGAGAGATGATGGGAATGTAGGGAGAATAAAATAAATTAATGTAGATAAATGAAAAAATGTGTGCTTGATGTACAGCATTACTTTGGGGAGGCTGGATGGCCTGTTTCTGTTTTAACTCTCAATTACTCTGTCACTCTATTTTTAGCACGTCACAGCTTGAAGTCCACAGTTGCACAAGGGAAAACATTATTTCTATTTTTTGTCAGATACTCAGAAATGTTCCATCAGCAGGCTATTAATGTGCTCTGCTGCACCATGCCTAGATTTAAAAGGTCAGCAGAGACGGGTGGCTAGCAAGAGCCACATCTAACTCCCTCTTAAATATAGCCAATGAACTGGCCTCAACTACCTTCTGTGGCAGAGAATTCCAGAGATTCACCACTCTCTGTGTAGGGTGGAAGGTGAGGACTAGGGGGACTCTGCCCTTGTATCTGTATCTGTATATTTGTTGATGAGATCACACTTGGAGTATTGTGTGAATTTCTGGTTCCCTAGCCACTGTACTCCCATGTTATTCCCTCCACACACCCATCAAATCCCGAGATGATAACACTAACCTGCACATTAGAGACATTACAACTCTTTGAGATGTGGGAGGAAGCTACCATATCTGGAAAGAACGCACTGAGTAACAGGGGGAATGTGCAAATTCCACACAGAAAGCACCTGAGTCATTGAACCTGTGAGGCAGTGGCTACCAGTTACAGCACTGTCCATGGGGCAATATCAAAGGATTTTATGTCTAAAATTACTTTGACGATATTCTTAAAGGGGAAGTGGATGAGAAAATCGAAACTCCTAATTAAGATTTATGGGAATTACATAAGTGCAGAAATTGAGGAGTGGATGATTATAAATTCTATGCAGATGTTCAAGAAGTGATGAGATGTAAATAAGGTATAAATGGTCAAGACCCTTAAATGACAACTTCACGTGACCTCTACATTTGTTTTTTGACTGATTACCTGAGAGTCTTGACTTCCTGTTACTAGCTAGAGATGCATCCACAAGAACAATGGCCCAGTGCTATTCTAATTTCACTTTCCACCACAAACTAGGTGCACAGGAAGGTAAAAAGCCAAGGATGGTTGGACCAGAGGGACACATGGAGGAGGTCCAGTGTTCCATGAACCTTAGGGAAGCCTGGTTCTGAGCAGGTCCACAGGCCAACCCCCAACACCCAAGGGTGGCACGGTGGCGCAGCGGTAGGGTTGCTGCTTTACAGCGTCTGAGACCCAGGTTCGATCCTGACTACGGGTTCTGTTTGTACGGAGTTTGTACGTTCTCCCCATGACCAGCATGGGCTTTCTCTGACATCTCTGGTTTCCTCCCACACTCCAAAGATGAACAGGTTTGTAGGTTAATTGGCTTGATATAATTGTAAATTGTCCCTAGTGTGTGTAGGGTAGTGTTAATCTGTGGGGATCGCTGGTAGGTGCGAACACGGTGAGCCGAAGGGCCTGTTTCCACACTGTATCTCTAAACTAAACTAAAACTAAACCTGCTACTCTCTGGTCATGGAAGGGATGAATCCCACTCTTCATGAGTATTGAGCTGCATGAAACTGCTTAATATTCATTTGTAGGTACCACCACATATCCAAACACAAGCACATGGCTTGAGCTCTGTCGTCACTGCCTTGGAGGTCAACAGTATGTAGATGCATTTTTGTTTGGACAGGGGAGGAAAAAGAATGGTTCTCAAGAACTTTTGAGATTATGGTCCTTCATCTAAAACACCTGCTCTCCTTCTTTAGCCTGCTCTTTGGAGGGTAGGAGGCAGAGGGATGACCATGTAGACGTTTTTTTTTATTATGAGAGGCAGATAGGGTGAATACCCGAAGTGTATTCCCAAGACCAGTGGAGTCTAAAGCTAGAGACCATAGGTTCAAGGCGATATGGAAAAGATTTAATAGGGGAGCCAAGGGACAGGAACTTGAGGCAACTTTTTTCACACAGAGGGTCGCGCGTATGTGGAAGGTGCCTTCAGCAGATGTGGTAATTGTTACATTTAAAATACACTTACTTGCACATATACATGGATAAGAACGTTTTGGAGGTATATGGGTCAGATGCAAGTAAGTCGGATTGACTTGGTTAGGCAATGTTGTTGGCATGGACAAGAATGATCAAGAGGCCTGTTTCCATGCTGTGTAGCTCTATGACTCTCTTTCTCTAAATCAGGAATCAAATGATGGTCCATCCCATTACATAGCCTTCAGCCCTTGTCTCCATTGTTCAGACCTGCTGTCATCTGCATGGATCACAAAGAAAGCAAATTGATAAGTACATTAGTGAATCAAATGCAAAAGTAATGGGGAGTTGCATGTGAATTCATGCCATCCTGTATGTTTGGGTCCATCACATAGAACTGCATATTCAGAAGATATACTGTCCACTATGTTCCAATTGTGTTAAATGATTATATGTATACTGCATTTCAGTGGAGTAATACAGTATGTAAAACAAAAGTCATTTCCAGGCCACTCTCCCTAATTTATGAATAATGTATTAAATCAAAGTTGTTTCCACCCATGCAGGTGGACAAATCCAATCCCTGGATTAGTGGAGTGATTACTCTAATCTACTGATTTATATTTATTTCATGTTAAATCCCTCCATCAGATTTTATCTCTCTTACTTAATGCTATTGTAAGGAATATAAATTTCCCTGTTTTCTAAAGACTCTTCTCCCCGGTGTCGTCCCAGTGAATCTCTTCCTGACCTTGATGTCTTTAATGTGAAAACACAAATCTAACTGCAGCCAAATCAATAGACATAGCTTTACTCAGTAATACCTTGGCTGGGCTTCCACCTCCTAAAATTCTGAATCCACTGTGATTTCTTTTAATGGTTGCATCAAATTAAAATGAATGTTTAAATCCATTTGTTCTGTTTTCTCTAATCCTTTTACAGGTTCAGAATTATTATTTTTCCTGTCACTTTTGCTCGATTGGAATAACCCTTCTGTATTTTGCCTAGCTAATGATTTTGGAATCTCTTTGCCTTCCATCAGCATGCCGAGATGGTCAATCAGATGGAAGAAACCATGCCAGAGTTCAATACTTTTCCACTTTGAGTTCAACTGTGCCATTTTGAGTGACAACTCGTTTACTCAAAACTATTCTATCTAATCGGTTCAACAATGCTCATATCTGCGCAGTCCCACAGTCATCGTCCTTTGTGAAACCTAAGACAGAAATTAATCTAGTATTTCAATCTTTCCTCTATGTTGCAAAGCATGTGGTTAATTTTTAATTTCCATTTTGGTCATACCTCAGTCTAATTATCCTGCTATATTGATGCACTTGTAAATGAATAACATGCTGAATAACATGAGATAATTTTTCAAGGCAAATATTTAAAAAAAAATTGTTGCTACTACATAGCGTTGGTGATTTAGTCAACCAGAGTTAGCAATTTGTTCGCAATTCCCTCTACATGAGGTCCTCAGAGAGCTTAGAAACATAGAAACATAGAAAATAAGTGCAGGAGGAGGCCATTTGGCCCTTCGAGCCTGCACTGCCATTCTAGCGATCATGGCTGATCGTCCCCTATCAATAACCCGTGCCTGCCTTCTCCCCATATCCTTTGACTCCACGCACCCCTAGAGCTCTATCTAACTCTCTCTTAAATCCATCCAGTGACTTGGCCTCCACTGCCCTCTGTGGCAGGTAATTCCATAAATTCTCAACTCTCTGCGTGAAAAAGGTTTTTCTCACCTCAGTGAATACAAGCCTAGTCTTTTCAATCTTTCCTCATATGACTGTCCCGCCATCCCAGGGATCAATCTTGTGAACCGACGCTGCACTGCCTCAATCACAAGGAGGTCCTTCCTCAAATTAGGAGACCAAAACTGTACACGATACTCCAGATGTGGTCTCACCAGAGCCCTATACAACTGCAGAAGAACCTCTTTAGTCCTCTACTGAAATCCTCTTGTTATGAAGGCCAACATTCCATTAGCTTTCTTCACTGCCTGCTGTACCTGTAAGGCAACTTTCAGTGATCGGTGTACAAGGACGCCCAGGTCTCGCTGCACCTTCCCCTTACCTAACCTAAGCCCATTGAGATAATAACCTGCCCCCTTGTTTTTGCCGCAAAAATGGATAACCTCACATTTATCTATAATATACTGCATCTGCCACGCATCTGCCCGCTCACTCAACCTGTCCAGGTCACCCTGCAACCTCCTAACATCCTCTTCCTAGTTCACACTGCCACCCTGCTTTGTGTCATCCGCAAACTTGCTAGTGTTTCTCCTAATTCCCTCTTCCAAATCATTAATATATATGGTAAACAGTTGCGGCCCCAACACCGAGCCTTGCGGCACTTCACTCGCCACTGCCTGCCATTCTGAAAAAGACCCGTTCACTCCTACTCTTTGCTTCCGGTCTGCCAACCAATTTTCTATCCATATCAACACCCTACCCCAAATACCATGTGCTCTAATTTTAGTCACCAGTCTCCCGTGCGGGACCTTATGAAAGGCTTTCTGCAAGTCTAGAATACACTACATCCACTGGCACCCCTTCATCCATTTTACTTATCACATCCTCAAAAAATTCCAGAAGATTAGTCAAGCATGATTTCCCTTTCATAAATCCGTTTACTTGGATTAATCCTTTTACTGCTATCCAAATGCCCCATTATTACCTCTTTAATAATTGACTCCAGCATCTTTCCCACAACCGGTCAGGCTAACTGGTCTGTAATTCCCCGTTTTCTCTCTCGCTCCTTTCTTGAAAAGTGGGATAACATTAGCTATCCTCCAATCCACAGGAACTGTTCCTGAATCTATTGAACATTGGAATATGATCACCAATGCGTCCACTATTTCTAGAGCCACCTCCCTGAGGACCCTGGGATGCAGACCATCAGGCCCAGGGGATTTATCATCCTTCAGTCCCATTAGGCTACCCAATACTATTTCTCGCCTAATGAAAATTTCTTTCAGTTCCTCTACCCCCTTAGATCATCTGTCCTCCAGTAAATCTGGGAGATTGTTTGTGTCTTCCTTAGTGAAGACAGATCCGAAGTACCTATTCAACTCTACTGCCATTTCCTTGTTGCCCATAATAATTTCACCCGTGTCTGCCTTCAAGGGACCCACATTTGACTTTGCTACTCTTTTTCCCTGAACATATCTAAAGAAGCTTTTGCTGTCCTTCTTTATATTCCTGGCCAGCTTCCCTTCGTACTTCATCTTTTCAGCCCGTATTGCCCATTTTGTTTCCTTCTGTTGTCCTATGAAAGTGTCCCAATCCTCTGGCTTTCGGCTACTCTTTGCCGTGTTATACATCTTTTCTTTTAGTTTTATTCTATCCCTAACTTCTCTTGTCAGCCATGGTTGCCTCCTACTCCCCTTAGAATCTTTCTTCCTTTTTGGAATGAAATGATACTGCGTCTTCCGGATTATGCCCAGAAATTCCTGCCATTGCTGTTCCACCATCATTCCTGCTAGGATCCCTTTCCAGTCTACCTTGGCCAGCTCCCCTCTCATGCCTTCATAGTCCCCTTTGTTCAACTGCATCACTGACACTTCCGATTTAACATTCTCCTTCTCAAATTGCAGATTAAAACTAATCATATTATGATCACTACCTCCAAGCGGTTCCTTTACCTCAAGTTCTCTTATCATATCTCGTTCATTGGACAACACTAAATCCAGAATTGCCTTTTCTCTGGTCGGTTCCATTACAAGCTGCTCTCAGAATCCATCTCGGAAGCATTCTACAAACTCTCTTTCTTGGGGTCCTGAACCAACCTGATTTTACCAGTCCTCCTGCATATTGAAATCCCCATCACCATAGTGGCATTACCTTTGTTACATGCCAGTTTTAACTCCTGCTGCACCTGAGACCCTTCATCCGGGCTACTATTTGGGGGTCTGTAAATAACACCAATTAGTGTCTTCTTGCCTTTACAATTCCTCAATTCAATCCACAGTGACTCTACCTCGTCAGTCCCTATGTCTTCCCTCGCAAGGGACTGAATTCCATCCCTCACCAGCAGAGCTACCCCCCCCCCCCCTCCTCTGCGCACCTGCCTGTCCTTTCTATAGGATGTATAACCCTGAATATTAAGTTCCCAGGCCCAAACCTCCTGCAGCCATGTCTCAGTAATCCCCACAATGTCATATCTACCAACCTCTAACTGAGCCTCAAGCTCATCTACTTTACTTCTTATACTTCGCGCATTCATATATAATACTTTTAATTCCTTACGCATCTCACCTTTCACATCGATCCCTATTACACTTGGCCATACTCTCCTATCCCTTTGTGAGCTTGCTTTCCTGTTAATTCTGGGGTCATTAACTATCCCTTTACTCTCTTTCCCTTTAACTCCATCCTCGACTATATCATTTGACACCCCACCCCCCTTATTCTGTTTAAAACCACCCGTGTAGCAGTGGCAAACCTGCCTGCCAGAATGCTGGTCCCCCACCTGTTAAGATGCAATCCATCCCTTTTGTACAGTTCCCCCTTACTCCAAAACTTCATGCTTGGATTATGATCACTACCTCCAAGCGATTCCTTTACCTCGAGTTCTCTTATCATATCTGGTTCATTGGACAACACTAAATCCAGAATTGCCTTTTCTCTGGTCGGCTCCATTACAAGCTGCTCTAAGAATCCATCTCGGAGGCATTCTACACTCTCTCTTTATTGGGGTCCTGAACCAACCTGATTTTCCCAGTCTACCTGCATATTGAAATCCCCTATCACCACAGTGGCATTACCTTTGTTACACTTCCTGCAATTCATGCTAATTCTCACAGCTAGACCCACAAGCCAAATGCCCTAACCATCTGAGTCTGAAGAAGGGTTTCGGCCCGAAACGTCGCCTATTTCCTTCGCTCCATAGATGCTGCTGCACCCGCTTAGTTTCCCCAGCAATTTTGTGTACCTGTCCTAACCATCTCTTTGAACAGTGGTAAGAAGGGACAATGGTAATAGTCCCCAGAAGGGACATTGAGTGCAAAGTATACAGTAGCTTGTCTATCTTGGTTACGTGTAGTGGAGGATTTGATGGGATTTTTACACACGTTGAGGGAAATTTGGAGATACATTATCAAGATTGTTCCTTCTTACCAATGTGCTGGAAGTCATATTTAGTCAGATTGTTAACTCCAGCATATGCTACCTTGCAGAAAAAAGCCTTAAGTGTGAGAAGTAATTATCAATCAGCCCTTAAATTCCTGAACTGCTGTTCTTGACTCCTTTATTCTTGAGCATTCTTGAAGGTAAGATGAATTGTAGTCCATGGCCTCATCTTGACCATTGATGGTATCAAAATTATTTACTTTATTCCATATTTTATTTCCTTCATACGTTATGCACAAATTAATTGTACTTTTGGAAGTGTAACTTTAATTCTAAACTCTGTTTTTTTTAAATTTGTTCAAGTTTTGCATACACTTTTGCTTATTGTTGCAATACAGCCAGTCTGTAATGTATTCATCTTCTGTTTAAACAATTCTCACAACTTATGCATCATTTTAAATCATGCCACATTTTCATTGGCACAATATCCTACCAGTTGATCCAGACTAATTCCCCTACTCTCTCATTGAGCTTGGCCCATTTCCATTTTGGTACATTTATCTTGACAGTTCTTTCTACTTTGCAAATTTTGTAATTATAACACTTATAATACTTAGAGGTAGATAATGCCTTTGGGGCCAACAAGCTTGTCTTTTTGATAGCTGTCTGCTCTCTGAACCTCCCTTTTTAATCCTTCTCTTGTGCAAAATATAAGTAATTACCTCAGCTAATTATTTATACCGTCCCCTTTAATGAATCTCACTCTGTACTGGTGTTGCTTCTTGGCTGTGCTGCTGCCCCCTTTATTGCAATGAGGCAATCCTATCTTAGTAACTGAGACAGTCAACTTTTTGCTCACCTTATATTTTGATCCAGTGACTACTGTAAAATGCCCTTGACTGATGTTGACCCTGTTACTTTACAACTTATCGTTTCCATCTCAGATGGAGGGGCATTCGGTGAATTGGAGAGGTCGTCAATACCGATTCAGATGCCAAATGATTTCCAATGCTGAGTTCCCAATATAAATCTTTAACCATATAACCATATAACAATTACAGCACGGAAACAGGCCATCTCGACCCTTCTAGTCCGTGCCGAACACGTATTCTCCCCTAGTCCCATATACCTGCGCTCAGACCATAACCCTCCATTCCTTTCCCGTCCATATAACTATCCAATTTATTTTTAAATGATAAAAACGAACCTGCCTCCACGACCTTCCCTGGAAGCTCATTCCACACAGCCACCACTCTCTGAGTAAAGAAGTTCCCCCTCATGTTACCCCTAAACTTCTGTCCCTTAATTCTCAAGTCATGTCCCCTTGTTTGAATCTTCCCTACTCTCAGTGGGAACAGCTTATCCACGTCAACTCTGTCTATCCCTCTCATCATTTTAAAGACCTCTATCAAGTCCCCCCTTAACCTTCTGCGCTCCAAAGAATAAAGCCCTAACTTGTTCAACCTTTCTCTGTAACTTAGTTGCTGAAACCCAGGCAACATTCTAGTAAATCTCCTCTGTACTCTCTCTATTTTGTTGACATCCTTCCTATAATTAGGCGACCAAAATTGTACCCCATACTCCAGAATTGGCCTCACCAATGCCTTGTACAATTTTAACATTACATCCCAACTTCTATACTCAATGCTCTGATTTATAAAGGCCAGCACACCAAAAGCTTTCTTTACCACCCTATCTACATGAGATTCCACTTTCAGGGAACTGTGCACAGTTATTCCCAGATCCCTCTGTTCACCTGCATTCTTCAATTCCCTACCATTTACCATGTACGTCCTATTTTGATTTGTCCTGCCAAGATGTAGCACCTCACACTTATCAGCATTAAACTCCATCTGCCATCTTTTAGACCACTCTTCCAACTGGCATAAATCTCTCTGTAGACTTTGAAAATCTACTTCATTATCCACAACCCCACCTATCTTAGTATCATCTGCATACTTACTAATCCAATTTACCACACCATCATCCAGATCATTGATGTACATGACAAACAACAGTGGACCCAACACAGATCCCTGTGGCACCCCACTAGTCACTGGCCTCCAACCTGACAAACAACCATCCACCATTACTCTCTGGCATCTCCCATTCAGCCACTGTTGAATCCATCTTGCTACTCCACCATTAATACCCAACCATTGAACCTTCTTAACCAACCTTCCATGAGGAACCTTGTCAAAGGCCTTACTGAAGTCCATATATACAACATCCACTGCTTTACCCTCATCAATTTCCCGAGTAACCTCTTCAAAAAATTCAAGAAGATTAGTCAAACATGACCTTCCAGGCACAAATCCATGTTGACTGTTCCTAATCAGACCCTGTTTATCCAGATGCTTATATATATTATCTCTAAGTATCCTTTCCATTAATTTGCCCACCACTGACGTCAAACTAACAGGTCTATAATTGCTAGGTTTACTCTTAGACCCCTTTTTAAACAATGGAACAACATGCGCAGTACGCCAATCCTCCGGCACTATTCCCGTTTCTAATGACATTTGAAATATTTCTGTCATAACCCCTGCTATTTCTACACTAACTTCCCTCAATGTCCTAGGGAATATCCTATCCGGACCTGGAGATGTAACCACTTTTATATTTCTCAAAAGTGTCAGTACTTCTTCTTCTTTGAATCTCATAGTTTCCATAGCTACTCTACTTGTTTCCCTTACCTCACATAATTCAATATCCTTCTCCTTGGTGAATACCGAAGAAAAGAAATTGTTTAATATCTCCCCCATCTCTTTTGGCTCTGCAGATAGCTGTCCACTCTGACTCTCTAATGGACCAATTTTATCCCTCGTTATCCTTTTGCTATTAATATAGCTGTAGAAACCCTTTGGGTTTACTTTCACCTTACTTGATTCTTTTTACATTCTTTATACTCCTCAAGCACCTCATTTACTCCATGCTGCCTATAATTATTGTAGATCTCCCTCTTTTTCCGAAACAAGTGTCCAATTTCCCTTGAAAACCATGGCTCTTTCCGATTTTTACTATTTCCTTTCAACCGAACAGGGACATAAAGATTCTGCACTCTTAAAATTTCACCTTTATATGTACTCCATTTCTCTTCCACATCTTTCCCATAAAACAAAATGTCCCAATTTACTCCTTTTAAATCCTTTCGCATCTCCTCAAAGTTAGCCTTTCTCCAATCAAAAATCAAAACCTTAGGTCCGGTTCTGACCCTCTCCATAATTATATTGAAACTAATGGTATTGTGATCACTGGTCCCGAACTGTTCCCCAACGCATACCTCTGCCACCTGACCCGTCTCATTTCCTAACAGGAGGTCCAGCACCGCTCCTTCTCTAGTAGGTACTTCTATGTATTGCTGCAAAAAACTATCCTGCACACATTTTACAAACTCCAACCCATCCAGCCCATTTACAGAATGTGTTTCCCAGTCTATGTGTGGAAAATTGAAATCTCCCACAATCACTACCTTGTGCTTACTACTAATATCTGCAATCTCCTTACATATTTGCTCTTCCAATTCTCGCTCCCCATTTGGCGGTCTATAATACACCCCTATAAGTGTTGCTACCCCTTTCCCATTTCTCAGTTCCACCCAAATAGCCTCCCTAGACGAGCCCTCTAATCTATCCTGCCAAAGCACTGCTGTAATATCTTCCCTGATAAGCAATGCAACACCTCCACCTCTTGCCCCTCCAATTCTATCACACCTGAAGCAACGAAATCCTGGAATATTTAGTTTCCAATCACAGCCCTCCTGCAACCATGTTTCACTGATCGCCACAACATCATACTTCCAGGTGTCAATCCAGGCTCTGAGTTCATCCACCTTTCTTACAATGCTCCTAGCATTAAAATATACACATTTAAGAAACCCACCCTCTCTTATTCTCTGTTTATTGTCTTTTTCTTCTCTCCCCTACATTTTGGGTCAGAGTGCTTGATCCCACAAAGCTTGATGCATCAATGCTCTAAAAGGTATTCACATTTTCCATGATGCTATTACTTAATTTAACTTATTTTCAATATTGCCAGCACAAATATTCACACAGCCAAGTTTTAGCATTTAATGGAAAAATATATGTGTGTATAGATTTATATATACATTTGTAGGAGCATAAAATTAGCAACATATCTTTACCGTCCTTTGCCCATATTAATAAAATTACTCTTAAGTAGAATTCTTGTTCATTTCAGTTTACCTTAGTTTTCATTATTGGAAACCGAAGCACTGTGGCTTTTACAGGTAATTCAACAACCTGATGCTATCACACATGGCTGGAATAGATGCTCAGTGGAAGACACCAGCTGCTGTAGTCTTCAGTGACGTGTGTTAAAAATATGTTGCAGTGGCAGTTCTTTCAAATTCCAAGTGCAGTATGAGTGCAGCCAAAGTTCATTAAGTTTATATAAGAAAGCATCCACTTGGCTATAGTAGGTAAATGGTTGCTGTTTCATCTTGCCCACTTTGTTTCCGAATTTGTTCATTATAAAATGGTTGTGTCTGGCCTTTTGCAAAGAGATCTTTACCCTCCTGGTCATATGTTTAGGTATGTTTTTTGTTTCTTTTCACAGATATGTGAAAAGAAAGAGATTAGTTAAAACAAATGTAGGTCCCTTGCAGTCAGAAACAGGTGAGTTGATCATGGGGAACAAGGATATGGCGGACCAATTGAATAACTACTTTGGTTCCGTCTTCACTAAGGAAGACATAAATAATCTGCCGGAAATAGCAGGGGACCGCGGGTCAAAGGAGTTGGAGGAATTGAGTGAAATCCAGGTTAGCCGGGAAGTGGTGTTGGGTAAATTAAATGGATTAAAGGCCGATAAATCCCCAGGGCCAGATAGGCTGCATCCCAGAGTACTTAAGGAAGTAGCTCCAGAAATAGTAGATGCATTAGTAATAATCTTTCAAAACTCTTTAGATTCTGGAGTAGTTCCTGAGGATTGGCGGGTAGCAAACGTAACCCCACTTTTTAAGAAGGGAGGGAGAGAGAAAATGGGGAATTACAGACCAGTTAGTCTAACATCGGTAGTGGGGAAACTGCTAGAGTCAGTTATTAAAGATGGGATAGCAGCACATTTGGAAAGTGGTGAAATCATTGGACAAAGTCAGCATGGATTTACAAAAGGTAAATCATGTCTGACGAATCTTATAGAATTTTTCGAGGATGTAACTAGTAGCGTGGATAGGGGAGAACCAGTGGATGTGGTGTATCTGGACTTCCAGAAGGCTTTCGACAAGGTCCCACATAAGAGATTAGTTTACAAACTTAAAGCACATGGCATTGGGGGTTCAGTATTGATGTGGATAGAGAACTGGCTGGCAAACAGGAAGCAAAGAGTAGGAGTAAACAGATCCTTTTCACAATGGCAGGCAGTGACTAGTGGGGTACCGCAAGGCTCAGTGCTGGGACCCCAGCTATTTACAATATATATTAATGATCTGGATGAGGGAATTGAAGGCAATATCTCCAAGTTTGCAGATGACACTAAGCTGGGGGGCAGTGTTAGCTGTGAGGAGGATGCTAGGAGACTGCAAGGTGACTTGGATAGGCTGGGTGAGTGGGAAAATGTTTGGCAGATGCAGTATAATGTGGATACATGTGAGGTTATCCATTTTGGTGGCAAAAACAGGAAAGCAGACTATTATCTAAATGGTGGCCGACTAGGAAAATGGGAGATGCAGCGAGACCTGGGTGTCATGGTACACCAGTCATTGAAAGTGGGCATGCAGGTGCAGCAGGCAGTGAAGAAAGCGAATGGTATGTTAGCTTTCATAGCAAAAGGATTTGAGTATAGGAGCCGGGAGGTTCTACTGCAGTTGTACAGAGTCTTGGTGAGACCACACCTGGAGTATTGCGTACAGTTTTGGTCTCCAAATCTGAGGAAGGACATTATTGCCATAGAGGGAGTGCAGAGAAGGTTCACCAGACTGATTCCTGGGATGTCAGGACTGTCTTATGAAGAAAGACTGGATAGACTTGGTTTATACTCTCTAGAATTTAGGAGATTGAGAGGGAATCTTATAGAAACTTACAAAATTCTTAAGGGGTTGGACAGGCTAGATGCAGGAAGATTGCTCCCGATGTTGGGGAAGTCTAGGACAAGGGGTCACAGCTTAAGGATAAGGGGGTAATCCTTTAAAACCGAGATGAGAAGAACTTTTTTCACACAGAGAGTGGTGAATCTCTGGAACTCCCTGCCACAGAGGGTAGTCGAGGCCAGTTCGTTGGCTATATTTAAGAGGGAGTTAGATGTGGCCCTTGTGGCTAAGGGGATCAGAGGGTATGGAGAGAAGGCAGGTACGGGATACTGAGTTGGATGATCAGCCATGATCATATTGAATGGCGGTGCAGGCTCGAAGGGCCGAATGGCCTACTCCTGCACCTAATTTCTATGTTTCTATGTTTCTATGTTTAGAATTCATTTTGATTTTTCCCTTTTCTTTCCCCTTCAACCAGAAGTGCAATTTTTATGAAGTGCTGAAACGTGGTAGTGGAGTGGGGGCCAGAAAGCCTTCCAGGCACCCAGCAAAGGAGCAGGAGGATAAATCAACCATTGAGAGATGATAAAAGTTTAATTGGCTAACATGCATCAACAATATCAATGAATACATTCACAAAATCAATCTCCCCTTCAACTGCATGCAAGTTACACACTACTTAATGCAGCATAGAACCAACACACACTTGCCAGAAGTATCAATCAAGCAGTGCGGGAATCCAATTTTCAAATGCCATTCTTCACTCTTACATTCTTTCCAAAGCTCTATGCCTTGCGCTTAAAGCTCACAGCTTGCACACGTTGCTGGAAATGAAGTAGGGACAGTGACACATCATTGGAACAGCCCCTCCTTAGTCGATTGTCAGTGCCTTTGTAGACACATGGAAGAAGACAGCCTGTTCTTGCTTTATCCTCCTCTGCACCACTCATCTTCCCTATATTTGGAAATGCCTTCTGATTTAAAGTAATTACTAGAGTATGCATGCATCTCTTACTTCGACACTGATACATGGGTTGGCATAGATACTGTATATGGTTGGCTGAAAGGCTGTTTCTGTGCAGTATGAATCTATGATGTGATGACTCTATGACAATTTCTCTCAATAGAACTATCTCATCATTACTTGTACCTTTCTCTTTTGCAATTGCAAAGAGCCCCGGCTGACTGTGCTGTGGTGACTAAGAAATGATGAAGAAGTCATGTCTTTGTTTAATCTAATGCTTGCAGTTCAGATACAGACACTGCATTCTGCAGAAGCAGGATGTGTGTAAAATGAGCTCCCATGCATTTGTATGCGCCCAAGCAGAGGGAATGCAAATGGAATATAAGGCCATTCTCAGTCACACCTCCATTATACTGAGATACATAATTCTGGCTGGTAACCACAGGTGTAGGGTGCCACCAATATTGCCAGTTGAAATTCAAGATCGGTCCACCACCATTTCTTAGTCAGACAAGCACAGTATTCTCATGGTACAAGTAAACTGCTCTTCGAATGAGGTGGTAAAAAAAACAATTGCACTGAACACATTCTCCATTCACAGTTTCAATCCCCTCAGTTGCTAATACTTCATAGCTTGCTTTCACTGCTGTGTTACCAGAAGACTAAAAAGTTAAGCTTCGATGTCCTTGTTAATTCGGCTCCAACTAAGTGAATAACATCTTAAAAGGAAAAACATCTCCATTCCCCAATTTCAGAATACTTAGATTAGATTAGATATAATTTATTGCCACACAGCCAGGCTGGTGGAAATTTGGGTTGTCTGCAGCGATACAATAATAAAGAACACACAACCACAATAAAACTGTAACACAAACATCCACCACAGCATTCATCACTGTGGTGGAAGGCACAAAATTTGGCCAGTCCTCCTCCATTTCCCCCCCCGTGGTCAGGACCAGAGTCCAGAGTCAGTCCAGGATCGGCTCTTCCTCACCGGAGACCGCGGCTTTAAGTTGTTGTAGGCCGCAGGCCGGCGGTCAAGATTTAAAGTCCCCGCCGCAGCAAGAAGCCCCGTAGACAGCAGGGCCGGCGGTCGAAGCTCCCCTCCAGGGGTGATGGTAAGTCCATGCCGGACCCGCGGTAGAAGTCGGCCACGGGCCGGCAGTGATGGCTTCTTCTTCCCCCGGGTCCCCAACGTGAGATCCCGGGCTGTAGATGCCGCACCAGCTGGAGCTCTGCAGACCGTGACTTCAGGCTGCCGGCTGCCCCGGGCCAGTGAAACGGAGCACTCCCCTCCAGCGAGGGCTCACCCGCTCCACGCCGAGAGTCCATGCTGTGCCCGCCGCTGAAGCCCCGGGCGCGTTTCCGGGAAAGGCCGCGTCGATCCTTGATGTTAGGCCACGGGGGAGGCGACCTTGAAAAACCCGCCTCTCTGTGGAGGAGGCGACTGAAGCGGTTTCCCCCTCACCCCCTCACCCCCCCACACCACCCCCCACATAAAACACACAAAGAAACATTAAATACAGACTTTAAAACATACTAAAAAAATAAAAAAAGGTTGAAAAACTGACGAGCTGCATGACATGGCTGCTGCCAGAGCAGCGCCCCCTACTTAAAAACAATGTTGGACCTTCTTTCTCATTTCTCCTTCATCAGCTTCATCTATATTCACATTTTTGAAACAGCCACATTTTCCTGAGAGAACAAAACTTTGATACAAGATATATGCCTAATTTTAGAGAAAACATGGTAAATACAGAAGCCATGAAGAAGATCAGCTGAAGTTAACTTTCAGGGAGTGCCTAACAGAAACACTTCATAAAAAATAAATGGAGAGCATCACTTCTGGATTAGTCACAGAAGCAAAGGTAAATTGGTGAGGGCAGTTGCAGAAAAACCCTGGAAAACAATTCTGTGCACAGAAGGTGATGGACAGCTGGTATGGATTGCTTGGAGTCACTGTAA
Organism: Amblyraja radiata; assembly: GCF_010909765.2. Lineage (NCBI taxonomy): Eukaryota > Metazoa > Chordata > Chondrichthyes > Rajiformes > Rajidae > Amblyraja > Amblyraja radiata. Next base: position 34,964,380 of record NC_045966.1, on the reverse strand, counting down.
AAGCCATTGACATATTTCAGTGGGAGGGTAATAAGGTTAGTAATCATGAAAGGGGATGCAAAGTGAGCCAGAGGACTTTCTTCTACTTTTTAATACCTAAATAGTTTTTTTAAATGTCACTAGCTGTGCACCCTTGCCCTACGGCAACATAATATATCATCAATAAATAGGTGATGGGGAAATAATAGGGAAAGAATCGGGTTTTATTTCCAGGAAAAACAAGGGAATTAGCCCTGTCAACCTGGCCAATATTTATCCCACTACCAACATAACAAACACAGATTATCTGGTCACGACTATATTGCTGTTTATGAGAGTTTTTCCAGTAGAATCAGTCTGCCACATTTTCTGCAACTCAACATTGCCAACTTTTGAAAATAACTTCATTGGGTGTGAAGTACACGGAGAAGTCCTGAAACCAACATGGATAGTGTAAAATAAATACAAATCTTTCTGTAATCTTTCCCCGCAACTCTAATTTGAAATGAATGTTTGCCCCTTTGAAGTAGTTGAACAGCATTAAGTAGAGCTAAATGCAGATCCGGTTGCATTTTTTAAAATAGTTCTTATTAGATTGTGTACATGAAAGCCTACTTTTGATCCTTCTGCCTTTTCAAAAAGTACATTGGTGACATGGGGAATAGAATTGATAAAATAACATTGTCTCATTGACCAAATAAGGTCAATGCCATTCATTTTACCCCAGTAACCCAGAAGCCAAGTTTATAAGTGTCTCGTTAAATTAAATATATGGATCCTCAGATGTATATTGAACATTTCAGTGTAGCTGTCCAGCATATAATTGCCTGTGTCAGACCCTCAATATTCTGCCCAGCTATTCTTTACTCAGAAGCTGCCAGCTTGCAACCATGAAGTTGCCTATAAAATCCACGCCAGACCCTGAAGCTGGCTGCCCATGTCCTAAGCACACAGTATCACAACATAGATGTTAAAATAAGGTCTGATCAAAATGAGAGTTTGGTCACCAAGTGATTCTCATTTGATGGATAGCGAGCTTGATCCACCAGCTTCCATCTAATGAAGGAGGCTGACAGGAATATTGACCTCCTTTGCAAAATTTCACTTAACACTGGGTAATTTTGCTTTTACTAATTCCATTGAAGGCTTTGAAAAAATCAGCTATTTTAAAGTTACAAGAAACAAGATCTTTCAGTATTTACAGAGAACATTTGCTCTTTCCAGATTTTCAGTGAAGCGCAAACGTTGATTTCGTTCATTTTCATTAAATTCTCAGCTTTGCACTCACACCTTGGTCCGTTTGTGGCAGTTTTGCCCCTGAATATGAACGTTAAGGATTAAAGACTAATTCCTGATCTTGAGGACAAAGTTGAGGTCAATGCTTCATAATAACCCGACAACCTGCTCTTTTAAAAAAATCTGCCAGTGCATCAGAGATACATCCTCTGTTCAAGGTAATTCCAGGGTAATCTTTCACATCTAGCTGAAAACCCCAATGAAGTTGATTAGCCTATCTGAACAATGGCACAAGAGAGCAAAATAAAAATTGACATTGGATAGTGACGACATCTTTTAAAGAAGCTCCTCGTGACACAGTTGAAATATCATTCACCTTATGCTAAAATAACTTATTTTTTTATCCCATTCCTTTTATCGTGATGTCAGCTGCTCCCTTCTATCTGTGTGACGTAGTGCTGAGAAATACATGAGTTGCGAAGCTACAAGTCTCCTCTCTATCATTGCCACCAAAGGATCACTCTGAATAGACAATTGGAGCAGGAGTAGGCCATTCGGCGCTTCAAGCTAAAACCGCCATTCACTGTGATCATGGCGGGTCATCCACAATCAGTACACCGTTCCTGCCTTCTCCCCATATTCACAGACTCCGCTATCTTTAAGAGCTATATCTAACTCTCTCTTGAAAGCATCAAGAGAATTGGCCTCCACTGCCTTCTGAGGCAAAGAATACCACAGATTCACAATCCTCTGTGTGAAAATGTTGATCTTCATATCCGTTCTTAATGGCTTACCCCTTATTCTTAAACTGTGGCCCCTGGTTCTGGACTCCCCCAAGATCGGGAACATGTTTCCTACCTCTAGTGCGTCCAAACCCTTAATAATCTTATATGTTTCAATAAGATCCCCTTTCAATCTTCTATATTCCAGAGTATACAAGCCCAGCTGCTCCATTCTTTCAACATATGACAGTCCCGCCATCCCCGGAATTAATCTCATGAACCTACGCTGCACTCCCTCAACCAACGATCTTTCTTAGAGCGAATGCTACCGACACAACTGCGAATACTAACAAAACAAAAATGCGTGGCAAGCAGAGATGGCTCCAGGTGCAACTGAAATGATGGAGATCCCGGCCCTCTCCAGCTGATATTCAATCAATTGAGCACAAGCTTGAAGAGTAATGCTGCTCTTTCAAAGAGTGATGAGCGATTCCTGTGTACCTTGTGTCACTTAAACATGGCTCATCACTGAGTCACCTGACCCTGCAGTAAAACCTGAGGATTTCTGCATTTGTCATATGATAAAGGTGAACCCACCAGGCAACTTTGGGACTCAAAAATTAATGATATAAGCGATACAAACTGTTGGGAATTTCTTTCTACGCTGTTAAACAAAGATTAATCAGGCTAGTTTTACTCATTAAAATCATGTATGATATTTTGTTTGGCTTTGAAACAACACAATCTAGAATACCTTTCCCCTTACCAAAACAAAGAAAGCTGAATTAACTATTTTAAGCTTAGAAAATTTAAAAGGTCTGTTTCCATCTTCCAATGTATTGTTAAACTTTCCAGAATGTTCACAAGAAAATGGGAGCAGCAGTGAGCTATCAGGCCCTCTGCTCTGCCATTCAATATGAACATGACTGATCTTTTCTAGCCCTCAACTCTACATCTATGTTAGTTTTACAGAGCTCTGAATTCCTGATCTTTCAAAAATGTAGCTACATCCACTTTAAATACCCCCGGGGATTGAGCCTTTACAACCCTGCAGCAGAGAGAATTTCAGAGATTCATTGCACTGAGCTAGAGGATATTCCTGGGCACCTTGGTTTTAAATGAGTGATCACACTGAAAAGTACACGTGCTTCCAATTGTAAGAAACCTGGAGAAGCTGTGACCTCAAATATCTTCCAATTTTACCAAACTGCATTTACTTAAATATTTGGGTAATATATTGTGTTGACTATTTCGGCATCTGAAATGCTCACATAGGATACATCACTATAAAAGGAAAGGAATAAAGAATAAATTATTTCAATGTAAAGTAAACCTCACCCTGAAAGATTGAGATCCCACGGTATTGCTAAGGGCAATGTTATGACAATCAAGATTATTTCATGTATGGTTTCAGTGGCACGTCAATAAGTTAACAAAAATATTTATTTAGTTCCTCAATTTGCAAAGGTTCAGCAAAGCCAATCAAAGATCAAAGAAGTCAACAGCTATCTTTACTACTAATGAGACCCTAAATGAGAGAAAATAAATCAGCAATCAATAAAACAGTCTGAATGAATCTTCCTAAAAAATACCAGAAAATAGTCAGAAATTGCAACATACATCATTTATTAAATTGAAGAACAGCTGACAGACTCAGGACAATATTTTTCACAGTTGCTTTCTCCACAGAGAAACAAAAACTGGAGTTGTCCACACCAAATATTGTTGCAACAGCACATAAAGCAATTGTCAATTAGGTAGATTACTTAATGTGGTACATCCTTATAAATTGAATTTTAAATCCCAAGGAATATTATATAAGAGATACATTTTGCATCTCTCAATGCAATTTAGCAGGCATAGACGAATTGCCCCAAAGGGCCAATTTCTGTTCAGTATAGTAACATGATTTTATGCAAAAAGCCAATATTCAAAATAGCTATCCAATTTCTATACATTTTACATTAGCACCTGCATACAAGAGTCATTGAATTGTTCTCCCAGATTTGGAACTAACAGGTTGGAGTTCTCTCAGAGCCTTCGGCAGCGCTGTGGTGCTCTGCCCATGCAGGGTTGGTGGTGCATTTGTTGATGTTCCCAAGCAGAAATGTAATTGTCCTATCTGGGACACATGGCAATAAACTCTCTTGACCTGACTTGATCTGCTCTGTCAACAGGTGGTTTTGCTGAGATGGTGCTTGAACCTCTGATATGACCAGAGGTGTCCTGTTTAAAAGGGATGAGTTCCACCTGAACTGGAGGGGATCCAATATCCTGGTGGACATGTTTGGTAGTGCTGCTGGAGAGGATTTGAGTGAAAGAGGGATGGGATGCAATGCAGGACTGAAGCAGCAGGGAGACTGGAGGTCAGTAAATAAGTCAATGACAGTATGTTTAATAGACAGCATAGGCAGGGAGCAAGGAAAAATGGTTGGATAAAAATGCATTTATTTTAATACTAGAAGCCTGACAGGTAAGGTGGATGGACTCAGGGCATCGATAGGTATGTGCGATTGGGATGTTATAACCATAACGGAATGCTAGCTAAGGGTGGGATAGGATTAGCAGCTTAATGTTTCAGGTTATAAGTGCTACAGAGGATATAAGAGTGGGGGTAAAAGTGGAGGGGAGAAGGGTTGCTTTATTGATTAAGGAGAACATCATGGCACTTGTCCAAGATGACATTAGACTGAAAGATCGTCCAGTGGGGCTATATGGGTGGAGCTGAGAAATAGAACGGGATGATCACATTGTCAGGATTGTACTATAGGTCCCCAAATAGTCCATGGTAATTAGAGGAAGAAATATGCTGGGAGATTGCAGACAACCGCTAGACTAATAGGATTGTAGGAGTAGGGAATTTTAACTTTCCTAATGTAGACTGGGACTGCCACAGTGCCTACGGGTGGAATTGGATTGAATTTGTCAATTGTATTCAGGATTTTTTTTCCCGACAATATGTCTAGGGCGAAGGCAAACATTGATCTAACCTTAAGTTTGGGCAGGACAAGTGACTGATGCGCCAGTGCGTAAGGATTTTAGGACCAGCAAGTACAGTTTTATTAGCCTTAAAATAATGATGGATAAGGACAGGGCTGAACCTCAAGTTAAACTATATTGGAACATAATTTCCTGAAAACAGCATCACTGGTAGATAGTGTGGTGAAGAAGGCTTTTGGCTCACTGACCTCCATCAGTCAAAGAATTGAGTATAGAAGTTGGGATATTATATTGCAGTTGTACAAAATGAGCTTGGAGTATTGTTTTCAGTTCTGGTCACCCTGCTATAGGAAAGATGCAACTCAGCAATGATGAGTGCAGTGAAGATTTATGAGATGTTGCCAGGTTATGAGGGGCTGAGCTATAATGTGAGATTGGGCAGACCAATATTTTATTCCTTAGAGTGCAGGAGACTGGGAAGTGATCTTATTGAGGTGTGTAAAATCATGAGGGGATTAGATAGGTTTAATGCCCAGTCCTTATCTCAGGTTAGGGGAATAACAAACTGGAGGGCGCAGAGGTGCGTGGGGAAATTAATAGGAACCTGTGGGGGTGGCAACTTTTTCACATAGCGTTTAGAGGGTATGTGAAACGAGCTGCCAGAAGAAGTTGAGGTACAACATCAACTTTTAATAGACATTTGGACAGGTACATGAATAGGAAAGGTTTAAAGGAATGTAGGCCAAACACAAATAAATGGAAGAGCTTAGAGGCAACATTTTGGTTGGCATGAATAAGTTGAGTCTGAGGACCTATTTCTATGGTGTATGACTCTATGACCCTGTAACAGCCAATTGTTTATTTTACATGTTCGTTGAAATATGTTTTGTTATCACATGAAATCCCTTTGCTATGGTCTCAACTGAGGCTTTTTAACCTTTGTGATGAATAAAATGCTGTAATATCTGTACATTCATCTGCTCTGCCTTATTTACAATATAGAATACTAATTTTCCCATCCATTGTCTCCATTCTTTGGACAATTCACTTGACTGGAAATCCCATGGTTTAGCTCGCAGTATTTCATCCACAATTGAATTACACAGCTCATTTGTTTCAATTCAGAGGATCACGCCCAGTTGAATCTCATTGTTTTTGTTGAATCATCACCTTTGTTACCATGGTGCAATATCTCTGTCTATGATACTGGAAAATAGTTATGAAATCAAGCTAACAAGACAGGAACTTTATTTTTTTTAAACAGTGCAGTGTCAGGTCAGTATTTCTTACTCTGGCTTCTTTCACAGAGGCAGACAGACTCTAAAAATATCCGCCTCAATTATTGTTGTGCATGGTGTATTGTCATAACTCCTAAAATAATACACTTAACCAGTCAAAATTGTTTTCAGGCCATATGTTCCGAAACGGGACAATGAAATTCGTACTTGCAGCAGCAGCACAACAGTTTTGTAAACACAGTACTCAATAGATAGTTCTGTGTCCACAAAAAATCTCCCATGACCTCCCCTTCTCTGATACCGAACAGTCTGTCCTCAGCAGAGGCCTCACCTTTGTTCCCCTCCATCCCCACCTCAATGAGTTCCGTGTCCGCAAAAAACTGCCCCCTCATTCAATAGATAATATAATGAAGAAATATAAAAAACTCAATACATAAAATAAAAACCAGAATACTGCAAAACACCACAACAAGCCCAAAATGCCTAATGTAACCCAGGCAGTTTGTGGATCGGTGTTTAGTTGGTGTTTGTAGTGTTCAATAACCTGTTGGGAAGAAGCTGTTCCTGAACCTGGACATTACAGTTTTCAGTCTCCTCTGTCTTTGCCCTGATGGCAGGAGCGAAATGAGTGACATTAGCAATGCACCATCTATATTACTAAAAGTCTGATCTTGACCGCTTTTGGCCCACTGTGCTGCGATTTCGGGGAGAACGGCGCCACCAACGGCCGTCATTTTTGGCCACCTCGCTCAGAGCCCCCCTCCGCCTTCCAGTACCAGAGGATTTTTCCCATCAATGAAAAATCAGAGAGATATTAATGTTTTTTAAAAAATCCCCATTCTCTCTGCAGCCCCCTCTGGTGGCAGGGGGAGGGACTATAAAACCCAGAAGTGTAGTGCCTCACTCAGTCTTTGCCAGACCCAGGAAGCGAGAGAGTCACGGCTCTCTGAGCTGCGAATAACACTGAACGCACGTCTACTCCACGGTGAGTCCACTCGATGCGTGTTCACAAAATGAATTTTGGTTGTCGGGTGGCTGCAGCCCAATTGTTTGCCTCGCCTTTTTAACAAGTTTGTGTTCACAAAATAAATTTTGGTTGTCGGGTGCCTGCAACCCAATTGTTTGCCTCGCCTTTTTAAAGTTTGTGTTCACAAAATGAATTTTGGTTGTCAGGTGACTGCAGCCAAATTGTTTGCCTTGGCTTGGCTTTTAAAATCGTTGCAACATTTGGATGCCTGCCCAAAAATCCATTCGGCCCACAATGTCTATTGTAGCCCTCTGGAAACCAGTACCTTCGGCCCACAACACCCATATTAGCTCAACAGACAGCCCCCTTGGTGGAGAAGTGGATTATTGCGTTGGTGACCAGCCTTCCTGTGTGATGCTGGGACCCAACGGGTCCCACTTAGTCTAGTAGTAGATATATTCTTCGAGAATATATTTCACAGCTTGTTCCCAACTGTTATCAGGCAACTGAACTGTCCTCTCATCAACTGGAGGGCGGTCCTGACTTTCCACCTAACTCATTGGAAACCTTTGATCTATCTTTAATTGGACTTTACTGGACTTTATCTTGCTCTAAACATACAAGATATATTATCTTTGATCTTCAGTTGTTCCCTGCTCTTCTGGAACTCCTCAGAAGATTTTGCTGGTCAATTTTATGCATCCTTGAGAAATTATATATCTAAGGTACTGAAGTAAAGTTCCCCACATTAATTACTTCTGTTTCTATGTTATGAGGAAAAAGGGGGCCTGGATTGGGACAAGTTGAATTTGCACCTTTCAATGTCTAATTACCGATTTCTTGTGAGACTACTTTAGCAGAATTTCCTCTCCCCCGGACATGGTTGGAAAATGACTCACTATTCCCCCGAATGCTTTCATGAGAAAAACGACTTTGTTTTCAAAAATGAAAATGACCATTACTGCAAATTATTTTGATTTAGTCCTTCCTAGCAGTCTTTGACGACCTTCCTTACATTATTCAAGGAGCCATTCATTATTATTGCTCAGGCAGCATCCTGGATCATGGCTTTCTTCATTTTCTAAAATGCTGGCAGTGAGCAGCCAAATGCTCTCAATGATCACAGTTTAATCAGGTACAAAAAAACAATTGTTAGAACACATGGTACGGTAAACCCCAAGGCGCAACTTTCTTCCACTCATTAATAAGAAAGGCTTTTATTCACTAAACCTTTAGTGTATGATGTCATTAATCACATCATGCATATTTATAAATGCTCTTGTGGAGCTATCAGAAGTCATCAATCGTATGACTGTCTGTCTTGCTGGCCATTATCTCTCAGAACAACTCACTCGGTGATTGATAAGTGATCCGAATTCAGCCCCTGCTGTCACAGCTGATGATTTCTGCAAAGCATCGGCAGTCAGAAGGTGACAACAAAAGTAATGAGGCCCACAGGACCTTGACAATGTTAATAGAATTGATAATTTACATTTCAAAGTCATATTTAAGATATCTGGTTAAATCCAGTCCTGGATGTCAGAAATTAACAACAATGATGTGTTGAAGAACAGAAAAGCAAATAAGAACCTTGTGTCATGGTGTCTGAATAACCTCTTGGCCCTTAATGTCGGCATGATGAAAGACTTGGTAGCTCACCTAAGGGAGCGAGGGGGTGAGGACAACCCTGGCCTCATCAGCAGAGTTACTGATGCGATGATCATCACCTTCAAGTTTCTAGGCATTCATTTCACAGGCAACTTGGGATGCACAGGTCATCGTATTGATTGCATTTATCAATACTGTATGTATATGATTTACTGTCTGAGCTTCATCTGAACCAATAATTTCATTGCAAGATTTCCTGATGATTAACTGATCTGAATTTACAAGAGTTAAGTAAGTAAGTAAGTAAGTTTCCCATCCAGACCATCCTGCTGCCTGGAGGATTTGGTCCATTGGTACATCCAACTGTATTGCTGCCGATGTAGCTGCAGCCCTGGTGGAAAGAGATTTTTAAAATATTAGTATCCACCCCAGCCTGTGTTAGCACCTGTTTCAGCCATCTTGAGATGGTCTGGACCGTCACTCTTGGTGTGGTTGCTAGTGGCTGACCAAAATGTGCCTTTTCATTGCCTCTTAGGATATTCGTTTTCTCCATGTATAACGACAGATGTCTTACTATACACAGACGGTCATCTGTTGGGTATGACCTAATTGTATATTGAGGCCTGCTGATCCCTTTCTGTTCTGCTTACTAACTCATAAATATGAAACTTAATATTTTCTGTTGAGGAAGTCATGTTGTCCAGTCTAGTTTTTGCAGTGACTGTATCCTCTGTGCCGTGACCAATACCATTAGCATGACTGTTTTAATGTCAGTCTGTGTAGGGACAGAACTGTTGCTGGAGACCAATTCCTGAGCATCTTCAGGATTATTCTTACATCCCATATTTGGGAGTATCTGGTTCTTGAGGATAGTATTAAAAATTCCCCTCATAAGTTGTTTACCAGTGGGTGAGTCCCAACAGTGTAATGCTCTGTCCCCTGCCATAGGTAAGTCGATAGGGCACTTCTGGCCCAGTTGATGGCACTGTAACTGAGCCCCTCATCATAATGGAGGCCTGCCAGATATTCCAGAACAGACAGGATGTTCATGTCTCTGATACAATGTTTGATACCACTGGGAACCATGGTTGTGTAGGCCAATCGGGTACTACCAATACCAGATGCAGAGTCTTGTTGTATTTCCTTAATACCCGACTGATGAGGCAGGAAAAGGAGGGAATGCGTAAATAAACAATTCCCCCCCCCCCCCCCCAATGCAGCAAAAATGCATCTGTCGCCGCTGCCCCAGGGTCTGGTTCCCATGAAACATAATTTGATAACTGGTGGTTAAGTGTGGATGAGAATAAATCGATATCTGGTGTTCCATATTTGCTGTGATATCAGCAAATACTATTTTATTCAACATCCAGTTGGTGTTTTCATTAAAATTGTGTGACCTGGTGTCTGCCACTGAATTTAGTCTTCCTGGTAGGTAAGTGGCTGATATCCAAATATCTCTCTGGATAGACCATTGCCAAATTGTATAGCCATTGCCCCGTCCGCTCGAACCGGCCCCTGTGCTCACGGGCACTGGCCGCTCGCGGCTCCTCAAAGTCCGACTCTTCTGAGTCCGGCATTCGTGGGGTCTTTCTCTTCGCTTTCTCGCCCGGCCGAAAAGTGGATTTCGCCATAGCGGGAGCGAAGTCGGGCACAGCTGACTCCAATTCAGAAGATTCCCGTGCCGTCGGCTGCTGCTGTTTCTGCTGGCTGTCCGCAACTCCGCAGTTCTCCCCCTCCAGCTTCTTCACAGCCTTTCTCCTCGTTACTCTGTCCATCTTTCACCTAAAAATAAGTCGAAAAACGCAGAGTCCCTTACCTGCTGTTGTCGGCTTTTGAAATACTGCCGCTTGAGGGAGACGTCCTCTCCCGTGCTGACTTGTTGCATAGCGTGAGGCGATAATGACACGCATGTGTCCTGGCGGGGTTCTTCACGTAGTCACTCACATGACTCCGAAGTAAAATACCAGATCAAAGGGAGGCTACACATTTTTGGCTGTTGCAACTACTCATGGATAAAAACTGTTTTATTGTCTGGCTGTGGCAGCTTTGACAATCTGGAGTCGCCTTCCAGAGGGAAGTGATTCAAAGAGTTTGTGGCCAGGGCGAGAGGGGTCAGAGATGATCTTGCCCGCTTGCTTCCTGGCCCTTGCAGTGTACAGTTCATCAATGGAGGGAAGGTTGCAGCCAATAATCTTCTCTGCTGATCGGACGCTTCGCTGCAGCCTCCAGGTGTCGTGCTTGGTGGCTGAGCCAAACCAGGCCATGATGGAGAAGGTGAGAACAGACTCTACGATGGCCGTGTAAAATTGGACCATCATTGTCTGTGGCAGATTGTACTTCCACAGGAAGTACATCCTCTGTTGTGCCTTTTTGACTGTGGAGTCGATGGTAGCCCCCCACTTAAGGTCCTTGGAGATGATGGTTCCCAGGAACTTAAAATACTCCACATCTGTGACTGTGGTGTTGTTGATGGTGAGTGGCGTGAGGGGAGGGGGAGCTCTCCTAAAGTCTACAATCAATTCCACTGTCTTAAGATCATTGAGCTCTAGGTTGTTGCTACGGCACCAGGACGCCAGCTGTGACACTTCCTGTCTGTAGGCAGATTCCTCCCCATCCTGGATCAGTCCAATTAGGGTTGTGTCATCCGCAAACCTGAGAAGCTTGACAGAGGCTTCTCAAGAGTGCAAGAACATTGGTTTTCTGCTAATTTCTGCTCAGTAGCATCAGCTGAAAATGGTCCAATAATGGGGCCAATAATGATGATGATTTTGATGATGATGATGGGGAGGTTGTGAGAAAGTGGAGGGACCACTCCAAGAAAGGTTGCCTGAGAAGGGGATGGTCAGAGTGAGGAATCATCCAAATAAATGCAGAAAAATAGTTACTGAGTCACAAGACCTCTCTACCCACCAGAACTAGAAAAGCTTGATTAGTGCTATAAGTTCGGAGTGGCGGCACGGCACTGGCTGCAGCGGCTCACCGGCAGTCCCGTTTGTTTGTGTTTTTTGTGTTGTTTATTTTGTTTTGGTTAGTCTAGTTTTTGGTTTTTAGTTTGTGTTTTGGGGGGTGGGGGGTTGAAACGGGGTTTGCAGTCTCTCCCTGCGGGGGAATGCAACTTTTTTGTCGTATTCCCCTTCTCTGTCTCCGTCTGCGCTGAGGCCTAATGGAGCTGATGACCTCGAGGCTCCGGAGGCAGAGTCCGTCAGGACTCGCCCTGAGTTCGCTCCCGTGAGGGTGGTCCGGCTCAGGGCTGAAACAGTGCTCCCATGAGAGGCTGTGACGCTCTCGTGAGGGCGGCCAGCCCAAGGGTGGAACGAGGCTCCCGTCGGAGCAGCCGAGCTCGGGGAGGTGCGGCGCTCGCAGCCCGAGGGAGGTTCGGCGCCCATGTCGGGGCGGCCCGGCCCGAGGGAGAAGCGACGCCCAAGTCGGGGCGGCCCGGCCGGAGGGAGAAGCGACGCCCAAGTCGGGGCAGCCCGGCCAGAGGGAGAAGCGATGCCCAAGTCGGGGTGGCCCGGCCGGGGTGAGAAGCGACGCCCAAGTCGGGGCGGCACGGCCCGGGGAAGAAGCGACGCCTATGTCGGGGGCGGCCCAGCCCGAGGCTGAAGCCGGCACGATACTCACGTGAGGGTGGCTGGGACGGTGTTCTGGCGGTGGTGGCCTGAGTCCGGGGTTCGGCCACGGGCCAGCGGCTGCGTCCGCAGGACTGGTGGGCGGCTGCTTCGACCACCCCGGGTCGCGGTGTTTGAGCCGCGGGACTGATTTATAACATCGCCCGGGGGGTATCGCCTCCATCACAGTGAGAAGAGGCTGGGTGGACTCACTGTGGTGGATGTTAATATGTGTTTATTGTTTTAAAAAAAAATTGTATTATATGTATGACTGCTGCAATTTCGTTCAGACTTCGGTCTGAATGACAATAAAGGCTATCTATCTATCTATCTATCTATCTATCTATCTATCTATCTATCTATCTATCTATCTATCTATCTATCTATCTATCTATCTATCTATTTGACTTTTTTCCATTTTCCTGCAATTTCTATCCAACCTCATTTGGAAGGATCTGTTATAGGTAACGTATACTACATCTAAATAGTCCCTCCATTAAATAGTATTTGCTGATGTCAACTTGGATTTTTGCCTTAAGTTAACCTTCTCTTGTCATTGACCTTTCAACCATTTGAAATAATGTATTTTCATTTACTCTGTCTTAATATTACATGACTTTATCAACAATATCTTTCGCACCGGAAACATTTTTTCACCTACAATCACAATATGTCCAGAATGCTTTTTTTTGTGGATGTCAGGCTCATGGTTTGGTTCACTAAGCTCATGGCTCAGTCTATTGCCTTCAATTCCCTCATCAATATATATTAATGATCTGGATGAGGGAATTGAAGGCAATATCTCCAAGTTTGCGGATGACACTAAGCTGGGGGGCAGTGTTAGCTGTGAGGAGAATGCTAGGAGACTGCAAGGTGACTTGGATAGGCTGGGTGAGTGGGCAAATGTTTGGCAGATGCAGTGTAATGTGGATAAATGTGAGGTTCTCCATTTTGGTGGCAAAAACAGGAAAGTAGACTATTATCTAAATGGTGGCCGACTAGGAAAAGGGGAGATGCATCGAGACATGGGTGTCATGGTACACCAGTCATTGAAAGTGGGCATGCAGGTGCAGCAGGCAGTGAAGAAAGCGAATGGTATGTTAGCTTTCATAGCAAAAGGATTTGAGTACAGGAGCAGGGAGGTTCTACTGCAGTTGTACAGGGTCTTGGTGAGACCACACCTGGAGTATTGCGTACAGTTTTGGTCTCCAAATCTGAGGAAGGACATTATTGCCATAGAGGGAGTGCAGAGAAGGTTCACCAGACTGATTCCTGGGATGTCAGGACTGTCTTATGAAGAAAGACTGGATAGACTTGGTTTATACTCTCTAGAATTTAGGAGATTGAGAGGGGATCTTATAGAAATGTACAAAATTCTTAAGGGGTTGGACAGGCTAGATGCAGGAAGATTGCTCCCGATGTTGGGGAAGTCCAGGACGAGGGGTCACAGCTTAAGGATAAGGGGGAAATCCTTTAAAACCGAGATGAGAAGACCTTTTTTCACACAGAGAGTGGTGAATCTCTGGAACTCCCTGCCACAGAGGGTAGTCGAGGCCAGGTTAGATGTGGCCCTTGTGGCTAAGGGGATCAGAGGGTATGGAGAGAAGGCAGGTACGGGATACTGAGTTGGATGATCAGCCATGATCATATTGAATGGCGGTGCAGGCTCGAAGGGCCGAATGGCCTACTCCTGCACCTAATTTCTATGTTTCTATGTTTCTATGTCTCCTAACCACAGCATCATTCCAGGTTGGTGCTGCTGATCTATACCACGTCTTGAGTTTGATGGTCCATGCTGCATTAGGAAGGTCACATGCTCCATCAAGAAGAGAAGACTCCGTTTACTTTCACTTCAGTCTACTGGTGTACATAAATTAGGTATAGGGGTATGATAGCATCACAAGCTTCCCTAAAGTGCATATATATAGATGATACTCATGAAATATTACCCGTAATGAAAATGTTCTTTGTAACATCTTGTCAGGAATGCAGACTGTGGCCCCATATGATGCTGGTAGATGCTTCAGCAATAAACATCTCTACTGTAAGTAATGTTCTACACCAGCCAGTCTGAGCTCCGCAAGAAAACTCTCCCTTCCTTTTCCCATGAATACAGGATCAATTCTTGAGTATTCTTGTAAATTCTTGAGTCTGCTGGCAGAGTGTTGTTTGTTTAAGGACTAGGTTCTGAGACAAGGAGCCGGCAGCTGTTAGATCTTGTGAGAGATCAATAAAGTACCACGCACTGATCTTGACACAGTGCAGCACTAGGCAGGAAAGTTCATTCATGTTGTTCAAGGTACCACAAATTGAAAATTGTTCTCTTTACAGTACTTTTCAAAATAACATTAATGTGATATTATATATTAATAAAATACAGTAATTCAATTTCTAGTTTGTAATTCTCATGCCCAGGATTCAAAGCACTGTATTATTGATTTGTTCAACTGCGCTATCACCTTCAATGATCTGGTTATTCTTTCAACAGGCAGCCTCAAAGGTAAATGTCATCCCAAGTGTAGATTCAACATTGGGGTGACAGAAATGAGGACTTCCCACTGAAGTCACTCAGCTAAGACCTGGTGTAAAAGAGGTTGCCTGTATTCCTGACCATCTGGGACCTATTGCCTATAGGGGGGGGGGGGGGGGGGGATGCCTTTGAGTCTGGACCTATTGCTTATAGTGAGGGAGTGCCTTTGAGTTTACAATTATGTGGCAGTGGACCACAAGTGTTTTTTGCATCTACATATTTCAGCACTGACTGAGGGGGGTACTTTAACTGCCATTAATCCCTGGATCTCTTATTCCACAGCATTGGAGGACATATTCATTATCGAGTCATAGAGTCATACAGCATGGAAACAGGCCCTTCGGCCCAACTTGCCCACACCGACCACCTGCCTGGGTCCCATCTACACCATTCCCACCTGCCTGCGTTAGGGCCCGTATCCTTCTAGACCTATCATATCCATGTACCTGTCTAATTGTTTCATAAACATTGCAATAGTCCCTGCCTCAATTACCTCCTCTGGCTGCTCATTCCATACACCCACCACCCTTTGTGTGAAAAAGTTACCCCCTCAAATTCCTATTAAATCATTCCCCCTTCACCTTAAACCTATCTCCTCTGGTCTCGATTCCCCTACTCTGGGCAAGATACTCTGTGCATCTTCCCAATCTATTCCTCTCATGATTTTATACACCTCGATAAGATCACCCCTCATCCTCCTGTGCTCCAAGGAATAGAGACCCAGCTTGCTCAACCTCTCCCTATAACTCAGACCAGCAAGTCCTGGCAAAATCTTCGTAAATATTCTCTGTACCCTTTCCAACATGACAACTTTCCTGTAACCACCTACTTAGTGTGTTAATTATGGATCTTACCGTAACTAGTTGATACCAAAATAAAATAACGCAGGTTGGAAATCTGAAATAAATGCTGAAACGACAGGACGTACTATGGAGATCAGGCATCATTTCTGGACAGAGTTAACATTTTCGGTCATTAAGTATTCCTGAAAAGCTACGCAAGTTGCTTGTTCCATCATTGCCCACTTTAATCTTGCCTAACCATCCATTTCATCATGCAATCTCTTCCTCTTCTATGCTTTTACTGACAATGCCTTTATTCTATCCTCCATGTTTCAAGTCAAGTCAAGTCGTCAAGTCAAGTTTATTCGTCACATACACATACGAGATGTGCAGTGAAATGAAAAGTGGCAATGCTCGCGGACTTTGTGCAAAAAGACAAACAAACAAACAAACAAACAAACTACAAACAGAATCACATATTCTTTTACATATTAATTATTGTGGGCGGAAGGAAAAAGGTTCAGTAAAGTTAGTCCCTGGTGAGATAGGAGTTTACAGTCTGAATGGCCTCTGGGAAGAAACTCCTTCTCAACCTCTCCGTTCTCACAGCATGGCAACGGAGGCGTTTGCCTGACCGTAGCAACTGGAACAGTCCGTTGCAGGGGTGGAAGGGGTCTCCCATGATTTTATTGGCTCTGGAGTTGCATCTCCTGATGTATAGTTCCTGCAGGGGGGCGAGTGAAGTTCCCATAGTGCGTTCGGCCGAACGCACTACTCTCTGCAGAGCCTTCTTGTCATGGGGAGAGCAATTCCCAAACCAGATGGTAATATTTCCGGACAAGATGCTTTCCACAGCCGCTGAGTATAAGCACTGGAGGATCCTCTGAGACACTCTGAATTTCCTCAATTGCCTGAGGTGGTAAAGGCGCTGCCTTGCCTTACTCACGAGTGCTGCGGTGTGTGATGTCCATGTCATATCCTCAGAGATGTGGACTCCCAGATATTTAAAACAGCTCACCCTATCCACAGTATCCCCATTTATCCTCAATGGTGTGTACGCCCTCGGATGATGTGCCCTCCTAATGTCCACGATCAGCTCCTTAGTTTTTTTGATGTTCAAGAGGAGGCTCTTGTCCTGCCACCAGAGTGCTAGATCAGCCACCTCGTCCCGGTAGGCCCTCTCATCGTTGTCCGAGATCAGGCCCACCACCACAGTATCATCAGCAAACTTGATTATTGAGTTGGAGCTGAACCTAGCCACACAGTGTGTACAGGGAGTACAATAGGGGGCTGAGGACGCAACCCTGGAGCGATCCTGTGCTCAGGGTGAGGTACTTCGATGTATTCCCCCCCCCATCTTGACTACCTGGGGCCTGGCAGTGAGAAAGTCCAGGGCCCAGGCACACAGGGGGGTGTTGAGCCCTAATTCCAGTAGCTTCTCGGCCAGTCTGGTGGGGACTATCGTGTTGAAGGCTGAACTGAAGTCTATGAACAGCATCCTCACGTAGCCCCCCTTCTGGCTGTCAAGATGAGAGAGAGCGGTATACAAAACCTGGGAGACCGCATCGTCCGTGGATCTGTTCGGACGGTATGCGAACTGTAACGGGTCCATGTTGCGAGGGAGGAAGGCGCAGATGTGTTTCTTCACCAGCTTCTCAAAGCATTTCATGACTACCGAGGTAAGGGCCACCGGACGGTAGTCATTCAGACAGGCTGGGGGGGCATTTTTTGGTACCGGTACAATTATGGATTTTTTGAAGCAGGCAGGGGCCACGGACTTGTCCAGGGAGAGGTTGAATATTGTTGTGAGCACCGGAGCTAACTGCGTAGCACAGGACTTGTGTACTCGCCCCGAGATGCCATCGGGGCCTGCAGCTTTCCTAGTGTTCACACGTGTCAGAGCCCTCCTCACACCGTGCTTGGACAGCGAGAATGTGTGCACATTCCTCCCTTCAGCTTTGTTAGCCAGCCCGCTGGCGGTATTGTCGATAGTCGGCAGACCTTGGGTGGTGTTGCCCATCTCGAAACGAGCATAAAAGGAGTTCAGGTCATCAGCTAGTGAGGTGCTGGCACTTGCGGATGAGGGTGGGGTGCTCCGGTAGTTGGTTACAGTCCGTAGCCCCTGCCACAGGCGTCTGGTGTCCTGCTGCTCCATATGTAACTCCATCTTGTCCCTGTACCTCCTTTTTGTGTCCTTCACTGCCCCTTCGCAGTCGGTAGGACTCTACCTTGTAGACGTCCATGTTTCCTGATGCCAAGCCCGAATTGTAGGCAGCGGTGCGAGCATTCAAGGCAACACGAACGGACCTGTCTAACCAGGGTTTTTGCTTCGGAAAGGTGTTTACCCTTACCGTGGGGACGATGTTGTCGGTTATTGTTGCGATGAAGTCCGTGACTGCTTCCGCGAACTCACTGACGTCACTGGAACTTGCTTGGAACATATTCCAGTCGACATCGCTCAGTGCATCTTGCAGCATGGCCTCTGACTGGTCGGACCACCGCATTACGTCCCTCGTCACTGCCGCTTCACGTACTATCCTTTGTTTATACTACGGCAGCAGGAAAATGGCAGCGTGGTCAGATTTTCCTCGGGGAGGGAGTGAAACGGCCTAGTAGCCCTTCCTGAACGGCGTATAGCAGTGGTCCAATGTTCTCTCCCCCCTGGTGGCACATGTGATGTGTTGGTAGAAGTTCGGCATGACCTTCTTGAGATTTGATTTATTAAAATCTCCAGCCACCACCATAGCCGCATCCGGGTACTTGTTTTGATGTCAACATAACACATCATGTAGGGCCGATAGTGCCACGTCGGTGTCCGCCTGCGGTGAAATGTAGACAGCTGTGACGATCACTGAGCCGAACTCCCGGGGAAGGTAGAATGGTCGGCATGAGATCGTCAGGTGCTCCAGGTCCGGCGGGCAGGAACGGGAAAGCATCTTAATATTTGCAGGGTTGCACCAGTTGTTATTGGTCATGAAGCAGACTCCTCTACCCTTGGATTTCCCAGATGCTTCTGTTCTGTCAGCACGGTGGACTGTGAAGGACTCAGTTGGGCAGATTACCTGATCCGGAATCAGTGAGGTCAGCCATGTTTCAGTCAGACAGAGGATGTTGCAATCCCTTATGTCCCGCTGGAATCTGACCCTCGTCCTGAGGTCATCCAGCTTGTATTCCAGGGACTGGACATTCACCAGAAGAATGCTGGGCAGAGGGGGACGAAAGGCTTGGGCTCTCAGCCTATTCCGAATCCCCCCCCCCCCCCCACTTCCCTCGATGTTTTCTCTGGGTTTTCCTTGTAGCCGAGCTCCCATTGTTGCTGCAGCAGCTTCTGTTGATCTTTGCTGGCCATGCTGGATCAGTAAGTACAGCATTTAAAAAGCCTCCGTTTGCCCTAGAGTTTAGATTTAAGAGGGTTTCCCTGCCATACTTTGTTAGTACTAGGGAGTTAGAACTTAGAAATAAGTTAAAAAGGAACATGAAAGTTAAAAATACACACAATTTTCGCGGAGCACTTTCCCTGCTCCAATGCTTGCTTAAAGACAGTATCGTTCCTTGCCTTTTTTTTGGTGTCTTATGAGCTGGAATAGAAACTTCTGTTCTGTTCATCTTTTCCTGATAAGTTTGATGGTACAAAAGTGCAGTAGTTAGTGCTGCTGCATCACAGCTCCAGAAACTAGGTTTGATCCTGATCATGGCAGCTGTCTGCGTGGACTTTGGATCTTCTCTCTGTGACCATATTGGTTTTCCTAGGTTGCTTTAGTTTCCCACCAAACACAAGCGTCAGCTCCTGTAATTTATCTTTAATGTATGTAAGTCACAAAATAATCAAAGGGGAGCAGGAGAGCATGTGAGACAGAATAATGTTGTAGGGATACGAATAAATATCTACAAGTGGCACCCGTGTAAAGGCTAGACATAGAAACAAAGAAAATAGGTGAAGGAGTAGGCCATTCAGCTCTTCAAGCCAGCACCGCCAATCAATATAGTAGACAATAGGCAATAGGTGCAGGAGTAAGCCATTTGGCACTTCGAGCCAGCACTGCCAATCATGGCTGATCATCAAAAATCAGTACCCCGTTCCTGCTTTCTCCCTATATTCCTTGCTTCTGTTTGCCCTAAGAGCTATATCTATCTCTCTCTTGAAAACATCCAGTGAATTGGCCTCCACTGCCTTCTGTGGCAGAGAATTCCACAGATTCACAACTATCTGGGTGATGAAAATTCGCTCTTTCTAAATTCACAAAATCCTATCCAGAATCTCGATGTTCAGAATAAAATACACTCTCACACAATTTACGGAAAAAATAGCAAATAATTCAGTTTAGATTTCCTTTTCTACTTGCGTTTCCTGGCATATGTGTAGGTGACTTGGCTTTGTGTTGTGAAAAATATCACTATATATGGGCCGTTCTTTGGGAATGTCAAGAGCAGTTCTAAATATTTGTGGGTTCATCTACACAGTCAAACTCTGTTAAAATCTATATTACTAAAAGTAAGATCTTGGCCACTTCCTGTTTTTCTGTTTCATGATTTTAGAAAAAAAACGCTGCCATTTACGGTTGGGATTTTTGGCCAGCTTACTCAGAGTCCCCCTCCGCTGGACAAGAGGATTTTCCCCATCAATTAAACATAGAAGAGTTAATAATGTTTAAATAATGTTGACATTCTCTCTGCTGCCCCTGCTGGTGGGAGGGGACGGACGGACTATAAAACCCGGACATGTTGTGCCTCATTCAGTCTCTGCAAGATGGGGGAAGTGAGAGGGTCACATCTCTCAGTCTGAGCTGTGAATAACACTGAACACATGTCTACTAAACCGTGAGGGTGGTTTTACTGACCTTGATTGCCCTTAATGTGGTTTGACAATGAAGATTTGGTTGGTTTGAAGTAAAAGCACTGCAAATGGTTGGTAGGGGTTTGGGTTGAAGTAAAAGCACTGCAAATGGTTGGGTGGGGGTTTGGGTCGAAGAAAAAGCACTGCAAATGGTTGGATGGGGTATGTGGTTGAAGAAAAAGCACTGCAAATGGTTGGATGGGGTATGTGGTTGAAGAAAAAGCACCGCAAATGGTTGTTTGGGGTTTTTGGGTTGAAGTAAAAGCACTGTAAATGGTTGTTTGGGGGTTTTGGGTTGAAGTAAAAGCACTGCAAATGGTTGTTTGGCGGTTTTGGGTTGAAGTAAAAGCACTGCAAATGGTTGTTTGGGGGGTTTGGGTTGAAGTAAAAGCACTGCAAATGGTTGTTTGGGGGTTTTGGGTTGAAGTAAAAGCACTGCAAATGGTTGCTTGTCTAAACTTGACAATTTCCTGTTTGCACTGTATATTGATTTTAGGTAAAACGCTACCACTTACGGCTGTGATTTTTGGTCATCTTACTCAGTCCCCATCTGCTCATCAGGTGCAGACGATTCTTCCCATCAATGAAAAATAAAGCGTTATTAGTGTTTAAAAAATGTTAAGATTCTTTCTGCGGTCAATCACGCCATGAAGACCACACCTTTTCCGGTGGGAGGGGGGGAGGTATTGGCTCAGTCTCTGCATGATGGGGGAGGGAGAGGTCATGACTCTGTCTGAGCTGTGAATCAAGTGAACACACTGAATGTCTACTGAACTTTAAGTGTGGTGTTTTGTGTGTTTTTATGGTGGTTTTATGGTGGTTTCACCCTGCTTGAAATGGTATGAAACTGCATTTGAATGTGCTGGCCTTGCACCCTGCATGAAATGGTATGAAACAGCATTTGAATTTGGTGGCCTTGCACCCTGCTTGAAGTGGTATTAAACTGCACTTGAATTTGGTGGCCTTGCAACCTGCTTGAAATGGTAGGAAAATGGGACCAGCCCTCCCGTGTGAACATGGGACCGAACGGGTCCCACATAGTCTAGTATTTAATATGTTTCTTTGAGATCAATGGACTATTAATGGGCTGGAGTCTTCCCGCCAAGTAGTTCCAGTCCCCTCAGAAGCCCACATCAGTGAAATGTAGGAGGCAACATCAAGTGTCGAGGAACAGAGTGCAGTGATGCAGCCACCTTGAATTCCTGCTCGGATGACACAGCTGTTAGCTGGGAAATCACATAAGCATTTCACCATTTATTAGGTTGAACTGAAGCAAGCATTAAAATGGCTAAAATATATATTTGTGTGGCTAATTAATAAAACAAGATTGTTTGGAAAGAACATACTTATTTCCTTTCACTGACAGAAAATAGAAATTGACATGGTCCTTTCGTACAGTGTTTTGGGTTATGCTGGAAAAGTGAATTGAAACAATGAAACCTATCTTCCACAATAACTCAGTAGTAATCTAATAACTCTTTATGATGATAGTTGATGATAAAACTGATAGCAGCCAACAAGCTATAATAAATTTGATACATTCAGTAAATCACATATAGAAAAAATGCAGATATGTCTCCTCAATAATAGTGAGCAATTGACCATCATCTCCAGTCAGCATGTGAAATTGTGTTCCAGATCCTCTTCTCTTCATTCTTTTAAAGACCTGTCGAAACGATGGTCATTGAGTGTTTGGTTTTCATTTTGAGTTTGTGCATTGGGTTTAAATGAGAAAAAGCTTGAAAAAGTCTGAATGGACATAAAATCATGTTGGAGATGAAATACAGGCATATTTGGTGACACAATGATGGAGTGGTAGAGTTGCTGCCTTAGAGTACCAGAGACCCAGATTTGATCCTGACTACGGGTGCTGTCTGTACGGAGTTTGAACATTCTCCCCGTGATCTCTGTGGGTTGTTCCCGGGGTCTCCATTTTTCTCCCACACTCAAAAGGCATACAGGTTTGTAGGTTCATTGGCTTGGTAAAATTGTAAATTGTCCCAAATGTGTGTAGAATAGTGTTAATGTGCGGGAATCGCTGGTCGTCGCAGACTCGGTCGGCTGAAGGGCCTGTTTCCGCGCTGTATCTTTAAACTAAACTAAAACTTGTTCCATAGCACAATGTAAATTACTGTAAAATTTCCCATCTACACTTGTTCCACCTGCCTGCGTTTGGCCCATAACCCTCTAAACCAGTCCTATCTATGGTCTTGTCCAAATATTTCTTAAATGTCGCGATACTACCTGCCTCAGCTACCTCCTCCGGCAGCTTGTTCCATACACCCACTATCCATGTGTGAAAAAGTTACCCCTCAGATTTCTATTAAATCTTCCCCCTCTCACTTTAAACCTATGTCCTCTGGTTCTTGATTCCCCTTCTCTGGACAAGAGACTGTGTGTCTCCGCAATCTAGATTTTGCAGCGGAGCAGACAAAAGGTGTAGGAAGGAACTAGAGATGAGTGCGCATTGGAGTATGGGCATAAAAAAGAGTCTTCCTTTATGTCATATTGCAGAGGTAATGTTTGTCAGACTTTTGAGGGATGATATTAATGACAGTTACAGAGGAACCTAATGGAAGGACATAAACAACACACCATAGATGCTGGAAACTTGATGCCTAAGAATACCTAATTTTGCTTCCAAACTGTGGACAACTGCTTCTACAGCCTAGGAAAATTGGTGGCTCAAAGCTTCTATATAGGAAGGTGGGCATGTGTATGTTTGTGCCAAGTTTATGAGAGAGAGAGAGAGAGAGAGAGAGAGAGAGAGAGAGAGAGAGAGGGAGAGGGAGAGAGAGAGTAGAGAGAGAGAGAGAGAGAGAGAGAGAGAGAGAGAGGAGAGAGTAGAGAGAGATAGAGAATCCGAGAGGGAGTTCGAGATCTCGCTCCTCATTTCGTCTCTCTCTCTCGCCTCTTAGCTTAACTCCCCCTAGTGAACTCATTTGATGTTCACATCTATTACAGCTCATCATTAACTTCCTATTTTACTTCGGAGTCACGTGAGTGACTACGTGAAGAACCCCGCCAGGACGCATGCGTGCCATATATCGCTACACGCTACTTCGGCCAGAAACAGCACCCCTACGCACCACCAGTCGGCCAAGACAAACTGGTGAAAGCTCGAAGGCCAGGAACACTCAACATCGGTCTTTTTTAGGCCATGGCCCAGACCGGCCTTCCTGGGGAATGCGCTAACCCTCAACACCGACCCAACAACAGATCCAGACACCGGCGCCTCAACGTCCACGGAGGATGCCGAAAAAGTAACAAACCTACCAATAGTAACCATGGAGGTAGGTGGGTCTGGTTCCTTACGAGGTTGGTGGGAGATTACAATTCTATCTGGATGCATGGAATAAATTAACTACCGATACTTATATTTTCAGAAGTATAGGGTTATACCATAGAATTTATACAAAAACATAACCCTCCAGTTCAGCATGTACCGAACCGAATGTTCGTGCTTACAGGCAAAGAAAAATCAAAAGCGCATGCTGAACTACAGTGGCCTTATAAAAAGGAGTAATGGAGGAAACCCAACACGAATCACAGGAATTTTTGTCCAAAATCTTTATCATAAACAAGATGGTGGTTGCTGCATCATCATAGATTTTACTAATTTGAATACTTTCGTACTATATATTCATTACTAGATGGAAACCTTTGTTACTGCTATGCAATTGATTTCCTAATGTTACTACATGGCAAGCATCGATTTAAAGATGCTTACTATACAGTACCCATTAGAGGTGACCACAGATGTTATTTAACACAATGGATCATCTGGGGTTCACCCTTAACTCAGTTCACATGTCAGTGACTTTGCCGAAAGAAAAGGTTACAGCCTTAATGGAGGCTTGCAGCAAATTCATTGACATCACAAAACCATCCATCAGACTGGTAGCAAGAATAATTGGTAATAGTGGCTGCGTTTCCAGCCACACAAATCGGACCTTTACATTATCAAAAATTACAGAGGGCAAAATACGAACACTCAAAAATTATGGTGGTCATTTTGACAGACCAATGAAGCTACCAACAGAGGCCATAATGGAACTAAAATGGTGGAAAGATAACATTAGGCATTGTTCCAATCCAAACATTATCAGCAACCAGTCTATGGTACTACATACTGATGCCAGTGCACTTGGTTGGGGGTGCTACCAATTCCATCTCCAGCTGTGGGGGAGATGGAATGCACAGGAAGCATCATTATTACAAACACTGGGCATAAACTACCTGGGAATGTTAAGTGCATTCCATGGCCTTAAGTCATATTGTTCTGGGTTATATCACCAGCATGTTAGACTACATATTGACAACACCACCGTGGTAGCATATATCAACCATATGGGTGGAAACAAATCGACATCATGTGACAATCTGGCCAACACAATTTGGCAATAGTGTATCCAGAGAGATTTTGGATATCAGCTACCTACTTACCAGTCAAATTTAGTGGCAGACACCAGGTCACGCAAATTCAATGAAAACACTGAATGGATGTTGGATAAAAATGTATTTGTTGAAATTACAGCACGGTATGGAACACCAGATATCGACCTATTCGCATCCAGGCTCACACCAGTTATCGAATTATGTTCATGGGAACCAGAACCTGGGGCAGCGGCAACAGATACATTTTTGCTGCATTGGGGGATATTGTTTATTTATGCATTCCCTCCTTTCTGCCTCATTAGTCGGGTATTAAGGAAAATACAGCAAGACTTCGCGTCTGGTATTTTGATAGTACCCGATTGGCCTCCTCAACCATGGGTCCCGGGGATACTCGACATGGTATTAGAACCATCCATCATAGACCTAATTTACTGGTTCATCCCGCAACAAGGGGTAGTTACCCATGTCATAATTATATAAACCTATTAATTTGTAGAGTTTGAAAGCACCTCTACTACACCTGGGACTGACGGACCGAACACTGGATATTATTTCAGCGGCCCACAGACAGTCCACCAAAAAACAGTACTTGGTGTCATCAAGAAATGGGGAAAGTACTGTCACAACAACAACATCACCCACAGATCTATGAACATTCCGTCTGTTCTGGAATTCCTGGCTAGCCTCCATTACGATGAGAGGCTCAGTCATAGTGCCATCAACTGCGCCAGAAGTGCTCTGTCAACATACCTGTGGCAAGGAACAGAGCGGCATTCCGTTGGGACACACCCTGGTAACCAAACTCATGAGGGGCATTTTTAATGTTAATCCCCCAAGAACCAGGTACTCCCAAATATGGGATGAGAGCATTGTACTGACCATGTTAAGAAACTGGTCTCCCGCCACAGCTCTGTCCATACAGAAACTGACTATGAAAACAGTTATGCTGATGGCCTTGGTCACAGCACAAAGGGTCCAGTCGCTACAGAAACTAAGGCTGGACAACATGACTATTTCATCTGGAAATTTAACTTTTCACATCAATGAATTAGTCAAACAGAACAGACAGGGGTCAGCAGGCCTAAAAACAGAATTCATGGCCTACCCGACAGATGATCGTCTTTGTATTGTAACCCACTTACTATTATATATGGAGTATACTAAGATCATCAGAGGCAAAGAAATGTCACTTTTAATCAGCTACAAACAGCCACTCAAAAAAGTGACAGTCCAAACCATCTCTAGATGGCTAAAACATGTCCTAATAAAGGCTGGAGTAGACACTAGCATTTTAAAATCTCACTCCCCCAGGGCTGCAGCTACATCGGCAGCTATGAAGTTGGATGTTCCTATGGACCAAATCCTCAAGACAGCAGGATGGTCAACGGAGAAAACGTTCCAACGATTTTATAACAAACCAGTAACCTGGAACATTTGCAGAAACAATTTTAAGTTCTGTAATATAATTTTACCCCATAAATAGGGGCTATAATTTGGTGTTAATATATTTATCGTTGGGTTTTCAATATCGTATTGATGTCTAATGATGTTAACACTATTCTCCCCATAATCAAGGCAGATGTGATGCATGGACTCGTTTCCACGGCATGAAATCACAGAGCTTTAAAATCTTCACGTAGTCACTCACGTGACTCCAAAGTAAAATAGTAAGATTAAACGAGAACTTACCAGTTTGAAGTTTGATCGTTATTTTATGAGGAGTAACGTTGAGGGATTACGTGCCCTCCGCTCCCACCCTTGATCATATACTCAACTGGTATCTCTTCTCTAATCTTACTATGTTTAGTCATTACAGTTATCTGTGATTTCACACCGCTGCTTTGAAGAATGACACGCGTGCGTCCTGGCGGGGTTCTTCACGTAATCCCTCAACGTTGCTCCTCATAAAATAACAATCAAACTTCAAACTGGTAAGTTCTCGTTTAATCTTACTATTTAGGATATTGACCAGCCACATGCTCAAAGATACAATACTTTTGAAACTTAATTTGTCAAATGATAACTACTGGATTACACATCAATACCACTAAATGGGCCAAATTCCAAATCCATAATCTTTGAATGATCGAAGCAAGTCAACAATAGTTTGAGCAGAAAAAATGTTATTTTTAACTTTTGCATATGTGAACCACAATTACTAATTTGCCCATTTGGATTTGGGTCAGGATTTGCCATTTATATTAGAAATCATTAAGTATTTGAAAAAATAAGGATGGATACTTGTATGCCCTGAAAATAAACCATACATCCTAGCCCTAAAGTTTTTTTCACTATCAGGGTGCAGATCATCTAAAGAATTATGCCCCTGTCCCATAGGAAACCTGAACGGAAATCTCTGGAGACCTTGCACCCCACCCAAGGTTTACGTGAGGTTCCCGGAGGTTTTGGTCACTCTCCCTATTGGTGGAAAGTTGTTTCCGCATAGTCGAGGCTTCTTCTATGTTCCTGCGATTATTTGAAAAAAAACAAAACCGGCCTCGACTAAAAATAGGTTGCCATTTGGACGAAGCCGGTGGAGTGGGGTTGCTATTTACTTACAGGCAGTCGATGGCAATCTCCTTCGCTGACCGGCCCTTTTGATTGGCTCATTGGAGTTTTCAGCAGAGATCCAGTAGGATCTTTGGTTTTCAGGACCTAGAAGATCCGCCGGAAGGTAAAATGCCCGCTAACTTTATTAAACTTCTTAAAACTGTCTCCATTCCTTCTCCCCTTCTCTCCCCTTCTCTGTCCTTCTCTCCCCTTCTCTGTCCTTCTCTCCCCTTCTCTGTCCTTCTCTCCCCTTCTCTCTCCCCTTCTCTCTCCCCTTCTCTCTCCCCTTCTCTCTCCCCTTCTCTCTCCCCTTCTCTCTCCCCTTCTCTCTCCCCTTCTCTCTCCCCTCTATCTCCTTCACTCTCTCCTTCTCTCTCTCCTTCTCTCCCTCCTATCTCCTTCACTCTCTCCTTCTCTCTCTCCCCTTCTCTCTTCCCTTCTCTCGCTCCTTCTCTCTCCTTCTCTGTCCTTCTCTCTCCCATTCTCTCTCCCCTTCTCTCTCCCCTTCTCTCCACCTCTCTCCCCTTCTCTCTCCCCTTCTCTCTCCCCTTCTCTCTCCTTCACTCTCCCCTTCTCTCTCCCCTTCTCTCTCCCCTTCTCTGTCCTTCTCTCCCCTTCTTTCCCCTTCTCTCCCTCCCTCCCGCCCTCTCTAAAGGACTTACCGTGCTCTGTGACAGCCGTTTACCTTCCTCTTCATCGTGCAGACAGTGCTCCCCTGCTGTCCCTGGCCCCCACCTTTGTGATCTGTTTGTGTGTGTGTGCGGTTGGTAGCAAAGATCCTGTAGGATCTTTGGTCAGTAGATACAGCTCACGCTTCGGTCGAGGCTTTCCATGCAAGTGACCAAAACCTCTGGCGACTCATGGAAACCTTGGGTGGGGTGCAAAATCACCAGAGGTTTCCGTTCAGGTTTCCTAAGTGGGACGGGGGCATTAATGAGATAGTTCACAATTATTCCGATCACAAAATCCAGGCCATTAGTAATAATAATATAAACTCTATTCCATATTCAATTAGAATTATAAATGAGATAAAAAAGAATTTACAATGAAATACACATAATTAGTACTTTTTAATATTCTAAATTAATGTAATTACACTTTCATGATTAAATTAAATGTTAATAATAATTTTGGAATTAATTTTTAATGTAATCTTGCATTAAGTCTTGTTATTTTTTCTCTTTGCATCCTCTCATTTTCTTCCAGAATTTTGCATCCATTATATCCTCCTTTTGACATTGCTAATTTTTCGCATTTAATTTTTATATTGTGAATAATAACTGAGTTCTACTTCTCCATTCCAAATTCTTATTATTACAACAGCTGTTATCCATTAACAAACATCAGAAGGTCCTGGAAATTTGAAAAAAAAATTGTAATGTCAATAACATTTCCTTAGTTTTTCCATGAACAGAAACTTTAACTTCATTTCTACTCTCCAGCGATACCTGGAGACACCTGCTGATTATCTGATTATTTCTAGCATTTTTATTTGAGACTAGACCAAGTAGGACCCGTTGGGCCCCGTTTCCCAACACTATATTCCACCACTCACCCGGTCCCCCAACGCAACCTGTTCCCCCAAGCAATATTCCACCACTCACCCATAGCCCCCAACTGCGCAAGCACGGCTCATTTCCCCTATCCCCAACACTCTCCACCCCTCCTCTTCACCCTCCCTCTTCTCTCTCATCTCCTCCTCCCCTCCTCCACTCCCTCACTCACCTCTCCCTCCCTCACCTCTCTCTCTCATTTCCCCTACCCTCAGTCACTCCCTATCCTCAGCCACTCCCTACCCTCAGCCTCCCTCTCTCCATAACCCCTCTCCCCTCCCTACCCCGCTGACCCGTCGGGCCCCGTTCCCCCAACACCATATTCCACCACTCACCCGTTCCCCCAACGCAACCCATTTCCACTACCCTCTCCTCCTCCCCTTCTCCACTCCCTCCCTCACCTCTTCTTCCCTCTCATTTCCCCTACCCTCAGTCATTCCCTCCACCCCTCCATAAACCCTCTTCTCTCCCTACACCCCTCCTCTCCCTCTATCTCCCTACTCCCCCACTTCTCACCTGTCCCCTATCCCACTCTGCCACTAAACACAATGTGTAAATAACATATCTCCTCCTCCCCTACCTCCTCCCTCTCCTTACAACAATGTAACAAATCTCTCATTGCACTGGGTGGAACACCATTGACGGGCAATTTATGTAAATGAGATCCCATTTTGACGTCACACTCTGCTATCTGCCAGTGCAGATGGAAGAAATTTTTCTCAAGGTGGGATTTTGTAAAGTTAAAAATGTGATTATCTTGTAAAATATAACATCAATCTAACCAGAATTTGATACACCACACACACAGACAATGGTGAGTAAAGTGAGCGCTTATAGTAAATTATAGCGCTATCGTGTACCATTTTGCCGTAATTCAGGGCATGAATACACACACAAACACACAGACAGGCACACAGACAGATAGACTCACAAACAAACAAGATAAGAGTTTTAGTAATATATAGATTACATTTTTGTTCATGAAGTCATAGAGGCATATTGACTTGTCCATGCTGACCAAAATGTTTATCTACACTGATCCCAATTTCCTGCATTCCAAACCAATTTCTCTATTCCTTTCCAATCTATGTACCTGTGATGATACTCATCTCCACCAGGTCCTCCAACAGCTTGTTCCATACATCTATCACCCTCTGTAAGAAAATCTTGCACCTCAGATTTCTGTTGAAGATTTCCCCTTTCATCTTAAAACCATGCTATCTAGTAAAACCACCCTACCTTTAGTAAAATAGTGTGATTATCAAGCCTATGTATGCCTTTCATAATTTCATAAATATCTATAAGATTGTCCTTCAGCCTCACATGTTACAGTGAGAACAATCTCAGTTTCTATTAAATCCAAAGGGACAGCACGATGGCACAGCAGTAGAGTTGCTGCTTTACAGTGCCAGAGACCCAGGTTTGATCCTGACTGCTGGTGCTGTCTGTACGGAGTTTGTACTTTCTCACCATGACCTGCGTAGGTTTTCTTGGAGAACTACCATTTTCTCCCGCACTCCAGGTTTTTAGGTTAGTTGACTTCAGTAAAATTGTAAATTGGTCCTAGCATGTGTAGGATAGTGGTAGTGTGCAGGGATTGTTGTTCGGCACGGGCTCGGTGGGCCAAAGGGCCTGTTTCTGCACTGTACCTCAAAACTAAACTGAACTGAACTGAACTGAACTAAACTAAACTAAATGGTGGGAGTATATGGCTGTGAGGTTTGAAAGAATCTCATTCAGTAATGCTAATCCTCTCCTTCCATTGTTCTTCCATCAAAGTTATGTCTTTCAATAGCTGGCCTATTAGTATTGGGGCAAGATTCCTAGGACTGTGATGAAGCCCTTGCTTTTGCTCACTACTTATTATTCATATTTCCTTTCTTTCCCACAAGTGGAAAAATGTGTGTTCTAATTTAAAATATTTCTTGCAACAATTTAATGGGTTGTTTTCTGACTGCATAGTTTTAGTAGTTAGACCTCAGCAGCGAACCAAGATGATAATCACCAACCCTAGTAGCATTGCCCTCAGCCAACTACTCACACAGCTGGAGTTACACAAGAGATATGAACAGCAGCTGTCATATCAATGGGGAGGTGAGCATAAAACTGATGACTTGAGAAATGTGGCTTGTTGGAGGCATTCTACAGCTCAAGGCATAGCTTGCTTAATGTTTGTGTTCCAGCAAGTTTAGTGTTAGATTATAGCGCTTGTCTTCAGCCACTAGGAGCTGGTGGCTTTCCACTGCCAATGGTTGCACACATCATCATCACACTCAATCTTCCTATCTTCAGATTCTTCTAGGACGCTGGTGGAAACCCATCCTATACTCCCAAGCCAGTCAATCATATTAAATGTGCCTGTGATACAGCCTATTGGTATAAGAACTGGGGAGCAGGTGCCACATGAGATAATTCAGTAAGCCTCCCCAATCCCTCCACGTAATTTATGTCCTGCATTCAAGTTACCAACTTCTCAATGGCCCTGACATCAGTTATTAAGTAAGGATTCACTAACTAGTGATGAAATAACAGTTTTCACAATGTATCAGACACATCATTGATCTCTCAGGACCTGGGGTTGATGCGGTCTCCTTCTGCTCCTCTATGGCTGGTCCTCTTCCACAAGTTTTCTGCTCCTTCTTCTTGTCAGGCTGTACTCTGAGGATAAGGCCTGTGAAGCACCTAGCCAACTCAGTGAGCTGAGAACCTGTTACCATGCTGTGTACCTTGCTATCTATTACTGTTTCCTATTACCTAATATCTGTTCCTCTGCTCTTTCAAGGCTGACAACAAAGGAGAAAAGTGTGGAGGTATACAAATTTGCATTTGGCCACTTAAACTAATTGAATGCTGAAGCATTCAAACATTGGGAAGAAAGGAAACTGATGGCTAATCCTATTTAACACTACCAAACTTTTGGAGAACTGCTGGAGATATCTTTTTTATCTCTTAACATTTAATACTGACACTACCCATCTCGATAAGTGTAAATCTACATTAAGTAGTGCAAATCTACCATTTTCCATATGCTATTTTTTATCCAAAAAGCAAGGTTATCCCTGTTTGATTCCTAGTAATAGTGGCAGCGTTCAATTCTGGCTATCTTAAACAGCCGAAATCAGAAAGTATTTTATCTGTAGTTCCGCACAAAGCTTGTCAGCAGATATAACGTTAAATCACACAAAGAATATTGAATGTGACATATATCCCCCAGGCATTTCTACACTAATCTCTCAGCTGTTAAAGAACAATTTCCCACTAAACCCTCAAGCTGGTACATTGTTATTCTATGTGTGGATCATATGAAATAAATGCTGCTCAAGTCGTCAGACTGACCCTAAAGTAAAGTCATGCTGAAAGTTACCTCTCATGTGTGTCGGTGGCAAGATGTGTTAACAACTTCTCTTGCAGAGCTCTGCAACATGGATTTACATACTCAGTAGGGTTTAATCTTAGGCAGGACATTGTTGGGATCGAGCCAGGTTGCTTATTATAGGACAGTCAATTTCCCTGCGGATATATCAACCATCATAGCACTCTGCCTGTTTTCATGTAACTGGTGCAAAGCAGAACATCAAAGCCCTGCCAGAACATTCCTGAAGTAAAGAAGAACACATGGGATAGGGGAATTTGTAAAAAAAGACTCGGGGTTAAAATCCACAATCAGCCACCCTCTATTCAAACAATGACTTCAATATCCAGGTAGGATCCGGTTCTGTTGCCTGCCATATTTGGGAAGTCAGTTTTGCGAAAGACTCATGTCCACACAAGCCACAATTTAAATTCAGTCTCAAAGAGCAGGGTTACTGTGAATGCTGTGAGTAAAGGACTTTAATGAGGAGGTAATTGCAATGCATTTGGGCAGTAATGATAATAGTGAGAGTTTCACAGAACAGATAAATGGCGGCCCTAGGTCCGCCTGACCCTTTAGTTGGCATGTGAAGAAGTGGGGGAGATACAGGTGTAGAGGGGGGAAGGTGGTAATTGTGGATGGGAAGTGTAATGCAGAGTGTGGGATAATAGTGTTTTCTAAAAGATTAATGTCAGAGCCTAGGAGGAAATGAGTTCCAAGTTTTTATTGTGTACTATGGACGGCATGTTGAATGAAGTTAAAGACATGCTGTAAAGCAAGGGGAGGTAACAGCTCTGGTGATTGTTAGAAATTAATCTGACTATAGTGTCACAAGTTCAAGGAGTTCACTTGCATGGTCAAGGTCAGTGAATCTATCATCAAATGGCGTAAGCAGCCATCTGTGGTACTTGTCTCATGCCCTGCTTAGTACACTCCAGTCCTACCATCCCTGCCTTATGTTTCCCTCCCACTCACCTCATCACACATCACCACCATCGTAAATCTTTACATTCCATCAGGCAGACCCATTCTTCGGATTATTGACAACTCTTAGAATTGTTGTGCTTGTACATGCTGCCCGATATTCAGTTGTTTGAGGAGCATTACCTAAAATGCAGTTCAACACTATCTTTTTTTTCAGAATAAGGTGATAACAGCAACTGCTCCCTCTGGGAGAGATTGGCCACCAGCATAGAAAGTGATTGGGATCATTGGAGGTACCACAATGGAGCCCATGGCCATGGTAAGGCAGAATTAATTAGAAATTCTTGTATGCTCATAGTTAATCTTCCTTATAACATTCCATGTTACCCTTATCCCACACCATCTTCTGATTCAAAAAATGCACAGCAGATAAACACCTGACTTCTCAGTACTACATTATCTTTGTGTCTATCTCCTAAACCATTACCAAGAATTCCAACCTGATTCGGCAGTAATAGACGAGAGAAGTGAGAGTGAAGATAACTTATTCAGTTCAATACATCCAGATACTTCCAGCTCAGATGTTGCATCCATGATTTTTAGCAATCTTGCTAGAATTGCATTTGCATATGGTGTCCCACACAGCCCATCCCATTTGATTTGTACCCCATCCACCATTCTAAATATAAATTCTCTTCAGAACTGACCACAGTTGCTATTGTGTGTAGTATTTACAATCTGCACTGCATTTATTAGCCTAGGTCATTTCAACACTGCCTTCCAAACCCATGTGTTTTTCCAAGGATAAGTGTTGAGGTGAATGGGATCACCACAGCTTGCAACTTTCTCTCCAGATCCCAAACCATACTGACTAGGAGATTGGTTCTTCATCATCACTGAATCAACCTCAACAGGGCTGTGGGAGTATCTTTATCAGAAGGGCTGCAGTAGTTCAACATGGTACCATTCTTCTTTGGTGAAGATACACTGTCTGGAGTAGAACTATTAATTTAGTTTAGTTTAGAGATACAGCATGGAAACAGGCCGTGCATTTGATAAGGTCCCACATAGGAGATTCGTGGGCAAAATTAGAGCACATGGTATTTGGGGTAGGGTGCTGACAAGGATAGAAAATTGGTTCGCAGACAGGAAACAAAGAGTAGGGATTAACGGGTCCCTTTCAGACTACCAGGCAGTCACTAGTGGGGTAGTGACTGCTGAAGGGATTAAAAGTAAAATTAGCAAATTTGCAGATGACACAAAGCTGGGTGGCAGTGTGAACTGTGAAGAGGATGCAAGATGCCTTGGGCAGGTGGGGTGAGTGGGCAAATGCATGGCAGATGCAGTTTAATGTGGATAAATGTGAGGTTATCCACTTTCATGGCAAAAACAGGAAGGCAGATTATTATCTAAAGGGAGTCAAGTTGAGAAAAGGGAAAGTACAACGGGATCTTAAGTTTAAATTCAAATTTATTTGTCACATGCACCATAAAGTGCAGTGAAATATAATTTACCATGCAGCATTACAATAAGCGAATTTAGTATTCCGAAAAACGCAAGGAATCATGGGATTTGTCAAAGGTCGAACACTAAATAAAAATCGAACAAAGCGCTGTAGATTCAGTGAGTATAGTTTTGGTCCGAGTTTTTGTCTATTTTCATTGGGAGACCGGGAAGGAGGGGGGGAGATCGGGGGTGTGAGACCGGGGGGGCGGGGGAACCGGGAGGGGGGGGAGACCCTGTGGAATGGGAGACTGAGGAGGGGGGGGGGGAGACCTGGGAGGTTGGGGAGGGGGGGCGGGAGACCGGACCGGCTCTCCACAGCTGACACACACAGAACCAGGATCGGATGCTAACACATCCGAAGCGAGGATCGAACCCGTGTCCCCTGTGCCAAAAGCACTGCTGAACCACCATTGGACCCCCCCACTTGAGTGTTCCATCCCCCCGCCGGTCCAGACCAATGGTACACCGGCCCCCAGACCCAATGCCAGCGCCAACCCCAGCCCAACCCCGCTCCAACTCCAGAGGAACCTGCTCCCGGATGGGCAGCTACGGCGACAAGTGCCAGTTCGCCAACGGACTAGCCGAGTTGTGCTCCCTCAGCCGCAACCCCAAGTACAAGCTGTAACCTTGCACACCACCTGCTTCTTCCCCTACGGTACCCTCTGCCACTTCATCCACAACCCCGAGGAGGAGCGAGGGGCCTGGTCGCACCGGCACCAGAGTGCCAGCCTAGGCTCAGCCTCCTCTGGCCCTGTGCTCAAATGTGCAGTGCTGCAGGCGGCCTTCAGCCCCGTCCTGCAGTTGGAGCTGGCCCGGGCTCTGGGCTTGGGGCTGGGCAAGAGAAGGGGAGGAGGTTGCTGCTGCCATCAGCACCAACAACAACGCCAGCAGCTCCAGTGGGTGCTTGACCTGCCCATGGCCGGCAGGAGCCCGTCCGCGGACTTGTCTTCAAGCAGGACCGGCGGCTGCCCATCTTCAGCAGGATCTGAGGCCAGCCCAGGGCCACCCTGGACAGGGACGGGACGCCAGCAAGGGGATGGGGACGGCCCAACAGCAACTCAACAGCATCCGCAGCAATGGAGAGCCGACCCTGACCCTGACCCTGACTCTGACCCCTACTACGGACGAAACACAAGCCTGCAAACAATGCAGCACCACCGTTGCCGAGACTGTTTTATAGCTAGTGACCTATGACCTGGGCATGCACAGTCAGAATACTGAACTCACTTATTAAAAAAGGACATAATGCACAACATAATTCAATACATACATCCACCACAGCATTCTTCACTGTGGTTGAAGTCCATAAAGTTCAGACAGTCCTCCTCCTCCTCCTCCTTTGTTCACCCGTGGTCGGGGCCCTGACCCTCCGTAGTCACCGTTACGGACGGACCGATGTTCAAGCCCTCTGTTTAGGATGGTTGGAACGCCGACGTCAGGACAGGTTGAGCACACCATACGACCCAGAGCTCCTAATCGACCACCTCCTTACTGGGGGTCCTTGTTCATCAGTCACTGAAAGTAAGCATGCAGGTACAGCAGGCAGTAAAGAAAGCAAATGGCATGTTGGCCTTCATAACAAGAGGACTTGAGTACAGAAGCAAAGAGGTCCTTCTGCAGTTGTACAGAGCCCTAGTGAGACCACACCTGGAGTATTGTGTGCAGTTTTTGTCTCCCAATTTGAGGAAGGACATTCTTGCTATTGAGGGAGTGCAGCGTAGGATCACTAGGTTAATTCCTGGGATGGCAAGACTGTCATATGTTGATAGAATGGAGCGGCTGGGTTTGTATACTCTGGAATTTTGAAGGATGAGACAGGATTTTATTGAAACATATAAGATTATTAAGGGTTTGGATAAGCTAGAGGCAGGAAATGTGTTTCCGATGTTGGGGAGTCCAGAACCAGGGTCCACAGTTTAAGAATAAGGGGTAAGCCATTGAGAATGGAGATGAGGAAACACTTTTTCACACAGAGAGTTGTGAGTTTGTTGAATTCTCTGCCTCAGAGGGTGGTGGAGGCTGATTCTCTGGATGCTTTCAAGAGAGAGCTAGACAGAGCTCTTAAAGATAGCAGAGTCAAGGGATATGGGGAGAAGGCTGCGGATTGTGGATGATCAGCCATGATCACATTGAATGGCGGTGCTGGTTCGAGGGGCTGAATGGCCTACTCCTGCACCTATTGTCTATTGTTCAGTCGAGTTCATGCCAACAACCGATCATCCGCACACTATTTCTATCCTACACACTAAGGACAATTTACAGAAGCCAATTAATCTACAAACCTGCATGTTTTTGGAATGTGGAAGAAAACGACAGCACATAGAGATAACCCACATGGTCACAGGGAGAATGTACTAACTCCGTACAGATAACACTCAAAGTCAGGATCGAAGCTGGGTCTCTGGTGCTGTAAGACAGCAACTGTACCGCTATGACTTACAAAGTAACATTGATCTCTCAGGACCTTGGGTTGATGTGATCTACTTATGCTCCTTCACCTCCTAATGGTTGGTCCACCTCAGCATGCCTCTCCTCTGTCTTCTTCCCCTGCTGTACTCAAAGGGTAAGGACTACAAAGCATCTAGACTTGAAAACAACATCAGTTATCCCTGTTGTCCTAAAGTTAGCCAAATTTCTTCAAACCTTGGTTCAGACTGTCTGTGATATAAGCAATATGAACGACATCCAGAAGTAACATTAAATGATTTGCATCATGACAATGTTTAAGAAAGAACTGCAGATGCTGGAAAAATGGAAGGTACACAAAAATGCTGAAGAAACCCAGCGGCTGAGGCAGTCTGAAGAAGGGTCTCGAATGGAAACGTCAATCAGTTTGAAGAAGGGTCTCGACCCGAAAAGTCAATCAGTCTGAAGAAGGGTCTCTACCCGAAAAGTCACCTATACCTTTGCTCCATAGATGCTGCCTCACTCACTGAGTTTCTCAGCATTTATGACTACCTTGCATCGACAATAGTCAGCAGGCAACAATCAACAGCTAAACTACAGGTGGTTGACGATCCGCTTCAGTAATGTGAGTTTGTTCGTTGTACAGGGTCTGAGGTCAACCACACAAAGTTAACCTACTGGACGACATCCATGTTCTTCTTACTCTGTATACTTCTGGACAACATTAGCCTCAATGGTATTTACAGCATTCTCCAAATTCGGGACAAGTTAATGCACCCATCTTTTACATTTGTGCCCCTCGGGCTCATAATTGGCATCTGTAAGAGCCAAACAACAGACCAAATTTTCTAGACAATTAGTCTCAGGAGAAATGAATATTAGCAATTAGTTAATAGTGTTGGTTGTGTTGCCAGCAGAAATTAAAGTCTGAGTCTTACTAAGCAATTCCCAAACGTCTCTTTGGATGGCATTAGCAGTGTTTTGAACAAATAATTAATGCATTCTACAGGGAAAAACCTCATTTATATCATTATAAATGCACAATTCAGGGAGCCTACAAGCTTAAAAAAACTGATTTTATAATTTTCAAATGCCTTTCATCTCAGTAAAGAAGGGTATATCAGATTATACTGTAAGCTTTTTCAAAGACATGCAAAATTATATTGCCTAATCAGAATAGATGAGAAAACAAACTTCAGTGAGTGATCAGTATTTCATGTTACTTTCAGGATTGTGAACAGCAGACAAAATAAATTGTAAATCTTCAAGAGTCTTCAAGAGACAAAAAACAAACAAATGCCAAAAATGTCTAGGGGGAGATTAGAAGGGTTGCTGAATTTCCTCTCTCAGTTGTAATTAGGAATGTATATAAATGTCAAACAGAAGAAGGTAATTTTACTCCATCGAGCCACTGTGCCTTATTAAGGGCCTGTCCCACTTACGCGATTTTTTGGGTGACTACAGGCGACTGCCGTAAAATTTTCGGCAACAGTGGCGACAATTTTTGCTGTCATAGATTGTCATAGGTTGTCGTAGGTGCTGTCGTAGGTTGTCACCAGGTTTCGTAGGTGAATTCCATTAAAACTAGTCCCTGGCAGTCGCCTACAGAGTCAGGACAGGACCGTTACATTGTAATTGAACATTGTGATCATAGAATCATTGAATGACAAAGCAAAGAAAAAGGCCATTGTTCTCCAACAGCTATTTGATAGTGATATTAATCTTATTCCACACTGGGTTAGCGCCATAGAATCATACAGCATGGAATTAGGCCCATCAGCCCAACTTGCCCATGCCGACCAACATGTCCCTTCTACATTAGTCTGACCTGCCCTGTTCTTGGCCATATCCCTCTAAACCTGTCCTATCCATGTACCTGTCCAAATGTAGCTTAAACATGATAGTAGCTACCTCAACTATTTACTCCGGCAGCTCGCCGCATATACCCACCACCCTTTGTGAAAGAAAGTTACCCCTCAGGTACCTATTAATTCTTTCCCCCCTCACCTTAAACCCATGTACTCTGGTTCTTGATTACCCTACTCTGGGTAAAAGACTGTGCATTTGCCCCATCTATTCCTCTCATGATCTTGTACACCTCCATAAGATTACCCCTCATTCTCCTGTGCTCCAAGGAGTAAAGTCTTAGCCTGCTCAATCTTTCCCTATAGCTCAGGCCCTACCAACATCCTCATAAATCTTGTTCAAGAAGGAACTGCAGATGCTGGAAGATCGAAGGTACACAAAAATGCTGGTGAAACTCAGCGGGTGCAGCAGCATCAAAGGCACAAAAATGCTGGAGAAACTCAGCGGGTGCTGACTCCCCCTCGACTCCATTCAAGGACCCAAGCAGTCGTTCCAGGTGTGACAAAGGTTCACCTGTATCTCCTCCAACCTCATCTACTGCATCCGCTGCTCTAGATGTCAGCTGATTTATATCGGGGAGACTAAGCGGAGGTTGGGCGATCGTTTCGCCGAACACCTCCGCTCAGTCCGCAATAACCTACGTGAACTCCCGGTGGCTCAGCACTTCAACTCCCCCTCCCATTCCCAATCCGACCTCTCTGTCCTGGGTCTCCTCCATTGCCAGAGTGAGCAACACCGGAAATTGGAGGAACAGCACCTCATATTCCGCCTGGGTTGCTTGCAGTGGGATGGCGTTGAATTATCCCAGTTTTGCTAGCCCTTGCTGTCTCCTCCCCTTCCTTAACCCTCGAGCTGTCTCCTCCCATCCCCCCGCCCTCGGGCTCCTCCTCCTCCCTTTTTCCTTCCTTCTACCCCCCACCTCCCATCAGTCTGAAGAAGGGTTTCGGCCCGAAACGTCGCCTATTTCCTTCGCTCCATAGATGCTGCTGCACCCGCTGAGTTTCTCCAGCATTTTTGTGTACCTTCCTCATAAATCTTCTCTGATTGATGAAGGCCAATGTGTCGATAGCCTTCTCAATTACCTTATCTATCTGTGATTCCACTTTCAAGGAACTGTGTACATGCACTCCTAAATCCCTCTCCTCTGTCATTCACTGTGTAGGTGATGACCTTGTTAGCCTTCTCAAAATGCAACACCTTGAACTTTTTTGTATTAAATTCCATGAACCATTCCTCAGCCCACCTGCCCAAGCATTCAAGATCCTGCTGCAATTTTTCACAACCATCTTCACTATCTACAATAACACCAACTTCAATGCCATCTGCAAACTTGCTAATCGTGTCATGTACGTTCCCATCCAAATCATTGAAATAGATGACAAACAGCAATGGGCACAGCACCAAACCCTG
This sequence comes from Amblyraja radiata, assembly GCF_010909765.2. Taxonomy (NCBI): domain Eukaryota; kingdom Metazoa; phylum Chordata; class Chondrichthyes; order Rajiformes; family Rajidae; genus Amblyraja; species Amblyraja radiata. The sequence continues at coordinate 34,923,971 of NC_045966.1, read as the reverse complement.
AGGCAAACAACTGGTCACAGGCCTCCAGTCTGAATAGCAACCTTCCACCATCACCCTCTGTTTTCTTCCAGGAAGGCAATTTTCTATCCAGTCAGCTATCTCTTCTTGAATCCTGTGCAATTTATTCTTCCAGAGCAGCCTACCATGCAGAACCTTGTTAAATGCCTTGCTGAAATCAATATATACAACATCAACAGCTCTTCCCTCAACTACCTTTTCAAATACATCTTCAAAATCTCAGTGAGACATGATCTCCCACATATCTCTAATCATCCCTTGTCCATCGAAATGTATGTATATCTTATTCCTCAGATTAGTCTCTAATGCTGTAATTTTCTGACTGCAGACTCGGCGGCCAGTAGTTCCCAAGCTTTTCCCTGCAGCCCTTCTTAAATAGAGGCACAACATTTTCCACCCTCCTGTCTTCCGGCACCATACCCATATTTAATGATGACCCATAAATCTCAGCCAGGGCACCTGCAATTTCCTCTCCAATCCTCGGATATATCTGATCGGTCCTGTGAGTTTTATCTACCTTCATACGCATCAGGACCTTCAGCACTTCCTCGACCATAACACTGACTGCCCTCAAGTTACTTCCATTGACTGCCCCAAGTTACCCTGTTCTCATGTCTTTCTACACAGTAAAAACAGAAGAGAAATATTCATTTATGACCTTGTCCATCTCCTGGGGTTCCACACAGAGTTGACCGCTTTGATTCCAGAGGGTTCCCATTTTCTCTCTGGTTACCTTTTGCCCCATAATCTATATAATTAAATCCCAAATCTTGAACACTTCCTGTTTGTACTACATATTGATTTTAGAAAAAACGCTACCACTTATGGCTGTGATTTTTGGCCATCTTACTCAGAGTCCCCCTCCACTGCGAAGGGCAAGAGGAATTTTCCCATTAATTAAAAATAAAAGACTTATTATTGTTTAAAAAATGTTGAGATTCGCTCTCCTGTCAATCATGCCAAGAAGGCCACACCCCTTCTAGTGGGAGGGGGGAGGGATTATAAAACCCGGAAGTGTGGATTGCCTTAGTCTTTGCAAGATGGGGGAGCGAGAGCTCACAACTCTCAGTCTGAGGTGTGAATAAGACTGAACACATGTCTACTAAACTGTGAGTGGTTTTACTGACCTGTGAGTGCCCTTAATGTAGTTTGAAAATGTACTTTGAAAATGCAAAAGTGGTTTGGTTTGAAAATTCTAAAGTGGTTTGGTTTGAAAATGCAAAAGTGGTTTGGTTTGAAAATGCAAAAGTGGTTTGGTTTGAAAATGCAAAAGTGGTTGGGTTTAAAAATGCAAATGTGGTTTGGTTTGAAAATGCAAAAGTGGTGTTGCCTTTGAAAATGCCAAAGTGGTGTTGCCTTTGAAAATGCAAAAGTGGTGTTGCCTTATTGAAAAGTGGTGTTGCCTTCGCCTTATTAAAAAGTGGTGTTGCCTTAGCCTTATTGAAAAGTGGTGTTGCCTTCTATATAGTTCAAAGTCTAATCTTCACCACTTCCCGTTTGCTCTGTATATTGATTTTTGAAAAAAACGCTACCATGTACGGCTGTAATTTTTGGCTATCTTATTCCGTCCCCCTCTGCTCATCAGGAACCGAGGATTTTTTCCAGCGATGAAAAATAAAAGAGATGTTAGTGTTTAAAAAATGTTGAGATTCTCTCACCAGTCAATCATGCCATAAAGGCCATGCCCCTTCCGAAGGGAGGGGGAGGGACTATAAAACCCATAAGTGCGGGCGTGGCTCCGTCTCTGTAAGATGGGGAGGGAGAGGTCATGACTGAGATGGTAGGAAACTGCACTTGAATTTGGTGGCCTTGCACCCTCCTTCAAGTGGCATGAAACTGTATTTGAATTTGGTGGACTTGGACCCTGCTTGAAGTGGTATGAAACTGCATTTGAATTTGGTGGCCTTGCACCCTGCTTGAAATGGTATGAACCTGCATTTGAATTTGGTGGCCTTGCACTCTGTTTGAAATGGTATGAAACTGCACTTGGGTTTGGTGGACTTGCACCCTGCTTGAAATGGTAGGAAACTGCACTTGGGTTTGGTGGCTTTACAGCCTGCCTGAAGTGGCACGAAACTGCACTTGAATTTGGTGGTCTTGCACCCTGCTCGAAGTGGCAGGAAACTGCACTTGAATTTGGTGGCCTTGCACCCTGCTTGAAATGGAATTTCAAAGAATAGCCGTGAGTCAACTGTCAGCCTACCAGCCGTGAGTGAGTGAGCTGCCAGCACACCAAGCTTGAGTGACTGAGCTGCCAGCCCAAGAATACATTCGGCCCACAATGTCCATACTAGCCCTCTGGAAACCAGTCCCTTCAGCCCACAACACCCATACTAATGCTCCAGAAAGCCTCCCCCCCTCTTGTCAGCACACTTTTAAAAACATCCCACTTTTCTAATGGGTCTTTTTCTTCAAACAGCCTGCTCCAATCAACTTGAATGAGTTCCTGTCTAATACCTTCAAAGTTGCCCAATTTCTCTCATTTTCTCCCTCAGTCTTGTAGTTTATTCTATTTGAGCTATTTATTCAAATTTCATCTGCCTGTCTCTGTTATTAATGTTTCTAACATCTGTAATACAATCCGTAGTACAATCTATATCACAACAACTCACTCTATAAAACAAAACTTCATATAAGAATAATGGGGAGGCCATTAAAACCGAGATGAGAAAAATACTTTTTCACCCAGAAAGTTTGTGGAATTCTCTTCCCCAGAAGGCTGTAGAGGCCAATTCACTGGATGAATTTAAAAGAGAGTTAGATAGAGCTCTAGGGGCCAGCGGAATCAAAGGATATGGGGAGAAGGCAGGCACGGGTTACTGATTGTGGATGATCAGCTATGATCACAATGAATGGTGGTGCAGGCTCGAAGGGCCAAATGGCCTCCTCCTGCACCTATTTTCTATGTTTCTATGTTTCTATCACCTTGCATCGGTTCTTTCAAAAATAAACATTAAGCTATTCTCTGGTTCCTGGACTCTGTGCTATCCGTTAATTAATTCTGTTCAATTGTGATATTTTGGAACTACTTTATCTCATTACTTCTTAATTTATTTGATCTAAAGAAAAGCAAACCCTTTTCTCTCATTTCTCCAGCTAATAAAAAGGGCAGTCTGACAAATACTTCCAACCCGAAACTCCATCTGTCCATTTCTTTCCACTGATGCTGCCTGATTCATTGATTTCCTCCAGTGGTTTGATTCTGCTCAAATTCCAGTACCTGTAGTCTTTTATGTCACCAATCTTATACATATTTCCTGCAACCTCACTTAGGGCTTGACATACTACTGAGATTATATCTCTAAACTGAAAATATGGATGTTTCACAAAAGGTTAGTACTCAGAACATCCATTCGATATCCCTCCACTAATAATGTTGAACATTCCACGTTTCTTTTAACAGTTTTTTGAGGTGTGAAACCTTCAAAGCTTTGTACATTTACATCCCAAAGTTTGCTACTGCAGAGAAAATTGATCTGTAATATATTTTCTGAAAGGAGGCACCCTTCCTGATAGAACACTAGATTATTAACCTGATTAATGTGCTCAGGTCTCAGGTGGCTAGGTACTGAATCCACATCATCCTAGTGAAGAGATGACACACCAATTTACTCAAGTTGAGTTGCTGATTTCCTGCTGCCTGATCGAGCTAAAAATGAGGCCACCCACCTAGCGATAACTGTACACAGCTATAATTGCATATCCAACTCGTGTTTCTTACTGTCTGACAATCTGAAAAGAGAATAAAATTACATTTTTTATTTGAATCCTTGCTTATACCTATTAGATTTCTGCAGTAATTTACTTGAATTTTAAAATTATAGTGCAGAGATGAGCAAAATCCTTCCTGTTCAATTATTTATTTTGTCCTATTCTAAAGCTTTAGCAACATGTTACAGTTCACATTCCGACTACATGCTCATGAGGCAAAACCACTATTAGTTACCGATATTCTGTCACAAGCTCCCTCATGGAGACATAAGAGACTGCAGATGTTGAAATCTGGAGCAAAAATGGACAAACTGATGGAGGAACTCAGTGGATGGAATGGAATTGTCAATGTCCTGATGCAAGGTCTTGACCCGACATATCAACAATTTATTTCCTTCCAAAATATGCTACTCAATGTATTAGGTTCCTCCTGCAGTTGTTTTATGCACTAGCTCCCTGATCTTGGCTCCCATTACACCTAAAGTTATGCCCTTCCACATGACACTAGCTGTCTTAATACATCAGTTTTTAATTCAGTTTTTTGGAGTTAATGAAAAAGTCTTGATTTATGTTGCATGTTGTCATAGTTCCTAACAAAGTGCATTACATACGACTATTTATTTGACAGTTATGTTTGTCACGCAGGTAAACACAGGTGATAATTTTAGAAAGCATTTACCCACAAATTTTATGAGGACAACTATTGATCTTTAATATAACCATATAACCATATAACAATTACAGCACGGAAACAGGCCATCTCGACCCTTCTAGTCCGTGCCGAACACGTATTCTCCCCTAGTCCCATATACCTGCGCTCAGACCATAACCCTCCATTCCTTTCCCGTCCATATAACTATCCAATTTATTTTTAAATGATAAAAACGAACCTGCCTCCACCACCTTCACTGGAAGCTCATTCCACACAGCCACCACTCTCTGAGTAAAGAAGTTCCCTCTCATGTTACCCCTAAACCTCTGTCCCTTAATTCTCAAGTCATGTCCCCTTGTTTGAATCTTCCCTACTCTCAGTGGGAAAAGCTTATCCATGTCAACTCTGTCTATCCCTCTCATCATTTTAAAGACCTCTATCAAGTCCCCCCTTAACCTTCTGTGCTCCAAAGAATAAAGCCCTAACTTGTTCAACCTTTCTCTGTAACTTAGTTGCTGAAACCCAGGCAACATTCTAGTAAATCTCCTCTGTACTCTCTCTATTTTGTTGACATCCTTCCTATAATTAGGCGACCAAAATTGTACCCCATACTCCAGAATTGGCCTCACCAATGCCTTGTACAATTTTAACATTACATCCCAACTTCTATACTCAATGCTCTGATTTATAAAGGCCAGCACACCAAAAGCTTTCTTTACCACCCTATCTACATGAGATTCCACTTTCAGGGAACTGTGCACAGTTATTCCCAGATCACTCTGTTCACCTGCATTCTTCAATTCCCTACCATTTACCATGTACGTCCTATTTTGATTTATCCTGCCAAGATGTAGCACCTCATACTTATCAGCATAAAACTCCATCTGCCATCTTTCAGTCCACTCTTCCAACTGGCATAAATCTCTCTGTAGACTTTGAAAATCTACTTCATTATCCACAACCCCACCTATCTTAGTATCATCTGCATACTTACTAATCCAATTTACCACACCATCATCCAGATCATTGATGTACATGACAAACAACAGTGGACCCAACACAGGTCCCTGTGGCACCCCACTAGTCACTGGCCTCCAACCTGACAAACAACCATCCACCATTACTCTCTGGCATCTCCCATTCAGCCACTGTTGAATCCATCTTGCTACTCCACCATTAATACCCAACCATTGAACCTTCTTAACCAACCTTCCATGAGGAACCTTGTCAAAGGCCTTACTGAAGTCCATATATACAACATCCACTGCTTTACCCTCATCAATTTCCCGAGTAACCTCTTCAAAAAATTCAAGAAGATTAGTCAAACATGACCTTCCAGGCACAAATCCATGTTGACTGTTCCTAATCAGACCCTGTTTATCCAGATGCTTATATATATTATCTCTAAGTATCCTTTCCATTAATTTGCCCACCACTGACGTCAAACTAACAGGTCTATAATTGCTAGGTTTACTCTTAGACCCCTTTTTAAACAATGGAACAACATGCGCAGTACGCCAATCCTCCGGCACTTTTCCCGTTTCTATTGACATTTGAAATATTTCTGTCATAGCCCCAGCTATTTCTACACTAACTTCCCTCAATGTCCTAGGGAATATCCTGTAGACTTATCCACTTTTATATTTCTCAAAAGTGTCAGTACTTCCTCTTCTTTGAATCTCATAGTTTCCATAGCTATTCTACTTGTTTCCCTTACCTCACATAATTCAATATCCTTCTCCTTGGTGAATACCAAAGAAAATAAATTGTTCAATATCTCCCCCATCTCTTTTGGCTCTGCAGATAGCTGTCCACTCTGACTCTCTAATGGACCAATTTTATCCCTAGTTATCCTTTTGCTATTAATATAGCTGTAGAAACCCTTTGTGTTTACTTTCACCTTACTTGCCAAAGCAACCTCATATCTTCTTTTAGCTTTTCTAATTTCTTTCTTAAGATTCTTTTTACATTCTTTATACTCCTCAAGCACCTCATTTACTCCGTGCTGCCTATAATTATTGTAGATCTCCCTCTTTTTCCGAACCAAGTGTCCAATTTCCCTTGAAAACCATGGCTCTTTCCGATTTTACTATTTCCTTTCAACCGAACAGGGACATAAAGATTCTGTACTCTTAAAATTTCACCTTTAAATGTATTCCATTTTTCTTCCACATCTTTCCCATAAAACAAAATGTCCCAATTTACTCCTTTTAAATCCTTTCGCATCTCCTCAAAGTTAGCCTTTCTCCAATCAAAAATCTCAACCCTAGGTCCAGTTCTGACCCTCTCCATAATTATATTGAAACTAATGGTATTGTGATCACTGGTCCTGAATTGTTCCCCAACGCATACCTCTGCCACCTGACCCGTCTCATTTCCTAACAGGAGGTCCAGCACCGTCCCTTCTCTAGTAGGTACTTCTATGTATTGCTGCAAAAAACTATCCTACACACATTTTACAAACTCCAACCCATCCAGCCCATTTACAGAATGTGTTTCCCAGTTTATTTGTGGAAAATTGAAATCTCCTTTGTTGAGCTTTGTTCGAATAACAGGGATAGAAATGTATTTTTGGTTGCATCTGCTAAACATGCAATAAGCACTTACACCTAGAACTCCAATGTAACTTCAAAGGAACTGAATTTCAAACGTGGATTGCAACATATGAATAAAATATTAGTTCAGTACTTGTAATTGAGAATAAATTATAAAGTTATGAGGTCATGTGATAGGAGCAGAAATAGGCCTCTCCATCATCCATTGAGAGAAACATCCTCTCCATCAGAAAGATTGTTCCCAATGTTGGGGAAGTCCAGGACAAGGGGTCACAGTTTAAGGATAAAGGGGAAATCCTTTAGGACCGAGATGAGAAAAACATTTTTCACACAGAGGGTGGTGAATCTCTGGAACTCTCTGCCACAGAAGGTAGTTGAGGCCAGTTCATTGGCTATATTTAAGAGAGAGTTAGATGTGGCCCTTGTGGCTAAAGGGATCAGGGGGTATGAAGAAAAGGCAGGTACAGGATACTGAGTTGGATGATCAGCCATGATCATATTGAATGGTGGTGCAGGCTCAAATGGTCGAATGGCCTACCCCTGCATCTATTTTCTATGTTTCTATGTTTCTATGTATCCACTGTATCCAAACCTTTCCCTATTCTGTAGGTTTCCATGAGGTCCCCCTCATTCTTATAAACTCCAGTGAGTACAGGCCCAGTGCCGACAAACGCTCATCATATGTTAACCCACTCAATCCTGGGATCATTCTTTTAAACCGCCTCTGGACCCTCTCCATAGCCTTCACATCCTTCCTCAGATATGGTGCCCAAAATGGCTCACAATACTTCAAATGCGGCCTGACCAACGCCTTATAGAGCCTCAGCATTACATCCCTGTTTTTGTATTCTAGCCCTCTTGAAATAAATGTTAGCATTATGCTTGCTCTCTTTACTACCGATTTACTACAAATTCTGCCTAGTAAACATAGAACTTGAAATCTGAGAAACATACATCCCTTAACACCGCTGCAATCCCTTTGAGGGAATGGCCAATTTTACTCACCGAGTTTAATTTTGCTGAGATGAAATATTGGCCAGGACAGACAGCAAACCTTTTACACTTCTTTCAACAGATTCATTGGCTGTGTTTCGGGAGTTCATAAAAGCATTCAGAGCACCTGCATACACTTGTGCTATGTGTTTGAGACATGATCATCTGTGGTGAGGATGTTGCTCATGTAGAGCTAACAGCCTCCAGAAGTATAAAAAGCAGACAGACCATGATGATAGCATCTGGCGGACAGGATTTAAAACCAGCACTGGCAATTTGCTCCCCATCAACCAAATAATGCCTTCCATGAACGTCACACAGCTAAATGCGCCTCTCATGGCTGGAAGTATCCTCTAATCACCAAACAACCAATACTACTTAAAGGGTGATTTCAATTAGTTCAGTTTTGTTGTCAGTTGATTTCAACTGTGATTGTGCAGGCTATTGGTACTCTCTCCATTGTTTTTAAGGTTGGTAAAATCTGCGGAGACTCTTCCAGCAATTGTCGCCCTACATTGCAATACATTGTGGAAACTCTCATTTTAAAGAATGGTCGCACTGCATCTGGCCATGATGGACTTGCCAAATCAGCTAACATTTGGCAGCTTTATTCTACTACACTGTCTGGATTACCATCTCTGCAAATCATTTCCAAAACATAAAGATATTTCCTGATCCTAAGGTTCTATTATGAATTTCCTTAACCTACTGGCCAACTGATCAATATAAGCCAGGAACCATGTGTAGATTTAAATTAAATTTCCCTTATTCAACCTCTAAATAGTTGAATTTTTTTGCCAAATTATTTCACCTGTTATTTTATTCTGTGTTAGTTTAGGATAAAGTAAATCTCTCTGTCTCAGCAAGATAACAGTGAGCACATTCTAGTGGTAAGAAAGCAAAGGGTCTGATTTTTTTCAGAGCTATCCAAAGTCATACAGCATCCTCTGTTAAATCTGTTTGCTGTTTTACCAATGGAAAGTGTTCCATTCATATTATTTTGATCCCACCATGGATTCCATTGTCAGGGTAGATGATTGTTAAAAAGGGAGAATTCAAATCTTTATGACAAGACTCATTAGTTTTATTTAATAACTAAGACATTACTTAAGAAACATTTGGGGTCCTTAACTCCTCCCAAAGGAAAGCGTGATAAACGGACATCAAATTACTGCCTATGTGGCGAACATAATACCATTTATGAATGTTTATATATTTCATGACAAGACTTGGGATTGTTCCTGGGCTATGTTTTGGACTATGATATATGAGAAATTGAAGAAAACAATAATGCAGTGTACTTAAATCTGTAGCAGTTTAAATGATTAGAACGATTCTTAGAATGGCAGTGGCCTATGATATATGGGACAAGGCCCATTAACCAGTGAAACTGCTTTCATTTCTCGTGAGCCTTCCCTCCCCTAAGAACAAGGATGTGTTCATGTTGAAGAAATTGAAGTGTCCAAAACAGGCACAGTGATCTTGAATAATGGAGCAGGGTTCTCCATCAATTTTATCTCAATGACAGAAAGTTGTTTTGCATACAAATGACCATTCAGCATAATGAATTTTCTGTATAAAAATACGGTATGAAAGTGTTTTGGATATACTGATGCAATAAATTTTGTCTGCAATGTCGACACTTGAAAATTAAGCACGGGTACATTTAACAATGCATAAAGGCACATTAAATTAAGGTCATTCTTTTGTGCAGTTTTGTATAACTGGGCTTCGTATCCTTACAGTGGGATTAGGTCCATTGTTCTAGCATAACTAATCGATTTATAGTTAGCAATGGTGCTAGTCAGCTTTATCAGCTGGTAAACAACCACCAGTAATAACCTGCAGAAAGTAGCCAATACTGCTGCATAAATGCTTGACACTTTTAGATCTGACTTCTATTGAAATTAATTTTCCAGAATCGAGGCATGGCAAGTGATTTATTGTCCAAGCCTAACTAAATTCATCAAATGCCTTGGAAGTTCTGAATGCCCAGATATAATTGAGTCGCAGAGTGATAGAATCATACAGCACAGAGATAGGACCTACAATCCAACCCGTCCAAGATGCCCATTGAAGCTGTATAGAATAATTTATAATAGAATAATTTATTTGCATCAGACTGTTTAAGCAAGAGGAACGCATTATTTAATTTAACAGAGCTCTGGGAGAAGCGCTATACCCTCAGGTAGGGCTGTCGCCGACTTTTCCCTGATTGCCTTTCAAGTTTGACCTTTATACAGGTTAGTCATATGACCATGAGTCAGCATGTTAAGCAGGAGTGATAGCAGATTAGCAGATGTTGGAACTTGCTATCTTACACTGCGGATGTACATAGATACAGAATCGGTTACTAACAGTTGCGCGCTATTTTCCTGCTCAAGCCATGGTATTATCTTGTGCTTAAACGGCACATTTTAATGTCTTTACACAGAGTCCATTTTGTACCAAGCATCCAACTTGTGTCATCTGTTTTCAGATCCTACCTCTTCAAAGCTAATTCCATTTACCAATGTTTGGCCCATATATATATATATTTTTTATCCATATACCTGTCTAAATGTGTTTAAAATATTGTTATTGTACCGCCTCAACTACTTTCTACAACCGCTCATGCCATATAACTACAACCCTCTTTGTGAAAAAGTTGTTCCTCATATTCCTATTAAGTCTTTTCTTTCTCACCTTATACTCATGCCCTCTAGTTTTTGATTCCCCAGACTCTGATTTCACCCTGTTTATTCCTTTCATGATTTGATACACCACTGCAAGATCACCCTCAGCCTACTGCACGCCAAGGAAAAAGTTCTAGTCTTCCCAAGCTCTAGCTATAGATTAGACCCTCAAGTGCTGGCAACATCCTCATAAATCTTCCCTGCACTCTCCCACTTAATGGCAGCTTTCCTCTAGCAGGGTGACCAAAACTAAACACAAATACTTGAATTGTGACATCAATAATGTCTTGTACAACTGTAACATAATGTTGCTAGTTCTGTATTCAATTACCTGATTTATGAAAGCCAGCATGCCAAAAGCCCACTACGCCATCCTACCTATCTGTAATATCACTTTCAGGGAACAACCACGTATTTCTAGATCGCTTTGCTCTACAGCACACCCATTTGCGTTCCATTCATTGTCAAGGTCTTTCCCTGGATCAACTTTCCAAAATACAACATATCACGCTTATTTGAATTGAACTCCATTTGCCATTCCTTAGCCCACCTGCCCAGCTGAAAAAATTCTGCTGCAGTTCTTGATAACAAATCTTCACTGTATGATACCATCTGTAAACTTACTCATTCTTGATTTGTACATTCTCACCCAAATCTTTGACATAGCTGATTAACAGCAATGGGCCCAGCACAGATCCCCGAAGCACACCAATAATCACAGGTCTCTAATCCAAAAAAAGAACCTCCACCACTATCCGCTGCTTCCTACCATGAAGCCAATTCGAGCTCTCCCTGGATCCCATGAGATCTAACTATCCAAAGCAGCCTTCCATGTGGAAACTTTGTTAAAGGCCTTGCTGAAATCCATATAGACTACATTCACAGTCTTTGCCTTGTCAATCTTCTTGATTACTTCTCCAAAAAAAATCTAATTCATGAGAAACAACCTTCCATACACAAAACCATGCTGACTATCCCTAATCAAACACTGTCCTTCCAAATGCATGTACCTTTTCCCTCAGAATCCTACCACAGATGTTAAGCTTACTTATAGTATCCAGTTTTGCAGCCCTTCTTAAATAGAGGCATGATACACACTCCAATCTATGGGTTTCGGCCCAAAACGTTGCCTATTTCCTTCGCTCCATAGATGCTGCTGCACCCGCTGAGTTTCTCAAGCATTTTTGTGTACCTCCAATCTATTGGCATCTCACTTCTGTCTCACGATGATTCATATATCTCCTGCAATTTCTTCTCTCGCAACCTACAGTATCCTTGAATATACCTGATCATGTCTGTGAGATTTATCTATTTTGTATAAGACATTCAACACCTCTTCAACTGCAATACAGATTCTCCTCGAGACATTTCGATTTAACTTTCCCACGTTCCCCAGTCTTTATGTCTTTCTACAAAGAGGAGAAATTTTAATTGAGGAATATTCATTGTCCCTGGTTTTGTTCAAACCCATTACGAATTCTCCCTATTATAGGAAAACCTGTACGAACTCCCAGATTGTAGTGTTCTTGCTATTTATTCCTACAATATTTAAAGACACTTAGTGACTATCTTGCTAAGTATTCAACAGTGCCGAGGTTATTAACATAAAATAGACTTCATTGCAAATGACACTTTGCACTGCATTGTTAAAAATTCAATGAGGTACTGAGCAGAGAACTAATGATGTAAATACATGAAGTAACATGCTGACATTTAAGAATAATTATTCAGAACACAATAATTTCAGGTTAAATTTTAGTTCTGATGGGTGGAGGCCTGGATAGCCCTGAAGGAATATCTCACTTGCTGGACGTAATTTGAGACCACAAATTTTTAATTTCTGGGCTACTCATTCTTGACATGTCCACCTTGCCCAGAACTGGGTGAAAATAGTAATGGTTACCGAGATGATGGACAAAGTGCGGCATGGTGGCGCAGCGGTAGAGTTGCTGCCTTACAGCGCTTGCAGTGCCGGAGACTCGGGTTCGATCCTGTGTACGGAGTTTGTATGTTCTCCCCGTGACTTGCGAGGGTTTCCTCCGAGATCTTCGGTTTCCTCCTACATTCCAAAGACGTACAGGTTTGTAGGATAATTGGCTTGGTAAATGTAAAAATTGTCCCTAGTGTGTGTAGGATAGTGTTAATGTGCGGGGATCGCTGGTCGGTGCAGACTCGGTGGGCCGAAGGGCCTCTTTCCGCTCTGTATCTCTAAACTAAACTAAACTAAACACTGCCAGCATGAACATGAGTGAGTTTGGAATTTCACATTCATATAGAAGGGAAGCTCAGATTTCACTTGTGAAGACCACAAAGGCCCTCTCACTTCTTCCAATCCTACAAATAAAATAAATACCTTTGTTCTTTTGAATCTCTTCCTCCAAGTCTGAGCTCCCTGTACTCTTCACATGGAAATTTACCTATTCATGTCTGAGTTCAAATCACAGTCAGGACCCAAGGATATCATTAGACAGCAATCTGCATAAAAGTCTCACCAGCTGCAAAAGTACACTAGGTAGAAATAACAGTTGGTAGGACCTCGGAAAGTTCTTATTAATCCTAATGGACATTTTAACTGAACACAGTCTCCCCTTCTACCAGATGATTAGGGATAAACTTTCCCAAATCTACATTAGCAATATATTTTCCATCTAATGTAGTGTTACATTACAACATTATGATATTATATTGAGATTAAAATGTAATTTCAATACATAAATAAATTCTGGTGAATTCACTTAAAATCTCTATTTTGATGCATTCATTTTTAAGCACCAAATGTCTGAAAATTAGATTAAAATGTTCATTAACCATATTGTGGTTAAATAATACATATTAGATATAATATGAAATTCTTCTGAGCACTCTGTTGATGAGATGCATGGATGCCCAGAGCACATTGAGTTTGTACATAATGTATTTCCCCCCATACAACACTTACTTTGGAGTTTCCCAACAAAATTGAATCACAGGTATGTACTTATCAACTGCAAAGCAAGACTTAACAGGGAGAATATTGCCAGTGTGGGCGTTATTATTGGGTGTCAACCAATTGCACATAGATTTGTTGAGGAGTCATTCATTGCTGTCCATAAATGTTATTGTGATATTTAATTTAGCTCAAGTACTCAAGTAAGATGGTCTCAACAAACTTGTGAAATGCAGCATGCTGACCATATAATAGCTTTCTGTGATGGTCGAGAAGCTGCCACTGACAATGAACAGAGGCAAACACAACTCACCACAGTAACTCAGTTACCATGTATGTTACTTTCCCCTGTATTGAACAGGCTTCCTTTATCCGAGTATTGCTCCCCTTGTGGTAGATGACTGCTCTCTTGATAGGTGGAGCCTATAGATGACCTTGATGGATAATTGCAAAGGGCAACCACAGCTTTGCTGGAAATCAAGAGCGTGTTTTGTTCTTCATTGCCTTGAGACGAGTAGCCACAATCTGGGTTAGCTGGCTGGGGGATCAACTGTGAGGGCACTGAGAGGAGACAACTAAAATGTGTTGGCCACTCATGTCAAGACGATACAGAACCAAACAGACCATTCATATCCAGAAATGCTTGTAGTTGCCCTTCTGAATTTTTGCTTCACGATTATGCTGAGAACGTACAAGACATGGTTAGTAAGTTCGCAGACTAAACTAAAATATGTGGTGTAGTGGACAGTGAAGATGGCTATCAAGAATGACAGTGGAATAGTTATCAGGAATTACTGGGCAAGTGGGCCAAGGAATGGCTGATAAGAGTTTAATGCAGATAAATGCAAAATGTTACATTTTGTGATATCAAATCAGGGCAGGATCTTCACTGTGAACTGTAGAGCCCTGGGAAATGTTGCAGAGCAGAAGGATCTGAAGTACAATTGCATAATTACATAATACAGAAGGAGCAGAAGTACAATTACATAATTCCCTGAGAGTGGCGGCATAGGTAGATAGATTGGTGAAGAAACCATTTGGCATTCTAGCCTTCATCAGTCAGGGAATTGAGTACAGATGTTGGGACATTATGTTACAGTTATACAAGATAATGAGGCTGAATTTGGTGTATTGGATTCATTTTTGGTCACCCTGCTATAGGAAAGATGCTAGTAAGCTGAAAAGAGTGTAGAGATGATTTACGAGGTCTGCAGAGCCTGGACTGTGGGGTGATGTTGAGCAGGCTAGGACTTTATTCCTTGGATCACAGGAGACAAAGGGGTAATGTTATAGCGGTATATGAGGGGGAATAAATAGGATGAATGCACAGTCTTTTCTCAGGGTAGGGATATCAAGAACTAGAGGGCATAAGTTTAAGGTGAGAGGGGTAAGATTTAATGGCAACCCAAAAGTCAAGTTTTTCACATAGATGGTGGTGGGTATATTGAATGAGATGCTAGAGGAAGTAGTTGAGACAGGTACAACAACAAGTTAAAATACTGTATATTTGGATAGGCACATGGATAGTAAATATTTTGGGCATATGGACCAGGCAAAGTAAAATTGGACTTGTTAGTCATGCATAACGGGTTAGATGTTTCTGTGCTGTATGACTCTCTGACTCAATGCTCGCTAATGCTACAAATGGGACTTTAACAGCTTTGTGAAGATTGCATCATGACTTTCAGGACTGGCAATAATAGAATATACAGCCATAATAATCCAGAATGTTTCTCTCTCACACGCTTCATATCTTTGATACACCTCTGAATGACCTGACAGCAAACAAAAAGCAAACAAAACGCCACGGCCAGCTGGCTCCACAGTCACAGAAGTATCTCTGTCTGAAGTTCATCTATCTGTATTGTAAACTTTGGGTCATTAGCAGCGTGGTGAAATAGATTTAACTCCACGGATGAGTCATGAAGCTTGACAAAAGCCCAGAGAAAGTAACTTAGTTGTTTAACACCATAAAGCATTCACTCCATGAGCCATTGAAACACAATGTGCGCAGTTTGCAAGTTCCACTGCAGTAATTCATCCCTATTTCTTCT
This sequence comes from Amblyraja radiata, assembly GCF_010909765.2. NCBI lineage: Eukaryota > Metazoa > Chordata > Chondrichthyes > Rajiformes > Rajidae > Amblyraja > Amblyraja radiata. The sequence goes on along the minus strand of NC_045966.1, from coordinate 34,908,387 downwards.
GCAGCACTTCCCTCACTCATGACCAGGGAACAAGAGCACTGTCTGCATTGCAACTTCATATGGCTTGCAAATTCCCCTTCAAATCACACACCATCCCTTGGAAACTGCCTGATTTCTAGATCCAACTGGTAGATCTTGCAGATGAGAGCACCAGTAAATGATGCTTTAAGGGCAAAAGCCAGTTTTATCTGCAATTTAACCAATTTTCCCTCTGTCTCAGAATCAGTCAACTTCTGACTTGAAAACTGTTAAGATGAAGCTTCATATTATTTAGACCACTCATGGAATGGTATACTTTATTGTCACATGTGACAAGGCACAGTGAAATTCATTGCTTGCATTCCCAAGGTATGTAAATAGCGGCCACCTACGGAGCTGACAAAGTTACAAAGTAGGCCGGCTCCTCCTTTGTTCTTCCTCCGCCCTCCCCTACAGCGGTTCCCCCATGCCGGGTCCCCATTGTCCATTGTTCTCCCTCCTCACCCCCCTCCCTCCCGATTGTCCATTGTCCTTCCCCCTCCCTCATGGCGGTCCCCCCATGCTTTCCTCGACCGCCGACTGCGGGTCTACCTGCGAGGCCTCGCTGGCGCCACTGCGAGGTTTCACTACTGCCAAGGCCCCAATCCCTCCGAGGCTCCACCACCGCTGCCAATGCTTCTACGCCACCGCCGAGGCTTTACCGCAGGCGAAGCCACACAGCGTCCGAGGCCACACCAAGGCTCACCACTGCCGTTCAGACACAGGCAGGCATTGCCACCCGGATTTTCTGCAGCCTCCTGGGAGGTCTGAGGGGGAGAGTCACACCTACAGGGCAGGTTCTGGTCCATGACGCGGTTGTTTGGTGGGGGAACTCACTCAGGGAATTCTGTCACAGTTAGAAGACGAAGATCTGATAACAATGCAGTAAGAAGTTAAATGAACTCCCTTGTTCGAGACGTACCGTGGCCCTATCCCCGAACTCTACATTGACGACTGCCTTGTCCCCCTTGTCCTCACCTTCCACTCTGTCAGCCGTCACGCACAACATGTAATCCTCCAACATTTTCGCCACCTTCAACGGGATTCCACCACTGGCCACATCTTCCCATCTCCTCCCCTTTCTGCTTTCCACAGAGACCATTCCCTCCGTAACTCCCTGGTCAATTCGTCCCATTCCACCCAAAACACCCACTCCCCTGGCACTTTACCTTGCAACTGCTGGAAATGCTGCACTTGTAACTTTACCTCCCCTCTCGACTCCATCCAAGGACCCAAGCAGTCATTCCAGGTGAGGCAGAGGTTCACCTGCACCTTCTCCAACCTCATCTACTGCATCCGCTGTTCCAGGTGTCAACTTCTCTACATCTGTGAGACCAAGCGCAGGATTGGCTATTGCTTCGCCCAACACCTCCGCTCAGATTGCAATAACCAACCTGATCTCCCGGTGGCTCAGCGCTTCAACTCCCCCTCCCAGTCCGAATCCAACCTTTCTGTCCTGGGCCTCCTCCATTGCCAGTGAGGCCCAGCATAAATTGGAGGAACAGCACCTCAGATTTCGCTTGGGTAGTTTACACCCCAGCAGCATGAACTTCTCCAATTTCAGGTAGTATTAGCTTTCTTCCTTGCTCCGCTCCCCTTCCCAGCTCTCCCACAAGCCTACAGTCTCCGCATCTTCCTTTCTTCTTTTCTTCTTCCCGCCCCCCCCCCCCCGACATCAGTCTGAAAAAAGGTCTCGTCCTGAAACGTCGCCTATTCTTTACTCCATAGATGCTGCCTCACCCGCTGAGTTTCTCCAGCATTTTTGTCTACCTTCAAACCTTGTCAGTGTCAGCAAATTCATCAATAAATCCCATGAAAGAACACATCAACAACTATGCTCACACATTGCACTGCAATTTCATCACTCATCGGTGTGAAATTTCCCACCCGAAACATCACCTATCCATGTTCTGCACAAATGCTGCCTGACCCATAAGTTTGGTCGCTACATGCACCTACCACCTGTCCATCTCTCTATCACACATAGATGTATGGACACACACAAACATACACAATCAACCAGCTATTTAAGAATGCAGGGAACCAACAAGAATAATTTGGCACTGGCTACCACTCATTTCAGTAACTAAGGAGTCACTACAGAGACCACAGAAGTGGTTGTGGTATGAGCATTGTGAAAGAGAGCTGTTAGTCTGCAGCCTGTGGTGGTACAAGCACAATTAAAGACAGTTCTTATGTTTAATCTTCCGTTTCACATTCCACATCCCTATTATTGCATAATCTTTCATTGTTCATAAGTTGCAGCCCTCATACTGTATATGGCTCACCCCAGACCCATGTAGGCACACCAATGGATCATCTGCAAAAAACAAATGAGGTCAACATGTGCATGTCACATTTAGAGTGGGAGACATCACAGTTTAACGTTAGATTATAATATGAGCTTGTAATTATGTGAAAGTGCAACCAGATGAATGATTGTGCTAATATGCTTATGTAGGTCAAGGTCATAATATCTTTAACTTAAAATAAGGATCCATTTGATAAAAGATCTTTGATCTAAAATGTCAACTTAAATTTGTGTTTAATTCTGGACACTCTGACATAGGAAGGATGTCATTAAACTCTCACCATTGATCTTGCATTTCCTGACGTGTTTGCAGCCTTTCCTAAATAGTGATATAACATTAGACACCCTTCAATATTCTGGTACCACACACATGACTAAGGGAGATACAAAATATCAGCAAAGGCCCCAGTAATTCTATAACATATCTGGTCAAACCCCAGGATTTATCAAATACTATGTGCCTCAAGACCACCATCATTTCCTTTATCATACCATTTGTTTTTTGGACATCATTGTTCTCATCCCTGATTTTCACCTCACTTCCCTGAACTTTGACATGGTAAATACAGTCAAGGTGTATTTATTTTAAACCTCAGCTATCTCCCTTTGCTCCGCACATAGACAACCACACTGATTCTTAGGGGGACATATTCTCTCCCTAGTTAACCATCTTAATATACTTATAGATTCTCAATGAATTACTTAGTTCAGAATTACTAAGGATCTCTTAATACATTCCATGTATTCTTCAAGCAGTTGGCTTGATCACAGCTGCCTGTACCTAACATATGTCTCCATCCTTTTCCTGGCCAGTCCCTTAATATCTCTTGTCAGCCAAGATTCCCTATCCTGTCAGCCTCTCGCAAGAACATGTTGCCCCTGAACTCTCCTTATCTGAGTTTTAAGAGTCTCCGAGTACAAAAATGCAAGAGCTGGCTGCTGCCACTGCAGCATTGGATCCCTGTGTTCAAACATGACCTGTAGGTAGCATGGCGCTCCAGTAATTTACTTGCAGCAGATTATGAAATTTGTTGAATCCTTGCTCCAGGGCTTCATTGCATGTAAAAAGCCAACAATTAGTATGGCTGTAATCACTGAGATTCCATTACAATGGAGGAGGCAATCAGGCAAAGCCATGTGGAAGGCAGGCACAAAGGGAAATGTATAGGGGTGATTAGTCAGAGATAGAATTACTTTGATATTGGTTGGGCAAGTAAATATATTTTGACAGTGATTTGGTTGGGCCTTGTATTCATGATTTTCACTCAAATTGATACTGAGATGATTGAGAAAAGAGCATGTTAACTTGACGGCTTGTAACGATAGGGATTTATGTTTGCGATTACCGTGAATTACACAGGCCAGACATGCAGACAGTTCGGAGGTATTCTGCAAAGCAGTCACGGGACTAGTTTTGTTTTATCTCCGGGACACTGAACACTGGGTGCAGTACACTGAACTGGAAGAAGTGCAAGTGCATACTTGGTTCATTGGGAATGAGCGCTTCGATGGTGGAAAGAAGCGAGGTGAAAGAGAAATTGTCGTATCTCCCACCCTTTCATTGGGAACTGCTGTGAGAAGGGGTGGGGGGGAGAATGGTAATATAGCGATGGAAGAATAGACCAAGGAATTATGGAGGGAATAGTCCCTTCAGAATATTGAGAGGGATGGGGAGGGTAAGATATAGGACCTGGGTATTATACCCAGGTCCTATATAGGACCACGAGTATTATAAAGGACATTTCCCACCCCGGACACTCCCTGTTTGAACTGTTACCGTCAGGCAGACGGTACAGATCTACAAGGACAAGGACAAACAGACTTAAAAACAGTTTTTACCCCACTGCTATAAAGGCACTAAATGTAGCCGCCAAGGAACGCAGGGGCGATACATACTAAGAGACTGTGAAATCGACAGAATGATGTAGGGCTGGGTGTTTATGCGTGCTATTTTTATGATATTTATTTTAGTTGTTTATCTTTTTTTAAATATTTTACCTTGTATGTATCGTTAGCTTTTTAGAAATGTTTGAATGGTGCACTGACTGGCTGACATTTTACAATTTCGTTGTACATGGTTCATGTTACAATGACAATAAAGAAACTATTCTATTCTATTCTATTCTATATGTCTGGTAGTGGCATCTTGTTGAAGGTGGTAAAAATCATAGAGTTTGATCCACTGCAATTTGTGGGCAAGGGGAATGTTATCTGCACTTTGGGTGGAAAGAGAGTGGATTAGGAGCTGAAGTGAAGGAAATGAAAGAAATTAAGATGAGACCCCTGCCAACCATGCTGGACAGTGACATTGTTTAAGCAAAAGGAAGACAGCTCTGAAGAACCGATGTGGAAAGTGTAATCAGCTGAACAAATGTGACAGAGCCAAATAAACTAGGAAGATACGATGGGATCCTTTAATGAACCATGATGTGAGGAGATGCAGTGCACATAGTATATGAGCATGTGGCTCAAAATTTACAGTATATATAATTGGTCACTAAGATAATCCTAAAATAGAGAATAATACGGCAAGAAAGAGAAGTGAAAATTCAAATATGGACACTAGAAGGGAGAGATCCCCAGTCGTGTGTCGAGTATAGTATGTGATGGCCATAAGAAGATTGAAGGCTGACACCATGTCAAGCATAAATATACTCTTCTCAGGTTGGAGTAATTGTCTACAGAGATACTTGAATCAGTCTGAAGAGGTATTTGGAATAGGTAGGTAGTCATGCTGTCCCAGCAGATCCTGAGTCAGATCAGTTCCCTGTTTCCTGATGATGATGTGAAACTCTAGGTTTGAGAAAATTACAAGCCGGCACAGCAAATCTAGGGATGTGCACAGAGGAGTCTCTGTAAAATAATGGGTTAAACAGATGATGCATTCACCAGCAGGCTCAGAGAATACATGACAATTCAGGAAGCATTTGGTAGTTGCTTGGAACATGTGAAAGTCTTTTTCCATGTCAAGAATATTGCAGCAGTAATGGAAGTAGTGCTTGTGATAATGAGGCTACCCAGGAGTAAAGAAGCCCGACCTTCAAGTGGAAATGTACTGAAAGCTTGGCTTGCATTAGTTAATCTATTAGCATCTTGCCATCTGCTTCTTACCCAGTCCAGCAAAATGATTGCAATATTTCAATGGCTGTTTAATGCAGAAATTGTTGAAACCTAGGAACATTTTTGGAACATGCTACCTAAAATCATATGATACAATTATTGACCTTCATTGGAGTTAACTGATTAGTCATGCCATCATAACTTTAAATAGTTTTTAACCAGGTTATTATTTCATTCGTGCTCTTATCACTGGACATAGTTAGGATAAGATCTTAAAACCACCACAGCCTGTATTGCAACCTTGGAAATTAATGCTAAAAATGTGAGGAAGCTCTGTTTAGTGAAGGGGGCAGGTTTGCATGCCTATGCCATGATTGTGGTAATGACAAAGTATAGTTCATGGGTCATATGACTACAAGGTGTGGTTTCAACTGGAAAAGTTGCTGTTCTTGTTAAGAGATGTTGACGATTCAGAAGTGCTCGATGTTTTCACTCTAACATAGTAGGACTAGAATTGTTGGTCATCAAAGACCTTTACAGAATAAATATCAAGAGTTTTCTACAAGAATTCAGATGACAACAAATGCATTTAGAAAGCAAGCACATAAGTGCTTCCCACACTCGAAGGTAGAACATAATAAGACATCTACTTATGCTACTGGTAGTGCCCACAGGTAAATGACAATGATTTTAAGGACAATATTAAAGAGTATGGCCAAACTAAAAAAAAGTAAAGACTCTTGTGCAAATTGCCCAATCGTGGAAGAGACAGGTACAATGAAAGCTTCAACAAAATTCTATTTCCTGAGTGCAATAGAGTAGTAGGATTAAACGAGAACTTACCAGTTTGAAGTTTGATCTTTATTTTATGAGGAGTTACGATGAGGGATTACGTGAAGACCCCGCCAGCACACATGCGTGACATACTTCAAAGCAGCGGTGTGGAATCACAGAAACACAATAATTGAAATAAACATAGTAAAGATAAGGAGAACTAAGATACCAGCTGACCTTTATAATTGAGGGTGGGAGCGGAGGGCACGTAATCCCTCATCGTAACTCCTCATAAAATAAAGATCAAATTTCAAACTGGTAAGTTCTTGTTTAATCTTACTATTTTACTTCGGAGTCACGTGAGTGACTACGTGAAGATTTTAAAGCTCTGTGATTTCAAACCGCGTAACAGTCCATGCTTCACTCACTGCCGAAGTCATCCAAGGGAGGAAGTATGTTATCATAATCAAACATGAATCTGTTTATAAAACAATAATGATATTTATTTGAAACAATAACAAAGAAAATAACGCTCCCCCGGGCTCAAATTATATATTTGCAGAGTCTAAAATTCTCTCTGCAAATGAAAACGGTTTTACTATTGGCTTATTGTAGAATGTTTGGAACGTTCTTTCCATGGACCACCCCACTGTTGCCAGGATGTGGTCCAATGGCACGTCCATTCTGTTAGCCGCCGATGTAGATGCTGCCCTGGTGGAGTGAGATGTGTAAATATCAGTATCCACTCCAGCAGCTCCTGTTGGAGCCATCTAGAGATGGTTTGACATGACACCCGACCATGTGGCTTTTTGTAGCTGACCCATAGTGCCTTTTCTCTCCCTCGGGGATCTTTGGTTGTGTTGATATATTGTAGTAGGTGAGTCATGACACAGGTGGGTACGCCTGGAATTCCATAATGAGTCCTGAAGTTCCTGGTCTGCTATGTTTTACCAGTTCCTGATTAGTGAACGTTATTTGGTCTGATGTTATGACCATATTGTCCAGTCTGAGTAGGTAAAGGGACTGGACCCTTTGTGCTGAGACTAATGCCATCAGCATAGCCGTTTTCAGGGTTAGCTGTTCCAGAGTGAGGGATCTGGCTGGTGGCCATCCCCTTAGGTATGTCAGGACAACAATGACATCTCAGATCTTGGTGTACCTAGGTCTACGGGGGTTTGTATTGAAGATCCCTCTCATTAATTTGGCCACCAGCGGATGAGACCCTATGGCCTGTTGTCCTGGTGCCTGCCCCAGATAGGCTGACAGTGCACTTCTAGCACAATTGATAGTGCTATAGCTCAGACCTTCATCGTGGTGAAGGCTGGACAGGATCTCCAGTACATTAGTTATGGTTGTTGATCTGTATGTTGTCCCTGTTCTTGAGCAGTATGTTTCCCATTTTCTGATACTGGAGAGATATTGTTTCTTGGTGGAAAGTCGGTGAGATGCTGTCATCATGTCCATGGTCCTATTTGACAATCCCAGGTCCAGTAAAGCTCTTTTTAGAGTCTGCAACACAACAGGTTAATTCTGTCATGGCATGGGTGACTTTCGCCTGAGACAGGGTGGATCACTAGATCTGGTCCGCTGGGAATGGTCATGGGTGGTTCAATGACCCTGTCAAGGACCACTGGGAACCATGGCTGTGTAGGCCAGTCGGGTACTACCAAAATACCTGAAGCAGAGTCCATCTGTATTTTGCGTAGTACCCGACTGATGAGGCAGAAGGGGGGAAAGGCATAGAAAAAGTAGTTCCCCCAGTTCAGCGAGAATGCATCCATCGCCGCTGCCTCAGGGTCTGGTTCCCAAGCGACACATATGTTGGTACCTAGTGATTCAGTCGGGATGCAAAGAGATCGATATCTGGTGTTCCATATTGCTTTGTAATTTCAGCAAATGCTTTGGGGTTTAACATCCATTCGGTGTTATCATTGAATTTGCGTGACTTGGTGTCTGCCACTGTATTTAGCTTACATGGTAGGTAAGTTGCTGATAGCCAAATATGTTTGTCGACACACCATTGCCAGATTGTGTTGACCAGATTATCACATGATATCGATTTTATCCCGCCCATATGGTTAATATAGGCCACCACTGTGGTATTGTCAATCTGTAAGCGGACATGCAAATGGTGCATAGTTGAACAATAAGCTTTTCACCCATAGAACGCACGCAACATTTCCAAATAGTTCATACCCAGTGTCTGTAGTAGTGATGATTCTAGATTATTCCATCTACCACCTGTACTGGATATAGTATTAGTTGCTCCCCAGCCTTGAACACTGGCATCTGTTTGTATTGATAATGATGGGACTGGAACTATGCCAAATGTTTTCTTTCGAACTTTGTAACTCTGATTGGTAATTTCATGGTTCGGTCAAAGTGTCCTGCAAGTTGTTTTAACACTTGCACCTTTGCTCTTTGTAAGTTTTGATAATGCAAAGGTCCAAACTGGGTAGCTGGAAATGCTGCTACTAATTTCCCAATTACTCTTGCCACTTGTCGAATGGTTGGTTGATTGTTAACCATTAAATTGTTACAGGCTTGTGCCAATTCTGCTGCTTTTTCTTTTGGCAACATTACAGACATGTGGACTGAGTTAATTGTGAATCCCAGATAGTCCATAGTTGTGGATGGCGTCAATTTAGATTCATCTGGATGTATGACAAACCCCACGTTTCAAATAAATGTTTAGTAGCTAATACTGCTGAATTAGCTAATTCCATGGTTTTGCCTATTATCAAAATATCATCAAGATATGCCATGACAATATGTTTTTGTTTTCTTAGTATTGCCAGGGCCGGTTTTAATATCTTGGTAAACAGTCTTGGGGCTGATGTTAGACCATTAGGCATTGATTTGTACTGCCATTGTTGTCCCATCCAGTTAAATTTTAGGTATCTACGATGATCCTTATGAATGGGTACTGAGTGGTATGCATCTTTTAAGTCAATGCTTGCCATAAAGTATCCTTTGGAAATCAATTGTTTGGCAGTTACAAATGTTTCCATTTTAAAGTGTATATACCTAACAAAAGTATTCAACCTGGTTAAGTCAATGATGATGCGACATCCACCATCTTTTTTGGTTTTAGTAAATATATTTGATACGAATTCCAAAGGTTCATGTTTATATTTCTCTATGATTCCCTTTGTATTTAACCTCACCAGTTCTGCTTGTCCCTCGCGTTTTTCTTTTAGTGTGAGGGTAAATCCCCTTTGGGGTGCATTCTGAACTGGTGGCATACTTTCTTGAATAAATTCAATTTTATATCCTTAAATACTTTTTAGTATATAATTGTCAAGTGTGATAGTCCTCCATGCTTCCAAAAACAGGTGTAGCACCTTTTATGTACTGGTAGGAACCAGATCCACCTACCTCCATTGTTATTGGTAGAATGTTCACTTCTTGGGCTTTTGGTTCCTTGTCTGTCAGGGTGGTGCTGTGTGGGGGTGGCGCATCTTCCATGGGGCCTGTTCTGGGCCCTGTCCTAAAAAAGACCTCCGGGGATGATATGCGGGCCCTGAGCTTTCACCAGAACCATACTGGTGGATGCGTAGGGGTACTGCCATCTGGGTTGCGTGGTTTTCTTCGTTCCGGGGCCTGCCCTCATGAGTCCAAATGCCTTGGACTCTTCATCCAGATCTTTCACTTGCTTTGGTAGGTCTTTGCCAAATAGCAGGATCTGTGGCTGTGGGGTTGGCGTTTTACACAATCCTGCGAATTTTGGGTTGAGGGCAGGTCTTATGGCCTCCTTCCGGAGGTTGTTGATCTCATACTGTGTGTTGCACAGCGGAGCCAGGGTGTCCTGTTGATTGGTTGTCATGTCAACCCCGTCCACGGAACGAGTATATGAAGTTATAGCCGACGTCAGGAGCTTCAGTATTTTTTGTAATTTGAGTTCTAGGGTTCGGATACCCTGCCCAATGTACCCCCAGATTTGACTGTTAATGGCTGGTACAATGAGCGATATGCAATTTTCGGGAGGCGTGTAAAGATCCAACGCTTCATTGACTACCTGTTCTTGGAGTGGTTTAAAGGACAGGTAGTCAATACTGGCCGCCAGTTTGGGCTGTAGCGGCCGTCCCGCTCGCGGTGTTGCCGCGTAGCGGTTCACCACTCCCAGCAGCTCTTCCTGATCCTGTACCCCCAGCACACTGCCGTGTTCTTCAGCCAGTGACCCCTGTTCTTGACCAGTCCAGTCCTGGTCGCCAATGCTCCCCTCTGCTGAGGGTGATGCGATGGCCAGTGCTTGGTAATGCACTGGAGCGGGAGTGCTTGTGCTCCCTTGGCGAGCTTGCCCCATCTCCCGGAGCAAGTCTCGCTGGAGCATTTGCTCCATGAGCCTTTCCATGCGGCCCAAACAGTCACCTCTGCCGCTCTCGGGCGGTGAGTCTTCCGCATCGGACTCATCCGAGTAAACCGGCCGGTCCGACTTCCGTTTAGCCTTGCCTCCAGCCCGCTGCGGTTGTTCGAGCTGTGGTGCTAGCGGCGCTGGGCTTGGCTGTACAGAAATATTGACGGTGACTGAGGACCGCAGCATGTGCGGTCCAGGTGCCGCAGGTCGCCCCCCACTGCTGGGACCCTCCTGGTCCATCGCAGTCGGACGGGGTATGACCTTCTTTGGTTGTCTTCCCTTGATCATTGCGCTGTAACGAGGAGCAGAACAAGGATTTCCAAAATACGACCTCGGAGTAGTTTGCTTACCTGGAGGTCCCGTTTTTAAAACTTGCTGCGGGAGAGCTCGTTCTCCCGTCCGTCGCTGTGCACTGCATGAGACGCTATGTCGCGCATGCGTGCTGGCGGGGTCTTCACGTAGTCACTCACATGACTCCGAAGTAAAATACCAGACATATGAGACAAGTGAGATGCTGCAGGCTTTGAGCCAAAATGTTGGTACAAATTTTCATAGTTCTCAGGAAACTTGAGCAGCCAATCCTGATGTAAAACTACGGTAATGAGCAGATCAAAAACTATCACCAAATTTGACACGATTCGGATATTCAGTTTTCAAACAGTGTAGCCATATCAGACCATGCACCTCCTTCAGTGATTTGCAGGGGAAAGGGTGGAGAGTCAGCCTAATGTGTTGCAGCTCTTAGTTTAGTTTGGTTTAGTTTAGAGTAGAGATGCAGTGCATTCAGAAAGTATTCAGACCCATTAACTTGTTCCACATTTAGTTACGTTACAGCCTTATTTTAAAATTGATTAAATTAATTTTTTTATCATCAATCTACACACAATATCCTATAATGAAGAAGCGAAAACAGGTGTTTAGAAATTTTGGCAAAGTTAATGAAAAAAAATAGCTGAAATATCACATTTACATAAGTATTTAGACCTTTTGTTATGACACTCAAAATTGAGCATTGGTTCATCCTGTTTCCAATGATTATCCTAGAGAAGTTTCTACAACTTGATTGGAGTCCACCAGTAGTAAATTAAATTGATTGGACATGATTTGGAAAGGTACACACCTGTCTATATAAGGTCCCACAGTTGACAGTGCATGTCAGAGCAAAAACCATGCAATGAAGATGAACAAATTGTCCGTCGACCTTAGAGACAGGATTGTGGCGAGACACATATCTGGAGAAGGGTACAAAACAATTTCTGCAGCATTGCAGATCCTGAAGAGCACAGTGGGTCCGTCATTCTTAAATGGAAGAACTTTGGAACCACCAGGACTCTGCATAGAGCTGGCCACCTGGCCAAACTGAGCAGTCGGGGGAGAAGGGCCTTGGTCAGGGAGGTGACCAAGAACCCAATGGTCACTCTGAAAGAGCTCCAGAGTTCTTCTGTGGAGATGGGAGAACCTTCTAGAAGGACAACTATATCTGCAGCACATCACCAATCAGGCCTTGTATAGTAGCCAGACGTAAGTCACACCTCAATAAAAGGCACATGACAGCCCGCTAGGAGTTTACCAAAAGGCATGAGAAACACGATTCTCTGGTCTGATGAAACAAAGGATGAACTCTTTGGCCTGAATTCCAAGGGTCACGTCTGGAGGTACCGCTCGTCACCTGGCCAATACCATACCTGTCAATTTGTAGTCCTTATAATAACAGTGGCCTCACACCATGCCAGGTTATATAGAGTTTATTGGTTACAAGCAGTACAACTTCTCACTTAAGAGTTCATTTTTAGACTAAGGGAATGCAGCAGATCTCGACGCTAACAAGCTAGTGGGCATAACTACAAATGCATGACTCATAGCATGAGCCATGAATCTACATCCCCCCTCTTAAAGAATCAATAATGATGTATACCCATAACTAAGCAAAGCAAATATCACAACAGATGACAGACTGGTGGAAAGTCAAAAATAGTCCGAATACTTTACGACCGGCCTGCAAACATGACTGGCACATGTTCGATAGAGGCCATCTCCATTCTTTTTCACCATGGAAAGAGCAGGCGATTTCTGGTCTCCAAATGGAAGCGGATGTTCGTATCCCACTTCTGACACCATGTCGATTTGTAGTCCTTATAATAACAGTGGCCTCACACCATGTCAGGTTATATAGAGTTTATTGGTTGCAAGCAATACAACTTCTCACTTAAGAGTTCATTTTTAGACTAACGGAATGCAGCAGACCGCGACGGTAACAAGCTAGTGGGCGTTACTACAAATTCATGACTCATAGCAGCCACTAATCTACAATACCTATGATGAAGCATGATGGTGGCAGCATCATGCTGTGGGGATGTTTTTCAGCGGCAGGAACTGGTTGACTAGCCAGGGTCGAGGGAAAGTATGGAGAGATCCTTGATGAAAACCAGCTCCAGAGCATTCTGGACCTCAGACTGGGGCGGAGGTTCACCTTCCAACAGGACAATGACCCTAAGCACACAGCCAAGACAATGCAGGAGTGGCTTTATAACAAGTCTGTGAATGTCCTTGGGTGGCCCAGCCAGAGCCCGGACTTGAATCAGATCGACAATCTCTGGAGGGACCTGAAAATAGCTGTCCGTCGACACCCCCCATCCAACCTAACAGACCTTGGGAGGATCTGCAGAGAAGAATAGGCGAAATTATCGAAATACAGGTGTGCCAAGCTTGTAGCGTTACACCCAAGAAAACTTGAGGCTGTAATCACTGCCAAAGGTGCTTCAACAAAGTATTAAGTAAAGGGTCTGAATACTTATGTAAATATGATATTTCAGTTATTTCTGTTTAATTACTTTGCAAAAATTTCTAAACACGTTTTCGCTTTTTTATTATGGGGTATTTTGTGTAAATTGATGATAAAAAAAGAATTTAATCCATTTTAGCATAAGACTGTAATGTAGCAAAATGTGGAAAAAGTGAAGGAGTCTGAATACTTTCTGAATGCACTGTACAACGCGGAAACAGGCCCTTCGGTCCACTGAGTCCGAACTGACCAGCTATCCCCATACATTAACACTACCCTACATACACTAGGGGCAATTTACACTTATACCAAGCCAATCAACCTACAAACCTGTAGGTCTTTGGAGTGTGAGAGGAAACCGAAGATCTCCGAGAAAACTCACGCATTCACGGGGAGAACGTACATACTCCATACAGACAGCACCTGTAGTCGGGATCGATCTTACAAGCACTGTAAGGTAGCAACTCAACTGCTGCGCCACCTTGCCGCCTTGATCTTGCTCTCCCTCATTATGGGAAGAGTGAGAGGCAACTAATATTGCCTACAACGCATGCAAACAAAAGAGCATGGTAAAGAAAGAAAAATATGAAGTTGCACTCATAAAACATGGAAAGGAAGCAAAAGCAAGGCATAGAACAAGAGTTTCTGTAGTCGTTTGTTATTTGTGGATAACTGAACTCTGGAAAAAAGCGCTTTAAGTAATAAATAAGACATAAATAACTTGTTAACTGAAAAAGATTAACCAGTTATGATACATGAATTAAGCCTTTCAAAAACATTTATTTTATGGGCTTTGAAACCAAGCAACAAATGAGAAGAGCATAAGAACACAACATTGCTGTTATCTTTCCTTTTCCCAAATAGGTTTTTTTTTCACACAGAGTGAATGATGTCTGGAATTTTCTGCCAGAGGAAGTGATGAAGTCAAATATAATCACCACTTTAAAGAGACATTTAATCAGACACTTCAATTGACAAGGCACAGAAGGATACAGACCTAATGTGGATAAATGGGATAAATGTAGTTGAGCATAATAGTCCATATGGATCTGGTGGGAAGAAGGACCTATTTCCATGCAATGCAAATCTATGACTCTGTCTCTATAGGATTTACAATGCAAAAATAAATCATTTTAATCGAAAGATCCATGCCTATGTTTCAGAGTGCTTAAATACCTACCAGCTCTGGACCAAATCTTAAATTCAAATAGTTACTTGAAGATAAATCAAATTAATTCTAGTTTGCCATTTTCTGATTCCTGGGCCATTATTATTACTGATATCAAATGATCAATTTCTGATAGTCTTGTATTCAAGTCTTTCAAAGACTTGAAAATTGGTGATATTGTGAGTAGTACAGACTGAAACATAAAATTACAGAGATACATCTAAAGATTAACTGAATAGTAGAGCTGTGGCATTGATTTAAGCATAGGTAATTGTCAGGTGATGCATTCTGTATCAGAACGTGATACAAACATTGAATCAAAGGGTTCAATGGAGTGTTAGTCTTTGTAACTGAAGGTTAAAAATCAATAGGGTAAAAATGTAGTTACATCAATTAAACCCCAAATAAATTAAATCTGCAGTACTGCATGTAGTTCTGGACTCTGTATTTCTGAGGGAACACATTTCCCAGAATATTACAAAAGTTCAGGATTTGGATTATGAGGGGAAATATTAACATAAACTAGCTCTCTAATTGGGATTGAACCCAGGTCTCTGGTGCTGTAAGCACTGTAAGGCAGCAACTCTACTGGTGTGCCAACCTGGTGCTTTTCAATTTCTCACGTCTTTTTCAGGCATGGTGTGTTATTTCTTAAAAAGCAATTCAGTTTATCTATGATACACTTTTCACCATGATTTGATTCCTATTTTGATATTACAGTCTGGTAATTAAATAGAACAGGAGATCACTTTAAATACAACGTGTTACATCATATTATTATTGACAACCAAGTGCACTGCACACTCACTTCAACATCTGTTACATGTAAGCTGCTTGACATGCTATCCTATGGGAAGAAGTAGTGGTCTGCGTAGATATGTCTCTCTTCTAACCACATAAATCCTCTCATCAATGAACTAACATTATTATCAAAGGAAACTCCAGTACTCCATGATGGAAATGAAGAAAAAATCTGCAGATTCTGGAAATCTACAATGAAAACAGAAAATGCTGGATACCCTCAGCAGGTCAGGCAGCACCTGTGAATGAAATGCTCACCACTTCAGGTCTCGAACCCTTCATCCGTTGTTAATCCTGTGATGAATGGGGAAGATAGGAAGGCAAAACATTCAGATATATTAGGTGTCCTCTACAAGGAGGAGATTGTGGAAAGGCATAATCCTTTCAATTCCTCACATACTCTTCTTCAGCCAAGGTGTGTTCTTCTGTCCATAGATGCTGCATGACCTGATGATGTTTTAAACTATGAATTTCAAGATTTTACCCTTTATACCTGCCACCAAGAAATACAAATAGTGCATTTTCATTAATTTGACATGCAGAAAAGATTTTGAACCAATGGGCAATTAATGAGGAATGAAGACTGGCTTCCACTTAATCTGAAGCTCATTCTGAATAAGAGTGACTCACATTAGGCTTTAATGCTCTGAGCATGAATGTCTTGGAAAACACCTGGCCAGTTTGGATGGGCAACATTAGCAAACAGATAGGTAGATGTTAGTTGGAGTTAGTTATACAATTGGCTGGGGAGGGATGGTGAATTAATCTGTACACTCCATAGTGTGCCTGGAAATTCAAATGTGTATTCCGATCAAATTAAAACATTTCAGCTTGTCAGTTTATTAAAATATCACTTGAGGCAATAGATGTCTTCCCCATTTGCCCTTCAAAGTTGCAAAGTGCTATTCTATCATAGAACTGAGCTTTAAATGTTGGAAAGTCACTCTCAGCTCCTTCCAATGTAGCAGAAGCTACAAACTCAAAGTGGAGAGGGTAGGAAGTGGTTCAATGCTGTTTCTGATCAGCTCTACTATGCTTAACCCCAGTTTATACTCATAGAATGTAGATTAGACAGGGGGAGGCACTTTGGCCCACAATGTCCATGCTAAACATGATGCTAAGCTAAAACTAATCTTCTCTGCCTGCATATGATCCACATCCCTCCATTCCCTTAAGTGCCACAACTGTACCACCATCCCTGGTAACATGTTCCCAGGCACCCACCACTCTCTGTGTCCGAACAAACTTGACCCACACATCTTATTCAAACTTTCTACTTCTGACTTTAAAGCTATGCCCTCTAATCTTTGACATTGCACCCTGTGAAAAAGGTTCTGACTATCTACCCTATCCATATCTCATAACTTTATATACTTCTATCAGATCTACCCTGAACTTCTGATGCTCTGGAGAAAACAATCCAAGATTGTCCAACTTCCCCTTACAGCTAATACCCTCTAATCTACTTAGCATCTAAGTAAACTTCTTCCTCACCATCTTCAAAGCCTACGACCTTCTTCCTGTAATGGGATAACAATACTGCACTCAATACTCCACATACAATCGAACCAAACATTAAAGCCCCGACGACTTCCTGACCCTCATACTTATTGCCCTGACTGATGAAAAGAAGCATACCATACACCTTTTTAACCACTCTACTTGAGTTGCGGCTTTCAGGGAGTTGGACCCTGGACCCCAAGGTCTCTCTATATGTCTATGTTATTCAGGATCTTGCCCTTACTGTATACATTCAATCAGCCAAAGCGCAACACCTCATAATTTTAAACTCTAGATCTAATTCTATAAGACCATAAAAACACAACATGCAGGAGCAGAAATGGGCCATTTAGCTCCTTTTTAAAAAATAAAAATAAATATATATTTTATTAGAAGCAAGTACAATCATATGGCACCAAAGTGCCTAATATATATTTTCATAATACATTTTATGTACAGCTTCTTATTTATTTTTTTGTTATAATAAAGAAAGATAAGAATAAGAAAAATAAATTAGATAGTAAAAGATAGAAAGACATGAGATATATAGTGTGTGAAGAAAAAGAAAAAGACGAATGAGTGAAGAAAGTTGAGGAAAAGAAAATAGGAAAAAGAGAATAAGACATAAAGAAAAGAAGTAAGGAGATCATTATTTATAATCTTAACCATCCCTCGTCCAGTCCTGAAACAGTTAGCTTTTACAATTGTGTTGCACCATATGATTCCAAAAAGACGACAAATGGAGATCAACTCGTTATGAATTGGTCTGATTTATCCATTAGGAGGAATCGCATTTCCCCAAGATGTGCGGTGTCCAACATGCTTGCAATCCACATTTTACGCGTTGGTATTGATGTATTTTTCCAAAATTTATGTATTAATTTTTTTGCAATTATTAAACCATAATTTAAAAATAAATTTTGAGATGTGTTCAATTTATTCCCATCTTCCATTACTCCAAATATAATCATTTCAGTATTAGGTTCCATTCTTATCTTAAATAATTTTGTAAATATTTCAAAAATATCACTCGAAAATCTATAAAGTTTTATGCAGGAAACAAAAGAGTGTGTTATAGTTGCATTTTGGGATAAACATTTATCACAAATGGGGGATATATTTGGATAAAATTTGTTCAATCTTGTTTTTGAATAATATAATCTATGTCAAATTTTAAATTGAATTCGATTATGTCTTACATTAATCGAACATTTGTGAATATATATCAAGTACTTTTCCCATGTAACCTTCGTAATTGTTATTAGTTCCCGTTCCCTCTCTTCTCTAAGTACCTCTGTTGATGGTAGGTCTATCTTTAAAATACTATTATATAAATATGATATTAATTTTTGTGTCAGCTTTAATATTCATTGCTTCTTCCAATAATTCAGGAGTTATTTTTTGATATACTTGTATGTATTTTTAGCTCCTTGAACCTGCTCTGCCATTCAATAAGCTCACAGCTACTCTGATATCCTCAAATGTACTTTCTCCATAAGCACTGATTCCCTTACTAATTTGAAATATACAGTGTTTACCTCAACCTTAACTATACCCAGGGAGCAAAGACTCTCAGAGATCCTCAATCATCTGAGAGAAATAATTATTTCCTAATATAGCCTTAAAAATGTGCCCCTTTATTCTGAGTCCATATACCCTGATTCTTGACTCTCACCTCAGAGGAAACATTCAAAGGTTCAAAGGTTTCAAAGGTATTTTATTGTCACGTGTACCAATTAAGGTACAGAGATATGCGGATTACTGTACAGCAATTTTTAAAAAAAGCAACAAGACACACAACTACATAAAAGTTAACATATAAATCCACCACAGTGGATTCCCCGCATTCTTCACTGTGATGGAAGGCAAAAAAGTCCAACCTTCTTCATCTTTATTCCCCCGCGATTGGTGCAGTCGAACCATCCGTCGGGGCGACCGAAGCTCCCGCAGTCGGCGATCGAAACTCCTGCATTGGGGCGGTCGAAGCTCCCGCATTGGGGCGGTCGAAACTCCCGCATCGGGGCGGTCGAAGCTCCTGCGGCTTGCAGTTCCCTTATCAGAGACTGCGGGCTCCATGATGTTAAAGTCCGCAAGTACCCATGGTTGGAGCTCCGAGGTCGATCCCTGGCAAATGGACCATGAGCTCCACCATGGTAAGTCTGCAGGCTCCTGCAGTGGAGCTCTTAAAGTCGGTCTCCAGCAAAGGCTGCCAACTCCTCGATGTTGGGTGGCAGTGCAGTCGGAGATACGAAATGGAAAAAAAATGGGATCTCCGTCGAGGTAAGAGATTAGAAAAAGTTTTCCTCAACCCCCCCACCCCCTACATAAAACAAGCTAAAGAACACTAAAAACATACATACTATGAAAACACAAAGAAGGAAAGAACAGACAGACTGTTGGCGAGGCAGCAATTGCTGGCGATACCCAGTGGTTTTACTTCTGCATTTACCCAGCATCTATTCTTCAGAGGAATAGGCTGAGAGGATGTTTGGCAAATGTGGCATTGGCTTGCATGCCATCACCTCCTACAAGGCAAAATCAGGAGGCAGCTCAAACGACAGCGAAGCATCACTCCCTGATGAGCTCAATGCGTTCTACGCATGGTTCGATAGGGAGAACACTGATGTGCCTACCTGAGCCCCCATTTGCCCTGACGGTATTATAGTCACAGTCTTAGAGGCCAACGTCAGAAGATCCTTCAGGGGGAATAACCCTCGGAAAGCACCTGGACCTGATGGTATATCCGGTTGAGTTCTCAAGACCTGTGCAGACCAACTGGCGGGAGTTTTTGCGGACATTTCCAACCTCTCACTTCTGAGGTCTGAGGTTCCCACCTGTTTTAAGAGGGCATCAATAATACCGGTGCCCAAGAAGAGTAAAGGGCCTGTCCCACTTGCATGCGATTGCGTGCGTTCAGAAAACAACATAAAAATTTACAGCAAAAAATGGAAATCAACCAGTTGTTTTAGTTGCTATAGTGGAAGTGGAGGTCGCGCTAGATTCGCGCTAAGTTCGCGCGTGACGTCATTTACGTCATGCTTACAAATCAGCTGGGCAGGAGGCGAGCCGACTGAATTTGGGTGACGCACGGCGTTGGGCGATGACGTCATCATGCAACGCCACGCCGGGCAGTGATGTCATCACGCAATGTCACGTGCTAGGCGTACGCCGTCAAGATGCTGCGTACGCCGTCAAGATGCTGCATACGACATGAAGATGCTGCGTACGATGGCAATGCGCCTGCATGCGTACGCGTGCCGACAGGCCGTTGGCGCGCAAAGATTTTGGTCACTGCAAGAATTTCGGAGCCCCGCACAACTCCGCGCTTCTAAGTGGGACCAGCCCCGCGCAGCCATACGGTGCCCATATGCCTCAAGTGACCACGAGGTCGCGTAATTTGCGAGCCAAGGTCGCGTAAGTGGGACAGGCCCTCAAGGTGACGTGCCTCAATGACTATCGACCAGTGGCACTAACGTCTATGGTGATGAAGTGCCTTGAGAGGTTGGTTATGGTGCACATCAACTCCTACCTCGACAAGAACCTCGACCCACTACAGTTCGCATACCATTACAACAGGTCAAGGGAGGATGCAATTTCACAGGCTCTCCACTCCGCATTAGACCACTTCGACAATAAAAATACTTACATCAGGCTGTTGTTTTTAGATTAAAGCTCGCCGTTTAATACCATTATCCCTTCCAAGCTGGTTACCAAGCTCACGGAGCTGGGTCTCTGCGCATCCCTCTGCAGTTGGATCATCGACTTCCTCATCCACAGACGACAGTCTGTTCGAATTGGCGGAAATACTTCATCCTCAGTAACAATTAGCAGGGGAGCACCTCAAGGCTGCGTGCTTGACTTGTTCATCAGTCTATGAAAGTAAGCATGCAGGTACAGCAGGCAGTGAACAAAGTGAATGGCATGTTGGCCTTTATAACAAGAGGAGTCGAGTATAGGAACAAAGAGGTCCTTCTGCAGTTGTACAGGGCCCTAGTGAGACCACACCTGGAGTATTGTGTGCAGTTTTGGTCCCCTAATTTGAGGAAGGACATTCTTGCTATTGAGGGAGTGCAGCGTAGGTTTACAAGGTTAATTCCCGGGATGACGGGACTGTCATATGCTGAGAGAATTGAGCGGCTGGGCTTGTACACTCTGAAGTTTAGAAGAATGAGAGGGGATCTTATTGAAACATATAATATTGTTAAGGGTTTGGACACGCTGGAGGCAGGAAACATGTTCCCGATGTTGGGGGAGTCCAGAACCAGGGGCTACAGTTTAAGAATAAGGGATAAGCCATTTAGAACGGAGACGAGGAAACACTTTTTTTCACAGGGAGTTGTGAGTCTGTGGAATTCTCTGCCCCATAGGGCAGTGAAGGCCGGTTCTCTGGATACTTTCAAGAGAAAGCTGGATAGGGCTCTTAAAAATAGCAGGATATGGGAAAAAGGCAGGAACGGGGTACAGATTGGGGATGATCACATTGAATGGCGGTGCTGGCTTGAAGGGCCGAATTGCCTACTCCTGCACCTATTGTCTATTGTCTATTGTCTGTTGCTCAGTCCCCTGTTTTACTCACTCTATACCTATGACTGTGAAGGCGGGTATAGTGCGAACTCCATCATCAAGTTCGCCAACTACACCACTGTTGTTGGACGAATCACAGATGGGGATGAGTCAGAGTATAGAAGTGAGATCGACCAACTGACCAAATGGTGCCAGCACAACAACCTGGCTCTCAACATTAGTAAAACCAAGGAACTGATTGTGGATCTTGGTAGGGGAAGGATGAGGACCCACAATCCTGTTCACATCAATGGGGTGGAGAGGGTAAAAAACTACAAATTCCCGGGCGTGCATATTTCCGAAGATCTTTACTGGACACAGCACACCGATGCAATTATAAAGAAGGCACATCAGCGACTCTACTTCCTGTGAAGATTACAGAGATTCGGCATGTCGAAGAGGATTCTCCTAAACTTCTACAGGTGCACGGTAGAGAGCATTCTGATTGGTGGAATGGAAAAGACTACAAAATGTTGTGACCACTGCCCAGTCCATCACCGCCTTTGACCTCCGCACCTTCAAAGGGATCTATCGTAGTCGCTGCCTCCAAAAGGCAGCCAAAATCATCAAAGACCAACACCATCCTGGCCACACAGTCATTTCACCATTGCCATCAGGAAGAAGGTACAGGAGCCTGAAAACTGTAACGTCCAGGTTCAGGAACAGCTTCTTCCCTACAGCCTAATAAACACAACAAAGAATAATCTCTGAGCTCTGAACTGCAAAAGACTATATTATTATTGCACTATATTTGTTATTTATTGAACTTTTTTTTCTCTTCGCCCTTTATGTACTATGTTTACATATTCACATATTCTGGTGTGCTGCAACAAGTAAGAATTTCATCCTCTCATCCGGGACATATGACAATAAAACACTCTTGACTCTAGAATCAGGTTGCTTTTTATTCTTTCAAACTCCAATAAATCAAGACACAACCTGTATAATCTCTCGTCAGATGACAATACTCTTCATACCTGGGATTATCCACATGAACTCCCTGTGCTCCACCTTCAGTGAAATAATTTATTTCTTTCAATAGAGAAAACAAAATGATTCACTGGGGTCTAGGCATTGCCATACTCTTGTCTTGTACACTTGCAATTAGATCACTCTACTTTTATACTCCAATCCCCTTGAAATAAGGGCCAACATTCCATTAGCCTTCCCTATTGTCTGTTGGACTTGTGTTCAAACTTTCTGTTTCATATACAAGGATCCCAAAGTCCCTTTATCTTTCAGCCTTTTCTCCACTTAAATTGTATTCAGCACTGTACTTCGTTTGCCAGCCTTTTGTCCTTTCATCAAACCTATCAATACTGCTCTGTAAACTGTTTACACGGTTCTCATGCCTCTTTTGAAATGTGAAATGTAGCACAGATCAGACACATTAACTATTGTCAAACTAGGTCCTTAAAACAACTCTGTTGAAAAATTATAAAATAATGAGCAGTCATCAGGAAATGTACATGAATATAATTAAATATGCCAGCTCTATTGGGAAGAACATGAGGTGTAAAAGTTAATGGAAAAAAATGTTTTGTGGTAAACTCAAACTATTTGAAATGTGTTTCACTGATTAAAACGACAATTTAGGAAGATCCAGTGGGTTTATGAAATCTCATGAGAAAGAATGAATACATTCATTTAAGGTTCAAGGGAAAAATAATGAAGTAAAGAATGTTGAGAAGTATAATTGATATGGGATTAATCTGCCATCCTTACCTATTCTGGCCTACATGTGACTCAGTGATGCCCAACACGGGAGTCCTAAAAACAAGGCTGGAGCACTTGCAACCACTTTCAGCAACAGTGCCAAACAGATAATCAATCTCGGTTTTCCCCTGAGATGCCCACTTTCACAGAACACAATCCTCAGCCAACTTAATTTGCTCTGCATAATACTAAGAAATGCCTGAGAATGTTTAATGTGAAACAAGACAACATCCCAGCTGTAGTATTCCAGGACTAGCTGAGTCTTTAGCCAAGCTGTTCCTGTACAGTTATAACACTGGCATCTGCTCGACAATGTGGAAAATCATTCAGGTTTGTCCTGTTTACAAAAGCAGGACAAGTCCAATCTGGCTAATTACTTCTCAATCAGTTAACTCAAAATGATTGGCACAGTGATGGATGATGACATTGATAGCAGCACCTACTCACCCAAAACCTAAATATCGATATCCAATTTTGATTTTGCTGGCATCACTCATTTCCACTCAGATTATCACAGCTGAATTCCAGACATGTGGTGAGAGTGACTGCTCCTGATATCAAGCTAGCTGGGTGTGACATTTTGGAGACCTGGTAAATCAACATCAAGGAGGTAACCCTCCAGTGGTTGGTGTTGTATCTCCACGAAGGGAGTTGGTTGTGATTGTTTGACACCAGTCATTTCAGCCACAAAGTACAATTCCAAGAATTCTTCAAGGCAGTCCTAGTCCACCCATCCTCAGGTGATAATTAATGGCCTTTCGTCATATGGCCAGAGGTGGGGATGTGTGCTGATAAATGCATAATGTTGAATTTTGTATGCAACTCCTTAGGTGACATTCAGGCATGGGTTGATAGTGACAAATAACACACATATCACAATGACCATTTCCAACAAGAGACTGTCTAACAACCTTTCATTGATGTTCAATGGCATTACCTTCACTGAGTCCCTACTGTTCTGGGATTACCATTGAACTGAAAATCAACTGGACCTGCAAAAACAGTTCAAAGGCTGGAAATCCTGCAGTGACTCTCTAAGTCTATTCCACCATCTGCAAGACACATTTCAGGATTGATGGAATACTCACCACTTGCCTGGATAAGTGCAGCTCCATCTCACATGAAAGATTGACATTATTCAGTTCTAATAAGCCCGTTTGATTGATGCCCCAGCTGCTAAACATTGATTTCCTCCACCACTGTTCACAGTAACTGCAAGATGTACCATTTACAGTTCTTCATTTAATTTTTCATTTGTGCTACTGCGACAATACCTCATAAACCTCGACCACCAATTGAACAGGGGCTTGAGGAAATG
Organism: Amblyraja radiata; assembly: GCF_010909765.2. Classification (NCBI taxonomy): domain Eukaryota; kingdom Metazoa; phylum Chordata; class Chondrichthyes; order Rajiformes; family Rajidae; genus Amblyraja; species Amblyraja radiata. The sequence goes on along the minus strand of NC_045966.1, from coordinate 34,884,019 downwards.
CATCTGCCAATGATGTCCACGCCACAAAGAAAGGAATTAGATAAATGTTCTAAGAACATTTGAGGTGAGGAATAAATGTTGGCCTTTCCTTAAATGTTCCAAACACAGAAATTAATAAATAAAGTTGGGAAAATGGAGCATGCAATCAAAATAAGCAAGTGGGAAAGGAAGGTAGAGGGAAAGGAAGATTTTTGCTGGATTATTAGGGAGTCTTGAAAGCTGAAAACTATCAGAAAACATTCAGAAAGTTTGCAAGGTATCATAATCCTTTTGGAGGCTAAACTACAAACTAGAGATCATTCCTCCAGAAAACCTTATGAAAGTAATATTTAAGTAATCTGTATGTGATAATGAAATGCATCTGTTGAGAGCTGCTGGAGATATTATACAACCAGTAGAGAGAGTCATCATGTGCACTTTAATCCCACATGTTCAGGGAAAAACAAAGGATGATTCATTAATATTATAAGCATGTGTGCATTGATTCGTATTTTAGTCTTTCTACAGAGCTCTATAAAATTGATACAGGTAGTTAATTTGGTGACTCCACTCTGCTTTAATGATGGGGAATATGCTCAGGGCCGTGCTGGGAAATTAATTCCTCAAAGAATTCAATGCAGAAAGATTACTAATAACTTGCAGCTGTTTAAAGAATTCAGCAACCAATGTAAAAGCTGGAGAAGTAATAACAGCTAAATCAGCCTTATAACTGGCACCAGACTTTCAGAAGCAAAACAAGTCAGAAGAAACTAATGGCGATGTACTGCTAGCGATATTCACACAGTCCTTCAGATAAAATATATACGAAGACAGTCCTTTTCCTACGCTGGGGAATTAATAATTGGTGGGAATTGGCTTAAGCTGAGATAGGAAAGATTTAATAGGAAACCAAGGGGCAATTTTTGCACACAGAAGGTGGTATGTATACCAAATGAGCTAGCAGTGGAAGTGGCTGAGGCAGATACATTAACATTTAAAGGACATTTGGACAGGTACATGGATAGAACAGGTTTGGAAGGATATGGGTCAAATGCGGATAAGTAGTACAGTATTTACGTAGACAGTCATCTTGAATGGCATGGATGATTTGGGTCGAAGGGCCCATATCTGATTATATGACTATATATGTTAATGAAAACTAAACTTAAGAAACTGCTGGACTATCGTAGTGGAATCTTAAATTTGAGACTTTTAATTGGGTCCCTTATAAATTATGTTGCTTGGAGCCATACATTTGTACCCTATCGTTATCACAACAACACGTTTCTATACTTCAGCACCCCTAAAACATGCATCCCAAACATCTTCATTAGCTGATTGTAACCCCAACCCTGCCTCACTTTGTTTAGGCCTCAAATGGAATAGACTTTTCTCATGGTGGCCCCTACAGAAAGCACACATTGACTCCTTGTATCCAGTATATAAGTTTAACATAACTTTCTTAGTGCCGTAGAATTTCTAAACATGTGAAAATTGCAACTGGTCTGATGAAAGGAACTATTTCAGTGAACAAACATAGACTTTTCCACTCCAAGTCTACCCACCGATTTAGCTAGAGTTTACTGTGATGTGATGTGCCAATGTTTCACTAAGTCAACATTTATGTTGTTTAATAGCATTGTGTAATTTTGTTTTCCACATTTTAGAATCATCATCAAATCCTGTATATTTATAATATGCAGAGACTGAATGGATTAAATTCTGCTCCAGTAGAAGTACTCTCCTATTTTTTTTACCTCTTGGGTATTGAATTTGAGAAAGAGAATAAATCGATGATATTGCTATTTGCCTTTGAATGCCCTTTATTTATTCTGACCCAGAAGAGGGAATTTTACCTGTTTCATCTCAGTAAAAAGAGGGTCAAAATGCAATCAGATCACTTAGTTTGCTCCTTATGGTTTTCATTGACATTTCTGCTTTATTTGGTTGGTTGTCATTCACCAGATACATGTAGCTAACTTCTGAAAATATGCCATTAAAAGCCATAGAGTCCTGAAGTCATACACCAAGGAAATAAATCCTTTGGTCCAAGTTGTCCATGACAATCAAAATGCCCTATCTAAGTTCCATTTGCCTGCATTGAGCCCATAGCCCTCTAATCCTTTCCGATCCATGTATCTGTTCAAATATCTGTAAAATTTGCTATTGTAACTGCCTCAACTACTTCCACTGGCAGCTCATAGCCCAATCACCCTCTGTTTGAAAATGTTGCTCCTTAGGTTCCAATTAGATCTTTCCACTCTCATGTTAAACTGTTGTCATCTAGTTCTTGATATCTCTACTCTATGCATTCACCCTATCTATTCCCCTCATGATTTTATACACCTATACAAGTTTACCTCTCAGTCTCCTGCACTCCAAAAAATAAAGTCTTAGCCCATCCAACCTCTCCCTATAGCTCAGGCCCTTGTCTTGACCACACCCTTTTACATTTTCCCTGCACTGCTTTCAGCTTAATAACATCTTCCCAACAGCAGGGTGACAAAAACTGAACACAGTATTCCAGGTGCAGTCTCACCAAAGTCCTGTACAACATTAACATAACATCCCAACTTCTACACTCAAGTCCTAGATTGTTGAAGACCAATGGGCCAAATCCTTTTCATCACACTATCTACCTGGCCGTCACTTTCAGGGAACTATATATTTGCAGTCCTCTATTCCCCCTGCTCTACACACTCCATAGGGTCCTATTGTTTACTGTGAGGATCATGTCATGGTTTGACTTCCTAAATACAACACCTCACTTATCTGAATTAATCTCTATTATCAATTCTTCATTCCACATACCCCGCTAACCTCCTGCTTTAATTCTTGATAACCATCTTCACTTTAATCTGAAAACTAAGTAATCATGCCTTGTACATTCTCATCCAAATCGTTGATATAGATGATAAACACCTAATGGCCCAGCACCATCCCCGAGGCATACAATTTCTTCACTTAGTTCCCAGACTGATAAAGGTCAATGTGCCAAAAGCCCTTCCCATCCCATTATCTACTTGCATCACCACTGGCCTGTGAAGTCAAAGGCATTCAATCCAAAAAAACATCCTTTCATCACCACCCTCTGCTTCTTTGCATGAAACCAATTCTGTATCCAATTAATTAGCTCTTACTGAATCCCATGCAGAACCTTGTTTTTTCTACAAGGCCCTTCTTAAATAGAGGCATAACATAAGCCACCCTGCTGTCTTCTGGCACCATATCCATATATGTCAGCCAGGACTCCTACGCATACCTATGACGCCCAGCACTTCCTCAACTGTAATATGGACTGTCCTCAATTCATCTCCATTAACTGTCCCAAGTTCCCTCATCTCCATGTCTTTATTCTTGATAAAAACAGGAGAAATATTTATAGAGAACTTTGTCCATCTCCTGCAACTCCACACATAGATGACAATTTTGATTTCTGAGTGACCCTATTTATTTCCAGTCACCCTTTTCCAAATTTCTTCTTAATACACATAAAATATTTTTGGATTCTCCTTAATCTTATCTGGCAGAACTATGTCATGTCCCCTTTGGCCCTACTCTTAACTTTTGAAGTGTGCTTGTCAATACCTTATACTCCTTCATGGATACAGTTGATCCCAGCTGCCTATACCTGACCCATGCTTCTTCTCTTTCCTAACCAGAGCCTCCATTTCTCTTGTTATCCATAGTTCCTTAAGGGCCTGTCCCACTCAGGCATCAATTGCGTGTCACGCAGGTGGCGCGCGAGGATTTTGAGAATCCCAATATCCTGGGGCGCCGCGCGCTACCGTGCATCACTGCCTATGCCACCACAACTCACCACGTTCCATGCATGCGTAATGCACACCATGCACGTGTTACGACGCGTGCGTCGTGCGTCGTGCGTCATGACGCGTAAATGATCTTGCGTAAATGACGCGCAAATAACGCCCAGGTGGTACTCCCACCTACGTTGCCGTTTAATTTAGCAGGAACATGCATGCCTTGAATTCTCACTATCACACTTTTAAAAGCATCCAACTTTCCCGATGTCCCTTTGCCTGCACATAATCTACTCCAACCAACCTTTGGAAGTTCCTACCTAATACCATCAAACTTGGCATTGGCCCAATTTAAAACTTTAACTTGTGGACCAGTGCTCTCCTTATTCATCAATGTATTTTAAAACTGCTCAATTCCCAAAAAGTATGTCAGGCTTTGCCCTCTTACTTGTAGGCCCTCTACATATTGCCTGAGGAAACATTACTAAACACACTTGATTAATTTCACCCCATCTAAACCCTTGGCATAATGGTGGGGGGAGGGGGGGGGGGGGGGCTGTCGGACAATCCCAACAAGGTGATCAGCCCTTTTTTATTTCTCAGCTACACCCATATAGCCTCACTTGGCAACTCTTTGGTAATGACATTTGGGGCTACTGCCATGGTATTTTCCTTGATTAATAAAGCAATTCCCATTCTCTTTTATCCCACCTTTATAATGCCTGTAGAATCTGTTTCCTGGAACATTGGCTGCCAGTTGTGTCCCTCCATTGGTCAGTTATCCGCATTAGTGATAACGGCTCAGTCACACATATGTATTAATTTGCCTTACTGTCAGGCCAATATTGAAAAAAAATCAGTGTAATCTAAACATCTTTCCTCACACCCTTCTATGACACTACCTAACCTGTCTTTGCCTAGCACCAACTTCCAGCCTCTCACCTGCCTCATTACTGCATTGAATCCACTTCCCTGCCAATCTAGTTCAAACCCTCCTGAATAACACAACTACACATGTCTGCTGGGATATGGGTTCTCCTCCAGTTTAGTTGCAACCTTCCCTCATATACAGGCCCTCTAAGCCAAAATATTGAAGTATTTTTACTGAACTACTAAGTAAAATGTTTCTCATGGACGATCAACCCAGGAGAAATGAGGCCTTGGAATGGTAAATATAAAACCTACCTACGTGAACATAAGATGAGCAAACATTCCTCCAGAATTAACAAAGAGGCCTTTCGCTGTTCTCCAACTACATTCATGGTACCTCTAATTCCTCTAACATTTTGCTGAAATTGTTTTCCCGTCTCTATCACCCCTGGAATGAGCAGAACACAACAGCCCAGTTATGAAAACCGACCTACTCTGGCAGCAGATGTCTTCCATCCCAGGCCAGTCCATATGCTTTCATGGCTTTCTGACTAGGATCCATTTTCAAAATCAAGCTCCAATGGAATAAATTAAAATTGGTTTAATACATTGCAGATATCTTTATATTTTAAGGGCAAATAATTATATTTCAGATCTTCAAACAGTTTGATCTGTAAAAACCACAGTATTATATGTAGTCTAATGATTAATGGCAATGTAGGCTTTGTTGGAAAGGAAAAGATTTGTTTCCATTGATTGAGGACTCGAGATTAAATGAACATTACTGTACGCTTTAGTGTATGAGATATACAAAGGAGCGAAAGAGTATCATTTTGCACAGGATATTGTGAGGAAATGAAATCCACTTTTGGGCGAGTGGCATGAAATAACCTGAATAATGTGCATGGAATCTAGGCAAGCACGTGCAAGTACATTGCTCCTCTCTCGTTTCACACGTTGTCTGCTCCAATATTGTAATTCCTCTGTGGTTCTGTCAGACAAGATTTCATGGCTCTTCCTCAGAGAGCCTTCATCTTCCAAAATAACATTAAATGAGAGCAAGGGAATTGTTTACCAGTTGCCCTCATCAGCCAAATGAGTGAAAATGAGCATTGATATTCTCACACACATTTTGCCCAAAGGCAAATGTCTCCGCTCTGTGCATTCCTTTTGACTAGGTATTGATGTCCAAAAACTGATTAAACTTAAACAGTCTTTATTAATATTACTTCTACTTTGGGCAGAAACACTATCCAATCTGAGCTTTGTTGTCAATGGTATCTGTGAGAGAGTTGCTCACTCTCAAGGACAAAGGATCAGCATTGACTGGAATAAATAATACATTGGAATAAAGAAAAATATCTATGCAGATTATTAGACGTGATTTCAAATGATTATATTGCTTTCATGGATTTTATCCGGTTGTCAATAAAATGTGCACTTCTTGTAAGAATATTTCAAGCAATTGACAACCAGGACAGTTGAAGACCTGTCAAAATTCTGAATCATTATAATGTCTGTCACTTCTTGTAATATGCAATGTTATTTACTTTCTCTGATAGATCTTAATTCCACTTAACTTTATCGTCTACATGCAGTTTGTATACAAGCCTCAAGAAAAGATTATGTTAATCTTTAGACTTGCAAGACAGAATATGAAATTAAAGTGGCAGCATAAATCTTTTCTCTGGTTGAGGCATTTTAGATATCACGTTCTAAAAAGTCAATCATACCAGAATGTAGGTGTCCATGGTACAAGCTGCACATTGTATAGACCAATCCATATGATCCCAGACACCATACAATTTGGTGCTGGCAACTAATTTTTATACTTCTGGAAGACAATTGGGTTCCTGTTGTGTGCATGTAAAGTATAACTGATTGACTTAGAATGACATTCGAGTGAAAGTGGATTCCAAAGTCTTTTCCCATTGCCCAGGAGACTTTTGCTTATATGGAGCTGCTTACAATGGGATTGACGAGCAGTTTGCAGCAGGAATAGAAAGAAATTAAGCAAGTTAAATATTCATATTTGTAGGCCTAATGAACTTCACAAGGGACTTACTGTAGGGTTTAATCTAAATTAAAAATCTGGTTTATTTTCCCTGACAAATGTTCATAATGCAATATAACTGTGACCCTAGAAATTCAATATAAAGCTAGTCAAATTTAGCCAAGGACAAGTTTTGCAAATTGTTTACTGATACATTTTGTTTAGTAGATGTGTCCTGTTTCCTCTTTTGAAGTAATAGCTACCTTACTTATCTACAGGAGTCTTATCATTTTAGAGAATATTCAAGCACATACATAGAACATAGAACTGTACAGCACTGTATGGGCCCTTTGGCCCACAATGTTTGTGTGTAACATGATGCCAAATTAAACTGATATAATTTACCTGTATATGATCCATATTCCTCTATTCCCTGCACTTCCATGTGCCTATCTAAAAGCTTGCATCATATCTGCCTTCACCACAACCCTTGGCAATGTGTTCCAGATACCCACAACTCTCTGTGTAAAAAACGTGGCCTGCACATTTCCATTAAACTTCCCCCCTCTCACCTTATAACTATGACTTCCAGTGTTGTACATTTCCACCCTGGGAGAAAGGTTCTTACCGTCTAAACTCCAGCAAGTTCAGGCCCAGAGCCATCAAACGCTCCTAATACTCAAATACAATCATTCCTGAACTGAGCCCCCAAGATCTCTGTGCTATCTCACCTACATCTCCAACTCCAAGCATTCAATCCCTCCTTTATCCTTGAGCAGTCCAACATTCTCCCTGGTCAGCCTTTTCTTTTTAACATATCTATAAAAAGCCTTAGGATTTTCCTTAATCATACTCATCATTGGGATTTCATGGCCCCTTTTTGCCCATCTAATTGCAATTTGGGAGAATCATCCTCATGCATTCTAGAATACGTGAACATGTGTTCAGTTAGAGCAAATTGAGTAGTAATTTAAATACAAGATTAATTAGAATAGAGAAAAACCTGCTAAGAATTCTGCTTAACCCAACTAATGGAAATGAAGGTACACAAAATTGCTGGGGAAACTCAGCGGGTGCAGCAGCATCTATGGAGCGAAGGAAATAGGCGACGTTTCAGGCCGAAACCCTTCTTCAGACCCAATGAAATGAATACTGTATATCAGTCCCCTATCTTTTAAACAAATGACTCTTGCATGAGGCTTCATCAAGTGGCTGATGTCTCAAGTTATTGGACAGCACAAACAAAACTGCCCAATGCTTAGTGCTCTGGTAAAGTCCCAGACCACTATCATTGTGACTCTGGATACAGGGTACAGCTGGGTTTGTAAAAGGACATGGGAATCCAGGAACATCCTCCAACACCTTATAAGGGTCACTGAGTCACAGTACCTGGGTGGGGCTATGGGTCCCTGAACCTCCTCTCTTCCCTCTAGTTGAGAGAGATTGTAGCTCTGCAACAACCACTTCACCTCCATCCTTGCTTTTACCCGTCAACATATCAGCTCCAGGTTGCTGTTGCTGATTGTTGGACAGTACATTTCGAATTTATGTCTGCCAAGCTTGAAGCTGCCTTCTCAGCTATTTTATCAGTATCCATGCTGCAACCACGGAGACACTGCCTCATAGAAGTGCCAGGAAGTGAAATAAAAGTGTTTAGCAATAGTTCAGAGATACAGCATAGAAACAGGCCCTTTGGCCCATCGAGTTTGCGCCGACCAACGACCACCCATACACTAGTTCTATGTTATCACAGTTTCACATCCTACACACTAGGGGCAATTTACAGAAGCCAACTCATCTACATACCTGCACGTCTTTGGAATGTGGGAGGAAATCGGAGCACCCCGAGAAAACCCATAGGGGCACAGGGAGAATGTATTAACTTTGTACAGACAGCACCCGTAGTCAGGATCAAATCCAGGTCTCTGTTACTGTAATTTACCACTTTATTTTGTTGATTTACCACTGCACCATTGTGCCACTTTGAAAATGGTAAGCAGACAGTTTCCCAGAAGAAATGATGAGGAAAAACATTAGGGAGATGAGATTAATTTTGTTTAGAATTTGGCATGCTTTTGCTTTGGCATGAATTTGGCATAGTTTATGGTCACTTTTTTCATCGTGTGTAGGCATAAACTTTGATAAAAAATAATGGCAGATAATTTGTTTGTATGGGGACCATGATGACTAGAGAGAAATTAGGATTATGTCTACTGGTTAAATGGTCACAAAGACACCTTTCAATGAGGCTAGTGATATAATCTGATCCTCATTACAGTGAGGTTTTGCAACACACACCGGACTTTGAGAATCTCCAGACTTGCTCTGCTAAGTACTGGATTGCTCATCCACCATGGTGAAGACAACCGAATTCTTGATAAATGTCTGCCCAGTAGGATCACATGCAATGTCAGGGCTTTTACCAGTTCTCTTGTATGTATAAATACAGAAGGAAGTCAAAAGTCATGGAAACTATCTGGCATTCAATATCTGATCCTTGGTTTCACATGGAGGTGCATTGATTGGTGACACAGTAGGCTGCCTGTGTACTGCAAATTGACCAGAATGCTGTGTTGTCACACACAAATTCACCATTCAAGAGCTGGTATCCCTTCAACACTTGCAATGCAGGTGCCGAAGGGATGCCTTGGACCATTGGAAAGCCTGTGGTCTTGATAAAGCTTTTTGTTCACTGCTTTGTTGTCTGGGAAATTAATACATTCAGCCCCCTTGAAATAGTAAGTATCCATAACATCACTTAAACCTTAGTGCACAACACACTGAGATATGTTATCAGTATCTCAAGCTCAGGGCTGGAAGGATTCCAGATTGTAGAAGTTAATGGCAACCATGACCTTCACAGCCTCTGGTAAGGTGGTCCTAGGAGTGAGCAGCAGTTGGACTTGCAGCTGCAGGATGTTGGGTATTTCAGTGAGGATACTGTATAATTTATGAATCAAAGACAGTTATGCATTATTTCTTGCAGAGGAATTGTTTGATGTTGAGAACCCTTTTCTCGGTCTCCTTTTCTTTCCACTTTTAGCTCTATGTGCTTGCTGCACCTCAAGGGGAGCTACAAGATCTGTTATAATTGGGCTTTGCAGCTGTTTTGAAGTCCATCCAAACATTTGCACTCCTGTTACTACACTCTCTGCAAACATTATAGGTCTCAAAGAGTGAAGTAGCATTCATACCATTATTTAAAGCCACATCTATGCATAACTAAAACTCTGATCCTGTGCTCTTCTGGTTTGCGTGGTCTTTCTATTTGCGCAAAAACGGTACAGAATAGCACTACTGTTTTTCGCCACCTTACTCACCATTCTCCTGTGCTCAAGTGCAACAAGTTTTGTTCTGATTGATGGTATAATTAAAAAAGTTATTAAGGTTTAAAAATCTTAAAAACCATGCTCGCGCGGATTGGTCTCCTCTCCTGCCAGTCACTGCCATGCAAATTGGTCTCCTCTCCTGTCAGTCACCCGGGACGGGGATGCCCTGGTCGGGATGGTGTCGCCCCACCGGCGCAACATCACCACACTGGTTGGCCGGGTCCTCTGTCACTCACCGGTGGGGAGAATTGAAGGAGCGGAGCGAGCAGTGTTAGTGCATCACCGCTGGCTGGAGTGCGGCTGGAACTGCATCGCCCAGAGCCTGGCTGACGCCGAGGTCAACTCCAAGGCCGACTGCGACTCCAAATCCAACTCCGGGGCCAACTCCGATGACAACTCCGACTCTGAGGCTGACTCCGAGGCCGACTCCTGCAACCTCGAGGTCCTGAGGAGGTGAGGAGGGAATGCGGGGGGATTGAGGGAGAGGAGGGGGTACGGAAGGAGAGGGGAGAAAGTGGGGTAGGTGAGGAGGGAGCATGGTGGAGGAGGGAGAATAGAGGGAGAGGAGGAGATGGGGGGGTAGGGAGTGGGGAATTGAGGGCGAGTTGGGCAGTGGTGGAGGTCAGGAGGGATAGTGGGGAGGTGAGGAATGGGGAAGGTGGGTGATAGAGGGATAGGAGGGGGTAGGGAGGGGAGATGAGTTATGGAGGGAGGAAGGGACTGAGGGTAGGGGAAAGGAAAAGGAGAGGTGAGGGAGGGATTGGGGGAGGGGAGGAGGAGAGGGGAAAGAATGAGGATGAAGAGGAGGGGGAGAGAGTGGTGGGGGATGAGGGGAAATGAGCCGTGCCTGCGCAGTTAGGGGCTATGGGTGGGTGGTGGAATATTGCGTTGGGGGAATGGGTTGCTTTGGGGGAACGGGTGAGTGGTGGAATATTACATTGGGGAATGGTTTGCTTTGGGGGACCAGACCTCCCGTGGGGGCTATGGGTGAATGGTGGAATATTGAGTTGGGGGAACAGGTTACGTTGGGGGAACGGGTGAGTTGTGGAATATTGCGTTGGGGAGCAGGTTGCATTGGGGGACCAAGCCTCCCACGTGACAATGGGACCCAACGGGTCCCACTTAGTCTAGAATTATCTAATGACAACTAACCTGCATGTAATTAATGATTCCTTGAAATACCGCAGGGTGGAGATCATTCCCAGTGTAGGATTATTCTTCTGGAAACAAATGGTTATCATCACCAGTGGTTACTCAAAATTAGTATGACTGTCCTCTCTTCTCCATAGGGTCATCTACTTGTGGGTCTGCAGATGTCTGTAGAGGCCGATCCACGATCCACACACCTTGGTGCAAAGTGGGCAGTGGAGACTGGCGGTGGTTGGTAGTCGTCGAGCCCCCTTCTCTCTCTCCTTATGGTGCTGTCGCTTTGTCTCTGCGGCACGGCGTAGTTCCATTTCGTGAAGTGCAGCTCCTTCCTGCACGGATTTCCTCCATGCATGTCCAGTGCAATGTGCTCCCAGTTGCATGATGTGATGTGGAATTTCTTCAGACTGTTCTTGATGTTGTCCTTTAAGTGTTTTTTGGACCCGCCGGGGCTCGCCGACCTTCCTTCAATTGAGAGTACAGGATTTGTTTAGGGAGTCGTGTTGGACATGCAGATGACATGGCCAGTCCATCGAAGTTGGTGCTGCATTATCGTGGTGGTGATGCTGGACATGTTGGCTTCTTCCAAAACGCTGATGTTGGTGCGTTTGTCCTCCCAACTAATCCTCATAATCATTCGTAAGGATCTTTGATGGTATTGTTCCAGGGCTCTCAGGTGCCTGCTGTAGGTGGTCCATGACTCGGCTCCATACAACAGTTCTGTAGACCAGCAGTTTTGTTTGAGCCTTTATGTCTCAGTCTTCAAAGACTCTTTTCCTGAGTCTGGCGTAGGCTCTGCTGGCACAACTCAGGCGATGGTTGACCTTGGAGTCGATATCAGCTTTTGAGGAAAGAATGCTGCCAAGGTAGGGGAAGTGGTCAATATTTTCAAGAGTGGTGTCGTCCTCTTTTATAGTGGGCTGGATAAACGGTTGGTTGGATGGAGGTTGATGTAGGACCTGGGTCTTCTTGATATTTAAGGCTAGGCCCATGGCTCTGTATGCCTTGGCAAAGGCATTCAGGATGCCCTGGAGGTCTTCTGCAGAGTGTGCTGCAATGGCGCAGTCGTCCGCATACTGAAGCTCCATGATGGCGGTGTTAACAGAGAAATAATGGCATAAAAGTACAGTTATGGAGAATTAATAAACTATTTAATAAACAATTTTTTGTATTTATTAATTAATTGATTCTTGCCCAGAGTAGGTAAGTCGAGGACCAGAGGACATAGGTTTAAGGTGAAGGGGAAAAGATTTAATAGGAATCTGAGGGGTAACTTTTACACATAGGGTGGTGGGTGTATGGAACAAGCTGTCAGAGGAGGTAGTTGAGGCTGGGACTATCTCAATGTTTAAGAAGTACATGACAAGTTAGACAAGTACATGGATAGGACAGATTTGGAGTGATATGGACCAAACACGGGCAGATGGGACCAGTGTAGCTGGGACATGTTGGCTGCTGTGGGGAAGTTGGGCTGAAGGCCCTTTTCCATGCTGTGTCACTCTATCACTCTATGACACTATCTAAGAAACCAGAATTGTGTGTATGCAGTGTGCAGTGCCTATAAATGCACAAAGGTCACTAGTTTGGCTACTGTAATATCACCTCTGAAACTTGTGACCTCTATCACCATGGGTGAGAGCACTAGGTGCATTGTATCTCCCACAGATTCCCCTCAAGTTGCCCAACATCCTGACCTGGAGATATATCCCCAGACCCTCGTTGTTGCTGGATATAAGTCCTGAACCTCCCTACATAACAGAACCTTGGGGATGATTTTGCTAGAAAGCAGCTCATCACCAGTATCTCAAGTAGAAATTGAATTGGCAATACTTACTTATTTTCCAGTGAAGTCCTGAAAATTAATTAGAAAATACAAACTCCCAGATTGTGAATGGCAGTAGAAAATTAAGCCTATGCATGTACTGAAGCCAATAAGGAAGAACGAGGCTGAGGTCATATCTATCATTAAAATGATCCTGTGGCTGATCATACATTCTTAGCAGTGCAAAATGAGCAGTAGAACTATCACAATCAGCATTAGTGGGAACTGTGGTCAGAGGCAAGTGAATTGTTGTCAAAAGAGGAGCCAGTGTAATCAGTCAAATCGAGAATAAGTCAATGTTCTGCTTCAAGTCCAGACTAACCAACTAAGGAACACTCAATTTCCAGCTAAACTAGAAATTTGTGCCTGGATTGGTTAAGTGATTTGTAAGTAGAATAATGGTTTGTAATAGTGGTAAGAGTATTGATCATATTTGTATGAGGTATAACACAATTTAAACAATCTGTTTGGCTACGGGATCCTTGTCATCTGGTTTGTTATTTCACTGCACCAATTGGTGTATGTGACAATAAATGTCCTTTGTCCTTTTGTCTTTGTTATAAATCACAAAGTTGAACTCATGTTCCTATACCACCTCCGTTGCCGAAACAGCCCTGCCAGGTGAAACTGAGATTCACATCACTTCCTTCAACATCATCCAAAGCATATGGTGATCTCCTTGTGGTCTCCTCTACACCAGTGAGACTAAATACAGACTAAACTACTGCTTGGTGGAGCACTTGAGCTCTGACCACTGTGCCACGTGGACCTCCCAGATGCCATCATATATCATATCATATCATATCTATATTATTAAAACTAAGATCTTGACCGCTTTTGACTTTCTGTTTCGTGATGTCCGAGATAATGCCGCAACCTACGGCCGTCATTTTTGGCCACCTCGCTCAGAGTCCCCCTCCGCCGGATTGGACTGGAGGATTTTTCCCATCGATAAAAAATCAGAGAGATATTAATGTTTTTTAAAAATTGCCATTCTCTCTGCTGGTGGCGGGGGGAGGGACCATAAAACCTGGAAGTGTCGTGCCTCTCTCAGTCTCTGCCAGATGGAGGAAGCAAGAGGGTCACTGCTCCTTGAGCTGCGAATAACACTGAACACACGTCTACTCCACGGTGAGTCCCCTCGATGTGGTTTTCAGACAAAATGTGTTTTGTTGGCTTGCAAAGTGTTTGCACAATTGGCTTGGCTAATAAAGGGCTTTCAGCAAATTTGCTTTGTTGGCTTGCAAAGTGTTTTCCCAATTGGCTTGGCTTTTAAAGGGCTTTCAGCAAATGTGTTTTGTTGGCTTGCAAAGTGTTTGCCCAATTGGTTTGGTTTTTAAAGGGCTTTCAGCAAATGTGTTTTGTTGGCTTGCAAAGTGTTTGCCCAATTGGCTTGGCTTTTAGAGGGCTTTCAGCAAATGTGTTTTGTTGGCTTGCAATGTGTTTGCCCAATTGGCTTGGCTTTTAGAGGGCTTTCAGCAAATGTGTTTTGTTGGCTTGCAAAGTGTTTGCCCAATTGGCTTGGCTTTTAAAGGCTTTCAGCAGTTTTGGATGGATAAAGCGTGAATAAACATTTTATTAGATCAGGACTGTGTTTAATTACAAAATTGGTGCTCATTCTGGTGCTCATTGGTGCTCTTAGTGGCAAGATGACGCCGGCGACGCCATTTCTGGTTAGCGGCAAGATGGCGCTGAGTGCGTCATTTCCGGTTTGTTGCAAGATGGCGCTGACTGCAGAAGGCACAGAGTGAAGACGTCGTTGAATAATTCAAGAGAGCTTACTGCTCTGTCTTTGGTAAGTGTGTTTGTTGGACGTTATTTAAAGCACGTTTTTGCTTCAGCAGCAGCTTCGACAGGAGGCTTTAAACCTTTGAATCATTCGGTTTACACACTGTATGTTCACCACGTTCTGAAGTTACTTGGCATTTTAGTATTGGTTGTGTGTGAGTGAGTCTATGTGTGTGTGTGTGAGTGAGTCTGTGTGTGTGTGGCTGTGAGTGAGTCTGTGTGTCTGTGTGTGAGCCTGTGTGTATGTGTGTGTGAGTCTGTGTGTGTCTGTGTGTATGTGTGTGTGTGTGTGTGTGTGTGTGTGTGTGTGTGTGTGTGTGTGTGTGTGTGTGTGTGTGTGTGTGTGTGTGTGTGTGTGTGTGTGTGTGTGTGTGTGTGTGTGTGTGGGGGGGGGGGGGGGTGGTTAGTATGTGTGTGATGTGGCAAGCTCCTCCCCTGAATTCCATAGAGCTGCCGACAGCTTTCATGCATGAGACGTGCACGCTTCATTTCCTGAACGCATGACCAATGGTTGCATTTCGCTCTCTCTGTCTCTCCCCCTCTCTGTCTCTCCCCCATCTCTGTCTCCCCATCTCTCTCTCCCCCCTCTCTTTCTCTCTCCCCCTCTCTCTCTCTCCCCCCTCTCTCTCTCTCTTCCCCCCTCTCTCTCCCTCCTTCCTCTCCCCCACCCCCCCACCCACCCTCCCCCATCCCCGTTCAACCCATTTCTTTATACTGGCTATTCTACTCTTTCAGTCTGGATGAATAGCTTTGATCCAAAATGTTGACAATTTCTTTCCCTCTTCAGATGCTCTACTTTATTTTTGATGAAGAGTCCACCACCTGCAGTCTCCTGTGCAACAATAACCATCTTCCTTTGTGTGAGATATGATTTTAGAGAGTGGATACATAAGATTTATTAAAAAGAGTATGATTTATCTACTTGTGTGGTTTTTATATTAAAACCAGAAATGCTTTTATAGATTTCAAATCTTGATAAAAGGTAATGGATATTAGATATGGTCAATGGAACTGATATGTGACAATTCTGAGAACAATATTCTGCACTGTATCTTCCCCTTTGATCTATCGTACTTGAGTTTGACTTGATTTTTTTATGTATGCTATCATCTGATCTGATCTGATTGGAGAGCATGTAAAACAAAGCTTTTCACTGTACCTTGGTACACATGACAATAATAAACCAAAACCAAAACCTAATGTTATTCCATTACTGTACACTGCTTTTTCTTTGCTTTGTGCTAGTAGATTTAGCACTGTATTATAAATTGTCATTTTTTAAGTTAGTTTGTAAGACAATTGCAGAATCTGCATTTTGAATTTTGTACCTATTTTGGCCATTTCTTTCAGAGATGCTAATAGTATATCACCCACTAATGACTATATTACTCAATAACCACCATTTATATTGTGGTGAAAAATAGTTTGATTTAGTTTATTGTTATAGGTACTGAGGTACAGTGAAAAGCTTATTTTGTTGTTTGCTATCCAGTCAGTGGAAGGACTATACATGATTACTATCAAGCCATCCACAGTGCACAGATACAGGATAAAGGTAATGGTGTCTAGTGCAAGATAAAGTCCAGTAAAGTCCGATTAAAGATATTCTGAGGATCTCCAATGAGGTAGATGGTAGGTCTGAACCGCTTTTGCTCATACATTTTATTTAATTATCAAGGGGGAGTAGAGAGCAGTCTCTTTAATGTAGAACATTATTATTAATGCTGGTAGAATATCACCAACTGCCTTTTGTATGCACTGGTACACGTGCCTTTAGTTACCTTTTTAATAATAAACTTGGAGTTCTCTCTGCTCCCTTCCTCTCTTATGAATTGGAAATCTCCTTAAACAATTTTATATCTATTTGAACAATTTTTTGTCCACTCTCCTTGGAATCAGAGCTAGTTTCTTTTTTTATCATCAGATTAAGCTTATTTAAATGCTGCACAGAATGATAGTGATCCAGAATATTGACCAATCAAGTTGAACAGACATATACAGCACTATAAAGGGTCAGGCTGCATCCATGGAAAGAGACATTAGAGTCAAAACTTTAGGTCAGTGTCCCATCAATTCTCCAGTTCACCATAGATGTTGCTCGACTCAAAGAGTACTTCCAGGTCTATGAGACCTTTGCTCTGGTCACCCTGGAAATCAGGTGTTCCGACCACTGTGAGCAATTATTTCAACTGAACTCAGATTGTGGGTTTCTTGTTTACTAGGAATTCACCCCTTTTATTTATAGCATAATAAATGCAGGCCAGGCAGTGCTGTTCTGTGAATCTGTTTTGAAGTTAACTGCGTCAGCATAGTTAATCAGCTCGGTAAATGCTTTCCTTCTGCACCAATACTTGGCCAATGGCACCATTATGTTGATGGAGTAACAACTTGATTTTGTATTATTTTCCTTAATGATGTGCCTTAAATTGTTTTATGCTGTAATTGAAGTAGAGTTAGTTTTGCTACAGTGCTTCAGTCTCTTGTGCTGCAATGATTTATTTGGAAATCAGAACCACTGGCCACCTGAAGGACCAGTCATTACAACAATGTCATGGAGCTGAATATGAATGTGCTGATAAAGACACTTTAACATTAACAACAGGACAGCGTTCACGTACTCTTACATGATCTGCATCAAAATAAGTTTTGAAATATGAGTGAAATGGAATTGTTCATTTTAGTCAGTAGACTCGTTAGTCTGTGGCACTAAACTATTTATATTAGCGTATGAATTACCTCTCAAAATAGATTACATTTAAAGAAGTGATGACATTATTAATGGAACACGTTGATTTTATATGTGACTAACATTATTCTGATTATTTTCCACTGAAATACTGAATACATTTGCAAGTGCTATGATACAGAGAGCACCGGAGGCTGGGGGTGCTTATTTACAGCTAGGTGAAGAACATTCAAGGCTGCTGATCTGCATTTAATTTCATCTGCCAAACATGAATGGGGCATGTTGTAGCCTGAAGGCACAATGCACAGCCTACCAACCTATTCCATCTGACTATTGCTTTGTCCAAGATTTTCACATGGGCAGATTGGGTATTGATTCATGGTCTCTGCACCTTTAGCCGCCCCAAGGGCTGCTTGACCCGCTGAGATTTTTTTTTGTTCCAGATTCCAGCATCCACAACCTCTTTTGTCTTTAGGTTAGATACTGGGGTCAAGAAAAGAGTGGTCACTTTGCGGCCCTGTTTCCACCAATCTTTCCACCACCATGCACAAGAAGCACAAGAAGCACAAGAAGCGTCAAGACAGACACCATTGTATGCAGATGCCGAGAAGTGTGTTCAACTCTGGCTGAACAACTTCTAATCTTGTGTGTGGACTTGATAAGAAGAAGAAGAAGCTTAGATACCGCCTGAATCATATAGGAACCTCAAAGTTTTAAAAGTCAGTGTTCTATAATGTATAAGGTATCATGACTACAGTGTACAGACAACACTTGGTGAGAGCTATACACCTTTTTCCCCTGGCAGTGAACTCCTATTCATTATCCTTTAAACCAAAAAATAAAGCTGCAGAACATTTGAAATCAGAAATACAAGAAATGGTCAATGGGTTAGACTTCACCTTTAGGGAGAAAAACAGTGTTCACAATTTAGATCAAGCAACTTTCAACTGAACCAGAAGAGTTAAAAATGAAACATGTTTTAAGGTGGAGCAGTGAAGAGAATGACAAAGGAGGTCTATAATAGACCTTCTAGGAGAATGAAAAACAAATGATGCTGGCTGAGGGATGGTAGTAAAGATTTGTTTGGGAGAGAATTTTTTTCAAATTAGATTAAAAAACAGACCAAGTACTGGAAATGTGAAATGAGAAACTGTAATGGCTGGTTACCGGAAAGTATTACATTTGATGTTGAGCCCAGAAGGTCAGTTGCAGTGTTGTTCCTTAATTTTAGAATGAGCTTGATTGAACTAATGTAGGAGGCCAAGGACAAAAGGTTTAGAGTGGAAGTGAGGAGAGGAGTTAAAATGATTTGTAAACAGAAGTTTGATTTTCAATGGTAGCTCCAACTTTTTAATTGCCTGCCACCTTAATTGTCTATCCCACTCGCTTTCAAACCTTTCCATCTTTTGGCTCCAAAGGGACCTGAAATTATTGATGCAATTTTTGGAAGGTGAGTGGCAGATCAACTACTGGGCCCCCCTAAAATCTTTAATGGCTGCCAGCCCAAACACATGGCAGTTTAAAAAAGCAGAAGAACCATGATGCAGAATATTTTTTGAATGAATTTTCTCCGAGAATTATACATGAGAGTGAATCAATTGATTTACTCTTTTTTATTCTTATTAGTTAATGGTATGAATTATTCATTCGTGTAGACTACGAATAGTTCAAAGATGGAATTATACTGCAGCTCAGTCTCAATGTGCTTTGTGAGGTAATTTACTTTTACTTGATTTGGAAGGGAAATAGGAAAATGTATTTAATGTCATAATCAGATTTTAATTTGTAAGCACACGAACATGCTATATAAAATGAGTAGATAATGGAATAAATGAGATGGATATTACTATATTACTGGGATTAGTGTGGATGTGTACTGGATGGTTGGCAGGAGCATAATGGGCCAACGGGCCTGTGTCTGTGCTGTGTGATTCTATGTTACTCTTTTGCACATCCAGGTATTAACATTGATCTTCTGCCTCCAGTTCAGCAAAACAAAAATGTACAACAAAATTAACCATATTTTGAGAAGATATAGAAATGGCGGAACAAAAAAAAGAAATCCCTTGTGAGTTCTAAATAAAATTGCTTGTCATTAATTTACGAGGGAAATAAGCCTGAGATCACCATCAAACTGAAAGGTTGTTGGACAACTTACATTGAATGACTCACAAAATATTCATGATGTGAACAACTAAATCAGAAAAATCAAAACAGTTAAAGATTTCCATCAACAGATTTATTTAATAAAATAAAATAGGATTACAGGTTTTACAACTTTACAGGATTACAACTCAGCAGGTTAACAGCTTACTTTGAGAATTTGCTCTTCCCTGATTGATTTATTGACTTTAGATGTAAGTGCCTGACTTCAATGCAAAGCAGCTTGCCTCATCATAAGTGGGGATTAAAACTGTTTTGCAAATGGGTTTTAACACAGAGAATATAATAAATTCACACTGGAAGCATTTGTTTTATTTTTGTGTTATGTATGTTGAAATGCAGCAAACTAGAAATGTTATCATACCAATTTTCATGTACACAACATAATTGAAATACTCCTGGAAAGTAATATCAGGGGCTTGCTGTGTGCCTGGGAGATAGAATGAGAATGGATTCCCCCCTGATCATTTTATTCCACCTGCCACTGCATTTAACATGCCACTTTGGTTACTTTGTCTGCAGCTGTTCTCCAGCACATTCGTTGTGCTAATGTATGAAGACATTTGGAAATGCCCAATGGTTTCCCATACACACAGGGGTGGTACTTCCATGATTTTCATTCATTCCTACTAGAACCAGGATGATACACCACCTGCACAGAAGAATGAGATGAAGCTTTCTATATTGCAGTTAAAGTGAACCTGTTGACAAGGTCTGGTGTGTAGGAAGGACCTGCAGATGCTGGTTTAAACCGAAGATAGATACAAAATGCTGGAATAACTCAGCGGCATAGGCAGCATCGCTGGAGAGAAGGAATGGGTGACTGGTTCTGACTTCTTCAGACTGGTGGGTGGTCTCTGCCTCGGGAACCTGCTTCATCTAGGCCCACTTTATGTTTAAGCTTTTAAGAAGGAACTGCAGATGCTGGAAAATCGAAGGTACACAAAAAAGCTGGAGAAACTCAGCAGGTGCAGCAGCATCTATGGAGCGAAGGAAAAAGGCAACTTTTCGGGCCAAAACCCTTCTTCAGACAATTATTCAGACAATTATGTTTAAGCTTGCCTTTATTGGGAGCTCTTCGGATCCTCCCTCCCTCCCTCCCTTGGGGGTAATCCAACTAACCCTAAACTTATCCTGTATGTGAATTTGACCCACCCTTCTAAAATGCTGAATGTGGCTCTGGACCCCAATGTCAGTGTCCTGCTCAATGGCACACCAACACCAAAGCCTTTTACGCTAAAATCGAAATAGCCCTAACTACAAGCTAACAGTCAGAACTTTGAAATGCCTGGTTTCCTCTACAAACTTCCCTATCTGGCCTTGACTTAATAGTCTCCATCCTCATCAACCACGGAATAATATGGCGGTAGGCCTTCAGGGAAAAAAATATTTGCTGTCCTACCATGCACCACTGATTTACCATTTCTTGCTAGATGCTGGAGGATTTCTAGGTTGCAGTAATGTTTTATTATGGCACTGAATTACAGCAAAACATACATGCAACAAGGTGAAATCACACAACAATATTACATTGTTGCAAAGCGGGCACACCAACAAAACCTCAGCATGAATACCTACACAATTAGAGAGATAGCATGTTCCATAATTAAAGATACATTGCAACTTCTATATTCACATATTTTACACATAAACACAGTTTCAGATTTGGCTACAGTCTACAGGTGTTTACAGCTGTTTGTTTTCTGATGTAATCACAATCAATCGCAATCGCAATAATACTTTATTAGCCAAGTATATTTTGCAACATACGTGGAATTATATTTGCCAAGTCAGACATACAATAAAAAACAATGGAACACACATAACACATTTTATCATAAACATCCACCACAGTGACTCCTCCACATTCCTCACTGTGATGGAAGGCGAAAAAAAGTTCAATCTCTTCCCTTTGCCTCGGGGGCCTCTGGCCTTCCATTGACAGGACGATCTTGACTCTCGTAGCCGTCGGCGTATTGGCCCTCCACATCGGGATGATCAGCTCCTGCATCAGGGGGATGTCAGCTCCCCCGCGCCGGCGATCAAATCCCGCATCGGGGCTGGTCGAACCTTCCGCGACGTTGGAGCTTCCCGACTCGGCCTCTCCCGAGACTGCGAGCTCCCGATGTAAAGTCCGCAGGCAATCCCAGGGCATGTCCATACAAATTAGGACTAAAAGCCTGTATATTTAATGGCCTGTCCCAATTGGATGTCATTTACGAGTCATTTACGTGACATAATTTACGCGTCACGATGCTCATGGCGTGCATGGCGTTCATGGGGAAGCATGGTGACGTAGGCAGTGAAGCGCGGCTGCGCGTGGCGCCCTAGGATTTTGGGATTCACAAAATCTTTGAGCGCCACCTGCGTGACGCGCAAATGGCGCTCAAGTGGGACAGGCCCTTTACTTATTACTCCACAGGAAACAATTGGACAAACAGGTGCGTGCCTGCTCCCAGCAAAGCAATCCCATTCTCTAGCACATTGTAACTTTCTCTCCCTCTCTCTCTCCTGTTCACTTGGCTCTATGAAGGAAACAAATTAATTTCCTAGCACAACTTTGGTTGTCCAAGTGGATAATGATGAAACAGGAACACTGAGCAAAGACCCAGATGATCAGAGAGCACACTCCACAAGGTCAGGAACAAACTCAAATACTTGAAGATATGTCCCCCTTACCTAGCAAATAATTTCAAACAGATCTCTAAGTTTCCTCCTCACATGCGTACATTTTGAACAAAAGACCATAATATCCTTGTTAAGCTATAGTCAGCAAACTGAAGATTACCACTCTTCTACTTTTACCAGCTCCTCGGCCCACAAACTAAGCTACCTCTAAGCTCTGGTCGATCTTAGAAAGTAGGTTTTTATTAAGTGTACAAGTGATGTTCAGTATGATAATGCTTCAACACTGACAACAATTTAAAGGTAATTACCTCGTGCTTTATTTGTCCCCATGGCTTTTGTTCACCATTGACTTCACTGAGCAGGTGGATAAACTATTTTCTGTACTTTACCCTTGAAGTAACTGTAGAAGATACATGATATATATATGACCTGGCATACCAATTATTTTCTATTCAATCATACGATAGCTCTCCCTATCTGTCCTACCTTACAAAGTAATCTGTATTGCAATTTTTCAGTTCATCTGACTTTAAAAGATTTATTTCATTGCTTGGATGCCATTTTTAGAAATTACCTTGCAGATGACTATCGGCAAATCATTAAAGATTTCTCATTTTGCTCATTTCACAGAATATTATTAGGTCATAAAGTCATAAGGTATTAGATGATAAGAGCAGAATTAAGCCATTCAGCCTATCAAGTCTGCTCCGCCATTCAATCATGGCTGAAGTATCTCTCACTTCTAATCCCATTCTCCTGCCTTCTCCCCAGAACCCTGACATACGTACTGATCAAGAATCTATCAGTCTCTGCCTTAAAAATATCCATTGACTTTAGCCTTCTGTGGCAAAGAATTCCACAGATTCACCATCCTCTAAGGAACTTCCGCCTTATCTCCTTACTAAAGGAACTACCTTTAATTCTGAGGCTATGACCTCTAGTCTTAGACTCTCTCACTAGTTGAAACATCCTCTCCACATCCACTCTATCCAAGCCTTTCACTATTTGTTAAGTTTCAATGAGGTACCCCCTCATCCTTCTAAACTCCAGCAAGTACAGACCCAGTGCTGTTAAACGCTCATCATATGTAAATCATGTGTCGTCATATGATTTTCCATAGGTTCATATTATTTCAAAATGATAGAGAAAGGAATTAAAAACATGGTAGGCTTCACTTGCTGGGTTCCTATTATACATTCAAAGTATTCTTTAGGGATTTTGAAACACTATTTCTGCCTATGGAAATAATAATCAACAAGAAACACTGCAATATTTTGAATAGTTTCCTCATCCAAAAGATTCCTGAAAGAATCTGATGGCAATACCTATTTGAATGTTTGAGGGACACTGTTTTTCTATCTGTACATAATAGGAAAGGAGAAGGGAATGCAACACTTTGATCTTGCTCCATCATTCATTGAGACATTGAATGCATGTTCCTCTCTGATTACAGTATCGGTTAATTATGAACATTAGTCTTGAATACACCCGAGAACTGAGCATCTCTGGGATAAGGAATTCCAAAACTCAACCCTCTGAGAGAAGACCTTTATCATCTCAAAGACAAATAGACATTCTATTCCTCAGAAAATTTGATGCCCTCTCCAGACTTTCAGTAGTTTCCTATTGGCAGTTGTACAGCAGTAGAAATCAGTCAAAGTAGCTAAAGAAAATGCAAAATCTGGGTGAATGATATAATTTATTAAATATCATAAAGTATTAGTAGCAACAACCACTGATTCTACTTGCTATGAGCAATGATTTCAGTGATAATGTCAGTTTGAACTGTTGGCCTGTTAATTTTCTGCTGCTTTAAAAATTGGGAGATTGTTGAATTATTAGTTATGGTGTATTCATGGAATGATGTATTGGATATGTAGTGTAAATTGCAGCAGAGCTATTTATCATTCTATTAGCTCTATCACCAAGCGCCTTTGTTTATTATTTTGGGATACCAAAATGACTCACTAGTTGACACTCCAGTGGACAAAAGAAACAGTGGTTCTATACAATAATGGATCTGCCCCACCATTATAATCATTAAAACTTATATGTACCTCAGTGCCACTAACTGAATTAATTTTACTTCACGTGCATTTTTTGCAGAGGTCTATCAACCTTACTTTTAAAGTTGCAATTGTCCAACCATCAGTAGTTGTTTTGTGGAGAAAACATGATTATTTCTGTGTGCAGGAAAGAACTGCAGGTGCTGGTTTAAATCAAAGATAGACACAAAATGCTAGAGTAACTTAGCGGGACAGGCAGCTTCTCTGGAGAGAAGGAATGGATGACGCTTCAGGTCGAGACCTTCTTCAGTCTGATGTCAGGGGAGTGGGCGTTACACAGATAAAATGTAGTCAGAAACAGTAAGACTGGTCGAAGAACAGGGAAGGGGGAGGGGATGAGGAGAGAGGGAAAGCAAGGGCCACTTGAAGTTAGAGAAGACAATTTTCATACCGCTAGGGTGTAAGCTTCCCAAGTGAAATATTAGGTGCTGTTCCTCTGATTTGCACTGGGCCTCACTGACAATGGAGGAGGCCCAGGACAGAAAGGTAAGTGTGGGAATGGGAGGGGGAGTTAAAGTGTCCAGCAACTGGGAGATCAGGTAGGTTTAAGCAGACTGAGTGGAGATGTTCAACGAAACGATTGCTGAGCCTGCACTTGGTCTCGTCGATATACAGGAGTCCACATCAGGAACAGTGGATACAGTAGCTGAGGTTGAAGGAGGTGCAAGTGAAACTCTGCCTCACCTGAAAAGACTTTTGGGGTCCTTGGACGGAATTGAGGGGGGAGGTATAGGGACATGTGTTGCATCTCCTGCGGTTGTAGGGGAAAGTACTTGGGGACTATTTCTATAATCAGTGTGGAAAAAAAACTGCTTCCTAATTTGACTATTCATAGCTTGATCCAAATGTTTAGATTGTTTCCACCTGTGAGCTGCTAGGATTGTCGTTGAGATGATGAATGAAGTATCACCATTAATTTCAAATTATTTTTGTGCTTCTGATAATTAAGTGCCAATCATCATTCACTGCATAAAAGAATGAAATCCACATGCTTAAGAGTGAACAGAGTGTAACACGGATTTTTGAGATTTCAATCAGGAGTAAAAGGGTTAATTTTTTATGATTAGCTGCACAGGCAAGGGTGTATTAAAATGTATGTAGATCTAGCTGAGAAACTAAAGACAAAGAGATTTGATAGAAGAGAGCAGAATCATTTCCTCAGAGTGGAGCAGCCCAGGAATAGACAAGAATAAAACTGGAGCCAGGCCATTCTGGATAGTGATAATCGGATTTGCTTCCATGTAAAACATTACACAAAACTGAATTCCTCTGCCTAAAAAGGCCATCATCTAATCTGGGAATAGACTTGTGATTGTCTACCCCTCCCTATATTCCCAATTGCGTTCATGGTTAGACAAAATTAAGGACGACATTTGAAAAGATACATTTCCTTAATTATTTAACAATGCTGCCCATCACTGTCGCCAATTTAAACGGAAAATACTCAAGAATCCACCAAGAAACTGGATAGATGATCTGTTTCTTTTGCCGAGATGCACTAGGATTTCCAATGCTATTAAACATTGATGAGAAGTCAGTAAGTAAAAGGAGTGCAATGTTGATGTAATTCCGCAGTGGCTTCCATTGGGAAACAAAGAATAAGTTACATTTTAAACTAACTGAATGGAGAACATTAAAAGAAAATCAATGCAGTTACCACTACCTAAAACATATTGAACAGACAAAGCTCTCTCAATTTTATTAACAAACATTTTACCGAAAGAAACATTTTGGAATTAACTTGATATTATACAATGGAGCATATATAACAAGTTATACAGGTGCACAACCTTTTATCCGGAGTTCCGGAAACCGAAAAACTCCGAAAACTGGACATTTTCCCCCAGGATGTCATCTGCACACCAAAGCTCGCGTTTGGCGCCAAACTTGACCCGAAACGACCCACGGTCAACCCAGGTCTGTACTACTGTAGCGGCTGCCTCCTCCCCGGAGACCGGGGGGACACTTAAACATCTGTAAATCATTGCTTAAATGTTAGTCAGTTAGTTTGGAGAGCTTTTATGTGAAGGGGGGGGGGGGGTGAAGGGGGAAACTTTAATTCTTAGTCCCCTACCTGGTCGGAGAGGCGGGGAGCGGTCAATGCCTTACTGGGTCGCCGTGCAGTAAGCTCCGGAATGCTGTGGCCGCCGACTCCCAGCTGGGGCTGCGGGCGTCCGGATGCGGGCGGCGCCGGTTGTAGCTCCGACCCCGGCAACTCTACCCCTGGCTGCGCGGCGCTCCAAATCCAGCGCGGCCCGCGGCCGGACGCCTGCAGCCCCAGCACCGCTGTGGCCGCCGACATGTTGTGTGTCGGCGGCTGCAGCGCTCCGGAGATTACCGCAGGGCGACCCGGTAAGGCATTGCCCGCTCCCCGCTGGTATCCCAGCGCTGCGCGCCGCCGACTCCCAACATCGCGGAGCTGGGGCTGCGGGCGTCCGGCTGCGGGCGGCGCTGGATTTGGAGCGCCGCGCAGCCAGGGGTAGAGTTGCCGGGGTCGGAGCTCCAACCGGCGCCACCCGTGGCCGGACGCCCACAGCCCCCAGCTCAGCGATGTTGGGAGTCGGCGACCACAGCTCTCCGGAGCTTACTGCACGGCGACCCGGTAAGGCATTGCCCGCTCCCCGCCTCTCCGACCAGGTAGGGGACTAAGAATTAAAGTTTCCCCCCCACACACCACATAAAACCCCTCCAAACTAACTGACTAACATTTATGCAATGATTCCCCGGTCTCCGGGGAGGAGGCAGCCACTCCAGACTTTTCAAGCCGCCCACGCTACCTACCTAATCTACGCTAAAAATCTTCCATTCGGAAATCCGAAAAATTCCGAAATCCGACAAGAGTCTGGTCCCAAGGCTTTCGGACAAAAGGTTGTGCACCTGTATTTACATGGTATCTCTAACATAGTAAAACACAGAAAGGATATCAAACAACATTTGACACCAACCTATTTAAAGAGGGACTGAAAAAAATAAGCTAAAGCGCAAAGGGGACCGAAAGATTGCATGAGAGAATGCTACAACTAAGACCCAGGCAGCAAGAAGTATTTCTCGCCACAGATCGAGTAATTACAACTGGGGAGAATGCAAGATAAGAACTGAAGGGGTACAGATAACTCAGCCTAGAGTGCATCACAGAGATGGAGAAGGGTATGGACATGAAAGCTTTTAAAAATGAGGCGGAACTCAACCATGACACAAGATCAATTTTCACAAGAGGGCTCTGTTAGTGGGACTTGAAGGGAGAATTAGAAACATAGAAACAGAGAAACAGAAAATTGGTGCAAGAGTAGGCCCTTCAAACCAGCACCACCATTCAATATGATCCTGACTGATCATCAGAATCAGTACTCCATTCCTGCTTTCTCCCCATATCCCTTGATTCTGTTAGCACTAAGAGATATATCCAACTCTCTCTTGAATTCATCCAGTGAATTGACCTCCACTGCCTTCTGTGGCAGAGAATTCCACAGATTCACAACTCTCTGGGTGAAAAGGTTTTTCCTCATCTCAGTCCTAAATACCCTGCCTCTTATTCTTAAACTGTGATGTCTGGTTCTGGACTTCCCCATCATCGGGAACCTTCTTCCTGCATCTAGCCTGTCTAATCCCTTAAGAATTGTATATGCTTCTATATGAAACCCTCTCATCCTTCTAAATTCCAATGAATATAAGCCCAGTCGATCCATTCTTTCATCATATGTCAGTCCTGCCATCCCGGTAATTAACCTGGTGAACCTTTGCTGCACTACCTCAATCGGAAGAATGTCCTTCCTCAAACTAGGAGACCAAAACTGCACACAACACTCCAAGTGCAGTCTCACCAGGACTCTGTACAACTGCAGTAGGACCTCCTTGTACCTATACTCAAATCCTCTCGCTATGAAGGCCAACATGCCATTTGCTTTCTTCATTATTATCTACATTGCCATTCAGATAATAATCTGCATCTTGTCCTTGCCACCAAAGTGGATAACCTCACATTTATCCACATTATACTGCATCTGCCATGATTCTGCTCACTCATCCAACTTATCCAAGTCACCCTGCAACCTCATAGCATCCTCCTCGCAGCTCACACTGCCACCCAGCTTTGTGTCATCTGCAAACTTGGAGGTGAAACATTTAATTCCTTTGTCTAAATCATTAAACTATATTACTAAAAGTCTGATCTTGACCACTTCCTGTTGTTCTGTATATTGATTTTAGAATAAACGCTGCCACTTACAGCTGTGATTTTTGGCCATCTTAGTCAGTCCCCCTCTGCTGTGCAGGACAAAAGGATTTTTCCCATCAATGAAAAATAAAAGAGTTATTAGTGTTTAAAAATGTTGAGATTCTCTCTCCTGAAGGCCACGACCCTTCCGGAGGGACTATAAACCCGGAAGTGGTGAGTGTCTCAGTCAGTCTCTGCAAGTTGGGGGAGCAAGAGGGTCACGTCTCAGTCTGAGCTGTGAATAACACTGAACACATGGCTACTAACCTGTGAGTGTGGTTTTACTG
The DNA here is from genome assembly GCF_010909765.2 of Amblyraja radiata. Classification (NCBI taxonomy): domain Eukaryota; kingdom Metazoa; phylum Chordata; class Chondrichthyes; order Rajiformes; family Rajidae; genus Amblyraja; species Amblyraja radiata. The sequence continues at coordinate 34,855,288 of NC_045966.1, read as the reverse complement.
ACCTTGAGTGCCCTTAATGTGGTTTAAAAATAATAAAGCGGTTGGTTTGAAATAAAGCACAGCAAATGGTTGGTGGTGGCTGGTTTGATATAAAGCACAGCAAATGGTTGGTGGTGGTTGGTTTGAAATAAAGCACAGCAAATAGTTGGTGGTGGTTGGTTTGAAATAAAGCACAGCAAATGGTTGGTCGTAGTTGCTTTTAAATAAAGCACAGCAAATGGTTGGTGGTGGTTGTTTTGAAATAAAGCACAGCAAATGGTTGATTTGAAATGGCAAATGATTAAATGTCTAAACTTGACAACTTCCTGTTTGCACTGTATATTGATTTTAGATAAAACGCTACCACTTACGGCTGTGATTTTTGGCCATCTCTGGAAAGAAGGAATGGAGGCGCAGAGGATTCTTCCCATCAATGAAAAATAAAAGTGTTATTAGTGTTTAAAAAATGTTGAGAATCTATCTCCTGTCAATCATGCCATGAAGGCCACACCCCTTCCGGTGGGAGGGGGAGGGATTATAATACCCGGAAGTGTGGGTGTGGCTCAATCTCTGCAAGATGGGGGCAGGAGAGGTCACGACTGTCTGAGCTGTGAATCAACTGAATACACTGAATGTTTACTGAACTGAGTATGGTGTTTATGTGGTGTTTTGTGTGGTTTTATGGTGGTTTTATGGTGGTTTTATTGTGGTTTCATCCTGCTTGAAGTGGTAGGGAACTGCACTTAAATTTGGTGGTCTTGCACCCTGCTTGAAGTGGTATGAAACTGCACTTGAGTTTGGTGGACTTGGACCCTGCTTGAAGTGATATGAAGCTGCACTTGAATTTGGTGGCCTTGCACCCTGCTTGAAGTGGTATGAAACTGCACCTGAATTCGGTGGTCTTGCACCCTGCTTGAAGTGGTAGGAATCTGCACTTGAATTCGGTGGCCTTGCACCCTGCTTGAAGTGGTACGAAACTGCACCTGAATTTGGTGGCCTTGCGCCCTGCTTGAAGTGGTAAGAAACCGCACTTGAATTTGGTGGCCTTGCACCCTGCTTGAAATGGTAGGAAACTGCATTTGAATTTGCTGGCCTTGCACCCTGCTTGAAATTGTATTTCAAGGAATAGCCGTGTCAACTGCCAGCCCACCAACCGTGAGTGAGCTGCCAGCACATCAGGCTTGAGTGACTGCCACCCCAAGAATCCATTTGGCTCACAATGTCCATACTAGCCTTCCAGAAACCTGTCCGGTCAGCCCGCAACACCCATACTAGCGCTCCAGAAAGCCCCACCCCCCCCCCCCCCCATCTCCCCCAATGGTCAAAATATTGGAATTGGTGGAGAGGTGGAATATTGCTTTGGGGGACCAGCCCTCCCATGTGAACATTGTACCCAACGGGTCCCACTTAGTCTAGTATATATTGTAAATAACTGGGGTCCCAGCACTGAGCCTTGTGGCACCCCACTAGTCAGTGCCTGCCATTCAGAAAAGGTCCCGTTAATTCCTACTCTTTGCTTCCTGACTTCCAACCAGTTCTCTATCCATGTCAAGCTCTAATTTTGCACACTAATCTCTTGTGTGGTACATTGTCAAGGGCTTTTTGAAAGTCCAGATAGACTGCATCCACTGGCTCTCCCATATCCATTCTACTTGTTACATCCTCAAAAAATTCCAGAAGATTATTCAAACATGATTTCCCCTTCATAAATCCATGCTGACTTTGACCGATACTGTCAAGGCCTTCCAAAGGCACTGCTATTACATTTTTAATAATTGACTCAAGCATCTTCCCCACTGTTGAAGTCATGCTAACTGGTCTATTATTCCATGTTTTTTCTCTCCCACCTTTCTTAAAAGTGGGATTACATTAGCTACCCTCCAGTCTACAGGAACTGATCCAGAGTCTATAGAACATTGGAAAATGATCACAAATTGTCCAACTCCCGATGTTGTCGTCCACTGGCCCGCGGCTGAGCCTCCAAGGCTCCAAAGTCGGGTCGGAAATTGGGTCGCACCGTAACCACAGCCCCGAAGTCGGCCAGCCTCGCTTTGGTAAGTCCTGGCTCTGCCTCCGCAGCCTCGAGGTCGGTCACAGTTGGAGACCGCCAGCTCCGCGATAGGCCTCAGCGCAGATGGACACGGAGACGGGGGATACGGCAGGAAAGGTCGCATCCCCCCCCCGAAGGAAGAGTCAAAAAACATGTTACACCCACCCCCCCCCCCCCCCCCCCCCACACACATACACAACTAAATAAACCGAAATAAACTGTAAAAACGGGACAAGAGAAAACAAAAAACAGAAAAGACAAACGGACTGCAGGCGAGCCGCAGCTGCAAGGCAGCGCCGCCACTTCCGGATGGATCTTCCTTTGATTTAACTATGCATGAATCTAGTTTCTAACCATTCTCTGACATTCCAGAGAAAACAATCCAAGTTTGTCCAGCGTTCCTTATAGCTAATACCCTCTAATCCAGGCAGCATTCTGGTATACCTCTTCTTCGCCAACTCTAAAGCCTCCAAATTCATGGTATAATTGGGCAACATTTCTCCAAATACGACCTATAAAATTGTAAAAGTCCTATAAAGCTGAAATATGACTTCCTGACTTACACCCGATGTCCCGATTATACCATCACCTTCTTTTCCGCACTATTTACATGTGTTGCTACTTTCAGAGAGATATAGACGTTAATCGCAAAATCACTTTGTACATCAACACTGTTAAGGGTCTTGCCATTAATTGTACACTTTCCAAATACATTCGACCTCCCATAGTGCAACACCTCACACTTGCTTGGATTAAACTCCATCTGTCATTATCTGTCAACTTCTGCACCTGATCTATATCCAACTGTATACTTTGACAGTCTGTAACTCCACCATTTTTTTGTAATGTCTGAAAACTTACTAACCACCCGAAATTGTTTATATATATATAACAAACAACAGAGGTACCAGAGGTGCAGCTGTTAGAGCTGCAGCCTCATAGCACCAGATTTTTGGGTTTAATCCAGACCATAGATGCTGTCTGTATGGAATATGCACATTCTGCCTGTGACTGCATGGGTTTTCACCTGGTGCTCCGGTTTCTTCCCACATCACAAAATGTGGAGGTAAATAGGTGAGAGAGAAGGTATACAAAACAGAAAGCTGTGGTGGGAAGGACTCTCACAGTGTTACTAAAGGGCCTGTCCCACTTAGGCAATTTTTCAGACGACTGCCCTCGACTGTCAAGTTTGCGGCACTCGCCTGAAAAATCGGGAACTGGAACGGCGAGTGTCAGAGTGGGACACACAAACACATCGCAAAGACGGAGGCCAGGGCAAGCGGGGGGAGCGCTGTTTAAAATTCACACGGTGCAAATCCATCTGAGGCCGCGACTAGTTCCCAGAATGCGGGAACTCCTCGCGACCACGAAGGAGACTCACCAGAGACCACCAGCGAACATGTGGCGACCATGTGCCAATCATGTGGCGAGCGCAGAGTCTTCTGCCCTCAGCTAAAAAGTTGCCTGAATGGGACAGGCACTTTTTTTTATTTCTTCCAGTAATGTTGGCAAATATATTACTTTTACGCCGTTTCCAATGTTCTTTTTCATTGAACTGTTTAGATGCTTCACAAATCACTGATTCTTTATTTCCCCATTTTAAAATACCACCAAGACCAGTTTCACCCCTGCAAATCCAGTCCATTTTGTTTCTTTCCAATTATTTTGAAGCAATGGTAACAATTACAAATAAGTACCAATTTAGTGTATTACATGGTCACATATGAGCCTGATAAAATTAACAAGCTAAGATTCCTTTGCAGATATTGCAGCATTTGGTCCAATAAGATACAGTTTGATATTTTCACACATGTTGCTCATTCACAAATAAAAATAGAGTCTTTGCAAATTTTAAGTATGGCAGTTCCTTAGTGTGGAGGTTGTTATTGTCACTATACTGCAAATAAACAACCTATTTCTTTTATGTAAGAATGGCCATGGTAGCTTGATTTTTAAATTAGTAGTAGGCAAATAAATTATCTGCTGCTTTCTCCATAGCGCAAGACATACAGTACCATATACCACATGAGCTTAAATCAATATTGTCATTTATCCTCAAGCTGTGTGTTAATATTCTTATTTAGACCAGATCTATGAATGAAACAACAATGTTGAAAGTCTTTTCTAAAGCTTCAAGGACAAAATTCAAATGCAAGAATCAGCCAGAATCTCAGCAGGCGATGAACTGCCTGGATTTATGGGGCAGATTTCTGGCTATTTATGAGTGTACAGTTAAAATTATGTATCACTACCGAGTGCCACAGTTTTATTGGTCCATAACTTCAATGCCAGTTCATAATTTGTGTATTATGTGCTTTTGCATCAGTGTATATTTAACTGATTATGTTTTCTCCACTTGCTATTAAGACCCAACCCTGCTGGACTTATCATTTACAATCTTTCAAATTTCTCACTGAAGAGCTCGCATTCAAAGTGATCAAATTCCACCGGTTCTGAACTCTGTCATTCTTCACTTACAGGATATATCCTTGTAGTCTTTCAGCTCGATTATTTTTCAACCCTATCCACGTTGTCCATTCACATTGTTCCTCCTCATCTGTGACCCCTCGCATTTTCTGACTTATTACAATGATATAAAATGAATTTGGTTCTGCTACTGTTTGACATAATACCATGTTACATTCATGTTAACTTTTAATTAATTTTACTGTGTTAAAAATATCCATCGTAAAATTCAATATCAAGATCTAATTAACTGTCAGTCAGTCATTGCAATGAAGCAAGCCCGCTGTAGGTTTCTCTCACTAGCTTGCAGTTCCATATTTATTTTGTGTCTTTTCAAAGAAAGTTTCCATTCATTTTTTAAAACTTTTTTGATACTCCTTTGGCTCCTGCTACAATAACCTGTGGCCAAACTTCATGTGATCACAAGAACATAGGAGCAGGAGTAGGACATGAGCCCTCTCAACCCTGCCCATCCCTTCAATATGATGATGGCTTATCTGTGCTGGCCTCAACTCTTCTTCTGTGCCACTTCTCTCCAGTGATTCAGCCTGTACCGCTTCAGTGTTTTGTGTCTACCCTCAATTCCCTAATCTATCAAATGTTTGTTCATCTTAATCTTATTTTTTTTAAATGACCTGGCCTCTCCTGTTCTCGCAGGCAGATATTCAATGATTGAGAGAGGAAATGTTCATGCACCTTAGTTTCAAATGACTGGGTCCTTATTTTGTCATATGTGCCCTTATCTGTGACTTTTCCACGTGTGAAAACATCTCAACATCCACCCTGTCAAGCTACTATAGCATCTTATATGCTTGAATAAGGGCACCCCTCATGCTTCCAACTGCCATGGAATACAAACCTAAACTGTCTAGTCTGATTTGATAGACCAACCCTCTCATGCTAAGAATTAGCCTTGTTACTTCCCTTGGACAACCCCCAATGCCACTATATCCATATTGAAGGCAATGGGACTAAAACATTACACAGTAATCCAAGCCTCAGCAACGGTAGAATGCAGCGCCCGAGACCCAGGTTCGATCCCGACTACGGGTGCTGTCTGTACGGAGTTTATACGTTCTCCCCATGAACTGCGTGCGTTTTCTCCAAGATCTTCAATTTACTCCCACACTCCAAAGACTAATGGGCCTGACCCACTTAGGGAACTTTTTTGGCGACTGCAGGAGACTATGTAGTTGCCATATGGTCGCCACATGTTCGCGGGTGGTTACCACGGAGTCGCCTTCATGGTCGTGAGGAGTTCCCGCATTTTGGGAATTAGTCATGGCTTCATTATGATTGTCGTGAATTTTTCAACAAAATTAGCGGCGACTAGAATGAAGCCTCCATGGAGAGTAGGGAAAATTTCATTGGCTCATTGGGATAAAAATAGGTAAGCAGCAGTTTTCCGAACCAAGGATAACCGACTGGTAATGTTAAATGTCCGCCGAGCTTCACAGCCGTGTATCTCTGGCTTCTTAAAAGTTGTCTCCACTCCTTCTACCCCCTTCTCCCCCCTCTCCCCCCACTCTTTTAAAGGACTTACCATACACCGTCTTTTTAGCCGTATTTTTACAACGCCAACTTTCCTGTTCATCGCGGTGTGTGTCTGTTTCACCTTGGCTTTGCACCGTGTGAATTTTTTAGATAGTGCTCCCCCCACTTGCCCTGTCCCCCGCCTGCATAACAGACTGGTGAATGAAGCGTTGTGTGTGTGTGTGTGTGTTTCACTCTAACAGTCGCCATTCCAGTTGCTGGTTTTTCAGGCGACTGCCGGCAACTTGACAGTCGCCAGCAGTCTGCCGAAAAATCGCCTGTGTTCGTAGGTTCGTAGGTTAATTGCCTTGATAAATGTAATAATTGGCCTTAGTGGTTGTAGAATCGTGTTAATATGTAGGGATCGCTGGTCAACGTGGCAGAAGGGCCTGTTTCTGCGCTGTATCTCTAAACTAAAGTAAACTAAACCTGTTCAAATGTAGCAACATCTCCATATTTTTAAACTCCAACTCCTTTGCAAAAAAGATCAACATGTGTTTCTTCACAAGTATATGTTGTATCTGCTCCTAACTTATTGTGATTCATGCACAAGAATGCTTGGATCCCTCTGAGCTTCATTCATTTCCAGTCTCTCTCCAGAACGCTTGGATCCCTCTGAGCTTCATTCATTTCCAGTCTCTCTCCATTCAGATAATAATCTGCCTTTCGATTTCTCTTACCAAACTGCATGACCTCACATTTTCCCGCATTGAACTCCATTTGCCATATTTTTACCTAATCATTTAATTTATCTACATCCCGTTACAGTATCACAATGTCCTCATCAAACATGTCCTTCAACCTATTTTTGGATCATTGGAAAACTTGAAAGCCACACATCTCATTCCTTCTGGCAGGGCATTAATATAAATAGCAAGCGATGGAGGGGCACAAAGTGATCCCTGGGAAATCCACTTGCTACAAAGTTTAAACGTTTTAAGAGTTAAAGTTAAATTTTACTCTGAATTTTTAAAAAAAGCTAACTACTGCCCATTATGAATCCAATTCCATTTTGCTTTTCCTTTAACAGGGAGATAATCCATTACCATTTCCTTTCTGCTTTGCTGAAATTACATTTTATCTCTTTCATAAAGATTATAAGGTTATTAGAATAGTGTCTAATCTGTTTCTCAGGTTGAATGGAAAGTGTTTCTCTGTCATTATGGCTACCATATATCAGCATTCCAAAAATAACAGAATGTCAGTTATTTCACTGCTGTTTATCGGGCTCTGCAATGCACAATTAGGCCAGTATGATTTTGCAATCACAACAATAGCTTTATTGACTGTGGACAACTTTGAGATACACTGGGGTTGGGAAAAGTGTTACATGATTGTAAGCACTTTCCTACTTGAATGACTTTGTACCCTTATCTATCTTTAGGCAGTAATTAACCTATTTATTTCGAACAGTTTAACACTTTGTTAAGAAAAGTATGATAAAATGAACGTGGAGTGTGAGATTTACTAAATGCAACATTACCATCTTCTGGACTGTTTTTTATTTAAAGATTTATGCACAACAGGATGAATGCACAGTTATGTGTTTCTTTTTGACTACTCCAAGCTTCATTACACAAATGCTAATTTTGGATGTATAATGCAAATAAATCACAAGTGATTTAATTTCAAATTTTCAACACAATATAAAATAAAGAAACCAAATGTTAAGAAAATGTTATGTGCTATTGACATACATAGATACATAGAAAATAGGTGCAGGAGTAGGCCATCACCGCCATACAGCATGATCATCCACTGATCATCCAGCCTTCTCCCCATATCCCTTGATTCCGCTAGCTCTAAGAGCTCTATCTAACTCTCTTTTGAATGCATCCTGTGAATCGGCCTCCACTGCCTTCTGAGGCAGAGAATTCCACAAATTCATAACTATGTGGGCAAAAACGTTTTTCCTCATCTCAGTTCTAAATGGCTTACCCCTTATTCTTAAACTGTGGCCCCTGGTTCTGGACTCCCCCAACATCGGGAACATGTTTCTTGCATCTAGTGTGTCCAGTCCTTTAATAATTTTATATGTTTCTATAAGATCCCCTCTCATTCTTCTAAAGTGAATACAAGCCCAGTCGTTCCATTCTTTCATCATATGACAGTCCTAGGAATTAACCTTGTGAACCTATGCAGCATTCCCTCAATAGCAAGAATATCCTTCCTTAAATTAGGAGACCAAAACTGCACACAATACTTCAGGTGTGGTCTCACCAGGGCCCTGTGCAACTGCAGAAGGTCCTATTTGCTCCTACACACAAATACTCTCGTTATGAAGGCCAACATGCGATTAGCTTTCTTCACTGCCTGTTGTACTTGCATGCTTACTTTCAGTGACAGATGTACAAGGACACCCAGGTCTCATTGCATTTCCCTTTTCCTAATCTGAAACCATTCAGATAATAATCTGCCTTCTTGTTCTTGCCACCAAAGTGGATAACCTCATATTTACCATATTATTCTGCATCTGCCTCTGCCCCTGGCCCAACCTCTCCAAGTCACCCTGCATCCTCATAGCATTCTCTTCACAGTTCTCACTGCCACCCAGCTCTGGGTCATTTGTGTTGCTAATGTTACTTTTAATTCATTCATTTAAATAATTAATATACATTGTAATAACTGCGGTCCCAGAACAGGATCTTGCGACACCCCTCTACTCTTTGTTTCCTGTCTGCCAACCAATTTTCTATCCATGTTAATACCCCCTACGCCCAATACCATGCGCTCTAATTTTGCCCTGTATGGGACCTTATGAAAGACTTTCTGAAAGTCCAGATACACAACACCCACTGGCTCTCCCTGTCCATTTTACTTGTTACAGCCTCAAAAATTTCAGAAGATTAGTCAAGCATGATTTCCCCTTCGTAAATCCATGCTGACTTGGACCAATCCTGTTACTGCTATCCAAATGCGCCGCTATTACATCTTTAATAATTGACTCCAGCAGCTTCTCCACCACGATGTCATACTAACTGATCTATAATTCCCTGCTTTCTCTCTCCCTCCTTTCTTAAAAAGTGGGATAACATTAGCTACCCTCCAATCCACAGGAACTGATCCAGTATCTATAGAACATTGGAAACTGTCCATTATTTCTAGAGCCACCTCTTTGAGTACCCTGGGATGCAGACAATCAGGCCCTGGGGATTTATCAGCCTTCAGTCCGATCAGTCTACCCAACATCATTTCCTGACTAATGTGAATTTCCTTCAGTTCCACCAACATAGGTAAAATGTTCGTGTTTCAGAATATTTGTGCTTGCCTGAAACATTCCTCACTCTATTATTTAAAGCCTTTCTTCCTGCCTTCCTCATGGGAATACTATATAATTGCTGGACGGGACTTGATGCTCCAATCCCTCTGCATTCCTGCCAACTAGCATTTTAACTGAGCTAGATTTTTAAAAGTTTGCCAAAGCAGTAGCCAGAGACAAATGCTGATTCATGAATACATCAAAAATGAGGTTTTGCAGCTTAATTGGGATCCAAAGCAAAATCAGATAAAAGCTGTCCGGAGACCAACCACCATTAAACACGTGGACTTAGTCTTTCAGATCTATTGTCCTAGCATTTAACCCAAGTGAGGTGAGGATCGAGAGGCAGGAAGTTCAAGAGAGTCAAGAGTCCAAAGTGTTTTATTGTCATAGGTCTCAAATAGAACAATGACATTCTTACTTGCAGCAGCACAACAGAATATGTAAACATAGTACACTGTAAACAATATAATAAATGAGGCAATAAAAGTTAACTGTGTGTGTACGCATACATACACATAAAAAAAAGAAACAATAATAGTGCAATAATAACATTAATAGTCTGCAGAAGGGTCTCGACACAAAACGTTGCCTACTCCTTCGCTCCATAGATGCTGCCTCACCCACTCCAGCACTTTTTTCCTACCTACAATAATAAGCTATGTAGTTCAGACCTTATTTTAAGTTACAGTGTTTAATAGCCTGATGGCTGTAGGGAAGAAGCTGTTCCTGAACCTGGGCGTTACAGTTTTCTGGCTCCTGTACCTTCTTCCCGATTGGGGGTAATATATTAGCATGGGTAGAGGATTGGCTAACAAATAGGAAGCAGAGAGTGGGGATAAATGGTTCATACTCGGGATGGCAACCGGTAACTAGCGGGGTTCTGCAAGGGTCGGTGCTGGGACCCCAGTTGTTCACAATTTATATAAATGATTTGGAGGAGGGAACCAAGTGTAATATATCAAAATTTGCGGACGATACGAAAATGGGAGGGAAAGTAGGGGATGAGGAGGATAGGAAGAGTCTGCAAAAGGATATAGATAAGCTAGGTGAGTGGGCAACAACTTGGCAGATGAAATTTAATGCTAATAAATGTGAAGTCATTCACTTTGGGGAAAAAAATGATAGGGCAAGTTATTTTCTAAATGAGGAGGAGCTGCGTTGTAATGCAACGCAAAGGGATCTAGGGGTATTAGTACATGAATCACTAAAAGTCAGTATGCAGGTGCAGCAAGCAATCAGGAAGGCCAATGGAGTTTTGGCCTTTATTGCTAGGGGGATTGAGTATAAAAACGCGGAGGTCTTGCTGCAGCTGTACACGGTATTGGTGAGACCACATTTGGAATACTGTGTACAGTTCTGGGGTCCATACTTAAGAAAGGATGTACTAGCCCTGGAGGCAGTGCAGCGAAGGTTTACAAGATTAATTCCTGCAATGAGGGGATTGACATATGAGGAAAGGTTAAGTAAGCTGGGACTCTACTCTTTGGAGTTTAGAAGAATGAGAGGCGATCTCATTGAAACGTATAAGATCGTGAGGGGCCTTGATCGGGTGGATGCATCGAGGATGTTCCCAATGATCGGGGAGGCTAGAACTAGGGGACATAGTTGCAGAGTGAGGGGGGGCTCTTTTAAAACTGAGATGAGGAAGAACTTCTTCACCCAGAGGGTGGTTAGTTTGTGGAATTCACTGCCCCAGGGAGCAGTGGAAGCAGAAACGTTAAATATATTTAAGTCAAAAATAGATGGTTTTTTAGCTGCCAAGGGGATAAGGGGCTACGGGGAGAGGGCAGGGATATGGACCTAGGTATGGTTAGTATAGTAAGACCTGAGTGATCTCCTGGACAAGTGTCGATCGCCTGGATTGGGGTCGGAGAGGAATTTCCCGGATTTTTTTTCCCGAATTGGACCTGGGTTTTTATCCGTTTTTTTGCCTCCCCCAGGAGATCACGCGGTTCTTGAGGTGGAGAGGGGTGATAGCGGTATAAAGGGGAGGGTAGTGTCTTGTGTTCTGTGTCTTGTGTCTACTGTTTGTGGGTAAGTGTGTCTGTTTAGTGTTCAGCCATGAGTGAATGGTGGTGCGGGCTCGACGGACCTGGTGGTCTACTCTCGCACCTACTTTCTATGATTCTATGATTCCCAATGGCAGGGGTGAAATGAGTGTGGTCAGGGTGGTGTGGGTATCTGATGATGCTGGTTGCCTTTTTGAGGCCGCGACTCCAGTAAATTATTTTGATGATGGGGAGTTCAGAACCAGTGAGGGACTGGGCAGTGTTCACAACTTTTGGCGGTCTTCTTTGCTCCTGGGCATTCAAGTTGTCGAATCAGGTCATGATGCAACCAGTCAATTTGTCCAATACTGCACACCTGTAGAAGTTCAAGTGAATCCTCTCTGACATACCAAATCTCCATAATCTTTCTTGGAAGTAGAGGCGTGATGTGCTTTCTTTATAATTACATCAATGTGCTCGGTCCAGGAAAGATATTCAGAAATATGCATTCCCAGAAATATTGTGCATATTATCAACTTCTGACTGGATGCAACATTTGTTTACCCAAACTGCTTGTTGAGCATGCTGCTTGTGCTGATTTCATTGAAATACTTTAAAAATTAGCAGAAGAGATGTAGCCCCAGGTTCAGAAGCCTCCTGAGCTACATGAGAAGGCTGTTTGTACCCAGCACGGAGGCATAATTTGCAAGTTACAAAAAGTTGCAAGCATTATACTCAAACTTGCCAAGCAACAGCAGACCTCATTGTAAAAAGACAAAACGATGGAGAATAAGTGGAAAAAGGAACAGTTCCTTAGCCAACAGTGAGTTAATCTTATCCAATGACACACTCAGAATCCTTGACTGTGAACTTCCCAATGCCCTTCCACCTTAACGCTGGATTTGTTACATCCATCATCACTCTATTTATCGTGAAGCACACTATCCAGCCAAGTTCCACATCAAATATATACCAATACTGCAGGCACCAAAGCTGCAATGAATCCTTCCTGATGACAAAGTGTCAAATATGATAACGTTGATAAATTGGATTTTCAGCTTAATATCTACCGTTCATTCATTTCTCATTCATGTCAAATGACAGCATCTTCCTGATAAGAAGGTATCTTAGTTTGAGTATTCCCACAAATTTCTCCCCAAGTTGCTTCAGAATTGATGATGATATGGTGATACTCACATATTTGGGCTCTTGAGAGAAACAGTTGGAGAATGTGAGGCCTTAAGTGAAATGGCATATATGTTTTATCATTATTACAATCAGCCTTGCAGGCTGAATTAAATCAGTCCCATCATCTATTACACCCTCTGAATACTTTCTGGCCTAAAGTAGAAGTTGTATGAACATGTTAACAGCTCAGAGTACTTGCCCTCTCTGGTTCAATGCAGTATCCAAAATTGTACCTTCAAAGATTGTGCTATCTCCCACTGACCTTAGGTTAATCCAAAAGAAAAAAAATAATCACCTCAGTCTCAACAACATGCATGTATGGATTATGTCTTGAATGACATCCTTTGAACGTTCGAAGAACAATGGACAGTAATTATTTAATAATATCCCTTCGAAAAAGTAATTTATACTAAGTAGTTTATTTACCTGAAATGTATGATTGACAATCTTTCAATTAAATATACACATTTGGCAAGAATAGCATAGTAGGTTTAGATCTTTTTAAAACTTTATTTGAATTAGGTTTTGATCAATCTAGTGGCAATGAGTGCAAAACCATAATTAAACTGTAATATTGGGACAGCGTAAATATTTGTTAATCAAGAAATATATCTGAACCAGTGCTTTATGTTTCTGCTTAGAGAAAACTGGATTCAATTAATGATGGGAAAACATCGGAAAATTCCAGCCCTATTTTTGGTTTGCTGAGAAGATTCCACTGACAGGAGCAAAGCTGAAGATGGCTTACATTCCGCAAAATCAGACTCTGCAATTATACAATTGGAAAGGTAAATAGATCAGGAAGAGTCAAGGTTAAGCAAATAGTAAAGCTGGATATGTGGCATTTTGTTTTAATGAATAGCTTCGCAATATCCATAAAAAACTTGTCAAAACATGGGTTATCGGCTTTATGCAATACAAAATATAATGCTGATGCCCCTGAGATATGGAATCAAAATTTAACCAAAGATGAGAGAATTCAGTTAAGTAAAAATTAGGAAACAGTGGAGCAAAGAAGTGCTGATCTACTCGGCTGAGGGACTATCCTACAGTATTTGATTGCGGCAGTAAAATTGATTGATAATAATAGGCAGCATCGGACTCTGCTTCAACCGCAATTGCATTTGGTTTGGAGCTGCTCCTCTTGATGGGTATTGGAGAACAATCTTGTTGTTTGGTCTGGCTACTGCCTCCCCCATAACAGTATTCATGATCTGGCAAACATGATTTGCAAAGTCCAATAATTCGAAAAAGAATCCTAGCCCTCTGGGTAATGATTATTCCCACACAAAACAATCCTTCAACTGTACAAACTGCTGACGAGACCTTGCTTCATAGCCCAAACTGTTAAGCGGTGTTCTCAAATCTAAATATTATAAACTACAATTTACCATATCTCCTATCACATGATACCTATTGTTTCCTTGTTAATCTTTGCCCTATTGCTGCTGTTATTATGACAAAGGATATCGACAGATCATGCCTGCACCTGAGATATAGGTCAAAGTACATACTGTACAAGAATACATTCAAATAACCCTAGCTTTCCCTATCCCTCCCCTACCCAGTTCTCCGACCAGTCTATCTGTCTACCAAATACATTTTATCTCTGTTTGCTTGGTTGTTACCTCCTCCCAGCTAACAATGATTTATTCTACATTTTTCTTAATCTCCATTCCCTTTGCCCTGTTTTCCCACCTTCACACTTCGTTATCTATCTATCTACCTCCCTTCCCCCTGACATCGGTCTGAAGAAGGGTCTCAACCCGAAATGTCACCCATTCCTTCTCTCCAGAGATGCTGCCTGTCCCGCTGAGTTACTCCAGCATTTTGTGTCTATCTACAGGATACAGGAAGTCAGTCACCTCTGCTGCTGAATGTCAAGTTGCCCAAACTCACCAGTTGCCTGCTCTCAAAACCTGCTCTTTCCATGAGCTTGCCTCGTGCCCTCTTCCTCCCAGCTGATTGATGGAGCCCAGCGGAGGAGCTGGGTTTCTTTGAGAGTCTCAAAACTGTTCCTGAGACTAGGTCCACACAGGTTCTGGATCCGAGCCTGTCACCTAAAATAAGAATGACAAAATCCTTAACTTTAGCCTTAAATTCTTTCTACAACCTGGAATCTTCAATGCAGCTCTGTTCCCTGGCCTCAGTAGTGCTCCATTACAGATCTCCGAGTTGTAGACGATTTCTGATCATACAGCCTACCCTTGATATTATGGAGCTTGTTACAACGGATTTCAGCTATACCGGACTGGGCATCCGTTCATGGTTGCAACTGACAGGCGGCGTGCAGCACAGCATAGGGCAGCGGAAAGGTAATGCAGGGAAAGACCAGAGGACATAGGTTTAAGGTGGGAGGGGAAAGTTTTAATGGGAATCTGAGGGGAATCTTTTTCACACCGAGGGTGGTGGGTATATGGATTGAGCTGTCAGAGGATGTAGTTGACGCAGGAAATATAACAACATTTAAAAGATATTTGGACAGGTATGTGGATAGGAAAGGTTTAGAGGGATATGGACCTCAGGTAGGTAGGACTAGTGTAGTTGGTGCACCTTGGTCAGCATGGGCAAGCTGGCCAAAGGGCCTGTTTCTATGCTGGATTACTCTATGACTTCCCTAAATCCATGTATTCTTTTTGTTAACAAACTTCCCTGTATGGTTCATTTAACAGGAG
This sequence comes from Amblyraja radiata, assembly GCF_010909765.2. NCBI lineage: Eukaryota > Metazoa > Chordata > Chondrichthyes > Rajiformes > Rajidae > Amblyraja > Amblyraja radiata. The sequence goes on along the minus strand of NC_045966.1, from coordinate 34,840,147 downwards.
ACACATCTTTGCTTAGTGTGAATGATTAGCAGTGATGCGCAAAATAATCCAGCTAGATATTATGATTATAAGCGTTAGAGTTTCTGAGTGAATGGATGACCCCATTTATAATATATTGAACCACATTTAACAAGTCAGATATACTAAGGAAGTCTAAAGTACTGCTGGCATATTTGCAAATGACATTCATTCTAATTTTGAATAAGAAGCAACTCATATATTGGTAGTCATTGGTGCAGTCATAGAATTATGTGTCAATATCTAAATCAGATTTCTGATATCAGATGTGACAATGTTCTTTGTATATTATTTTAATTGTTGACAATTTGCATTCTAATGGCTAAATTATTTGGACTGATATCAAATCAGTATTTCAAACTGATTTACAAGTTTTAATTCATCACATTCACTGTGGATAAATTGCTCTGCAGCATGGTAAAAGGAACAAATTACACACACTTGAACACTCTTGAGGAATATAAAGATCACAGTATTAACCTCTAAGCAAACAAAGCTCCACAGGAGTGTTGCTTGGCAATATTTATAGTTTACCCCATTCAAATACAACACAATTCAACAAGGTTTGTCAAGTTCTCTTCTGTTTAGGTGGCAGGCAACAATTTATCAAATACAGCAGTGCCATTTTCTGTATGGTTAAAGGTCAATGTAGTAAACTATAAAATGGTGACCTTGAAATTACATTGAGATTAGAAACCCCAAACGCATTTTTCTGAAATATCTTTCTCCAGCATCTATTGGAAACTTTAAGCTAGAGATTTTAATATTGCTTCAACAATATGCAAACATTTGTTTAGACAAAATGTGTTGACAACCTCTATACATTATTTACTGGTGGGATTGCAAGATCTCCATATCTGCAGGTATTAATTCCTGCAGGCCCTATAATATGTTCCATTGAATTCCTTTGGTGATATAGCAAAGTCTGTTTTTTTGAATAATCTGTTCAAACTGACAAAAATAATCAGAGAGAAAGTCATGATGGATATTAAACAACATATTTATTCAGTTTTATTTCAGTTTTAAAACCCCAAGTTTACCCTTTAAGTCACAATTCTTGAAGGATTTCAGCAAAATCAAAGATAATGGAAATCAAGGTTCTGCATAAAGCCCTTACCCAAATTACCATTTCATTTCAGCAGAAATTGTTTCACTGTTTAGGTAGACTATGCATATTTATATTATCCATTATTTAACCAACAACTTGCTAATTTGGATCCAGAACTTGCTCACCCATAAAAGGGAGAGGAGAGAGGCGGAAGGGTGGATATCTGTAAACAGTGGATGTTCTGCATTTGAAATGTTATATGCAGTTCTGTTTGCCCCAAAGGGAATTATGTGGAGGATTTGGAGAGGGTGCAGATGAGGATCACCAGGATGCTGCCCAGCTAATAAGGTATTAGCTACTGGGACAGGTTGGAGAAACTTGGATTGTTCTCCCTGAAGTGTCGAAGGCTGAGGGGAGACCAGATAGAAGTTTATAAAATAATGAGAGACATAGTTAGAAAAGGTGGTCAGAACATGTTCCCTAGGGGGGAAATGTTAAAGACCAAAGGGCGAAACTATACGGTCAGAGGAGGAAATTTAGAGGAGATGTTTGGACATTTGGACAGGTACATGAATTGGAAAGGTTTGGAGGGATATGGGCCAAACATAGGCAGGTGAGTCAAGTTGGTCGTCATGGACAAGTTGGACCAAAGGGCCTGTTTTCACGCTGTATGACTCTATGACTATCAGATGTGTGGTGCAATTTATTTACAGGAAGCGGTGTATGTCTGCAATGCTCTGCTAGGGTCGATGGTGGAAGCAGGTACGATAGTGCCATTTATAAAGCTTTTAGATAGGTAAATGGATATGCTGGAAATGGAGGGTTATGGAGGCTGAGGACATCTGTTTAATTTGCCATCATGTTTGATATGTGCTGTATTGTTCACTGTTCTGCGTTTTAACATTACATTGTTTAGAAAGTTGATGCCAATCAGTTTCAAATTTCTGTGGATTTAGTTTTACCTGCAAGTAGTTGAGTGCAGTAAGGGCATCTTAAGAGTCAAAGAAAAGAATAAGAAGCATACAGCTCATCATGAAATATGTTGTGAAGGAATGTTAATATTTAGAAATATTTAGAAATGTTGGCACATATTATAGAAACTAATCCTTTGTCACTGTATTGCACATTTTATGCTGCTTCTGAAAATTGGCATAATCAAATTCAATGTACTCTTTCTTAAGTGATTAACTTGAGAGGATGGCGTAAATACATTAACCAATATTTGGATTCCCAATATTGAATGACCTTCTGTGGATTTCCTGCAATTTCAATTTCAACTTTAATGTTGGGTGTCTTTCTGTTTGGTTTTATAAATGTCTATCAATATTTGCCAATGCATCATGAAGAACCTTCCACTCTTCGTTCAAATGAGAGTTTAACATCCAGGTGATAGAGCAGGATAAGCCTTAGTTTAAGATACCGTGCAAGACTGCCCCTGAGGCAGTGCAGCATTTCCTCAGTTGAAGTACCAGTCTAACATTTTCCTCTTAATGCTTTGGAAAGGGACAAGAAAACAGAAGCTTCTGACTGACGCAGGAGTGCAGTGGGAGGCACAATTCATAACAGCAAGTTCTGAAGGAGATGGAATGGAATATATTGTTTTCATTAACAAGGCTGCTGGTCACCAAACATTGAGTACTAAAGTCTAAGGAGAGACATGGGAGGTGGCAGTTATTTTTGTAATATCACTCAGTATCTTTCAGCCATATGTTCTAGAGTAAATTCTGACATCCATCTCTATCTGCCCTGATAGCCTTCTCTTGTGTTGTGAATAGACAATATGACAATCTGGGGAGAAGGCAGGTACGGGTTATTGATTGGGGACGATCAGCCATGATCACAATGAATGGCGGTGCTGGCTCGAAGGGCCAAATGGCCTCCTCCTGCACCTATTTTCTATGTTTCTAATATATATATATATACATGTATTGTTCCACTACACCAGTTCCACAAATCGAGCAACAGAAAAGACATAAGACTAGAAATTAGATAGCAAATTATTGTTTTCTCAGATGTTACAAATGTAAGTATTTATTTTACTTGAGTAGACTGTGCTTGCAATATTTTCCATGTGAAGTCACATTAACAGCAGAGTTGTACTGAAATCAAAATTAATGCTCATATATCTGAAATTTGACACAGTCCAGATGCTTACTACATTTGGCGTAACGCTAATTTCTCTTTACCACCCCAAATTTGAGCAAAAACCATCCATGTTCCTCAATCAGAAACCATGGATGAACCAGGAGGTATGCAATGTTCTGAGGACCCTCAGGCATTCAAGACTGGCAATGCTGATTCTTATGAGAAGCCCAGTTATGACCCCGATAAGGCCATGAGAAAGGCTTAAAGGGACTTTCATTCTAAACTGGAGGACGACCGACATTTAGCAACTGTAGCAGCGCTTGATCGCCATCTTGAAATCAAGTGGCAGCTCAAACGATAACTCCTGGATGAGCTCAATGTGTTCTACATCCACCTCAATAGGGAGAACACTGATGTGTCTTCTCAGCCCCTATATTATTGGTAATAAGCTGGCAGATGACACTGCAATGGCATTGCAATCTCAGTCACTGAGGTCAATGTCAGAAAATCTTTCAGGATGTTGAACCCTCAGAAACTGTCTGAACCTGATAGTGTTCTCAATACCTTCGTGGACCAACTGGCTGGAGTTTATGTGGACATTTTCAACCTCTCATTACTGAGGTCTGAGGTTCCCAGCTGCTTTGAAAAGGCATCAAAAATATAAGTGCCCAGGAAGAGCAAGGTAAAGGGCCTGTCCCACTTACATGACCTAATTCACGACCTCTGCAGAGTTTGCCCATGACTCATACTCGTAGCATGGTCGTCACAAGGTCGTAGGAGGTTGTAGGAGGTCATAGGTAGGTCGTAGGTAGGTTGTGATGCTAGTCGTAGGTAGTCGTGGCATCAAGTAGGTTGGGGCCTTTTTCTAGCCTGATGAAAAATGTCCACGAGGAAAAAAGGTCGTGAATTAGGTCGTGAAGGTGGGACAGGCCCTTAACGTGCCTCAATAACTACCAATAGGTGGCACTAATGTTCGTGATGATCAATTGCTTTTAGAGGGTGGTTTTGGTGCATATCAACCCCTACATCAGCAAGGAACTAGACTCACTACATTTTGCCTACCACCACAATAGATCAACGGGGATGTGATCTCGCTGGCTCTCCACAGCAGAGGACAACTTGGACAATAAAAACACATTTGTCAGGCTGTTCTTTATAGACTACAGCTTGACATTTAACACCATCAACCCCTCCAAATGTGTTACCAAGCTCAGGGCACATCCCCTTACAACTGGATCCTCAACTTCCTCATCAACAGAACACAATCAGTACGAAATAGCAACAACACTTCTTCCTTGATAACCAGCAGCAAAGGGATACTTCAAAGCTCTGTTATCAGTCCCCTGCTCCACTCACTCTATACCCATGACTTTGTAACCAGACACAGTTCCAACTCCATCTTTAAATTTGCTGTTGACACCACTGTTGTTGGATGAATTACAAATAATGTTGAATCAGAGTATAGGAGGGAGATCGATCGTTTGATTGAAGTTGCCAGAACAACAACCTTGCTCTCAACATCAATAAAACCAAGGAACTGATTGTTGACTTTAGAAGAGGGAGGTTGAGGATCTACTAATCTACTCTATTCCCCCATCTTGTTGGTACTCAATGGCCTATATTCACTCATCATCTGACAATGTCTCAGTTTCACAAGTCCCATTCATGAATCAAATGCATTCTCTCATCTTGCCCTTTAACTTACAATGCTTCAAGATCTTTGGGCGCATGTGCATCACTAATTTTAAGTGTTCTTGAGAATTTGTTCAATACAATACTAAATAAAATATATTAAAATACATGCATTTTGTTACATCTGCCTAGATAATGAATGCACTCCCAATTATTGGTGACACAAATCCAGTTAGGAGAGTAGGATGAGATGCCCTTTTTTTGGAATAGCTCACTCAAATTTCATTGCAAACTTGATTATTCACAAAGAATGCCAGTGGCTTTCTGCCTGACGAAAAATGACTTTGAATGAAAATCTCAAGGGAAATCATATAGGACGGTGAATTTGTTTGTTTCTACTATAAAACTACAATGACAAGTTGAAGCTTGAACTCTTCAACTTGTTCTTTTGTAATTTCATAGGAAAGATTAATCCATGTTATTATACACCAGGGAATAGTTGCAGTAGATCAGACATAAACATTTGTAAGTGAGACTTGAAGGATTTCCACTTTTTAACATGGAAATTTTACTTTTAATTAATAATGTTTGTTTTAATCATTGTTAGAAAGAAAGGCCAGAGTTTATGTCCATGCCTAATTGCTGTTAAAATGTGGGACATCTTGAATCATTACATCCCAGACCACAGAAGAAACATTGCATCTGGGGAAGGCAATCAGGAAATTCAGGGTCAGCAGAAATTCAACCCCAGTCTTTGGGAATCCGAAACCTGAACCTGTATATAAGATCTCAAACAATAGATGAAGGTATTAGCAAAGCATTAATATGGATGAAGGGTTATCATCAGTGACCAGCACGCATTCTAACTTCCCATTTCCCTCTCTGTAGAAATACCCTTTGATTTGATGAAATCAGGATGCGTGCAAACATAATGTCATTGTGGTGTTCCTGGTGCTCTATTAACACTCTGCAACCATTTAAGACTGTTTGCCCACCTACAAAACATTGATCACAAAGAGCAAAATAAATAAACCACGGGAAGAATGCCATGCATCAAGCAGTCCCTGTGGAGGGAAATGGACGCAACACATTTTAAGTCAGGACCCTTCTTCTGGACTTATGATCAGGACCCATTATCTTCTTCACAATCACAAAAAGGGCCTACCTTCTCTATCTTGTTTACTTTTCGACCTCCAGGGTAGAGGATCTTTGTGTTGTCAGTCTTTTGTGAACCTTGCTGCTGCAGAAACTATTCTGACATTCGCTTCCTGCTTACTGTAAGTTGCTTAATTCTAATGCCTCCAGCAGTTTGCCACTTCCCCTGCTCCACTGGGCAATTTCTATAGTGGATGTATCAGATCCCTTGAGTTCACTCAAAATTTGGAATCAGCCGCTGGCAAAGTGACGATGGTCTTGCCACTGCGTCATGGGCTTGAAGAGTGTCTGAGCCTTGTTCTTTCCAGTCTTGATGGAGAGGCGGCAGTTTCAACTGTGAACTGTATTTGACATCCTGTTTGATATGTGTTTTCCAATGGATCTTCTCACTCTGTGTATTGAGTAAGATCTCACAACACTGCAGTCACAATGGCTTAATCATCCTCTGGGCTCTAATGAAGATGATTATAACAATGGGAGGAGCATTGACTTTGCAGGATGTCAGACCAATATAAATGAAGCTGAACACTAGCCTTTTGTGAATCATATGAATCATACAATAGGACCCACCCAGACCCTCTCTATCTCAGAACTCTATAATCTCTGACTCATTAAATATAGTTTTTACTTCCCAAGCCAAAATGTACAATTTCACATTTACCTGCATTATACTACATTTGCCAAATCTTTGCCTTCTCAGTTAACTTAACGATATTCCTTTTGAGTCTCCCTGTGTTTTCTTCAAAGCTTACTTACCATTCTCTGTGTTAAGAAATGTCGCACCTGTCGATCCAGGTCACTTGTACAAACTGTAAAGGGTTGAGGCCTCAGCAGTCATTCCTGTGGCACACCAATAGTTACTTGAGGCTAAATGCAAATTGGAGGAACAGCATCTCATATTTTGCTTGGGCAGCTTGCCGCCCAGTGGTATGAATATTGATTTCTCTCACTTCTGGTAGCTACCTCTCACTTCCCTCTCTCTCTATCGCTCCCCCACCCAAGTCGCACTAGCTTCTCAACTTCATCCTACAAACTGTTTTTCCCTTTATCATTGTTACTTTTTTGAATATGTTTCATTCATTGTTCTTTATCTAGAGTGGGTGAATGAGTGGGTGAATGAGTGGGTGGGTGAGTGGATAGGTGAGTGGGTGATTGAGTGGGTGAGTGGGTGGGTGAGTGGGTGTGGGTGAATGGGTGTGGGTGAATGGGTGTGGGTGGGTGAGTGGGTGAGTGAGTGGGTGAGTGAGTGGGTGAGTGAGTGGGTGAGAGTGAGTGTGGGTGGGTGTGGGTGATGGGTTTTGGGTAGGTGCTGGGTGAGTGTGTGGTGGCTGTGGGTGAATGGGGTGGGTGGGTGGGTGAGTGATGAGTGGTTGGGGTGGAGTGGGTAATGAGTGGGGTATGGGTGGGTGGGTGTTGAGTGGGATGCTTGCGTAGTGTTGAGTGCGTGAGTGAGGGGTTCGTGGTGTGATGTGGTGAGTGAGTGAGTGCGTCGTGCGTGCGTGAGTGATTGCTGAGTGAGTGCGTGCGTGGTGGTAGTGAGTGAGTGAGTGAGTGGGTGAGTGGGTGGTGAGTGAGTGAGTGTGTGGGTTGGGGTTGGTGGTGGATGGCTGAGTGAGTGGGTGGGTAAGTGAGTGGGTTGAATGATTGGGAAGATGAGTTCTGTTTGACAGCTCTGGCACCTAAAAAATTAGCACTGCAAACACTGGTCCCTAGTGCAGATAATTTTCTGCATTCCCATCTTTAACAAAGCAGAACTCTGCAGATAAGTGAAATCATCCTCTGGTTATCTCCATGATAGATGACAGTATTTTGCTGATTCCAATCACCACAATCTTTCTTAGCTTAAAAGAAGCTAGACACTGTTGTATGAGTCAGACCTTTCTGTTGTAAAATCCTCCACCATCATATCCTGGCATATTTAAGTTATATAATATTATTGAAATATTACTGCACTGCCAAAATTATACTGCAACTGCACCAAAAAAATAAATAAAGTCTGCCTATTCTTTGGTAGGTATCTCACCTCCTGATTTCATAGGATTGATAAGAATTGACAAAGCACAAGTCAAAGTTATTGAGTCATAGAGTCATATAGCATGGAAACAGGCCCTTCGGCCCAACTTTCCCATGCTGATCAACAAGCCCCAGCAACACTAGTCACACCTGCCTGTGCATTTACCCTATCTATTCACCGCATGGACTTATACAACTCTATAAAATTACTCCTCATCCTCCTATGGTCCAAGGAATAAAGCCCTGGTCTGCCCAACCTCTCCTTATATTTCAGGCTCTCAAGTCCTGGCAACAGCCTCGTAAATCTTCTCTGCACTCTATCCAGATTAACTACAACCTGTCTATAGCAGTGTGATCAAAATTGAACTCAATATTACAAATGTGGCCTCACCCATGTCTTGTACAAACTTAACAAAACTCCCAACTTCTATACTCAATACCTGTTTGTGAAGGCCGATGTACAGTATCCTTGCACTTCCAAAACCCCTCTAAATTTATCAGAAAGTTAAAACATTTAACTTAGGCAGTCCAATAAATATTAAATACTAATTGTATTTACTAATATATTGATTTCCATTGCTTCCCACACTGAATGAAGTCTGTGTATGTCTGTGACAAAACAAAATATTGTCCCTATTATTCTTCTTCAATTGATTAATGAACATTCCTTTACACTTTTATTAGCTAGTAACTATATCGAAAAGAGTGCTGTAAAAATAAGGTGCAGCCAAAAATATGTATTTCCATGTAGGAACAGAAAATAAAGAAAGATATATGTCGTAAACTGAACCATTTTACTGGATATGCCTGATCAATTGTTGATCATTACTTAAATAAGATTTACGTAATGGATCTAACCTAGCCAGAATCCTTGTCCAGTGTCACAGTGGTTTAATAAATGGAGAGCTGTGGCTGCAGCATGCTCAGATCTGGAAACCTTGTTTGACTAATTGATTGGATCAAATGTGTCCTTGAGCAGTGACTTAGCAAGTGGTGCATAGCTTAAGTGAACATTCAATAATTAATTGATCAGTACAACACGGTCAATCTTTTGGCAAAGACCGATTTGTGCATGCATTTTACTAATTGGTAGTAACTCAGTTACCACAATAAGTTACTTAAAGATTCATTTGCACTGCTTTTGGAACATTTTGATAAAGGTTGTCAATTTATGGCAGAATAATGGAGGGGTGGAATAAAGGGTGGTGAGTAGTAGGTGAACCAAATGAACCAGATGAGGAGGAATGGGGGGCTGGGTGATGGGCAGACGGAACCAGGTGGGAGAGGGAGTGTAGAAGGGATTGGAAAAGGAGAACAAAATACAACTTGCAGTAGGGACACAGTGGATCAGGCAGTATCTGTGGAGGGAAATTGACAGACGATATTTTGGGTCAGGATCCTTCTTCAGACAGGAAGTGAAGCCCAGAAGCATAGGTGATGTCAGGTTATTGGGCAGGGATGTTAAGCTCCTCTGTATTTGCAAATGTCTTCATCAGTTTACATGATAGAAACTGATGCTTCCAATACTAGCACAAACATGCAAGTATACAGCTGTCATTTTCCTATATTTTCCAGGAACCTGTGTTATTCAATTTCCCCTGGCTGCAATGATGAACAGCACTTTGTTTCCTTTTATCTCCAAGAATAGTCTTTGTGCCATTGTATGAGCTGCCTTGTGTACAAAGCTTATTCCTAGTCAGGCATAAGTCCTCACAGGCAACCCTTGCAAACCTCTTTAAATGGTCACAAAGGGGATCATGCACAATATTAAAGAGAAAAGTCAATGACAATGGAAAGGTTACTCAGAGGCCTGTGCCTGCTTTAAGGAAAATACATCCCAAACGTGACAAAGAAATCTGCTTCATCTCTGCTTTTCAAATGTCAGGCACAGAAATTTATGAAGACACAGAACATATTTCCAGCTCCAGAATTGTTGGCCTGTCTTATGTTGGTTCTTTATGTATTTGGATGTAAATAGCAACTAAAGATAGTTTTATCTCTTTGGCTGAAGGAAAGAACAAATATTTTATTCTGTCTCTGTCTCCAGGAGCTACAAAAAAAACCATTTGCATTTACTTACTATGGCTTATCACACAGAAATTACCACTTTGATTCCTGATGGGCCCAATTCTCTTTGGTTAACCCTTTTCTCTTAATTAACATAAAATCTCTTTGGATTATCCTTAATATTATCTGCCAGAGCAATTTCCTGCCCCCATTTTGCCCTCCTGATTTCCTTTTTTAACATGCTCTTCAGTACCCACAGCTCAGGGTCACTAACACCATGGCTGTGTCTGACATTACTTCCCCCAGCTGTGGCTGAGAGCCAGGCTTGGTGCCACAGTCCTGCATAGTACTGCTGCTCAACCCTGACATGACACCAAACACACCCCCACGTCCCCCCGGTCCTCCGTCCCCCCCTGTCCCCATCCCCCGACAGCACCCAAAAGGGTGTGCCTGCTTTGAAGGGGGATGGCCACACAGGTCACTCATAGGGAGTATGAGTCTATTTCCTTCCTCATCGGGCACCTACCTTCTCTCTTCCTGGATCTTGGATGTCTTATTCAAGAACCTCTCATTCTCTCGGATGTCCAGCTGCAGCTCCAGTTTCCTAATGCAGCCTGCAAAAAACTGCACATGGACATAATTCCCACAACTGTAGTCATCAGGGGCACCAGCTGTTACCCTAACTTCGCACATCCTGCAGGAGGAGCATTGTACCAATTCACCCGCCATCACCACAGCACTAAACCGAAAACAGACAAAAAAATAAATCACAAGACTCACACACAAGAACAGACTCTACCTTATCCCCTTACCTCTGCCACTTTATTCCTTTTTTAGTTTAGGAGAAACCAATATAGTGCACAGTATTGCAGGCATGGCCTTACTAACTGCCTCTACAACTGTGACAAAAACTCCTTATTCTGAATCTCCAACCCCTTTGTAATATAAGCCAATATACCACTAATCTCCAACATCTTTGCAACAAAAGGTGAACTTGCCATTTGCCTTATTAACCACTTATTGCCCTGCCTATTGACTTTTTGTGATTAATGCACTAGAAACCCTTGATGCTTCTGAATAATATTCTGCCTTTTGATTCTTCTGACTTAAGTGCCTGACCATGTACATATTAAACTTCATTTTCTAGGTTTTCACACAATCACTGAACCCATCTATATCCTGCTGTAGAATAACAATGTCCTCATCACACAGTGCTTTTCTATCTATTTTTATTTCATTGGCAAACTTGGAAACCCTACATTTTATTCCCTCCTCCATGTCATTAATATAAATAGTAAGCAATTGTGGGCCAAGCAGGCACGGAAATCGCTATCAAAACATGGGGGGGGACACAATTTCCTGGCGGCCCTGCACGCATGTGCACACTCACACACACACATGCGAACAAGGGTCCCGACCCGAAACGTCACCAATCTTTTAACTCCAGAGAAGCTGCCTGAACATCTGAGTTACTGCAGCACTTTGTGTCCATCTCAATGTTTGGAGTTTTAAATAATCCTAACATCAGACGGGAGCGGTGCCTCCAGGCCCACAGCCATGGTCCAGTAGCGGTTCGGCAGCGATTGCAGTGCCGGAGACCCGGGATCGATCCTGGCTGCGGATGAGGTGCAGGTCTGTGTCAAGGGCTGCCGAGAGTGTTTTTCGCTTGTGACCCTATGACCTGGGCATGCAATTCAAGCTCCGCTCTATGATCTTTACTTCACCAGGACGTCTCCCTCCTCCAATCATCATGCTGAATCATCATGGGTCCCCCCCATTGCCTGCTGACCGACGTCTCTCTCGTCCAATCGGCGCCCTCGATCATCAGTTCCACCCCCACTGTCTCGCAGAAAGTGGAGATTTCACCGAGTTTTAAAATCCGGATAACAAAAAATTGGGGGGATCATCCACCACCTCTCAAAACAGGGGGGGGGGGGGGGGGGGCTGGCCCCCCCTTGCCCCCCCAGGATTTCCACCCCTGGGCCAAGAGCCAAGAAGTTAGTTTCATCTTTCCACACTGAACAGGACCCATTTGTCTATTTGTCCGTTGTCTATTTATTCCAACCCTTTTTTTCTGTGTAACAGTCAGTTTTCAATCCCTAATAACACATTTCCTTCAGTAAATTGGGCTCTTCATTTTTGCAGCAGGCTCTTGTATTTCACCTTGGCTATTGTTTTAGGGAAATCTAAACATACTACATCTACAGATTATCCTCTATCCACTCTCCCTCTCGCAGAATTCAAGGAACTTCTCAAACATAACTGACTTTGTATAAAACTATGTTAGCCAGGTTTGATTATGATCAACTTTCCTAAAGGTTAGGGATTTCCTCCTTAATTATTGATTCTAGCATCTTAACAACAATAAATGCTTAACTAACTGGCTTTTAATTCCTTGCCTTCTGGATTCCTCCCTTTTTTAACAATAGAATTGCATTGGGTCTTTTCTGATCTACTGGTGTGCTCCTGAAATTTGGCGAGGTTTGAAAAAATTCAATCAATGGGTCCACAATCTCTGTAGCCACTTCCTTTAAAAGCCTTGGTGCAGGTACCATGTGGATGATTTGTTCACCTTTAGCCCCATGATTTTCTCAAATAATTTATCCCTATAATTCAGATTCTTATTGCTTCATCTCTGTTATTTGAAATTTGCCCAGTTATTATCTTAGGGATATTTGTAATATCGTCCAGAGTGAAGATTGAAGCAAAAAAAAATAGTTTAACATATGCCATTTGATTATCTCCTGTTATAAATTTACCAGCCTCATTCTCTAGAGGTCCCTTACCTACCTGGCCTATCAGCTGCTTATCTCATGTTTATTATCCATAGAAACTCTTTGTGTTTGGTTTGATATGATGCATATGTTTTCTTTCAAAATCAATTTCTCCTTTTTTTCTGAGCTTTTCAGCCTTCACCTGATGGATCCTAAAACTGCTGGCATCACTGGCATCTCACCAGTCTCCCTTGCCAATTTTGTACCTGCCTTTTCAAGTTAATGTCCACTACAGATAGTGCCTCTTTTTCATGGAATTCCTCTTTCTATTCAATTCCCGCTGGGTGTTCCAGATCAGCTGTTTGCACATCTGCCACTGTTCATCTACTGACCTGTCTTTTAGCTTTTGTGCCCAGTCCACCTTAGAGAATTCTACCTTCATACCATTATAATTGCCCTTTAATAAGATGAATACAGTGGTTTTGATATAAAATTCATGTAGTAACTGTGAAGAGTCTATTAATTTAGTCACACACATCCATCCATCTTTGGCTATTTAAATTTTAACCATACAAAAACTGGATTGTAGTTTAAAGTCTCATCGAAAGTCTGCAATCTGTCAGAACTGCAGAGAAGTACCAGCAAGCTGTGGGACTCAAGTATAGAATAACTACTTCCATTTATACAGCAGGCGGCACGTGGGCGGCACAGTGGCGCAGCGATAGAGTTGCTGCCTTACAGTACCAGAGATTTGGGCTCGATCCTGACTGTGGGTACTCTCTGTATGGAGTTTGCACGTTCTCCCCATAACCTACGTGGGTTTTCTCCAGGAGCCCCGATTTCCTCCCACACTCCAAAGACATGCAGCTTTGTAGGCTAATTGGCTTAGATAAAAATTGTAAATTGTCCCTAGTGTGTGTAGGATAGTGTTAGTGTGCGGGGATCGCTGGTTGGCGTGGACTCAGTGGGTCAAAGGGCCTGTTTCCGCGCTGTATCTATAAACTAAACTTAACTAAGCAGGTTTAATGGGGGGGCATGATGATGTAGCAGGTAGCTACTTCCCCTCAGCTCCAGCAAGCCAACTTCAAGCCAAATTTCCAATGCTACCTGTGTAGAGTCTGTATAGTATGTTCACCCTGAGGGCACATGGAGTTTTCTTTGATGCTCTGATTTCTTTCCACATCCCAAAGAGGTGAAGGTTGGTAACAAAAGAGACTACAAATGCTTGAATCATTATCAGAAAACAAACTGCTGGAGGCATGCTCAGAGGATGGAAATGAGCAGTTATCGACAGGGCAACAAATGGGGAATGGGATTGGTGGGGTTACTCAGAATGCCAGCATAGACTCAATATAGTAAGAGAATATGGAATGGAAACTATTACTGTGATAAAAAAAATCCCAAAGCTTTCTGCAGGAACCTTGTCAAAATGATATGATGCTCTCCATGGCACATTTTCAAAATCAGTAAGAATCATTAGAGAGATGCTGAATTTCCTTAGCCATCTGAGGAAGCAGATACATGGGTAAGTGTTCTTGGCTGTTGCATCAATGTGGTTGGATCAGGTCAATAGTTGGTGCCATTCATTTCAAAGAACTCAGTACTAGGAACGAATTAACTTTTATCACTATTCTGCCATGATGGTGCTTACTGATACAGTAGTTGTTTAGGTCATTTAGTATGATAAACAGCCTATATTTAGGGAAGTGTTGATCATCACTTTGATCAGCTCTGTAGGTTAAATGGTGGGAGGTGGATTGCGATGTTTGAATTTGGGATGTTATTTTACAGTTGTATTAGACATTGTTGAGGCTGCGTTTGAAGTATTGTGTTCAGTTTTGGTCACCCTGTTATAGGGAGGATGTCATTATGCTAAAAAGAAAGGTGGATTGCATATCCATACCCACCCTTGGCCGCACCAAGTAGTTGCACTGCCAGTGCCTTGAATTGGAAACTATCTTTTATTTGTCTCATTCTTGTTCAAACAACAATTTAAAGTTATTTCCACTCTCATTAATACCTGATTCAGCCATAGAGAGTAAGGTCTTGATGGTGAGTTCATGGCAAATCGAACTGGTGGTGGATAGTGTTATGTCACTTACCAACTGAATCACTGGAAGATCTGCTAGAGGCATTCACTTCCCTTTTTCATCTCAGCTGTTTTCTTACTTACTCACCTGAAGGGATAAATTTCTTCAAGAAGCTGATGTTTATTTGATGCCACCTGTCTTCTAGAATCTGTCTATCTGACCATCATTCAAGTATGAATCTTGACAGCATTACATGCCATTTAACTACTAAGACAATACAGCCACACATCAATTGTTCTCACGTTTTGGGCATGTTTGTGCACTTCCTGACAAGGTATCGTAAAATAGTAAGTAGATTAGCAGAAAACATTCAGAAGATGAAACTTAGCACCTAAGGTCATTTTAATCATTTAAGGAGGTCGAAGAAGAGTTTTCCACAATTCATCTATCATTTCCTGGCCCTGGATTTTACTTTTCTTCTTAGACAAACCTGAAACAAGGTGAAATAAATATTTACATTTTATGGCATCATTCATGACTTTTGTAATTCTCAAAACTTTTTACATTTCATTGCAATTGTTTTGGAAAAAAAAAGCTATTTCAATTTAACATCAACAGCAATGTGATAATGACAAGCTAATTGACAATTTTCAATGGAGCTTGTTAAATGATAATTGTGGGCTGGGCATAGGAGATAACACCCACAACCCCATCCTTTTCCTAACTGTCTTGGATCTGTTGTAATCATTAAGTGTGCAGGCGGGTCTTCAGTTTAATATTTAAATTAAAAGACAGTCGCTCTGAAACATTGCACGCCCTCAGTACTGCATTGGCATCCAAGTCTGAATTGGTGGGAGGGCTATAATGACTGCTCTGTCCCCCATGCTTGGAGAATCTCTTCCTCTATATCATTGTCATTTATTTCAAGAAGTTTTAATTGGTATCTTTGGGGCTGTGCACCCACATATAACAAAAATGTAGACCTAGACATGTTGCTGCATTTTTGTGCATCGTTATTGTTCATCGCATGATAAGCATTATTAAAACCAATGCTACCACCTCCTGACGCCATTCGAAGATCCTGAAAGTGTTGACTTTTGTATGTTTTGGGTAGGGAGAGGGATTGACTTTTGTTCAGATGTGATTCAAAGTGAAATAGCTTGTTAACAATCATGCTATGGACTCCCACATCAATAACAGGCAGCAGGGTAACTAATCTTCTACCAATGACATTGTTTTCAGGAATGAAAAGAGGAAAGAAAATTGACAAGCAAAAAATGAGTCGATTTGACTTTTACTTCAACTGGATTTATTTTGCCAGTAAGTGGGAGATCGTCCAGCTGTAATAAGCTACTTTTGTGATGTTTATTGTAATCTAAATGTTTGAGTCACTGTGATTCATAATTAGAGGGTTGCCATCTATTCATTTAACTAGATTATTCTATTTTAGAAAAGATTTTGGAATAGAAGTCCTAAATTCTAACCACTGTTGTACAGCTCCAATTAATTATAAATTAACCAACCATAAAATGAGTTGATTATGCAAGGTTTGGGGTATATTTTTGGTTAATCATCCTGTTCTCATCGCTTTAAAGAGCGTGAATGCTGACAAATTAATTAATTTCCCACAACTTTCAGTTAAGATGTTTCACAAAAGCTGTCCTGAGTTTGGCACCTTCATCATTCGTTTCATCATTAAATAGATGAGGATTGTGCCCAAGAAATGGAAATAAGTGCGATGTACAAGGATCGCAAGCCAAATCAGTTATTGTCACGTGCGCAAGTACAATGAAGTAAAGATACAATGAAAATTATGCTTGCACAGGCATATAGAATGAGACAGCATACAAAAATATAAATTATACCTAAATTACACGTTAATTCTATATAACAGTCAAATAAAGAGACGGGGCAGAAATCACAGAATCTTCCCTGAGTTTAAATAAACATGCTTATTGCCATTGCTCAGTTCCACCAAAGAAATTCTATGGTAATTGTTTGCCAAAAAAAGAAGAAAAAACCCTTTCTCCAAAGCATATTGGCAGTAAAGTGCTTCTGAATGGAAAAGGAAGTTTATATTGTTATGTCTTTATCTCCTGAGTTTCCTCTTACTATTTTTCACAGTGCATTCCCAGCCTTGGTTAGGTCTGCCCACAATAATTTGCCTTTGGTAAATAGAGTAGTAGCATCAAAAATCTGATAACACCAAAGATGCCTATGACTTTTTTTTTCACATTCTTGGAGCTAATTCTGGTCCAAATAATACAAATAATGTTCTTCAGCCCCGGGATCTGATGTCATATTCCTCACTGAAAAGCTTGTTGATTGGAGAAGGATAATGCAATGACAGGAATTACATGCATAAGTGTGTCAAAGGTTACGGGAAGAAGGCAGGAGAACGGGGTTGAGTGGGAAAAATAGATCAGCCATGATTGAATGGCAGAACACTCGATGGGCCGAATGGAATAATTCTGTGCCTATATCTTATGAACTCATGAAACATGAGGGTGTGAGAATGGATGAACTAAAGGCTAATGTCCACATACATTTTATTAAGATCGGATTTCTGTAAATACATGTCTGAAGCTTACTTAGATATATATATTTTTTTTTTCTTTTTTTTTAAAATTAGAAGTACAGTAAATTACAGTAATACACATCACATATATCATTACATTTGTTGTACCACTTCATTTTTCGAGCTTTAAAAAAGGTAGAAATAAAAGAAGTAAGGAAAGTGAGCAAGAGTCGTGAAGGTGCAGGAAAGTGTTGGGAAAAGAAAGCCCCTTAGATAAGAAGTTAGAGAAGGAAGTAAAGAAAGGAAATAGACCCTAGAAAGAAAAGGAAAAAAAAAGGAGAAACAATCGCTCTATTATAACACAAAACTCTGCAAAAAAGGATATACCAACCGTGTTTTTTTTTTGTTTTTTTTTACCCCCCCGTTACCAGATCCTGGTACCATTTATTTTTTAAATTACTATTGCACCTTATGCTTGTAATAGTTCCATAAATGCAGACCATGTCTTTTGGAAGTGGTCTGCTTTGCCTGCTAGGAGGAGTCTCATCTCTTCCAGGTGTAATGTTTCGAACATGTTTGAAATCCACATTTTTATTGTTGGTATTGGAGCGTTTTTCCAGAATTTGAGTAAAAGCTTTTTTCCCATAATTAGCCCGTAATTAAGTAAGTTCTTTTGAAGCACGTTTAGTTCGGGGTTACCTTCCGATATTCCAAAAATGATCCATTCTGCTTTTGGTACGTTTTATTTTAAATAATTTTGTGAAGATTTCAAATATTTCGTTCCAGAATTTTTGTATTTTTATACAAAAAACAAAAGAGTGCGCTATGGTAGCTTCTTGTGACTGACATTTATCACAAGTGGGTGAGACATTGGGGAAAAGTTTATTTATTTTGGTTTTTGAATAATATAGTCTATGTAATGTTTTGAATTGAATTAGAGTATGTCGTACGTTGATCGAGCATTTATGCACATATAGTAAGTGTTTATCCCAGCTCTCTTTTATAGCTAGTTCTTGTTCCCAGTCTCTTCTAATACCATCAGTTGTAGGTATTTCTATATTTAAAATAATGTTGTATAAGTATGATATTAGATTTGCTGATTCAGCCTTTGTCTTCATGGCTTCATCCAATAAGTCTGGAGGCATGTTATGATAGTCTTTTGTGTATTTTTTCAGATAGTCACGGATTTAAAGATATTTAAAATATTGACTATTTTTCAAATTATATTTCAGTTGATTTAGAGCAATGTTACAACATTTTGAGATTTTAATAATCAAGTCTGCAATTTATCCCATCAGATAAAGCATAAAATTATGTTTAATTTGACACCTAATTCACTTTCATATCTTCAGTATTAAAAAAGTTACGGCCATTTTCGTACTGAAATTAGCATCTTGATCCCTATTGCCTTTCCATTAACTTAACTCAAAAGCTGTGATCGGGGACAGTCAAAAGCCCATAAATTTCTGAAGAATTAAGAGAACTGAATGACATTTTCAGTTATTATAGATTGAAGCATTCTGAAACAAATATGAAACAATCTTACTTGGATGACCTGAAATTAAAGCATATAATTGGTTAGTTACCTAATTGTAGCTAATTACAAAATTCAATTACTAGATCTAAACATCTATCCATTTCTTAAGAAAAGGTTAACATTTTTAAATAGCCTAAGTGTCCAAATAACATTCACACAAGAATTCACAATATAACAAGATTTTAAAATCTCATTGTCATGAATTTATAGGCCAAATGGAAGGAATTTAGTGTTTAATTCACGTAAATTAATGGCCATTTAAATAATCTTGCAAGTGAGATTTTGTGGAACGCGATCAATTGGAACGTTGCGGTTGCGGTGAATTTAAACCCCATATCGGCAGGAAAGGCACTGCCGGTTCGTATTGGGCCTTATTCACATTTTCGCCGAATAAATTTTGATTAAAGTAATCCTAAGAAGCCAGTTTATATGTAAAATAAACGACTTACCTTATGTTTTGTCCCCCTACGTGAGATCCGTCCCGTTGAAGTAGATTAGAAGTAGATTTTTATTTTACTCCAGCGATTAAATTGTCCAGCGTTTTTATTTTTAAATTTCCGAGAACGGCAGTCGGAACGATTTTTCAGAATCAGGTAGTAGCCCGAGAAAATATATCTTGGACAGGCCCCCCCCCCCCCCCCCTCAAAGGCACCGAAGTCGCGCACACGTCAGAACTGCAGCGCCGCTGAAGGTAAGTTTTGTAACTTACCAATTTTTTCTAAGTTGTCCCAAAGTTTCTAAAGTCTGATCATTATCCAGCATTTTATTAGTGTCATTATACATGTGCTTTACCAGTCTCTATAATTGGCACAGAGATGTCAAGAACTAGAACTAAATTAAATATCTCTACATGTTTTTGCATTCTGTTCCGAAGGAAAGGTTGAAGTAGAAATTTGCAAATGGGATCCTGTTTAGCACATCAAAAGATATCACTGTGGATTGGAAATCATGTTAATGTGGATTTGAACATGTTAAAGGATGTGTAACGTTACACTGATGTCATCAAAACTCATCATCCAAAACCATTGCATTTTATTATTTTCTCGGTAATCTGTATCTGATGGTGAATCTGCTCGAACTGATGAAGAAATCTTTGACTATACCTCAGTCCATGATAGATTTTTTGTTCTTTCAGTGCAAGTCCATTCCGTTCCCTGTTAGTGTACCCGAACAAGAACATTCACTGCTCGGTATTATGGCCTTAAGACAAGTCTCCTTCCCAGTACTCCCTCTTGAAATTTGCCTCCTGCCACCTCCGCAACATAACCCTCACCTATTCTTACTTCAGATCCTTTTTTAACACAACACTCATCCACACCTTTGGTCATTCTAGACGTGACTATTCCTGTCTGAAGAAGCGGCTCATCCCAAAACGTCACACATTCCTTCTCTCCAGAGATGCTGCCTCTCCCGCCGAGGTACTCCAGCTTTTTGTGACTTTCATCGGTTTAAACCAGCATCTACAGTTCCTTCCTGCATACTGACTATTCCAGTGGTCTCTTGGCCAGCCACACCTTCTTCACCCTCCACAATCTTCAATACCAACAAACCCCAAATAAAAACAGAAAATGTGAGAAAGAAATACTCAGCAGGTCAGGGAGGATCTATGGAGGTACAAACAGAGTTCATTTTTCTTAATTTCTACAAGTGTAAACACTTTCTCCACATCTACCCTGTCGAAACTATTTATGATTTTCAACAACCTCTAGCCTTGTAATAACCTCCTCCTTGTTTTAGCATTCCCACGGCTAAGATTACCACAGCCATTCCCAGCTCACACATTTCTCAATCTGCAATTTGATACTATTTTTGTAAAATTGTATTCACGGTTTTCATGTGCTTCTGCATTATTTTCATAGAGGCCACATCTGTGCACACGAACTCAGCTACACAGAGTAAGTATTTTTGGATGGAGATACAAAATGATGCATCATCATTCCAAGACCATTGCTAACATTTTCTGAAATTCCTGGACTATTTTTTTTTCTTTCCAACAGCTGTGTTCTTTTCAGCCTACCACCATAGAATCAAAGGAAGTTTTTTGATTTAATGGGAGCAATGTATCAGCATTCTCGTCAAACAATCATGCAGTATCCTGTCAAGTGATTACTTTAAGGGGGAGGTAACCCGACAGTAATGGTGCAGAAGGCTTGTTATGTGGGGAAACAAAGTATCTAACCAACTGACCAACTTACTAAGGAGCAAAGGCACACTGCAAATCCAAATTACATATTTGATTAAATAAAATAATAAACTTGAATTGATGCAACCAAGATATTTATGAACCATGCAATCACAACTTAATAAGGAACAAAGACACTGAATTACATATAGGTTTAAATAAAATAATACATTTAAATTAATGCAACCAAGATATTTATGAACCATGCAATACTATACTTCTTATACGCTTGAGGAGGCGGAGCAACAAGCTGGAGTAGTCGCACTTTTTCCAAGCTCCCAATCTGTTAACCTTCAACTGTTATTACAGCTCAGCCTAAGTTTTAAAACTACCATAAATATTTAACACCATCGACAGCACTCCTCCACATCGTAAAGATGGCAGGCAGAAGAAAGAAAGAGGAGCAAAATATTGAAGACTCGACTACCAGCGCCATCATGGCTACGCTAGCAGCCTTGTTAACAGAGCACAAGGCATCGCTACTGGCAGAATTCAACGCAGCGTTCACCAAGCTGGAAACGAAGCTGGACAATATCCAGACCACTATTCTAGATCAACAACAGCGTCTTTCGTCATTAGAGACATTTGCCGATACCACCAGCCAAGACATGCGAGCTATGGAGACAATGCTAACTACGGTCATCGAAGAGAACGCCAAGTTTAAGTCTAAGCTTATCGACCTGGAAGGCAGGAGTCGCCGAAATAACGTAAGGATAGTCGGCCTCCCCGAGAACACCGAAGGCCCCCAAACAACAGCTTTTTTCTCTCAACTCCTGCTCGAGACACTTGGCGAACGCATACTGGAATCAGCCCCGGAGCTAGACCGAGCCCATAGCACGCTAGCAGCCAAACCAAGCCCTGGTGGGAAACCCAGAGCAGTTGTGGTTTGCTTCCATAGATTCCAGACCCGCGAGTTGGTGGTGCATGAGGCTCGGAGGCAGAGGGGTAAGCTGAAGTACAAAGATAGCCCGATTCACATTTTTGAAGATTACTGTCCCGAGATAGTTGAACAACGTTCTGCATATCGAGACGTCATGAAGGAGCTGTACAACCTGGGTCTCAAACCCTCCCTTCATTATCCGGCCAAGCTGTTCATCAGGAGGGAAAGAGGCGACAGTTAACATCTCCCGAGGACGCTCAGGCTTTCATTTCATCTTACCGTTGATGCAGACCGGGACCCACAGATGACTGACCTTGCTCGGTACGTTTACATCCGAATGGCACAGGGATCCAGTTAATCTACGGTTACATTATGGGTTACATTATGGCTAACTTTAGCTTGACTGCCCTTAGCAATTAGCCACTGCTAGCGCTCGGCCTTGCTGTTATATCAATGACTATGTCTTACCAACTTTTCCTTTTAATGTTTATGTGTAATCATACTTGAAAGGCTCTTCCCCTGTACATGCTATAAAATAGGGCTAAAGGGACCCACATTGTGGTTCGTGATTTGATCTCTGCCTTCTTGCTTTTAGCAGCTGGCCAGCATTTGAATGGTTTGTTTACACTAGTCTTAATAGCGGACTGTCTGGGGCTGATAAGAACTCATTATAGTCAAGGCTGCGTTACACCAATTAGCTCTTACAGCGTTTTTGTTTAACAAAACTTAATTGATGTTCTTCTGCCCTGCGCCTTAATCCAAGAATCCAGTTTGCCACTTGTTAATCTCTCTAATGCTAACTCTTTCTTTATACCTTACCAACTTTAAGTTATACTATGTTATACCAAAGGAAGCTATTCCTGTTTCACTTATACGTTGGCTTACTTATTTAGTATCACTATTTTGTTAATTTTGTTAATTTGTCTTGTTGTATTATTACTATCATCACTACTATTATTACCATTAGTGTTAGCAATGTCATTGGTAGTACAACTACCAAGGCTATTATTTTAACTTTGTATCTATTCATTTAGGTTTACTTCACTTTATTTCTATTTCTATTTCTATTTTCTATTGTCCATTTCTCAAATTATTATTATCATTGTTCTCATTATTATAGTTATTTCATTTTATGTTACTTTACTGATATTGAGCGACTTTGCTGCTTTGGGATGTGGAAATATTGGGAGTTAAGATGCGGGTGCGAGGACAACGTACCTTGGTGCAATGGGCACTCAAGGTTCGGTTGGGACATTGGGGACCTCAGGTCCGGGGACTCAGGTTTGAAAGATGGTTAAGTGATATGTGTCCCGACCGTTTGTTGTGTGTATACGTATGTATGTATTTTTTTTTGTTGTTTTGTTTTTTTTCTTTTCCCCTTTTACCACCCACACCCCCACTCTCAGCAGCAGGCTTCGATGAGCTCTTTCATTTCAATCTGCAGTATTACAGCGCTCTGCCCACTCGTTTGGATATAGCTAAATATGGCCAACACAAACGACACTCTTAGATTTGTCTCGTGGAACGTGAGGGGAGTGGGGGGTCCTACTAAGACTGATAAGATCTTGGCCCACTTGCAATACCTTAAGGGTGATATATTTTTTATTCAAGAGACACACCTTCGCAACAGAGAGGTAAGAACGGCTTAAGAGAGGCTGGATTAGCCACTTATTTCATTCAAAATTTAATTATAGGGCTAGGGGTACTGCTATCCTGATTCGTAAAAACGTTATGTTCGAACCACAGA
The DNA here is from genome assembly GCF_010909765.2 of Amblyraja radiata. NCBI lineage: Eukaryota > Metazoa > Chordata > Chondrichthyes > Rajiformes > Rajidae > Amblyraja > Amblyraja radiata. The sequence continues at coordinate 34,816,581 of NC_045966.1, read as the reverse complement.
AAACGGTGGAAGACCCTGCTGGCCGCTTTGTCATGGTCTCTGGCAAACTGCAAGACACACCTGTCTGAAGAAGGGTTTCGGCCCGAAACGTCGCCTATTTCCTTCGCTCCATAGATGCTGCTGCACCTGCTGAGTTTCCCCAGCAATTTTGTGTACCCTCGATATTCCAGCATCTGCAGTTCCCTTTTGAACACAGACACACCTGTCATATTGGCCAGTATTTACGGTCCCAACTGGGATGACAGCTCATTTGTAACCAAATTTTTTACATCTCTCCCAAACATTGAAAATTACCACATCATTGTGGGTGGAGATTTTAATCTGGTCCAAGACCCTATACTGGACAGATCTTCGAACAAAGCCTCCACTTTAACTAAATCAGGTAGGACTTTGCATGCTTTTACCAAACAACTTGGGCTCACTGACCCATGGAGACATACATTTCCCACGACTAAATTATTTTCATTTTTTCCCCGTGTGCACCGTACCTATACCCGTATAGACTTCTTCCTCTTAGATAACAGACTGCTCTCCAAAATTAAATCCAGCGAGTATCATAGTATCGTGATATCAGATCACGCTGCGACTTCCCTCGATCTTCACTTTCGTAAACGAACTAACCCCTTTAAACAGTGGAGGTTCAACTCCTCATTACTAGCAGAGGCTCACTACAAGCAATTCCTGCACTCCCAAATCACCTTATATTTTGAGCTGAATGACTCGCAAGAATAGCAAGAGGTATACTCTGGGAAGCTTCAAAAGCTTATATTAGGGGCCAACTTATCTCTTTTGTCTCCAACCTGAAAAGAGCCGAGACGTCCCAAATGGCAGACCTGTTACGAAAAATAAAGGACATTGATGATAAATACGCATCTGACCCAGACCCTAATTTTTATAAAGAACGCTTTAGGTTACAAATAGACTTTGACCTCATGTCTACCAATAAAGCCAAGTTACGACTGCTTAAATCTAGGCAACACTTTTTTGAATCTGGGGATAAAGCTGGGAAGCTTTTGGCCCATCAGGCCAGAACCGAGGCGACTTCACGGCTAATTCCAGCCATTAGATCCAGCTTAGGGGAGATTCATACCGATCCTCTTAGAATTAATGAAGCATTTGCTAAATTTTACGCTGAGCTATACGCTTCCGATTGTCCTCCCACTGCAGATGACATGTTCCGTAGTATGACGTTTCCCCGAATTGACGATGAAGCCACGAAAGTCTTGGGTGGTCCCATAACTGTCACTGAGGTCCAAGCAGCCATCACATCGCTGCAAAGCGGAAAGTCACCCGGCCCTGACGGCTTCACTGTAGAATATTACAAAGCTTTCTCTGCTCTCCTCGCACCAGTCCTGAGAGATATGTACAATGAGGCATTTTTACATCGTCGCCTACCGCCCACCTTGTCGTTGGCTACTATCTCCCTAATTCTTAAAAAGGAGAAAGATCCTCTGCTTTGTAGTAGCTATAGACCAATTTCACTCTTGAATGTGGACCTCAAAATCCTCTCTAAAGTTCTTGCGCTCCGTCTTCAACAAGTGATGCCCTTTATTATCTCATTAGATCAAACAGGGTTTATGCCAGGCCGACAGTCCTCCCACAGTACTAGGTGTCTCCTTAACATCATCCATTCACCAAGTAGTGAGACCCCGGAGATAGTGGTCTCCCTCAACGCCGAAAAAGCTTTCGACAGGGTCGAGTGGAAGTACCTATACGAGGCGATGGACAGGTTTGGCCTCGGCAATAGTTTCATTCATTGGGTCAGTCTATTATACTCGTCCCCGGTGGCCTCAGTACAAACAAACGACACACTGTCGCCCCACTTCCCCCTTCGGAGAGGTACCAGGCAGGGTTGCCCATTATCACCACTTCTGTTTGCTGTCGCGATAGAACCCTTGGCGGTTTGGTTACGCTCAGAGAAGGGCTTTAAAGGTATCACACGGTTTGACACAATTCATAAAGTCTCATTGTATGCGGATGACCTGCTCCTGTACATCTCGAATCCAGTCAGCTCTCTACCTGTGATTATGAATATTTTAGAACGGTTTGGGGTGTACTCTGGTTATAAACTTAACTACCAAAAAAGTGAACTATTACCGATTAACTCATTGGCTAAGCAACTCCCTCGCTCTTTAACCTCATTCAAATGGGCGGAGTACGGATTTCGCTACCTCGGCGTTTTTATCACAATACCTATATTTGATATGTTCCGCACAAACTTCCTGCCTCTGGTTGAGAAAGCTGAAAGAGACTTTGACCGCTGGTCAGTCTTACCGTTATCCCTCGCGGCCCGGATAAATCTGGTCAAGATGGTCGTCCTACCCAAATTCCTGTACCTTTTCCAGCATGTTCCTATATTTATCACTAAATCTTTTTTTGATAAATTAGAAAGGAGAATATCTAAATTTTTATGGGGTAGCAAACCGGCCAGAATTTGAAAGACGCTACTACAGTCTCCTAAGAGTGACGGCGGTTTGGCACTTCCTGACTTTAGGCGATACTACTGGGCTGCTAACTTGCAAAAAATCCTGTACTGGATGAATGATGATTGCGACCACCTACCGACCTGGGTACACATGGAAAAGGCGAGTTCACATCTCCCATTGCGGTCTGTCCTATGCTCTCAACTCCCCCTTTCTATAACATCTGCGGGTGCAGGCCCAATTGCGTCCCTCTCGCTCAAGATATGGAGTCAATTTAGGAAAAACTTTGGTTTACAAGGCCCTTCCATCTTGACCCCACTGCTTAAAAATCACATCTTTAAACCTTCAAGTACAGACTCCGCATTCAAAACCTGGCATAGTAATGGCATCAGTAGTATCAAAAACCTATACAAGGATGGTATTTTTTCGTCTTTTGCGGAGCTTTCGTACAACTATAGCCTCCCAAACTCCCACCTTTTTCGTTTTTTCCAGATTAGGAATTTTGTGAAGAAGATATTCCCCCCATTTCCCAAATCGTCCCCCTGAAACCCTGACCGATTCCATCCTAGCTCTAGATCCCAACCGGAAGAAATGCATCTCTTTTTTGTACAACTTGTTAGGGTCGGTTATATTGAAACCTTATACCTCATTAAAAGCTGCGTGGGAGGGCGAGCTGAATATGAAACTAACAGAGCAGCAATGGGACTCTGCCTTGGATTTGATCCATTCTTCCTCCATATGTGCCCGTCATGGCCTAAGCCAATGCAAATTCCTTCACAAAGTCCACTACACAAACGCAAGATTATCTAGAATATACCCCGCTGTTAAAGACACCTGCAACAGATGCAATCAATCCCCTGCCAACCATAGTCATATGTTTTGGTCTTGCCCTAACCTAGCAACCTTTTGGAGGGGTGCTTTCGACGTGCTAAGCAGAGCCTATGGCCAGACTATTCCTCCAAACCCACTGTCAGCTATTTTTGGTATTCCCCCCAACACCAACCTCTCTGTTGCGTTGAAGCGGGTCCTGGCTTTTACAACCCTGTTAGCCCGGAGACTGATTTTGCTTAACTGGAGACTTACCTGTCCCCCGACACACGCCCGCTGGATCAAGGAGGTGCTCTACAACTTAAAGCTTGAAAAGCTTAGGTTCTCTCTCAAAGGCTCTACCAAGACATTCCTAGATACATGGAACCCTTTCCTGGAACTTGTTAACTCTCTTAACTTGTTTCTGGACTCGGAAGAGGACTGAGTGTCCTCTATCACAGCTCTGTCTTATTGCAGCTGCTATCCCCTCAACCCCTCCCCCCCCCTCCCTCCCCACAATTTTTTAATTTATTTTTTATTTTTATTTATTTTGTATTAAAACATTTTTTTTTAAATTTAAATTTTTATTTTTTTAATCGTATTTGTGTGGATGTGTATGTATGTGAGTGTTGTTTGTTCCCGGGTGGCGAGGGTGGGTAAGGGTAAGGGTTTTGAGGGTCGTTTACATACTGTTGTACAATTATGTCCTGATTATCAATGTCTGTTATCATTGTATGTATGCAAATTGCTGTTAAATTCAAAATTCAAATAAAAAGATTTAAACTACAACTACTTCTTATACGCTCATGACTGTGCAGCCAAATACCAATCCAACTCAATCTACAAGTTTGCAGACGACACCAACATAGTGGGCCAGCTAGCAAATAAAGACAAGACGGAATAGAAGAAGAACTTTGTAACCTGGTGCCAAGACAATGTCAGCAAGATTAACAAACTTGCGATTGACTTCTGGAAGCAAATCAAAATACACACCCCACTTGCCAAAGTAGAAATGGTCAAAAGGTTATTCGGGTTCCTTGGAATAAATATCACCTGTCCTGGAACAGCCACATTGAAGCTATGACCAAGAAAGCACACCACCTCCTCTGCTTCCTTAAAAGGCTTAGGGAGTTTAGCATGTCACCAACAACCCTGAACGACTCCCACAGATGAAACATAGAAAGCATTTTATCATGATGCATCAATGCCTGGTTTTCAAAGAGCTTGAACGAAGACCGCAAGAAATTGCAAAGAGTTGTGGATGTAGCCCAGTCCATCATGCAAACCAACCTCCCAACCATTGAGTCCATCTACAATTCATGCTGCCTCAGCAAAGCCGTAGGCATAATCACAGACCAGTCTCACCCCGCTCACACCATCTTCTCCCCTCTTCCATCAGGCAAGAGGTACAGAAGCTGGAAAACGATTAACTCCAGATTCAGGGACAGTTTCTTCCCAGCTGTTATCAGGCAACTGAATGGTCCGCTCATCAGCATTTTCAAACTTGATCAAAGCATTCGACAAGGTTCCATGTGGTAGGCTGCTCTAGAAGATTAGATCGCATCGGATCCAAGAAGAGATAGCCGAATGGATAGAAAATTGGCTTCATGGAACGAAGCAGAGGATGATGGTGGAAGGTTGCTTCTCTGTCAGGAAGCCTGAGACTAGTGGTGTGCCTCAGGGTTTGATGCTGGGCCTGTTACAGTTGTCACCTATACCAATGATTTGGACGAGAAAGTAGATGGCAAGTTTAGCAAGTTTGCAGATGATACATAAGTCGGTGGTATTGCAGATAGTGAAGATGGTTGTGAAAAATTACAGCTAGATCTTGATCGGGTGGCCAGGTGGGCTGAGGAATGGTTGATGAAATTTAATACAGAGCAATGTGAGGTGTTGCATTTTGGGAAGTGTCACATGGGCAGAACCTACACATTGAATGGTAGGGCTCTACGGGCGTGTTGTAGAGCAGAGGGATCTAGAAGTGCATGTGCATGGTTCCTTGGAGGTGAAGACATAGGTAGATAGGGTGGCCAAAAGGCTTTTGGCCCGTAGGCTTTCATCAGTCAGAGTATTGAGTATAGAAGTTGGGAGGTCATATAAGATGTTGGTGAGTATTGTATTCAGTTCTGGGCATCATGTTATAGGAAATATGTTGTCAAGCTGGAAAGGGTACATAAAAGATTAACAAGGATGTTGCCAGGACCTGATGGTGTGAGCTATAGGGAGAGTTTAAGTAGACTTGGACGACATGACAGAGAGAGAATGCCGAAGATCCCTTGAACTGACAGGAACATATATCTGACGGGTACGGATATCAGAAAAGGGGAAATTGTATCTTTCATCGTGGATGTTTTCTTCCAGATTATTGGTGAACCCAATCATTTCACTGTTGTCCACAAATTATAGGCCAATGCTTTTTCTTTCTTTCATATTTAGTACAAGGGTTCAAATATTGTTTTCTAATATTATCTTGGAAACCCAACAACACTAAATTCATTACCATTTGAAAAATATAAAAATAAAAAATCTTCTGAAACTTTTAATTTATAATACTGTGGGAAGTTTGTCATGGTGAAAAAGTAGAAACATAACTAGTAATAGAAGAAAGAAAGTTGGTTCATTTCTTTCTCCTTTTACCATCTTGGAGATTGCATGATACAACAATAATTGAATTGTTGCCTAATTATACTAATCAATCTCTGTCAATTACTAGCAATTTTTTGGGGAAAGGAGTGTAAAATATTTCAATTTAAGACATGAGGGAAGGAAAATATCAGTGCTTGAATGCTTTTGCACCATTCATCTACAGTTATCCATACTTTCGTAGCAGTTGCCTGATACTATTTTTTTCCCCCGTAAATTACTCACCAATGGACATTGATTCATCTTTTGTGTCTTGATCTATTATTTCGGAATCATACTTCCATGTTTCCATTGATTTAATGTTTTATTTACAAATCAGCTGTGTAACAATGCATGGTATTTAGAAATCCTATGGTGCATTGATAGATGGGCATATACTCAGGAAGTTAATATTGCTGCTTTGAATTGTTTAATTATTACAAGTGTATAAGACTACCTTGATCTAATCCATGCTATTATTTGTTCATGAAGGTGAGATTAGGCAGGCCTAGAATTAGTATTGGTATTGGTTTATTATTGTCAAGTATCGAGCTACAGCGAAAGCTTTTTTTTAACATGCTATCCTATTAAATTAGATCATACTATACACATGTACAATCAGTTGAAATGTGAGAAAACCAGAGTTTTATACAATACAATACCTTTTATTTGTCATTTGAACCTCACATGAGGTTCAAACGAAATTTGGTTTCTGCAGCCATACAAAAAAAGAACCAAGACACACACCAACACAATTCAATTCACATAAACATCCATCACAGTGAGTCTCCTCCTCACTGTGATGGAAGGCAAAGACTTGTCTCTCCCCTGCTCTCCATTCCTCTCCCGAAGTCGAGGTCAAAGCCCCCGGCGGGCGCTAGCAAGTCCGCGGCCACTCAAACCCACGCCGGGCGATGTAGGGCCCTGCCCCGGGTCTTGATGTTGGAGCCCCCGGCAGGCACTAGCAAGTCCGCGGCAATTTACAGCCGCGCCGGGCGTTGTAAGGCCCCCCTCCAGGTCACTCTCAACCCCGCAATTTGGGCGGGAGAAGTCGCCGTTGCCGGTGCCCCGCAAAGCGGTCTCCCACCATGGACCCGCGAGCTCCCGGTGTCACCATCCACCTGAGTCGGGTCGCAGCAGCTCGCCGCCGCAGCTCTCCACGCTCCGAAGCTGGCTAGCTCCACGGAGGTAGGTCCGTAGGTCCACAGCTCCACAGCTCCACAGCTCCACAGCTCCACGGAGGTAGGTCCGCAGCTCCACAGGCTCCGCAGGCTCCGTGACTTGAGCCTCCAGGTCGCTCCGGTTGGAGGCCGCTCCACGCCGCTAGGCCCCAACAGCAATGGAGACCCGACAGAGAAAAGGTCGGGTCTCCATGCAGCGAAGAGATTTAAAAGTTTCCCCCACCCACCCCCCACACATACACATTTAAAAACCCATTACAAACTAAACCCTCAACAGGACAAAAAAATAAAAAATACACAGACAGACTGCAGAGGCCGCTGCGACATCGGTCGCTCCGCCCACCCGAACAATTCGGGTTTTATAGTTTTATAGCATTGTCGTGTTACAGTTCCAAATAAAAAGTCCAATGTCTGTAATGAAGTAGATTGGAAATAAAGAATACATCCAAGTTTTTGTAGTTTGCCTTATTTCTTCTTGGAGTTTGTTCCAAGATTTGATGCTTTGTCAGAACTGGGGTCTGAAACAATAAACCAGTTTCTCTTTCCTTTGGTGCCGCCTAACCTGCTGAGTGTTTTCTGCATTCCATCACAGGGTTTTTTTTTCTATTTTTATGTACATATATATTTTTGCTTAACAGAATGTGGTAATTCCATTGAAGTATACAACATTCTTGTGGAAATTGCCTAGGTAGATGCAGAGATAATGTTCCTCTGGCTATGGTATCTGGAACCAGGACAGCCATACAGGACAGGGATGAGGAGACATTTCTGCACCCAGAGTGTTGTGAATTTCTGAATTTTCCACCCAGGAGAAATGACAAGGTTCCACCGCTGAGTATCCAAACAGAGATTGATATATTTTTTTAATACTAAGCGAATCATGAGATATGAAGTTACAGAAGAAAAGCAGTTTTGAGAAAATGCACTGTGAATGGCAGCGCAGGCATATGAGGCTGAATGGGCATTACTCCTCCCATTCCATATATATTCTTGAGCTTCCCAATCATTTGACATTCATACAAATAGATTATCTGATTATTGCATTGATATTCGTGGGGCCTTTTGGGTAAACTGTGTGCTGCATTTCGTACATTTTAACGATGATCACAGTTCAAAAAGTAGCTCAGTTTTTAGAATATTTCAAGGTTAGGAAAGGTGTCTTGTTAACCCAACTCCTTCCTTTTTATGATGCAATTAATTATTTTATTTCCAATTTGAACTCACCACCTGCTGTGACCTATACTTTACAATCTTCCATTTACTTAAATTTTAGCTTTGTAATCTTAGCATGATTGATACAGCATGAATGCTGCCCAGAAAATGTCAATGTAATTACAGTCCTGCGAACAAACATTTTTTAACAAGACATATCTCAATGTTGATTTGTTTTCTTACCACATTTATTCTAATGGCTTTCTTTGGATCCTTCAGTCAGATGGGGTGGGGTGAGGGTGAGGTGTGGTGGGTAATGGGGTGGAAGGAGCAATTTAACTCATCAGTTTCACACAATTTAAAGTCATTAGTTCCTGTGAAAATATCAAATCGCCCCTGAGCCTGAAAATGTCAACAGCAAGCATCAGTTATTGAAATCCATTGCTATTCGTCTTTTAGCTGAGTAGGCCAGTAACAATCAAGTCCACGGGTTTTGCTATCACTTGTAATATTTCTCAAAACTCTGGGGTTTAATTCTAATAGACCATGCCGTTCAACTATTCCTTTCTCACTTTCGCCTCCTGAGTCCCATTGTAATACTTTCCAGTGAGAAGTCAACAGACTATGTTTCTAGGAAATGAGTCCACATGATGCTTCGACCGCCCCAAAGTGGGAGCTTCGATCGCCAGCTGCGAGAGCTTTGATTGCCCCGATGGATGGTTCGACTGCCCCGACCACAGGAAAAAAATGAGGGAAGAAGCTTAGACTTTATTGACTTCCATCACAGTGAGGAATGTGGAATCCACTGTGGTGGATGTGTTAACTTTTATGTAGTTGTGTGTCTTGTCGCTTTTTGTTTAGTATGGCTGTATGGTAAATCGAATATCACTGTACCTTAATTTGTACAAGTGACAATAAAAGCCCTTTGAAACCATTTGAAACCCTTTGAGTCCTTGATACTTAAAATCTAACTCTCCTAGGCTCTGGACTGTGCTGTTGGTGAATCATTTATTCATTTAATTTTGATTCTTCACTTTGGCAACTTCAATTCCAGATTCCTTTCACAGGATATCCTAACAATTGCTGTAGATCCTAGAATCCTCTTGTGATCTTAAATCATGCATTTACTAATGCAGTTGGTTATTGGAAACTATAATATCAATACTGATTCATATTCAGTATTTTATCCATGAACTTCTCGCATTATTCAGCCTCCATTTCTTTCTTGGTACTGTACTCTGGCTTCAATGGTACTTTATTGTCACATGTACCTAAGTACAGTGAGATTTGTTTTTGCATAAGGTAGTGGTGCACACTGAGTCCATACACTAGAGTTACCGCATTGTAGGCACCATCTCATATCCTTCAAGTCCAAATTTTGTAAATGTTAGAGTCTTAGCTGGCCATAATGTGTCTGTTGTCGTGGCATAGCACAGGTCTTGACCCAAAATATCACCTATCCATGTTCTCCAGAGATGCTGCCTGACCCATTGAGTTACTCCTGCACTTTGTGTTCCTTGCGGCATAATATTACTTTTTAAATTATACAAGAAAGCAAACGCGGGATAATTTCAGGGCATCTTATCTGTTTTTTGAGAACACTTTCCAACCATAAAACTTCTATTTTGCACAAATAGAGCCATTTTGATCATTTGATGACCTTGCTGGCCTGTAAACATTCCCAGATGCCTACTAATTTTCAGTCAAAATGAATGGTCTCACGTGAACAAATTTTGAAATTTATTGTACAACCTGGTCATTCTATACACCAAGGCTGATTGTCATGGGGTGTTCCAAGTAATTCCAGTCAGTTCATGCATTTCATACGAACGTAGCCTTATCCAAACCTATATTGAACTTCAAAAGAACTGCCATTGAAATGAAGGCGTCCCAAGGCCCCCATATCTCTGGGTGAAAACTGTAAACCGGGTTCATCAAAGCATTTCTGGTCATCTGCAGCCAGATTCAAAAGATCTTTTAATGTTTTGCAATTGCCTATTGGAAAACAGGAATCACATTTTTTAAATAAAATATTATTTCAGAAATATTTCAGGATCTGCTTGGCAAACTTGCTACACAACAGACCACTAGGCGCCATCACCAATATGGTCATCACAACCAAGGTACCATCAGCTGTTCTAATATCAGCACATGGCAAGTAGAACACTGTGCACATTTTATCTGTGTCGGAGCTTTCCAATCACTTGACAGATCATCCAATTAAGTAGAATGAAAATAATTAGCTAAGTTCTGATCTAATGTCCAACAGTTTAACCAAGAGTTGAGTGGTGAGTTTCTGGCATGGATATTAAAATTCCTTTCTAGAAGGTCATGCAAACCTTGCAGGGCCTTGTTTTCCATCTGCAGGAAATCACTATAGATGTGGTTGTCAGAACCTGATGAGGATTATATTACTGTTGCACTTGCTAAGGAAAATAAACATATAAACAAGGTATATATATATGCTACGTCATATAAACTGAAAATTAGTTGTCTGCCTGTATACCACATATGTGGACAACATAATGATTGTTTATCCTTGGAAGAATAAAGTGCCTCCTCCACAATCGATTGTAACTTGCCATCACATAATCAAACAGTGGACATGCTTGATTTACAATAAATAGCCCTGTGCCCACATTAAAGGCAGGCCAAGAAAAATGAAATGAAAATGACTTCATAATGGAGTAGAACTAATGATAATTCATGTTTTGGGTTAGAGCCTATTTAGAGAGATAATGAATACTTGGTTCACCAAAGTTAGCTCAAATTTAAGAAATAAAACCATTAATAAGATATAGTTCCTTTGGGCACTTACCAACGAATCAATAAGATGTTTGCCATTGTTACCTTTGCTGAAGGTGCTATGTGCTAGCTTGACTTCTACACCACGACTGAATGAATGTGGTACCAATAAAAGAAGATCTCAATACTGAAAACTGATGGGCTGGGATAATCAATCAACAGCAAATGGAATGACCATGCTGTCCATGTAACACTTCCATGGGAACCACTGTTTCCCTCTAGTGAGATGAATTGGAAGCTTTTGCTGTATGTTTGTTGTTGGAATACTAGATTAAATGATTTATCGTAGTCACAATTCAATAGCTGGTGAGCATAATGGCCCCTGGTTACCCATAAATTGCCACTAAATTGACATTCTCAGTGGTGAAACATATCAAATTGGTTCAGTAGACATGCTTCCGTGGGTTGCTTTCTCCTCAGGCCCATCAACGGAGCATTACAATGATAACCCTGAACTGGACCTGGGATTATCATTTCAAACATTTGATTCACGGACATTGACTTCAGCTTGCTGGTGCAACAACTTGCATGATTTCATTCAACAACGTTTATACAGCTGCAGACTTGTAATTGTCACTCAGTAAGGCATTTATTATAAATCCTTTCATCCATCCTCTATCTAGTACATAGATCCAAATTCTGTCTGGAAGTTATTAAAGATTTCGAGCAAGCTGCAAATTTCTTTCTGACAGCTTCACAAATAGGAAATTCGGTTGATTATCTCTGTACCTTTTAGATCCATGCCCTCATCAAGGATCTGTGCAAGGAAGGTGAGGATTGGAGAGGGATAATCAAGGATACATCCAACATTTTTCTTACAATCATCTGAAAAGTCTTAATGTTATGGACATACTGTATGTGTATGTATTCCCTCTCCACTACATTATGGATGCATATGCATAGCCCGACAAAAGGCGGCATTTTCTGACTCCTTCACATACTTGTAGCTTTCATTTTGAACTATTTGGCCAGCACAGTGATGCAGCAGTAGAGTTGCTGCCTTTCAGTGACAGAGACCCGTTATCGATCCTGACTATGGGTGCTGTCTGTACGGAGTTTGCTCATTCTCCCTGTGACTGCTTGGGTTTTCTCTGGGTGTTCTTGTTTCCTCCCACATTCCAAAAACGTGCCGGTTTGTCTGTCAATTGGCTTCTGAAAAATTGTCCCTAGCATGTAGGATAGAACTTATTGGTCAGTGTGGACTCAGTGGGCTAAAGGGCCTGTTTCCACGCTGTATCTCTAAACTAAACCCAGGCAGTTCTGATTAGTACCAAAGATGCTTGCTAGCAAAATTATTCTCGTTACTTTTAATCATTTGTGTGTTTGTCAAATTGAACATCAACAACCGCTACATTCGAGTTGGATTCCATCAATACGTTTTTCATCAGATATCTCATGAATATCTTCTGAAAGTGAAGTGATCAACTCAAGAGAAATTGAAGTGGGGTTTGTACTAACTTGCCTCTGTTGCAGGAACATATTGATGCAAATGAACTCAGCTTTGCGTCATATTAGATTTCTGCTCTGTTTGAAATAGCAGCAACATTATCATATTAACGACAAGAAGTGCACTGTTGGAAGAATGGAGAGTCAATATTTACAGCGATCTGAATCGCTCAGATGTTGTATCTAAGCATGTTTTGTGTATTTGGTTTCACCTGCATTGGGTAATTAAGGCAGCAATTACATTACAGCTGGTGTAAAGCTAAAAAGTGAGACTAAACTACAGCTGGTGCAACACCTCTGCTGAGATATAATTCTCATCCAAATATCATTTCATAGGATAAGATGTATAGTACAGCCACCCTGGTTGGTAAAATGTGTTGGTTACTTTGGTTTCTCTGTCATCAAAAGCCTTGGTTTAGTGTTAGGTTGTCAGTTCAAGACTTATCCTGGGCAGTCGAACGCAGAAGTCTTGGATGTCTCTCCATATCATAAAGGAGTTACACTGTCACAGCTGAACCAAGACCCCAACCTGCTCTCACAGGTGGATGTAAGACATTCCCAGCCATTGTCAGACAGGCAGGAGAGCTCTCTGATGTGAGAATACTAATCACTTATTAAACCTCAATAAAATACATAATGTGATCATCTAACTATCTTTTATACTATTACTAAAACTCTCATCTTGACCACTTTCAGTCTGCGATGTATTTAAATTTGTGCAAAAACCGGTACCCTATATCGCTAGGATTTCTTTTGCCACCTCACTCACCGTTCTCCTCTGCTCCAAGCGCACCAAGTTTTGTTCCGATCAGTGGAATATTACAAAAGTTATGAAAGTTAAAATAATTGTGAGATGAGCAGATTGGTCTTCTCGCCTGTCAGTCACCATGAAGGTAACGCCCCTTCCAGCACCCGCTATCCGGCAGTGAGAATAAAGCTGAAACGGACTGCAAGCGGGGGCTCTGTTCTGTGAGCGAGGGGCTGTGCTGAGCGAGCGAGGGGCTGTGTTCTGCGATCAGCGGTTGTGCTCTGCGAGCAGGGGCTGTGCTCTGCGAGCGAGGGTTGTGTTCAGCGAGGGAGGGGCTGTGTTCTGCGAGGGAGGGGCTGTGTTCTGCGAGCGAGGGGCTGTGTTCTGCGAGCGGGTGCTGTGTTCTGCGAGCAGGAGTGGCGACCACCACGACAACCCGGGTGCCGATGTGTGCAGCCAGGGATGAGACACGGTGAGTGAGTCTGGAGCCAGTGAGTGCGGTCGGAGCCAGGGCCGGGAGCCACTGAGCCTACACAACCACCTCCCCTGCAGCCCCCTCCCCTGCACCCCCCTCCCCTGCACCCCCCTCCCCTGCACCCCCCTCCCCTGCACCCCCCTTTCTTTGCACAGCCCCCCCTGCACCCTACCTCCCCTCCACCCCACCTCCCCTACACCCTCCCCTCCCCTCCCCCACCCTCCATTCCCCCACACTCCCCTCTACCACACACACCCCTCCCACACACAACCCTCCCCTTCTCCCGACCCCCATCACCCCCTACCCCCACCATCCCCTACTCCACCAAGTCCAGAGGTCCACAAACCATGTGACTGAACTGTGAGTCCACAAGCCATGAGTGACTGAACTGTGAGTCCACAAGCCGTGAGTGACTGAACTGTGAGTCCACAAGCCGTGAGTGAGTGAGTGAGCTGTGAGTCTGCAAGCCGTGAGTGACTGAACTGTGAGTCCGCAAGCCGTGAGTGACTGAACAGTGAGTCCGCAAGCTGTGGCTGACTGAACTGTGAGTCTGCAAGCCATGGCTGAGTGAACTGTAAGTCCGCAAGCCGTGGCTGAGTGAACTGTGAGTCCGCAAGGCGTGGCTGAGTGAACTGTGAGTCCGCAAGGCGTGGCTGAGGGAACTGTGAGTCCGCAAGCCGTGATTGAGTGAACTGTGAGTCCACAAGCCGTGGCTGAGTGAACTGTGAGACTGCAAGCTGTGGCTGAGTGAACTGTGAGTCTGCAAGCCGTGGCTGAGTGAACTGTGAGTCCAGAAGGCTCACCACCCCCGCCCACACACCCCATCCCCCTCCTCTTGCACACCACCCCTCCCCCCTCCCAGTGGCAGGCCATGGCTGCTGCAGGCCACGGATGCAGTTGGCCACATCAGCACTTCCCCCCCACCAGCCCCGGCCTGAAGCCATCCCCTTCCCCGGCTACAGAACGCTCCAACCGACCCCACCTGTAGCATCCCCGTCTGCAGCTGCAAGACTAGCCCAAGGATTAATTCGGCCCACAGTCCATACTAGCCCTCTAGAACTCAATCCCTTTGGCCCACAACGCCCATACTAGCCCTGCAGAAACCCCTCACCCCCACTGGCCACCACCAAGCCATCCCCCTCCCCGGCTGCAGGACGCTCCCCCCTCTCCCACCTGCCCCCAACAGCCCCGCCTGAAGCTGTGCCCCTCCCCAGGCTGCAGGACGCTCCCTCCACTGGCCCCCGACAGCCCCCGCCTGAAGCCGACCCCCTCCCTCAGCTGCAGAACGCAACAAGAGATGCAACAAGAAAGAATGGACAGAATAAATCTCCTTTTTAACATTTAAATTGTTGTTATATTTTAAGAGTTATTCACATTTTAAGCTTTAATAAATCCATTTTCCACGTGCCCTTTAACATTACAGGTACAGGTGCAGGTACAATGCAGGTACAGCAGGCAGTGAAGAAAGTGAATGGCATGTTGGCCTTTATAACAAGCGGAATCGAATATAGGAGCAAAGAGGTCCTTCTGCAGTTGTACAGAGCCCTAGTGAGATCACACCAGGAGTATTGTGTGCAATTTTTGTCCCCTAATTTGAGGAAGGACATTCTTGCTATTGAGGGAGTGCAGCATAGGTTTACAAGGTTAATTCTCGGGATGGAGGGACTGTCATATGCTGAGAGAATGGAGCAGCTGGGCTTGTACACTCTGGAGTTTAGAAGGATGAGAGGATAATCATTAAAACATATAAGATTGTTAAGGGCTTGGACACACTAGAGGCAGGAAACATGTTCCCGATGTTGGGGGAGTCCAGAACCAGGGGCCACAGTTTAAGAAAGAGGAGTAAGCTATTTAGAACGGAGACGAGGAAACACTTTTTCTCACAGAGAGTGCTGAGTCTGTTGAATTCTCTGCCTCAGAGGGCGGTGGAGGCAGGTTCTCTGGATTCTTTCAAGAGAGAGCTAGATAGGGCTCTTAAAAATAGCGTAGTCAGGGGATATGGGGAAAAGGCAGGAACGGGGTACTGATTGGAGATGATCAGCCATGATCACATTGAATGGCGGTGCTGGCTTGAAGGGCCAAATGGCCTACTCCCGCACCTATTGTCTATTGTCTATTGTCTATTTAAATTGTTGTTATATTTTAAGAGTTATTCACAATTTAATCTTTAATAAATCCCTTTTCCACTTGCCGTGCTCATCAGCTGCACCTGCGCAGTAATACCTGCGTGTTCTACGTCACAATGGGAACCCAATGGGAGGGAATGGATGCGCCGCCGGTGAGTGGATGGGGAAGGGGGGGTTTGAAAGGAGTATGGAGTAAGTGCATGGAGGGGGAAGGGTAAGGGACGGAGTGTGGGGTGGGGGGGGGGTTGGTGAGGGGAGGAGGAGGGATCAGTGGCATCAGGTAATTAGGTAATTCATTTTCAAATCTTTATATCAAATGCATCAGCCTTGACTCAATTGCAAATAATTTAAATTTTTTTGTCAAATAATTATGCATTCAGGTCCACGCAAAAAAATGTGAGCACAAAAAATCAAGACTGATAGTACATCACAATACTGAGGGGTGCTGAAGGTGTGGTCTTGTGGTCTGATATCTCCAAAATACCTTTCTAATGGCACTATTTCAAGATGTGCTCTAGAATTATCCCTTATAATCTGTCCAATATTTATCCTCAATCGACACCACTAAAACAGGTTGGGGAAGAAATGCATACTTGATCAAGTGTACAAAATGTGTTATCTGAATTTTGTTCCACTTAATGAAACTGAGTTTCAGAAAATGAACACAACCTGAATCCATTGCAAAAGAACCAACAGAAAAATATTCCTCTCTTGTTCATAATTCACAGTGATGCATTGGCCAATATTTGAAATATTTTGCACAGCTCAAAAAACACTTTTAAAATTCAATCTCAAACTTGTAGGCATATCATGTATAAGACTAAATCACTTTTACAGGCTATATAAAGTTTTCTTTTTGCATGTTTCATGGCCTGGGAAACAGTCCCCTCCGAGCATTAAATTCAAGACTTGATGGAAAATATTCCTTTTTAAGGAGTTGGTAACTTACCTGATCCACAATCCAGTAAGAGAACCAGCTTGATGTGATAATGTAGTTGTCATTCCAATCCACTGGGCTGAGTATTCCCCTTCCTACCCAAGGTCTTGTAACTAATGAGTAAAGCTTACAATGGAATCATAATTCACAAATTAACATTGACAATTTAAAAAATATATATTTTTAGATGTTGCAGGTTGAGACTGATTTTGGTTTGGTCATCATTGAAACTAAGAAAGCAGAAATCCTCAGCTAAGTTCAGTTCCACAACCTCCATTCTTGGAGGTTCATTTATGCTCACCCCTGTGCTAACCCCAAGATCTGAAGTAATTTATCCAACCTTTTCTTCATAGGCTTTGTACAGAAGAGATTCACCAGAAGATTGTCTGGAATGGAGGACTGCACAGTGGTGCAGCGGTAGCATTGCTGCTTCCCAGTGCCAGAGACCTGGGTTCGATCCTCAATATGGGTGCTGCCTTTACGGAGTTTGTACATTCTCTCTATGACCATGTGGGTTTCCTCTGGGTGCTCCAGTTTCCTCCTACGCTCCAAAGAATTACAGGTTTGTAAGTTAATTGACTTTGGTAAAATTGTAAATTGTCCCTAGTGTTTAGGATAGTGTTAGCGTATAGGGTAATTGCTGGTCAGTGTGGACACGGTGGGCTGAAGGGCCTGTTTCCAAGCTGTATCTCTAAAGTCTAAAGATTGGATAGGCTAGAAATGTAAGAAGCTAAGGGGAGACATGACAGAGGTCTATAAAATACTGAGGGCAGGGGTCATTGATAGAAAAGATAGGCAGATTGTTATTCCCATGATAGAACTAGAGTGCATTGGTTTAAGAAGAGAGGAAAGAATTTTAAGGGAGTTCTGAGGGATACGTTTTGCACACAGGATAGTGAATATCTGGATCAAACTGCCAGAGGATGTACTGTAAATGAAAGCAGATACAATCATTTGGATCCATTAGTGGCAAGAAATGGTTTATCTGATCTTAAATATGAGTTTAGAGATTCCTAATGTTAATATTCCTGGATGTGGAAATGTTTCAAAACTGGTGTTGCACCTATCTATTTTCATAAAATAAACCCTGAAGATACCCATGTTTTTGTGCGACAGAACAGATTTATCCAAGGTAGATATAGATTATTTCTGCGTGAAATTGAGTTAATTAGGAAATGTGCCCTGTACCTTCCATGTCCTGTTCACCTTTGAGCAGCTGATGTTTCCCAGTGTTGGTCAGGAATTGCATGCCACTCCTTGCCTCCATTACTGTCATAAATTGGAAGTTTTTCAATCAAACTCTGCCTAATATTGAACATTTCAACATTTATGTGCTGCATTTGGATAGATACCTGACCAGGAAAGGAGTAGAGGGATATGGGCCTAATGCATGCAATATGAATAGTGTAGATAAACATCATCGTCAGATAGACACAAAATGCTGGAGTAACTCAGCGGGACAGGCAGCATCTCTGGATAGAAGGAATGGGTGACGTTTCAGGTCGAGACCCTTCTTCAGACTGAGAGTCAGGAGAGAGGGAGACACAGAGATAAGGAAGTGTAAGGTGTGAAAACAAGACATCGAAGGGAATGGTTTCAAGGAAAATCTAGAATAGATCATTGTTAGCTAGGAGACAGTGACAACAAAGCATACAAAGATAAAATTTAATCAGGGATACAGTCGGACTGGTTGGAGAACAAGGAAGGGGGAGGGATGGAAAGAGAGGGAAAGCATGGGTTCTTTTAATTAACAAAGTCAATATTCATACAGTTGGGGTGTAAGCTGCCCAAGCAACATATGAGGTGCTGACCAACAGTCAATACAACATATCGTTAGCATTGATATGATGGGCTGAAAGGGTCCATTGATGTGATGCACATTTCCATGATTCCATAATTTTCTACAATTCTTTGGATATAACAATTGAGGGCATTTATCAAAAAAAGCAACAAAGAGTTTTGATGTGGAATTTCAGAATTCTAAAGGAAGGACTGGGAACAGAATTAGAGGAACTACAATGCTTTCATCCAGTTCTCATTTTTAGATTTTTTTAAATTGCACCACACATCATCATTCAATCCTTGCTACGGGCAGAAACAATTATTCTATTATATTTCATCATGCATGATCATTTCCTTTAAATTAAACTTCTGCAAAACAGTGTGGGTGGCCCTGCAGCAAAACCTTTTCCCTGCAATGACAGCCACGATTCAGCAGTCATTGCAAATAACAATGGAAACCGACACAATTTAGAAATGTAATTTGCTTTCTTCTGTACATAGGCATCATGTTTTGATTGATACGTCGCTGTTGAGAGCTTGTGACCTCCTGTGATATTTGGGGTTTAAAGTGGGCTAAATGCAGAAGTTTAGCAGATCCAGTAATGACAAACGTTTCTGGTGGAAAAAACGTGCAACAGAACAGATTTATCCAGGGTAGATCACTTTTGGTTGAAGTTGAATCCATTGGGAAATGTGCCCTGTATTTTCCATGTGCTATTTACGTCTGGGCTGTTCATGTTTTCTCAGTGTTGGTCAGGAGTTGCATGCCATTCCTTTCTTCCCTTTCTGTCACAAATTTGAGCATTTTCAATCATACTATGCCTGACATTGAACACTCGCAGTATAAGTAGAAGCACATCCCACTATCGTGATGTTTTCATGTCTATTTAAAGGGACATCTGCTGACAGAAGGAGAGCATATACAGCCAGCATTTGAACTCACTGTAGATTGCTCAAACATCTTCCAAAATTCTCAGTGCTTGATTAAAGTGAAGGGTTTCAGCATGCAGTTACTGATTTACTCATTCCATCTGTGGCCCCAGTGGTGACAAGGCTGGCTATTCTTTTCTCCAGCCTTTCTGGGCACAGCATGGACTGAAACTATGCCAGCATAGGTATCCATTCACTTTGGGGATTAAATGAAGCAACATGGGTTCAATGAAGGCACAGTACAAATGTGTTCAGAATCATTTGCACTGAAGTCAACTTAAATAATAGAAGAATCAACCGTCATAACTTTTCAATAAATTATACACCCTCGTCCCTTGCCTGTATCACAGTCTTAGATAATGTTTTGATGTTCAAATCCTACTTTGCAATGTCCTCTTTGTAACCACAGTTTGGCTCCTAGAAGGCTGGTTCATTTCCTTTTGCAACCTTATAGGTGCCCTTGGTGATCCATGTGAAACTTTTGGCCTGAATGAGTCAGCTTCAGACAGCTGCCGAGGACAATTGAAGGAACACTCCAGGACCGCTGGCACAAAGGCACACTAAATCTGTTGTGTGGAAGACTATAGTGGAAGAGGACTTGGTGAGTTGGTCACCAGTGAACTGAACTCTCCTTCCATGCAGATTGAGTGGGCAATGGTGCACTACTCTACAGATGCCAACTGGACCACCATTATTTCCAGACCCAGAGCCGATCCGGCCCTCAAACCCTGGGTCCCAGTGTCTGGTTCTCGCAGTGTTCACTTCTCTCTTTGGATTTGGGTCCCACTGCAACCTGAGCAGGACTCCACTCAAGCTGAAGAGGGAAGTGAACTGCACAGCCATGTCACCTCATGGTACAGCAGTGATGTGCTCCTGCAGAACTTTCAGTTGCTCCATGTGGAAGATACCATTCTGCTAGCACGATCAAGGTATAGCTGCATGGAAACAGATAGATTTTGTGTGGGCTCCACAGTAGCTATCACCTACAGAATAGTCTTCCACAAAACAGATTTAGTGTGTCTTAGTCACCTGAACCAGTAGATAGAATGTGAGCCCCTGCAATAAATTGTTCATAACCTCAGAATGATTGTTATTGTCTCTTGCCTCCACACAATGTTCTTTGAGAGAATAGTGTGAAGTAATCTATGTTCCTTGTCAACTCCTGCATTTACTGAGCCGAGGGTCTTGCATTGTATGGGACAACTAAGATAGCAATTTTGGTGAGTTTGCTTTTAAGCGATGCAGCCATTCAAGCATCCTGCCCTTTCGGTTCGTTGGTGTTTCGGCTTCGTACGCTTTCGGTTCGTTAGCGTTTCAGCTTCAGATGCTTTCGGTTCGTTGGCGTTTGGGCTTCGTATGCTTTCTGTTATTTGGTGTTTCGGCTTTGTTTCCATTCGGCTATTTGGCTTTGACTTCTTTGCTTCGGCTTCTCGTCCTTCGACGCCACGTACTGGTACCTCTACCTCGCTTCTGAATATCAGTCTCATTGACTTCAAAAGAAATGGAGTTGAATGTATTATTAATTTTGTGCATTTATTCATCTTTGTTTTTTTAAATCAATTTAAATTCAACTTGCCCCATAGCTTTACAGCTAATTCTTCTGTCTCCTTTTTCAAGAAATGATCTATATCTTCGGGCTGCATGCAATGAGTGTTCCTGGGCAGAATAGAAATGATTGGATTAATCTCCATACCATTTATGCTGGAAACTTCACAGTTCTGTTAATAATGAAAACTGATTTTAAGTGCAATTGTCTTGCACTTATTGCATTTTGCTGGAAATGTCCTGGCTTTTGTTTGCTACCATTTGTTGTGTTTATTACACAAATTATGCCCATAAAATCAAATTCGGTTATTTACAAAACTCCAATCTCCAAGTACAAATGATAGGAAAATCTCCTAATTATCTCCATTTTGTCTGGAAAGAGGAGCTTTGCAATGAGTACATATCTATTCAGAAGCAATTTTCTGGCAGAATCTTGTGTTAATTGAGAACAAATTATAATTCATGGTTCCTGTATGTTTGGATAGGCCAGATAACTAAAGCGATAATAAGCAAAAATAGAAATAGGTTTCATTTTTCTGTATTAAATTTACTTTAGACAATTTACATAGAACATCCTTAGAATGTTGAAGTGTAACAGTCGAATAACAGAAAATAGTAACTTTTTTCTGTATAGAATTGAAACAACAAGTGCTGGAAATGTTCAGCAGTTCAGGCAGCGTTTGTGTAGCGAGAAATAATAATGTATCAAGTTTGACTAATATACGTGCAACAGACTGACTTGCCGCAGCAAATGCTTATATGGTTGCTTCTCAACCAATAAGCAGATTGAAAATTTACCATCCTTTATGCTCTTTTCCCATTCCTTGATTCTACTGTGTGCACCACAGTGAAAATGTCCTCTGTCCATTTTCCATGGGTCTACTCTCTTGACTGGGAGTTACTTTCTTCACTAAATTGCATCTCTATCCAATATGCCTCAACCTACTGGAAGAATGAATCTATTGATATTTCTCATACCTGTCATAGGTACTTCAAAAAAGACTAAGGTTCCTATGGATTAATTGCTATTTCTTTAAAAGGGAAGGAGTGGATTAGTTAAGTTATATCTTTGAAAACGGGTATTCCATATGGTATGCCTTCCGATACATTATTATACCAGACATTAGCATTAGTTGAGATTTGGCTACTTTCAATAAAGAAAGCATTGCTGGTAGCGCTGTTCTTGTTTTTTTACTTTGATAAGCAGCACCATTTAAAATCCTACCCCACACAAGCTTTTGAGATCACTTTATCTTGCAGGAACATTCACATCGTGATTATCGACGACTCATATCCAATTTCAGGATGAGTGCTTTCATTTTATTTTATTTTGATAAAATTCTATTGTGCAAAAAATGTGCAGCCATCAATAGAATTAATCCGGCCCATAGTATCTTCCTAATTTCATAGCATTAAAATGCTAATGCCTACACATGGACAATGTGAAATTATCACTTCCAAACCAAGCTATTCATACCTTAGTTTAGTTTAGAAAATAGGCCCTTCGGCCCACCGAGTCCGCACCGACCAGCGATCCCAGTGCATTAACACTATCCTAGATTAGGGACAATTTTTACATTTACCAAACCAATTCACCTACATACCTGGGAGGAAACCAAAGATCTTGGTGAAAACCCATTCAGGTCACGGGGAGAACGTTAAAAACTCCGTACAGAACAGCACCCGACCGGGAGCTCCAACGGCGGGAGCCAGCGGAGTTACCATCGTGGAGCTCGTGATTGTAAGACCTTCCACTACCTGCAACCTCCGGCAACCACCTTCAACTAGCATCGCAACCGGCTTCGACTAAAAAATCACCGATTTTTAAAACGGCAACCTATTTTGAGTCGCCGCCGGTTTTGAATTTTTTGAAATAATCGCCGGAACATAGAAGAAGCGGAAAACACTTTCGACCATTAGGGAGACTGACAAAAACCTCCGGGAACCGCACGGAAACCTTTGGTGGGGCGCAAAGTCTCCAGAGGTTTACGTTCAGGTTTCCTAAGTGGGACAGGGGCATAAGGCAGCAACTCTATCGCTGCGCCACCGTGCCGCCTGTTATGCTGTTAATCTTTCCAAGTTATTATGAGAAAGACTGTAAGATTGTATTGGAACTGACATTAAACACAATAGAAATAATATGAAAAATGCAGAACATAATCAATAAATACAAAATATGAATGTATTATTAACACAAATTCAGAATCAACAGTAAAACAGTTCAATGTTCCATGTTAATGCCCATGCCATTTCCAATCTGCACAATGGTCTCTCACATGAATTAAACACATTTCTCAGTAAATGTTGAAAACTTGTCTCTGTTTCCTGGCAACAACACGTTCTGTCTCTACCTCCTTAAAATCCTAAATGTGTTTTGTATCAGTGAGAGATGCTGCTGCCAATGTAGACCATGACAAATTTATCACAGATTATAAAGGCAGCAGAACATTACTTTAAAGAGGCCAACCTCCATTTTTTGTCAACTCTCACATATGTGAGAGAATTGCAGTCAACTACACTGACTTGTGGATTTACTGTGTTGTGAATCTCCAGCCTCTAGCCTTAACAGAAGGAAACCAAATTAAATCTCATTAAAATCATTGAAAAGACTTGAAAGCCCAGTCATACCGAAAGGGCAACATTGCTTAGGGCCTTGGAGCATGTGTCTAACTCAATCTTCTAAAATTGGAATGTAGATTTTATTTTTAAATTATTCATGCCTTGTGTATTACCAATAATCTTTTTAACATGTCATAATTAGGTATTTTCATTTTCATTTTGATGAATCTGTACATTAACCAATCATAGAAGGGAACTATTATAAACCTAATTCTAAAATATTGTAACAAAAAATCAGTAATTAAATGAATATAATGGCAGATGTCTTTCAAAATCTGCCCCAGGATTTATTTTTGTGGACAAAATTTAGCTTGGAATTAGTTCCTTTTTAAAGAAGTTCTTCCAGGTTGGATGAGTAATTGTGTTTCCAAGGTGATATTTAATTTCTGGGTGAAGTGTTAGGCCTTGGGATTGATTTTCAGGCATCAGGTGTGAGGTTAATTGATTCCCAAGTTTATTACTGAGATCAATGCATATGTTTACAGACAAATATCTCCTTCAGGAGGCAATGATCAATGATAGATAGTATTTATACTTAGAGCGCGGCAATGCAAGAAGAAGAGTTTTAGCTGATAACAGCGTTATTGTGTAGTGTTTTAAAACCTATATCAAAATCAAGCATTTTTTCATTTATTTCAATTGATTACTATAATTTCTTAAAAGATCAGCATTGGTGCTCATCAATAAAATACTAATAACAATAATATCTTTAATTGTGAGCAGGGGGAAACCAGCAGCATGCATTCAGATGCTAGGTATAACATAAACAGACAAAGGGTCAAACTCTTTACACTCTGCTCCTATATTCGTTTTAACCTTAACCTCACAAGGCCATTTTTTCAGGCTTGACTTACCAAAGGCTAATGAGTTCTCAGTGTGAGATTGATCATTTTGATGCTAGGGCCTAGCACCCTCCGACAATGTTCATTTTGTGTAGGGGCCTTAAAGCTGGAAGGACATTTGGTCACATCAGGACTGATTTTAAGAAATCGGGTTCTTGAGGTGTGAGTGCAAGATTGCAATTAATTAGATCTCCCATGCATTGCTTCTGCAAAATGACAGGCACACTCAATGTCAATTACTTCTGAATTCCCCATACCTTTTCCAAAAAAATGTCCTTGCAATTTTTACAAGTGAAAATGATCTTCCTACAAGCATAATTTTCCTGATATCAAATTCAACCTCTTTCCTGGTGTCAGATTCAGATTCAGATTCAATTTTAATTGTCAGTGTACAGTACAGAGACAACGAAATGCATTTAGCATCTCCCTGGAAGAGCGACATAGCAAATGATTTGCTGTATTACATGATTTGCTAAGCTCCTTGTCAAAAGGTGAATGTTCCCCAGAATGCTACTGGAACACAGTGTAAAATACAAAATGTTCCTCACTTTTCAAATGACTGACACAGATTGACAAGTTTCTGATTACAGCAGCCATCGCCTTACACATTTGTTATGGCAGAGATTGACTGCTCCCAGGTTTTCTTCCTTCACTTATGCAGCCTGTGACAGCTTTGTTGAATTCTGTTGCCATTTATCAACATGTTTCATTTGGAATAGTACCACATGGCACTGAAAATTACAAATTGGTAAGTGGGTGGATCGGTTGTCACGAAGTTGTGTCCTGACATTGGAAGGTTTTCGACAATCACAAAACAGGAGCATTTAAGGCACAGACAATAGGCTCTCAGGCCTTGGGATCTTGTACTTACCCTGTCCTCCAGCAACTGCGGCAGAGTGAAGCATTGGCTGCTGTTTTCCACCCGAAATGCAGCATTAAGGCAGGCTTAGAAACTGGAGCATAGTTTCTATCAGTGGGAAAAGATGCCACGTCAGTCAGAATCTAAATCCTTAACAATTGACAGCATATCACTAATTAGTTTAAAAAAAATCACAAGTATCACACTGCAGGCCAGAATAACACAGAGTACACAACTCATGATATCAATTCTCCTGCAAAGATGATAGGATGCTTGCCATGTTGCACGTAGGCACCTTAAAAAAAAAACACATGTCAGGAACGAGCGCCAAACAGCAAGAGGGCCATTTGAAACATTTGAAAACGAGCTCAAAGACTTTTGACAGCAGGGAGCTTCACAAGGCAGCCATGGAATCCAGTTCTCCAGGTTGATTAATTGCCTTGAAGTCACAAAAGTAAGCCACACGATTGTCTGGTCAGACAGGGCGAGAGATTGCTTATTGTCTGTAACATAGGTCCTTTGGATCTCTTGAGATTCGTATTGGGTTTATTATTGTTGTGTGTACCAAGATACAGTAAAAATATTTGGTTTCCATGGTATCCAGTTACATTATATTATACAGGGCAGCACAGTGGCACAGCTGGTAGAGCTGCTGTCTCGCAGCATCACAGGCCTGAGTTTGATCCTAACCTTGGATGCTGTCTGTGCAGAGTTTGCATGTACTCCCTGTGACAATATGGATTTGCTTCAATCTGGGCACTTCAATTTCCTCCCAAATCCTAAAAATGTGTGGGTTTGTAGGTTAATTTGCCCCTGTAAATTGCCTCGAGTGTGTAGTGAGTGGATGCGAAAGTGGGATAGCATATAGAGTACACAAGTGAGAATGGGTGATTAATGGTCGGCATGAAGTTGGGGTACCGAATGGCCTGTTTCCATGCTGTATCTCTAAACTAATCTAAACTAAAATGCAGGTACAAGCAAGCTATACACAAGCAGAACCGGTAGTACAAAGAGCAAAATAACCAGTGCAGAATATGGTGTTAAGCTATAGTAAACGTGAAGTTTTTTTATTTAAAGTGCAAGAATCATATCAAGGTGGGTTGGAGTGGTGGCGCGGCACTGACTGCAGCGGCTCACCGGCAGTCCCGTTTGTTTGTGTTTTTTGTGTTGTTTATTTTGTTTTGGTTAGTCTAGTTTTTTGTTTTTTGTTTGTGTTTTGGGAGGGTGGGGGGTTGAAATGGGGTTTGCAGTCTCTCCCTGCGGGGGAATGCGACTTTTTTGTCGTATTCCCCTTCTCTGTCTCCGTCTGCGCTGAGGCCTAATGGAGCTGATGACCTCGAGGCTCCGGAGGCAGAGCCCGTCAGGACTCGCCCTGAGCTCGCTCCCGTGAGGGTGGTCCGGCTCAGGGCTGGAACTGTGCTCCCGTGAGAGGCTGTGGCGCTCTCGTGAGGGCGGCCAGCCCATGGGTGGAACGAGGCTCCCGTCGGAGCGGCCAAGCTCGGGGAGGTGCGGCGATCGCAGCCCGAGGGAGGTTCGGCGCCCATGTCGGGGCGGCC
This sequence comes from Amblyraja radiata, assembly GCF_010909765.2. NCBI lineage: Eukaryota > Metazoa > Chordata > Chondrichthyes > Rajiformes > Rajidae > Amblyraja > Amblyraja radiata. The sequence continues at coordinate 34,789,726 of NC_045966.1, read as the reverse complement.
CGGCCCTAGGGAGAAGCGACGCCCAAGTCGGGGCGGCCCGGCCGGAGGGAGAAGCGACGCCCAAGTCGGGGCAGCCTGGCCAGAGGGAGAAGCGACGCCCAAGTCGGGGCGGCCTGGCCGGGGGGAGAAGCGACGCCCAAGTCGGGGAGGCCCGGCCCGGGGAAGAAGCGACGCCCATGTCGGGGCGGCGTGGCCCGGTGGAGGTTCGGCGCCCATGTCGGGGGCGGCCCAGCCCGAGGCTGAAGACGGCACGATACTCACGTGAGGGTGGCTGGGACGGTGTTCTGGCGGTGGTGGCCTGAGTCCGGGGTTCAGCCACGGGCCAACGGCTGCGTCTGCAGGACTGGCGGGCGGCAGCTTCGACCACCCCGGGCCGCAGTGTTTGAGCCGCGGGACTGATTTATAACATCGCCTGGGTGGTATCGCCTCAGCGCAGAGGGAGAAGAGGAGGGAAGAGACTGCACACCTAAGACTTTTGCCTCCATCACAGTGAGAAGATGCTGGGTGGACTCACTGTGGTGGATGTTAATATGTGTTTATTGTTGTTTTTTTATTGTATTATATGTATGACTGCTGCAATTTCGTTCAGACTTTGGTCTGAATGACAATAAAGGCATATCTATCTATCTATCTATCTATCTAGATGGGGACTACAGATGGCACAATGGGCTAAGTGTTCGGCTGGCAACCGGAAGATAGCTGGTTCGAATCCCGCTTGGAGTGCATACTGTCGTTGTGTCCTTGGGAAAGACACTTCACCCGCCTTTGCCTGTGTGTGTCCTTGGGCAAGACACTTCACCCACCTTTGCCTGTGTGTGTGGATGTAATTATGTGAAGCACTTTGGGGTCAATGCAAGTTGACTAAAAATGTGCTATATAAATAAAGAAATTTAAATTTACATCCTTATCTTATGACAGATCTGTTCAATGAAGAATAATAACAGTGGGAAAGATGCTATTCTTGAATCCGGTGTTACGTGCTTTCAAGTTTTTGTATTTTCTGCCTGACAGGAGAGGAAAGAAGAGGGAATGACCAGGGTGTAAATGGTCCTTAACTATGTTGGCCCAAGGCAGTGTGAAGTGTAGATAGATTTGATGGGGATGTGGATGGGGGGGATACTGGTTTCCATTATGGATTTGTCCACTGTAAAATGCCTTCATCATATAGATGAGAGGTGGAATCTGAAATGAGTTGATAGGGAAAGTAGGGTAGGCTTTGGGTAGGATTGATGTCAAAAATGTATGATTATTGGTCAGTGTGGATGATGGGGCAAAGAGTCTGTTTCCATGGTGCATTTTTCTATAATTATATGACATTCTAGTCTATTTCAACTTGTAATATACATTTGGAGAGAAATATGAATAGGAACGGTTTAAGAGGACTATGCAGTAAATGGGACTAGCTCATATGCCAAATTGATTGCCATGGACAAAGTGGGCTGAAGGGCTTGTTTCTATGCTGTATAACCATACGAGTCTATTACCCACAGAACATCTTTTATTCATAAATAAGTATTCTATTTAATGAAAGGGAAAACAAAATAATATTTTTACATTTGCATTACTGCATATTTCAACTTTTTCAGAAATGAAATTCTGTAATAACTTTTTCATAATGACTGTGAATATGGGAGAACAAACTATTTTTCCAATATTTCCAATATATTTCAATATCCAACTCATATGATTTAGTGTTAGTAGGAACTGCAGATGCTGGTTGAAACCAAAGATAAGCACAAAATGCTGGAGTAACTCAGCGGAATAGGCAGAATCTCTGGAGAGAAGGAATTGGTGATTTCAGGTCTCAACATTAAAGGAGGTGGTAGTGTAGTCAGAGAAACTAGTTAACAAAAATTACAGCAGTATCATGAACAGCTGGCCAAAAAGCTGAGGAATGGCTAATGGAGTTTAATGTAGATAAGTGTTTGCTATTGCATTTTGGGTAGTTAAATAAGGGCACGACCTTCATACTGAATAATAAAATAGAGGGATCTATGAGTACAGATACAAAGTTTCCAGAACGTGGCTTCACAGATGCGTAGGGTAGTAAAGAAGCTACATTAGCCTTCATCAGTAGGGGATTGAGTACAGTTGGGTCTTTATGTTACAGTTGCACATCACATTGGAGAGATGGCATTTGAAATATTGTATTCAGTTATGGTCACCCTGCCATAGGAAGAATAACATTAAGATGGAAAGAGTGTGGAAAAGATTTACAAAGGAACTTGCCAGAAATGTGGAGCCTGAGCTACAGGGAGAGGTTGGGCAGGCAAGGATTGTATTCCTTGGAGAGCAGGAGGATGAGGGGTTTTATAGAGGTGTATAAAATGATGAAGGGAATAAAATGGGTGAATGCATAGAGTATTTTACCCAGCGTTGGGGAATCAAAAACCAGAGGACAGGTTTACGAAGAGACGGGCTAGATACAATAGGAAACTGAGTGGCAATATTTTCACTCAGAGGGTGGTGGGTGTATGGATTGGGGAGATATTTAAGGCATTTAAAATACATTTGGACGGGTACCTGAATGGGACAGGTTTAGAGGGACATGGGCCAAACATAGGCAAATAGGTCTAACTTAGATGGGGCACCTTGGTCGCATGGACAAGTTGGGCCAAGGGGCCTGTTTCTGTGCTTTATGACTCTATGACTATGACATCTCAATTTCCTTCATCTGTTATCTGTAATTCCTGCTTATTGAGATTGGCAAACAGTTTAAAACATATAGGTATGTATATGTTAGGTAGTCACAATAACCCAAACTAGCTTCATGCTATGCAACCTAATTTCAGATGGGATGTATTTACCTCAAAAGAGAAATTATCTTAATCTCATCACTGTGCAGTAGGCTTCAATTCAATTTCCATTGGCGAAAGAATATAATTTCAACTCATTACACTGAAATCTCCTTGCATAACCTTCATGATGCTGAATACCCAAAATACAGAGAGAATAATATTGTAATAGTAAGATTAAACGAGAACTTACCAGTTTGAAGTTTGATCTTTATTTTATGAGGTGTTACGGTGAGCGATTACATGAAGAAGCCCCGCCAGTCCACATGCATGTCAATCTTCAAAGCAGCAGTGTGAAATCACAGATAACAGCAGTCGAAGTAACATAGTAAGACTTAGAGAAGACTAGAACTACCGAGTGGTCTTTATGAGAGAGGGCAGGGAGCGGTGGGCACATAATCGCTCACCGTAACTCCTCATAAAATAACGATCAAACTTCAAACTGGTAAGTTCTCGTTTAATCTTACTATTTTACTTCGGAGTCACGTGAGTGAATCCGTGAAGATTTCAAAGCTCTATGATTTCATGCCGTGAGAAATGAGTCTACACAACCACAACTGCTTCATTGACAGATGAGGGAAACATTCATAATGAATAAATAATAGTAACTCCTCTCATCCAGGAGTAATCTAACCACTGAACTTAAAATGGGTAAGTGGGTAAATGAGTGGGTAAATACGCCTTGGCTGGCAATAGTTTATTATGAAATGTTCAGAAAGTTTGTTCGTTCGACCATCCTGCAGTAACCAGGATGTGGTCCAGTGGAACATACATAACCTTTGCTGCTGATGTTGTAGCAGCCCTGGTGGAGTGAGACTCAAAAAATATCAGTATCTACTCCTGCATGAGACAGGAGTACATAAAACACCCGTTTTAACCACCTGGAGATGGTGTAAACCAATACCTTTTTATAAAGTGTTTGTAATGAACAAACATTGCTAGTTCAGAACCTCTAAGGCTCTTCGTGACCTTGACGTATTGTTGTATATGTGTGCCCATACATGACCGAAGGTCCATAGGGTATGCCATGAAACTAGTTTGAGACCTATGTCTGCTCTGCTTAACTAAACATTAAAATATAATATTATTTGCAGATATAACCATCCTGTCCAGTCACAATATGTAGTGACTGAACCCACTGCGCTGAGACCAGCACCATGAGGATAACTACCTTATGAGAGCCGGCAAAGCTAAGGATGTAGCTGGAGCCCCCTGGTGAAATAGTGTTAATACCACATCAATATCCCATACTGCCCTGTGCTTATCCTGGGAGAACTTGTGTGAAAGATATCCTTTATAACTCGGTATCAGGGGTGAAACCCGACAGAGCGGGTCCCTTTTGCTGCAGCAAATATGACGGGAAGGCACGTTGGGCACAGTTAATGGTCCTATAACTTAGTTTATTGTCAAAGACCTATTTGAAACGTACTCCAACACGTCAGTTATCTGTACCGTATTAGATGTAACATTAGTATTTAAACAAACGCTTCCCATCTCCTGAAGAGGAAATGTAATGCTTTCCTTTCTTGTTGCTATCCCTGCACTTTGCAGCGAGCACATACATGGATCGGTCTGACAATCCGAGCCGCAGAAGCGGTTTACTCAAAATCTATAAGTCAATAAATTGATTTTATCATGCAGAGGCTGGTTTCCCGAGCCACAGGCTGAACCAGCAAGTTTTATGTTTAGAATAACCGTAAAAGGTTGTATTATTATTCCCGACAAAGCGGAAAGCATGGCTGCATAGGCCAGTCAGACAGAAAGACAACCTAAAGCGGGATCTTGCTGACTTTATTGCAAGACCTGACTAATGAGGCAAAATGAAGTGAGACAAACATAATTTCTTTCTCCTTGTAGCGAGAATGTATCTTTTGCCATTGTTATGCCACATATTTTTGAAACCGGTAAATGAGCCTGGAAACAAACATATCGATTCGGTGTTCCATTGAGCCATAATTTCATTAAACGCTTTGTGATCCAACACCCATTTTGTGTTGTCATTGATTGTACGTGATGATACTCCAACATAAAATGAGATTAGGTAAATTATTACAGGATATTCTGTCTTGATTGCACCCATGTGACTAGCATACGCCACCACCATAGCAAAAGGATTTGAGTATAGGAGCAGGGAGGTTCTACTACAGGTGTACAGGGTCTTGGTGAGACCACACCTGGAGTATTGCGTACAGTTTTGGTCTCCTAATCTGAGGAAAGACATTCTTGCCAGAGAGGGAGTACAGAGAAGGTTCACCAGACTGATTCCTGGGATGTCAGGACTGTCATATGAAGAAAGACTGGATAGACTCGGTTTGTACTCGCTAGAATTTAGAAGATTGAGGGGGGATCTTATAGAAACGTTCAAAATTCTTAAGGGGTTGGACAGGCTAGATGCAGGAAGATTGTTCCCGATGTTGGGGAAGTCCAGAACAAGGGGTCACAGTTTAAGGATAAAGGGGAAATCTTTTAGGACCGAGATGAGGAAAACTTTTTTCACACAGAGAGTGGTGAATCTGTGGAATTCTCTCCCGCAGAAGGTAGTTGAGGCCAGTTCATTGGCTATATTTAAGAGGGAGTTAGATGTGGCCCTTGTGGCTAAAGGGATCAGGGGGTATGGAGAGAAGGCAGGTACAGGATAGTGAGTTGGATGATCAGCCATGATCATATTGAATGGCGGTGCAGGCTCGAAGGGCCGAATGGCCTACTCCTGCACCTATTTTCTATGTTTCTATGTTTCTATCAACTTAACGTTGAGCATGCAGATTATGCATATTCACTCAATAACCCTTTAACCTATAGAATGCACCTAGTGTCTATAGGTAGTTCATACCAATAACTGAAAATTGTTAACTGTTGCAAATCTCCTCCGCCTCCGAACTAGAAGGCATTCATAATTTTCCACCTTAGAGCCCCATCAGTTTATAATATAACTGAAATTTCACTGACCAGATTACTGGGGCAATGCTGAATACTGTTCGTCCACCATAATGACCTTGGTAGCTTCAGCTGGTAATAGCATAAGGTCTGTCACAAGACCTACATGGCATTTGAGAGATTACTACTTTGCACGATGTAAGTTCTCCCACTTGCACAGCTGAATCACAGCCACTATATTACCAATTATACGATGAGTAGAAGGCTGTTTTATCACAACAAGATTGTTCGAGGCTCCAATTAATTCCAATCTCTTATCCCAGGGCGGAGTCACAGGCTAATTAATAGTTAAAGGTAAATCCCAATGATGAGCGAGTCTAGTTGGTATCACCTTAATTTTCTTAAACATAGTTTGAGGCTAAAACTGTTGATTTTAACAACATACAGTGTTAGAATATCCTCCAGACAAGACATAACAAATGTTTTTGAGCTCTGAGCAGTCCACGCATCGGTTTTAGTAATCTGGTAAATAACCTGGGAACTGAAGTTAACCCATTTTGCAATGTTTTATCATTGCCTTTATTCAGATAAATTTCAAATGTCTCCCGTGATCTCTGTAAATGGGAGCATCCTAAGGAAATCAGATGTGAAGTTTCCTATTCGGAAAAATTTATACTGCACATGCGAGTTAAACGACATTCTGCATCTTTTTCACAATGAACAGGCCACACCTGCTCGAGCAACAACTCTGGCCCGATTTCCGAGCCTGTCCCGAAAGCCAATCCTGGCCATAATACTGAGCCTGCCTCGAAAGACAACTCTGGACATAATTCTGAGTTTGCCTGTAAAGACAAATCTGGCCCAATTCTGTGCTTGGAACCCTAGTATTGTGCAGTTTTACATGGTTAGATGCCAACCATGTGTGTGTTGTAAGGCCACTAGGACCCCTTCCATCCTTATCAAAGGGAATGCTACTTTCATACAACACATAAACTAAACACATGTTATCATTATCATTTGTACAAACACAAGTGTAAATATTACCAACTTGTAGATGGTCCCATATTTTTCCTGAGCCCGACTTGGGTCTAGGATTTGAAGACCTCTGTCCAGCTTTCATGCTGCCACCAACTTCAGTGAACTGCTTACTGCTAATGGAGGCGTGGGGTGTGTTGTTGCCGCAACGATGAAGCTTTGCTCGTCGTTGGTACCTCGAATGGTCCGACAGCTTTTGCTTCCTTATCCAGGTTTTACCTGTTGAATAGGTCATACCTGAAGAGAAGATTCGGCGGCTTGTTTTTAATGTCACCCCTGATAGCGTTGTTCATTCCCGGCACTGATAGCATGAGGGGAACTCTAGCCCCTTCCGGGTATTCTGCCACCTTCGTTTGCGAGGACTCCCTTGAATCCATACGCATGTATTCCAGTACGTTCCACAGACATACTTTAGAATTTGAAGTCAGTTACACTGACCACTCGCACTCCCCTCCACAGAGAGGGAGATTCGTAGACAGCCCTGAACAGGTGCTGCCGCAGGCACCTGCCTCGTAGTATGCTCACCAGCTATACTTCCGATCTCGGAGTCAGAACAAAACTGACCCCATGTGCTCACTTCCTCCAAAAGGGAGACATCATGCAGCCCTTCTATAGGTGCTGCTGCCAGAGGCTCCCGAGGATATAAAGCTCCTCTTGCTGGAGCATATCGTGCTGGAGCATCCCCTCCATCAGGAGCTCTTTCCAGCCAGCCCTGATATTCTTTTTATTGGCTCACCAGTCCCAGTTGGTATGGCACATTTCGATGCCATGCCTGGCACCCCTGGTTCTTGGCTTTCATGCCTTGGGGTATGCACTGCAATTCCTCCAACCTCAGGGTCAGAACAAAACTGCCCTGGTAAGCTCACCTCCTCCATGAGGGAGACATTATGCAGCCCTTCTACTGGTGCTGCTGCCATGGGCCCCCAAGTAGACCCGTGGATATAAGGCTCCTCTTCATGGAGCAGATCTTCCCTATACAGCCCTTGAACAGAGCTGCTGCCATGGGCCCATGGGGTGACCCACGGATATAAAGCTCCTCCTGGAGCATGTCGTGATGGAGCATCCTCTCCATCAGGTGCTCCATATTTGTAAGACGTCCACAGATGTCTCTTCTAGTGGGAGGAGAATCCTCCTGGCCCGACTCATCGGAGTCCATGGGCTTACTTTTAAATGGCTTTTCCTCCCCACAGGATTAGTGCTCACAATGGAACCACAGCGGTCTGGAAGCCGCTGACCACCTTGTCAGCGGCTGGAGTAGCGCACCCGATGCCCGCCGGCTACCCGCGTTCCGCGGTCTGGACCGGAGTCTCCTCACAGCCCAAAGCCGGTTTCCCCGCGGCTCGTCCGGACTGCGCTACAACATCCAGCAGGAAACCTCTGTAAGAAGAGGCTCCTGCAAGAAAACACAACCTGGTAAGAAATAAAAACTTACCTAGGTTTAAACTTACCTCTGGCAGGAGCGACTAGCCTGCCAGTCCGGTGCTTCACCATGCGAATGACGTAATGACACGCATGCGGACTGGCGGGGCTTCTTAACGGAATCACTCACGTGACTCCGAAGTAAAATCAGAATGTTTTTATCAATAACACTAAAAAAACTTGCTAACATGTTATAAATGAAAATTGGGTAAACATTTAATAAGAAAGGTGATAGTATAAATCTCAGACACACTGTATGAGACAAGAGCTTATTACAGTTGACAAACACAGTGACTCAGGCAAAATGCGAGCTCTGGTAAATGCCAAGGTGCCAATGAAAATTATCAACTTTTGAAAGAAGACAGAAAAATTCTAATAAAATGTATTTTTATACAATTGGTGTGTCTCACAAAATTTATCACATTGTAGGTGATAAAAAAAATCCATTATGAAGTGTGCCAACATCTGAACCTTGGTTACATTTATTTTCTCTAAATCTCTAAGTACTTATATTTCTCTTCGAAATCTCTTATATTTGCTCTAAATCTATCTAATATGGTACATGTAGCTGCCAATTCACAATTTAGCTTTGCTAAAATCAAGAATGTTGCTCGCTTCTATTAATTGTCTAAACAACCACAAATCTGGCAACACAACCATTGATCAAAACTTATTCATCCACCCCAATGACATGGTCAAAAGGCACCAGTTAACTCATTTTAGATTGTGTTTGTGGTGTAGGCTGAGGGTGTTTCAATTTATTCCCAGAGAGTAAGCAGTTGGGATATAGTGCGAACTCCATCATCAAGTTCGCCGACGACACCACTGTTGTTGGACGAATCACAGATGATGATGAGTCAGAGTATAGAAGTGAGATCAACCGATTGACCAAATGGTGCCAGCACGGTAACCTGTCTCTCAACACCAGCAAAACCAAGGAACTGATTGTGGACTTTGGAAGGGGTAGGATAGGAACCCACAATCCCGTTTATATCAAATGGTGGAAAGGGTCAAAAACTTCAAATTCCTGGGCGTGCATATTTCCAAAGATCTTTCCTGTTCCCAGCACACTGATGCTATTATCAAGAAGGCACATCAGGGCCTCTAGTTCCTGAGAAGATTATGGAGAGTCGGTATGTCAAGGAGGACTCTCTCAAACTTCTACAGGTGCACAGTGGAAAGCATACTGACTGGCTGGATCGTGGCCTGGTATGGCCACTTGAACGTCCAGGAGCGGAAAAGAATGCAGAAAGATGTGACCACTGCCCAGTCCATCACCGGCTCTGGCCTCCCCACAATCGAATGGATCTATCGTCGTCGCTGCCTCAAAAAGGCAGCCAACATCATCAAAGACCCACACCATCCTGGTCACACACTCATCTCTCTGTTGCCATCTGAACTTTATCCCCCATTCTGTATTATGTTTACATATTCTGTGGTGCTGCAGCAAGTAAGAATTTCATTGTCCTATCTGGGACACATGATAATAAAACTCTCTTGACTCTTGACTCTTAAATGTGGAATGCATTGCAAATCCATTTCCAGCTCATGGACCTCCATCCTTTAACCAAAAATATCTGTCTGTGCGCAGGAAGCTTTTTCAGGGGATGCAGTTGAGAATTTCAATATAGTAACCATTTACTAAAATCAACGTTAGCAATATTATTTGGCTGGAGATGGTGAGTTTGTACATTCATTTTAAATTCCTGAAACTCACCAGTAAATACAAGGCAAGAGAACATTGATATTGGACTCTGGCTCAAGAATTAATGGACAAATATACCAGGAAATGTTGTGGACTAACATCAGACTGTTGGTTGACAATGACATGCAGAAGAGTAGAGCTGGTTGATTGTTTGCAAAACTATAAAGATACATTTCTTTAACCAATGTAATGAAAAGTTTTTCAAACTTTGTGGTTCAGTTGTCAAATTTTACAGGTAATTGTCTGCGGAGTGTACTTAACCATATCAGCAAAGGGTGTTGCTCTGCCCATAACTTGTAGATGGATAAGACTACCAACAATATCATCCAAAGCTTGGGGAATATCAGCAGGCTTCTTTTCAAAGACTACCTGTTAAATGAGAGGAAATAATATAGATAAGTGGCTATATTTAAAGATTGAGTGGAGAGTGTAATGTGACCTAAGGTAGACCTTTGATGAATTCAGGTAGATTCTACTTATAACCATATAACCATATAACCATATAACAATTACAGCACGGAAACAGGCCATCTCGACCCTTCTAGTCCGTGCCGAACACGTATTCGCCCCTAGTCCCATATACCTGCGCTCAGACCATAACCCTCCATTCCTTTCCCGTCCATATAACTATCCAATTTATTTTTAAATTATAAAAACGAACCTGCCTCCACCACCTTCACTGGAAGCTCATTCCACACAGCCACCACTCTCTGAGTAAAGAAGTTCCCCCTCATGTTACCCCTAAACTTCAGTCCCTTAATTCTCAAGACATGTCCCCTTGATTGAATCTTCCCTACTCTCAGTGGGAAAAGCTTATCCACGTCAACTCTGTCTATCTCTCTCATCATTTTAAAGACCTCTATCAAGTCCCCCCTTAACCTTCTGTGCTCCAAAGAATAAAGCCCTAACTTGTTCAACCTTTCTCTGTAACTTAGTTGCTGAAACCCAGGCAACATTCTAGTAAATCTCCTCTGTACTCTCTCTATTTTGTTGACATCCTTCCTATAATTAGGCGACCAAAATTGTACACCATACTCCAGAATTGGCCTCACCAAAGCCTTGTACAATTTTAACATTACATCCCAACTTCTATACTCAATGCTCTGATTTATAAAGGCCAGCACACCAAAAGCTATATTTACCACCCTATCTACATGAGATTCAACTTTCAGGGAACTGTGCACAGTTATTCCCAGATCCCTCTGTTCACCTGCATTCTTCAATTCCCTACCATTTACCATGTACGTCCTATTTTGATTTGTCCTGCCAAGGTGTAGCACCTCACACTTATCAGCATTAAACTCCATCTGCCATCTTTCAGCCCACTCTTCCAACTGGCATAAATCTCTCTGTAGACTTTGAAAATCTACTTCATTATCCACAACACCACCTATCTTAGTATCATCTGCATACTTACTAATCCAATTTACCACACCATCATCCAGATCATTGGTGTACATGACAAACAACAGTGGACCCAACACAGATCCCTGCGGCACTCCACTAGTCACTGGCCTCCAACCTGACAAACAACCATCCACCATTACTCTCTGGCATCTCCCATTCAGCCACTGTTGAATCCATCTTGCTACTCCACCATTAATACCCAACCATTGAACCTTCTTAACCAACCTTCCATGAGGAACCTTGTCAAAGGCCTTACTGAAGTCCATATATACAACATCCACTGCTTTACCCTCATCAATTTCCCGAGTAACCTCTTCAAAAAATTCAAGAAGATTAGTCAAACATGACCTTCCAGGCACAAATCCATGTTGACTGTTCCTAATCAGACCCTGTTTATCCAGATGCTTATATATATTATCTCTAAGTATCCTTTCCATTAATTTGCCCACCACTGACGTCAAACTAACAGGTCTATAATTGCTAGGTTTACTCTTAGACCCCTTTTTAAACAATGGAACAACATGCGCAGTACGCCAATCCTCCGGCACTATTCCCGTTTCTAATGACATTTGAAATATTTCTGTCATAGCCCCTGCTATTTCTACACTAACTTCCCTCAATGTCCTAGGGAATATCCTGTCCGGACCTGGAGACTTATCCCCTTTTATATTTCTCAAAAGTGTCAGTACTTCCTCTTCTTTGAATCTCATAGTTTCCATAGCTACTCTACTTGTTTCCCTTACCTCACATAATTCAATATCCTTCTCCTTGGTGAATACCGAAGAAAATAAATTGTTCAATATCTCCCCCATCTCTTTTGGCTCTGCAGATAGCTGTCCACTCTGACTCTCTAATGGACCAATTTTATCCCTCGTTATCCTTTTGCTATTAATATAGCTGTAGAAACCCTTTGGATTTACTTTCACCTTACTTGCCAAAGCAACCTCATATCTTCTTTTAGCTTTTCTAATTTATTTCTTAAGATTCTTTTTACATTCTTTATACTCCTCAAGTACCTCATTTACTCCATGCTGCCTATAATTATTGTAGATCTCCCTCTTTTTCCGAACCAAGTGTCCAATTTCCTTGAAAACCATGGCTCTTTCCAAGTTTTACTATTTTCTTTCAAACGAACAGGGACATAAAGATTCTGTACTCTTAATATTTCACCTTTAAATGTCCTCCATTTCTCTTCCACATCCTTCCCATAAAACAAACTGTCCCAATTTACTCCTTTTAAATCCTTTCGCATCTCCTCAAAGTTAGCCTTTCTCCAATCAAAAATCTCAACCCTAGGTCCAGTTCTGACCCTCTCCATAATTATATTGAAACTAATGGTATTGTGATCACTGGTCCCGAACTGTTCCCCAACGCATACCTCTGCCACCTGACCCGTCTCATTTCCTAACAGGAGGTCCATTTACAGAATGTGTTTCCCAGTCTATGTGTGGAAAATTGAAATCTCCCACAATTACTACCTTGTGCTTACTACTAATATCTGCAATCTCCTTACATATTTGCTCTTCCAATTCTCGCTCCCCATTTGGCGGTCTATAATACACCCCTATAAGTGTTGCTACCCCTTTCCCATTTCTCAGTTCCACCCAAATAGCCTCCCTAGACGAGCCCTCTAATCTATCCTGCCAAAGCACTGCTGTAATATCTTCCCTGATAAGCAATGCAACACCTCCACCTCTTGCCCCTCCAATTCTATCACACCTGAAGCAACGAAATCCTGGAATATTTAGTTTCCAATCACAGCCCTCCTGCAACCATGTTTCACTGATCGCCACAACATCATACTTCCAGGTGTCAATCCAGGCTCTAAGTTCATCCACCTTTCTTACAATGCTCCTAGCATTAAAATATACACATTTAAGAAACCCACCCTCTCTTATTCTCTGTTTATTGTCTTTTTCTTCTCTCTCCCCTACATTTTGGGTCAGTGTGCTACCATTCTCTGCCTCCTGCCTCACACACTGACTGCTAGCTTTCCCAATTTGAGTCCCTCCCCCCAACCATACTAGTTTAAAGTCTCCCCAGTAGCCTTTGCAAATCTCCCCGCCAGGATATTGGTCCCCCTCGAGTTCAAGTGCAACCCGTCCTTTCTGTACAGGTCACACCTTCGCCAAAAGAGGTCCCAATGATCCAGAAACTTGAATCCATACCCACTGCACCAGTCCCACATCCACTCATTTATCCTCCACCTCGCTCCATTCCTACTCTCACTGTCGCGTGGCACAGGCAGTAATCCTGAGATTGTTACCTTTGCAGTCCTTCTCCTTAACTCTCTACCTAACTCCCTAAATTCTTCTTTCAGGATCTCTTCTCCTTTTTTACCTATGTCATTGGTACCTATATGTACCACAACCTCAGGCTCCTCTCCCTCCCATTTCAGGATTTCTTGGACCCGTTCAGACACATCCCTGACCCTGGCACCAGGGAGGCAAACTACCATCCGGGTCTCCTGTCTGCATCCACAGAATCGCCTATCCGACCCCCTGACTATAGAGTCCCCTATTACAATTGCCCTACTCTTCTTTTCCTTACCCTTCTGAGCAACAGGACCAGTCTTTGTGCCAGAGGCCCGGCCGCTGTCGCTGCCCCCAGGTAGGCTGTCTCCCCCACCCTTACTCAAACATGAGTACTTATTTTCAAGGTGTACAGCCACCGGGGTACTCACCAGTCCCTACCTCTGCCCGTTGCCCTTCCTAACTGTGACCCAATTTTCTGTCTCCCGTGGTCTTGGAGTGACCACCTCCCTGTAACTCCTTTCTATGACCTCCTCGCTCTCCCTGAGCAGACAGAGGTCATCGAGTTGCTGTTCCAGGTTCCTAACACGGTCCCTTAGGAGCCCCATCTCAACACACCTGGCGCAGATGTGGGCGTCTGGAGGGCACTCAGACTCCATGACCTCCCACATCTGACATCCAGAACAGTAAACTGCCCGGGCCCTCATTCTCCCCCTTATCCGAATACAATAAAGCCTTTCCCGGGATACAAGCCAATCTGCTGCTTCCTCTAGTCCTGTAACGGCTGCTTCCTCTAGTTCGTTTGACCAATCAGAGGCTTCCACCAGCCCCCTTAATTTGAAGTGTGATCTGCGAATGGAACGTTGCAGATTTTGGTAGTCCTCCCTCTGTAACGGCTCCTGAGCCTCTGTTAAAACAAGCCCCGCGATAGGTTTTTTAACTCACCACACGGAGGTCGCTCCTCCCTCTGTAACGGCTCCTGGGCCTCTGTTGAAACAAGCCCCGCGATTGGTTTTTTAACTCACCACACGGAGGTCGCTCCTCCCTCTGTAACGGCTCCTGGGCCTCTGTTGAAACAAGCCCCGCGATGGGTTTTTTAACTCACCACACGGAGGTCGCTCCTCCCTCTGTAACGGCTCCTGGGCCTCTGTTGAAACAAGCCCCGCGATGGGTTTTTTAACTCACCACACGGAGGTCGCTCCTCCCTCTGTAATGGCTCCTGGGCCTCTGATAACAGTTGCAGACCATAGGAGGATTGAACAGGAGGCATTTTTTCTGACTAACAGGAAAGCACTTGCGCTCAACTTGTGCAACAACTTGTGCTCACATCATTGTTAGTTTCATTGTGTACTCTGAATTAAGGTATTGATATATAATTGTGCAATACATTTTTCCTTTTGATGAAAATGTATGTGAGCATTTTGTACCGCAATGCACAGTTATTTCTGATTTAGCCCATTGACTGGTTTCATCTATATATTTGTCTGGTTGCAATCTCAATGCTGAAAGTGAGGAAGTCAAAATATCACAACATGACTCACCACTGTTTCATGACGCTTGAGCAGTAGCTGACTCTGTATCAATGTCAAGATTAAATTCATTATTATACATTCCTTCAGTGTCTAAAGGGTTGCTGCTAGCTTAGGGTCAATTCTGATATTACTGTAGCTCAGAAATGAGTTAAATAACTTTTTCAACTGCTGTCTTGGACTCAGAATTTCTCAGAATCCCATTGCTTGTGTGGTGTTTTTAAATCTCTCATTTAATTCAACTTACGTATTCATCCTCTAAATATTGTCCTATCCTTTAGTTGCTGCCTCACTCTTTCCCCTCTTGGGCAGGCTGCGCTAAGTTTAGTTGTACTCAGAACTGATGATGTATTTGTAGTTCCGTTGGAGTAAAACTTTCCATGCGAAGCGAAGATCTCAATTATTGAAATATATTTTCATGGCAGCAAAATGTATAAAAATATCAAATTTTAATCTATTTCTGATGTATATATTGATAAGCAAAAGGAATCAATTGTTATCCCTTTGATGAATGCACGTGAATCAGACATTTCATTTAGTGTCTCAAGTGTTATTGCTCTGTTTTGCTGGCAAACTGTACACATGGCTACATCTTTATCAATCTTTGGACTTCACGTTGAGGACTTGTATGTTTAGCATGTAGTTCACCTATTATTTTTTACCTGGGACACTTGAAATAACTTTATGAGATCATCATCTTAAAAGCATTGACTAGTTGATAATTTATACCTTGTAGAATTCTGGTAAAGCTGGTAAATCTGTGCATGGGTCCATCCTCCCAAAGTGTGTTCATAGACATGTTTTATTATTTCATCTTGCTGAACCACGTGATCACACTGGCAAAGACCAGAAAATCTTAGTACTCAAGCTGCAGTGAGAGACAAGCTTTCCTAACCACCATCAATGACTCCTGTGATATTCTGAGTGGAAATATGTGAATTGTCAACTCTTCTGCCCAATCCATTTCTGATGCTGTTTACCAAAACTTAGTCCAATCTTGTTAGCTGTCTATGTTTTGCATTGCAATTACGGTAATGTAAGACAATAGCTATTGTTGCAAAGCATGCATAGCATCTGTTTCGTTCCTTTCAAACAGTCAATGACTGAAAATGTTACCTCATAAAAGAAAGGTTTGCTGCTACATCAATCCATATCCCAATGTCTTCCCATTAATCAGGACTGTGTAATCTTCCTCTCTCCAATGATTTGCTTACAGTGTTCAAGTTATACAGTGTAAATTCTGTGTGATCTGTGGATTGTAATATTGTGCATTTTCTCATTATGTGACTCCTTATGAGAAACGCATTCTTTCCATCCTAATGTTGCACATGAGATTACAGTTCCTTCTCATGGATTGTGCTTCATTGTATGCACTCCAAATACATGTCCTTACTTCCAGTAACAGTGTCACTTTGGTTCTTTAAGTGAACAGGGGCATGAGGAATGGCTGCTGGAAGATTTTCCTCCGTAGAGGCTGCTATGCATTTATGGGTGCATGGAACAAAATTCCATGACAGATTTTCCAGTAATCTCCGTGGAAATTACAAACCGTAAGCCAAATCAAAAATATGTTTTCTTGTGCCTAAAAGCTTCAATTGGATTCCTTAGACATCTAATGAACTTGTCTCCCCAAGCCAACACACAAACCTGTCTGTGTGCAATCTAAAATCGGTCAGTTACTCTACCTCTATATATATATCTGTGTGACAATATAATCACTTGGAGTTTCTCCCAGCTTTTGATTGCTTTTGTTAGAATTTATGTGGCTCTGCCTCACGCAGCTGAGAATCAAATTATTCTTCCAACGTCTGTGCTGCTTCTTCAATAGTGATATTTGTAGCTTTCTGTGGAACACTGAAGGAGTATGAAGTGTGCAATACACTTCAGAACTGATTTCCATAAGTAATACTGGTTTCTTCAATTCCATCATTGCAGCATTCATTGCAGCATAACCTGCATGTTACAAATGATTCCCAGCTGCTTAGGAAGCTTGCTTCCCTTTAAGCCACAATTGTCTTATTTTTCTTGCTCTGACTGCTCAAAATGTTCTGACTTTGCATGCAGACAAGTAATTTAACCTTCAGAACCCGTTTCCTGTCCCTTTTTTGCCTTTGTTGTTTTTCTCTCCATTGTGGAGTTCACAAGATGAAAATGTTTCTCTTAGAGGTGCAACATTGATCTCTTTTTTAATTAAATTTTTTTCCCTTCAAATTATCGTTGTTAAATTGACTTCGATTTTGCTGATGTTCAGGCAAGTTTTATTGTTAATAAGTCATTGAACAGAGGACTTCCAAACAAAAGTGTTTATTCCTACAATAAGTGCTTATAGGTACTTTTGATGATATTACTATGCATTCTCTGTCGTTGCTCTGTACAGAACTGCAGACCATAAATATCATTGTCATGTCTGTACAAAAAGATGGTTGTGGTTGGAGGAAGTCATCATTTCCAGCCCAAGCCCCAGGACATCACTGTAAGAGTTGCCTGGACAGCATCCTAAGCCCAAATATTTTCATTGACTGCTTCATCAATGACCTACCTTCCATCATCAAGATGAATGTGGGGATGTTCACAGCTGCACCATGTTCAGTTACTTTTGCAAAACCTATAAAATGAAGTTGTCTACCCCTGTATGCACCAAGACAAAGGCAGCGTACACCGATCTTATACACTGACAAGAGGCAAGTGACATATGTGACAGATCAGTTTCCTCTTTGAGTTTCCTCTTCAGCAAGAGACCCTTTACATTCAATGACATCACTTCTGCAAAATTTCTCATCGTCAACAGTGTGGGTACCAACTTTAACCAGAAATTCATCTGGGGCAGACTCATTTGTTCTATGCCTGCAATAATAGGTCAAAACTGTATCTTGTGGTGAATGACTCATCGATGTTCTTATTATTTACTTGTGAGGAGTGTGATGGAGGACATTCCACTTGCCTAGGGGTCTGCGGTCCAACAATACTTAAGAAGCTCAAAACCATCCAGAACAAAGCAGTACACTTGATTGGTACCTCAGCCACCACTCTAAAAAATAATTCTTTATACCACCAGCACCAACTGAGGTAATGAAAAGGTAAATTTAAGTCAACTTATGCCATACCTTCACCAAAATACTATTTTGGAAACTTTCCAATCAGGTTTCAGGGCCCACCACAGCACAGAGTCTGCCTTGTTGAAGGTACATGATGACCTACTGCTCACCGTTGACTCCGGCGACTGTGCAATCCTGCTCCTTCTCAACCTCAGCGCAGCACTTGATACGGTCGACCACACCATCCTAATTGATTGTCTCCGGTACGGGGTTGGTATTGATGGCACTGCCCTGAGCTGGTTCATCTCCTACCTCAAAGGTAGGAGTTTCTCTACTAATATAGGCAACTTTTCCTCCTCCCCAGCTAGCCTCTGCTGCGGGGTTCCACAAGGTTCCATCCTTGGCCCCATTCTCTTCTCCCTGTATATGCTCCCCTTAGGCCAAGTCATTCAAAGGCACGGCATTTCCTTCCATTGCTATGCAAACGATACACAACTCTATCTCCCCCCGAAGCCCAAAAAACGATCAAATCTACTTAACCTTACCCGCTGCCTCGGGGATATAAAGTACTGGATGGCCCAGAACTTCCTCCAATTAAACGAGAGTAAGTCTGAGGTCATCCTTCTTGGCCCCTCGGACTCAATCAAAATGATAGCAGGCAGCCTTGGAAGCCTTACCCCTTTACTCAAACCTCACGTCAAAAACCTTGGCGTGATATTTGTCTCAGCATTGAAATTTGACAAACAAGATATTGCCGTGGTAAAAGCTAGTTTCTTCCAGCTTCGGACGATAGATAAAATAAAACAATTCCTCTAGTTTGATGACCTTGAAAAGATCATTCACACATTTATCTCCTCCCGCCTCGATTACTGCAACTCCCTTTACACTGGCATCAGCCAATCTTCCCTGTCCCGCCTGCAACTGGTCCAAAACGCCGCAGTGAGACTCCTGACGGGCACCCGAAAAAGGGACCACATCACCCCGATCCTGGCCTCTCTCCACTGGCTCCCTGTGCGGTTCCGAATAATTTCCAAGATCCTTCTTTATGTCTACAAAGCCCTCAATGGGCTTGCCCCCACCTACATCAAAAGTCTGCTTACCCACCACACCACCTCCAGGTCCCTCAGATTGGCCTACTTGGGGTTACTGAACATCCCGCGGTCTAGGCATAAGCTCAGGGGCGACTGCGCCTTTGCGGTTGCAGCTCCTAGACTGTGGAACAGCATCCCTCTTCTCATCAGAACTGCCCCTCCATCGACTCTTTTAAGTCGAGACTTAAAACTCATCTTTACTCTCAAGCCTTTCTTGACATCCTCTGAGGGAGGGCTATATATATGTATTTATGTATGTACTTAATCTATGAACCAATGTTGTATAACGTTAGTACCTCCACCAATGTAAAGCACTTTGGTCAACGAGAGTTGTTTTTTAAATGTGCTATAGAAATAAAAGTGACTTGACTTGACAACTGACTGATGTGTTCATCATCTACAAAAACCACTGCAGTTACTCACCTAGGGTGTTCCTACGGTACCTGCTAACCTAATGACCTTTATCACCAACAAAGAGAAGGGCAAAGAAGATGGTGAGAACTTACAGATTCCATTCTAAATCTCACTCCACCCTGATCGTCACTGGGTCTGAATCTTTGAACTCCCTATTTAATATGTAATGTAGAAGTATCTTCACCAGAAGACTAGTGACATTCACCTCCAACATCTTAAGCATACTAGGGATGGACAATAAGTATTGGCATTACACCATATACCTTACCTTAGAGTACTGAAGCCTCCAACAGGCCTCTTCATTCTTTTGAGAAGTAAATAGTTGTCCCATGTGCCTGACTGCTGCACATGGTATTAAAAAAATGATTGTAGCATGAGTGCTCCAATCAAAGTTCCTCTAGGGTACTTGCCCACCATAAGGCTTTTCACATTTATAACTCACAACTGCCGATGAACCACAAAATGACTTCCAAACAAGGATGTGCAAAATTTCCTGGCTTCATTCTGAGGCACTCCAACCTCCAGATAATACCCAGAGGAACACAAGAAATGAAGTCCAAGAACAGTACAATGAAATCCATCCATCCACTGGACAATTCAGTTAATTCAGTTGTCTCTTCAGCAGGGCACCCCAGGGCTGAAGCAGACCAAGCCATCCCATCTTCACAACTGCACTGACATTTTCCTGCTAATTGCCTGCGCACCATGACCACACCCATTTGGTTCAACCATAACAACATTGGTTTGCTTTGCGTGCTCTGATTTCCTTAGAGTTCTCTGGATTACTCTCATATCCCAATGATATACTGGTAGGCTAATTCTCTAGTACGTAAGTAAGTAAGTAAGTAAGTTTTATTTATATAGCAAATTTTAAGTCAACTCGCATTGACACCAAAGTGCTTTACATTAAATAGATAATAAGTTTCCATACAAACCATAGAAAAAGGTTTAAAAAATAAAGAAAATGGACACAACACATTATAGAGTTCAACACAAACGATCCCCACAGAATCAAAAATTTCCACTGTGGGGAAAGGCACCAGAAAGTTAAGTCCTGTTCCTCTGTGAAACACCCGAGGTCGGGGCCCATTTGTGGCCTTGCAGCCAGTCCGATAATTTTCAGGGCCCTCTTCCCGAGAAGATGGAACACCGGCGTCGGGTGAAACATTCCTCAGCGGCTTGGAAAGTCTGGAGCGGCTGCCTCCTCCCCGGAGACCGGAGACCGGGGCACTCGTAGCCCTCAAGCCCTCACGTCGGTTGGAGCTCCGACCCCGGCGAACTCGATCCCAGGCTCAGCGGTGCTCCAAATCCAGCGCCGGACGCCTGCAGCCACAGCTCCGTGATGTTGGGAGTAGGCGGCCACAGCGCTCCGGAGCTTACTGCACGGCGACCCAGTAAGGCATCACCCGCTCCATGATGGTGTCCCAGCGCTGTACCGCGGCCGAAGCGGTAGTCCCGGCCGGTCCTGACAGGAAACGCCGCTCCATTCTCGATGGTAGGCTGCGAGGACGGGACGAAGAAGCAGCTCGAAGGGATGATGCCTCTCCGACCAGGTAGGGGACTAAGAAATTAAGTTTCCCCCTTCCCCCCCCCTTTCCCCCCCCCCACCCACCACATTAAAGACCTCCAACTAACATTTAATGACATTTTATGACAGGACTTAAAATTAAAAAAAAGGTGAAGAGACGGACTGCGGGCAGGCTGCCATACACAGACGGCGCCCACTCCTGCACATCCACCATCTACGATATGTTTCTGGTTAGTGCAGCTATATAGTGAATTAAATCAAAAGGGATCTGGGAGAAAGAACGTTGCAGGTCTACAGAGGAATAAGGAGAGAAGGAATGAGACTAATGAATTTCTTCCTATGGGGCCAACGTGGCTCTGATGGGTCGATGCTTCATTCTGCATCATTATAAGTATAAGATAGGTAAAGGAAGAAATGCATCAGGAAATTAAAATTCTCCACATTGTTTCTGTAAAGGCCCCCAAGGATAGAAAAAATTACGTTAAGTGTGACTTCAATCTTTACAGGAAACACACAAGGTCTGTTTTCTGCTTCGTGTTTCTCTTCTGATGAATAAAACTGTCACCATGGTTTCAACAGGAATTAATCTTTTTAGTTTAATCACATATGCATGTAAAAAGAATGGTTACTAAGGTGAGGTATTTTAATGGTTATGTTTCCAACTTTCTCTAATAACCAGGATGACCAGGGGAAGAATTGTAGTTGAACGTTTTTGGAAGGGATGAGTTTATTTTTCTTTTCTCATTAAACTTTAATAGTCGACTTAAGCTAACTGAAAGGCTTTTTTAAGCTATAGAACAAAACTGGATTGTTTCTGGGGTGTCTTCTAGTTTTGAAGCTTCCTGAGTAGTTAACATTGGAGATCAATTCAGAATGATATAGGATCGATATTTCCATGCACAGTTTACATCCATGCATCCAATGAGTATTCCCAATGTTAGTTGCACACCAAATTATGTTATTATTCGCATAATGCCCATCTCCACCTGTACTCATACATGTTGGAGAGGAAATCATCTTATTATGACCATATATGCACAAGTTTGTTACTTCTCATGGCAGAGGCATGCAACTAACATCAGGAAATTTTCTTAGGTATTTTCAGAAATAACAGTAAGTTTCCTTACCACCTTCTAGGTTCCATAGAGTACAATAAAAGTAGCTGTTTTTTTAACAGCATTTAGCTGCTGAGATACCCATTTCATGGTTCACCCAGCACTAATGCTACCAACAGCTCTCTAGCTGAGTACAGGTACATTGAGCACTAGGCAAAGAGCAGGAAAATGTCAGTGCAGATGTGAAGATGGGATGTTGTTGTATGCATCAGTCCTGGGGTGGTTCGCTGAAGAGCCAAAGGTGAAGTAACTGCAGATGCTAGAAAACTAAAGCCAGAAACTGCTGGAAACACTCACCAGGTCACATACAGTAGTATCTGTGGAAAGAGAAACAGTTTGTGCTTCAGGTCTGGGATCCTTCATCTGAACTGATATAGGAGAAACAAATTTGTCCAGATAACAGAGAAGGTGGAGAAGATCACTGGGTGGAACAGAAACATAGAAACATAGAAGAATAGTTGCAGGAGCAGGCCATTCGGCCCCTCGAGCCAGCACCGCCATTCAATATAATCATGGCTGATCATCTAAAATCAGTACTTCGTTCCTGCTTTTTCCCCATATCCCTTGATTCCTTTAGCCCGAAGAGCTAAATCTATTGAAAACATTCGGTGAATTGGCCGCCATTACCTTCTGTGGCAGAGAATTCCACAGATTCGGACTCGGAGCTGATGCAGCGGGACTTGGAGCTGAGGCAGCGGGACTCGGAGCTGAGGCTGCGGGACTCGGAGCTGTTGCAGCGGGACTCGGAGCTGAGGCTGCGGGACTCGGAGCTGTTGCAGCGGGACTCGGAGCTGATGCAGCGGGACTCGGAGCTGTTGCAGCGGGACTCGGAGCTGATGCAGCGGGACTCGGAGCTGTTGCAGCGGGACACGGAGCTGATGCAGCGGCCCGCAGCTGGGGCCGCGGGACTCGGAGCTGATGCAGCGGGACTCGGAGCTGAGGCTGCGGGACTCGGAGCAGATGCAGCGGGACTCGGAGCTGAGGCTGTGGCGGGCCGACTCGGAGCGGAGCGGAGACGGCGTTCCGACTTTCGGCAGCAGCGACATCACCACGGAGGTCCGCTGGACTGGAGAGCGGCATCTTCAGCCTGGATCGATCGCCTCAGCGCAGAGGGAGAACAAGGAGGGAAGAGACAGAGACTAAGACTTTTGCCTCCATCACAGTGAGGAGGTGCTTGGTGAACTCCCTGTGGTTGATGTTAATTTGTGTTTATTGTATGTTTTGTTATTTATTGTTGAAAGGTCTGAATGACAATAAAGGAATCAAATTCAAATCAAATTCAAATTCAGAATTCACAACTCACTGGGTGAAGACGTTATTCCTCATCTTTGTCCTCAATGTAGCAATGTCACAAAATTTTGAGATTTAAAAAATCAAGTCTGCAATTTATCCCATCAGATAAAGCATCAAAATAAGTTTAATTTGACACCTAATTCACTTTCATATCTTCAGTATTAAAAACGTTATGGCCATTTTCATACTCGGAAATTAGCATCTTGTTCCCTATTGCTTTTCCATTGACTTAACACAAAAGCTATGATCGAGGACAGTCAAAAGCCCATGTCCAAATAACAGACACACAAGAATTCACAATATAACATGATTTTTAAATCTCATTGTCATGGATTTATAGGCCAAATGGAAGGAATTTAGTGTTTAATACCTGCAAATTAATGGCCATTTAAGGAATTTAGTGTTTAATACCTGCAAATTAATGGCCATTTAAATCATCTTGCGAGTGGGTTTTTCTGGAGCGCGATCATTTGGAACGTTGCGGTTGCGGTGAATTCAAACTCCATATCGGCAGGAAAAATACTGCCGGTTCGTATGGGGGACAAAATCACCGTTTCGCAACGTAAAATGTGAATTAAAGGCATCTTAAGGAGCACTTTTATACATAAAATAAACAGCTTTCCTTTACCTGTCCCGTACGTAAAATCCGTCCCCGTTGTCGGCGTTGACTGCTTTAGAAGCTGATTTTTTAATTACTCCAGTGCTGAACTTGTCGGGCGATTAAAAAAAACAATTCACAGAACGCCCGTCGGACCAATTCTTCAGCAAAAGCTTGCACTCCGAGAAAATATAATCCAGGACAGGTAGGTAAAAACCACATTTTAACCCCCCCCCCCTCAAACGCGCCAAAATCGCACACACGGCCAGTGGCCGAACTGCAGCGCCGCTGAAGGAAAGTTTTGTAACATACCTACTAAATGGCCTACCCCTTATTCTTAACTGTGACCCCCTGGTTCTGGACTCCCCCAACATCGGGAACATTTTTCCTGCAACTAGCCTGTCCAATCCTTTAAGAATTTTATATGTTTCTATAAGATCCCTTCTAAATTCCAGTGAATACAAGTCCAGTCGACCCATTTGTTCATCATATGTCAGTCCTGCCATCCCGGGAATTAACCACAAAAGAATGATTGATTGTTTATTGTCTATTGTCTTAACCTGATGAACCTATGCTACACTCCCTCAATAGCAATAATGCCCTTCCTCAAATTAGGGGACCAAAATTGCACACAATACTCCAGGCACGGTCTCACCGGGGCCCTGTGCAACTGCAGTAGGATCTCCTTGCTCCTAAACTCAAGTCTTCTCGCAATGAAGGCCAACATGCCATTAGCTTTCTTTACTGCCTGCTGCACCAGCATGCTTACTTTCAGTGACTGATGCACAAGTACACCCAGGTCTCGTTGCACCTCCACTTTTCCTTCTTCTTCCTCATGTCCGGCCATCTTCTACATCACGCCTTTCTGGTCGGTCAGTGATGGTTGACGGTCGGTGGTTGCAGAATTGGCTACTTCAGTCAGTCACAGTTTCTGTCGTCAGCATTGCCCGGGGTGCGCCACATGGAGGCTTTTGCTTGGATTCCACCCCTTTTCCTAATCTGGCACCAATCAGATAATAATCTGCCTTCCTGTTCTTGCCACCAAAGTGGATAACCTCACATTTATCCATAGTACACTGCATCTGCCATGCATCTGCCCTCTCACCCAACCTTTCCAGGTCACCCTGCAGCCGCATATCAGCCTCATCGCAACTCATACTGCCACCCAGCTTTGTGTCATCTGTAAAGTTGGAGATATCACATTTAATTCCCTCATCTAAATTGTTAATATATTGTAAATAACTGGAGTTCCTGGACTGAGACTTGCGGCACCCCACTAGTCACTGCCTGCCACTCAGAAAAGGACCTGTTAATTCCTACTCTTTGGTTCCTGTCTGCCAGCCAGTTCTCTATCCATGTCAATACACTGCCCCCAATACCATGTGCTTTAATTTTGCACATTAATCTCTTGTGTGGGACCTTGTCAAAGGCTTTTTCAAAGTCCAGATACACCAATCCACTGGCTCCCCCTTACCCATTCTACTTGTACATCCTCAAAACATTCCAGAAGATTTCCCCTTCATAAATCCATGCTGACCTTGACTAATCCTGTCCAACTGCTTTCCAAATGTGCTGCGATAACATCTTTACCAATCGACTCAAGCATCTTTGCCACTACCGATCTAAGGCTAACTGGTCTATAATTCCCCGTTTTCTTTCTCCCTCCTTTCGTAAAAGGTGGGGTTACATTGGCTACCCTCCAGTCCACGGAAATTGATCCAGAGTCGAGAGAACATTGGAAAATGATCACCAATGTATCCACGATTTCTAGGGCTACCTCCTTGAGTACTCTGGGATGCAGACCATCAGCCCTGGGGATTTATCTGACTTCAGTCCCAACAAATTCCCTAACATCATTTCCTGACATATGTGGATTCCTTCAGTTCCTCCCTTCTACTAAATCCTCGGTCCCCTAGTATTTATGGAAGATTGTTTGTGTCTTCCTTAGTGAAGACAGGACCAAAGTACACGCCATTTCCTTGTTTGCCATTATAAATTCACTTGCCTCTGATTGCAAGGGACCTACATTTGTCTTCATTAGTCGTTTTCTTTTGACATATCTAAAGAACCTTTTACAGTCAGTTTTTATATTCCCCACTAGCTTTCTTTCATGCTCTTTCCCCCCCACCCCCTCTTAATTAATCCATTTGTCCTCTTCTGCTGTTCTAAATTTCTCTCAGTCATCCGGTTTGCTGCTTCCTCTGGCCAAATTGTATGCCTTTTCCTTGGATTTAACACTATCCTTGATTTCCCGCGTTAGCCACGGTTGAGCCACCTTCCCCGTTTTATTTTTTTGCCAGACAGGGTTGAACAATTTTTGGAGTTCATCCATGCGGTCTTTAAATCTTTGCGATTGTATCTCCACCATCAACACTTTAAGTATAATTTGCCGGTCTATCCGAGCCAATTCCCGTCTCATACCTTCAAAAGGAATTTTTCTGTTAGGGTGAACTAATGTGGCAGCTCAGGCACAGTTAAGCTCCTTTGATAATTTTATTGGTTGCTAATGTTGTATAGTCTATATGGTGTTGAATCTTAAAAGAAAAAAAATTAAAAGTGAAGGCAGGCAAAAATGGCTTCATACAAACAGAAAAACAAGTTATCTGAAATTAGAGAATTTATTATCGAGTCCTGTCGACTGCAAGATGAGGTGTTGTTCCTTGAACTGCTGAAGACTCCATTGTCACCTGCTCCACTATGTCCCCAACCAAAAAGACCAGATAGTACCAGGGCAAGAGCAGTTAGGATACTCAGCTCCCAGATATTGATTGTAAGACAATCTTGAAAGCAGCAAAGGTGAGAGTTATATTTTCCCTGTTGTTGGGCGACCTGATAGAAGTATATCAACTTATGAGAGGCATAGATAGGATAGAACCTTTAGGCATAGATAGGGTAGAACAGTTTGAACCTTTTTTCCAAGTTAGTAATATCAGATGCTAGAGGGCATTGCTTTAAGGTGAGAGAGGCAAAGTTTAAAGGTGGGGCTGGTGGTGGAGGCAGATACAATGGTAGCATTTAAGACACTTTTGCATAGGTACATGGATATGCAGGGAATGGAGGGTATGGATTATATGTGCGCATGTAGGTCATGGCATCATTTTTGGCACAGACATTGTGGCCCAAAGGGCCTGTTCCTGTGCTGTACCATTCTTATGTTCGATGTTCTAAGTTCAGCATCCACAGCTACATTGAGCCAAAGATCATGGAAACAGGCTTTTCAATTCACATTGTCCATGCTGATACAGTTGGAATTCTGGCCGAG
The DNA here is from genome assembly GCF_010909765.2 of Amblyraja radiata. Lineage (NCBI taxonomy): Eukaryota > Metazoa > Chordata > Chondrichthyes > Rajiformes > Rajidae > Amblyraja > Amblyraja radiata. The sequence goes on along the minus strand of NC_045966.1, from coordinate 34,762,374 downwards.
TCTCTTTTCCTCCAATTGTCCCATGTTCATCTAACTGTCCAATATATCTGTCCAAATGTCTTTTGAAAGTTGTTATTGTATCACTTCTATAGATTTCTTTGGCAGCTCAGTTCCAATATGGACTATGCTCTGTATGCAAATGTTGCCTCTGAGGCTCTTCTCTCCCATCTCACCTTAAGCCTGTGCCTTCTAGTTTTATAATCCTCTACACTGGGGAAAAGACTTTGAGCTTTCACATCATCCACACCCCTCGTGATTTTGTATACTTCATTAAGGTCATCTCTAAGTCTCCTACACTCCTAAGAAAAAAGTCCCAGCCTATCCAACCTCTCCCTTCAGCTCAAGTCTACAAGTCTTGGCAACATCCCTGAGAATCTCGTCTGCACTCTTTCTAACTTTGTGATATAATTCCTAGAGCTGGGTGACCAGAACTGTACACAGTACTGTTTTGTACAGATGATTGATGATGCCACAACATTTCTACTCGATACCCTTTCCAATGAAGGCAAGCATGCCAAATGCCTTCTTCATCACCCTGATATCTCACATTCCCAGCTGAGGAGAGGTGATGGAAGAGGCCATATGGGATATGAAAGCCAATTTGTGGAAAGACAATTTTTATCAAGACCTTGCATAATAAAATTCATCAAGCATATCAACTAACTCTCTCTTTACTCTTGTCCTTACTATTACATATTGCACTACTAATCAACTGGTAAAATCCAGATAATATTTCAAATCTCTTCACTGCCCTTTCTCCAAGTTCATGTGTACCAAATAGAAAATTTGAATGGATAAATCCTTTCTCCAATTAATTTTATGGCTTGCTACATCAAATGATGACTGAGATCTTACTTAAAGGACTCTGACCTCTGCAAAAAAAGATTATATTCTCTGAGGATATCTACTCTGCAGATCACCCTGCATATCTTATGAGGACATGTTTATTTGTGATGTAGCTCCATTTTGTGGTGCCTCTCACTACTGGAGGAGATAGGTAACACACCTGTATTTCTTACAGGAGGTCTGGCTCCCCTAGCACACAGGACTTTCTCTCCAACATCTACCTTGTTGACAAGAGCTTTAAGTATGTGGGGAGCTGTCTTCGTCTTTGCTTGATCCTCCACCTCCTCATGTTAGTCAAACAGTGTCTTTTGCCTCTGAAGGGCTGCTGTGGCGAATGTGCCTTTGTCTGTAGGAAACACAGCAATAGGTCAGGTGTTGTGTGAAAGTGGGTGTAGCCCAGTTGAGAGAAACGCTGGTTTCATTGCAACCCTAATTTCTGGGCATATACTAGCCTAATGTTGTCTCAAGATGATTTTTTACAAGGGTACTATTGGGCTTTTGCCATATTTAACACATAAAATATGTCTTCAATCCCATTTGTAGCAAAAAAAATCCCCCAAAAGTAACGAATTTCAGAGGTCACACTATTCATGAACATCTGTTTAGTAAACCTGCTCTATTGTTGAATAAAGTGCTGGGACCATAAGAGCTTCAGGGTCATCTTGACCATGATGTTGACTCAAGCACAAGTAATATGACATGCATTTCAACACAGCACACATTATACATCGGTACTTGTTTTAAATTTGAAATCATCTTGCAACAATAATATTGCACATATTCTTCTTTAGACACTAAAACAGATGACATAATGACTATTTTTGATCCAAGTTCTTTCCCAAGCTTATCATTAGGGGAATAGTGTTATGACTTCTGGAGGCCCATTAACAATCAACATACATCAGCAAATTATTGCTCCATGCAGAATACATCCAGCATCAAAAGCAGTGAAGCTACTGTATTAAGAAATTGAATTGGAATCCAGGGCATAGAGCTTTGCCTGAATGAAATGTAAAAAATTTAATTATGGTCAGGCAAAATTATCGACGCAAATCAAGTTAATCAAACCACAACCAGTTGGATAATTCAAATTTCATTAAAGCTGTACAAGAAATGGATTTGAAAAAAAACCCAGTTAAACATCAATCAAATAATGGCATTTACAACAGCAACCAAAGTTTGAAATTGAACTGGTTGATTAAACAGAGCCCTGATGGACATTTTGACATGGACGTTAGTCACTAAAACCTTGAGTTGAGTTACTGTGCTGGAGCAAGTACGGACAAATTGTCTCCAGTGGTAGTGCTGTTACTGATCTATTGACACAGGATTAACGTAATTGGCGGGAGGTAACAGGAGAAAGTAACATTTTACACTGTAAATTCTCAGCTTCGGAATGGATGGTGGGAGAAAATTGGAAAGTAAATTTCAAAAGGGAATTGGCCATACTGCTTTAAAATATTCATAGGCCAGAGGAAAGACTAGGGGGTGGGCTGAATTGGAGACTTATTTCAAACAGTCTGCTCAGGAAAGGAGTTGCACCACTGTTCGTATTCTCTGTTATTCGATAATTCTATGCACCTTGTCAGTCTGCAGTTGTATATCATCAATTTGGTCCTGATCATCATCCAACAATTTGCTCCCAGCCACAGACTTGCAAATTCTCTTGGTTGCACAACTGTCCCCATTCTACGTCACACAACCGTCAGGCAGTCTCTCTGGAGAGCATGGATAGGTGATGTGTCGGGTAAAAACGCCTACCTATTTCTCCCCTTCACCCACCCTACCCCCCTGCTATTTCTGGCTACACAACCCCAAACTCCATGTTCTCCAGAGAAACGGCCTGACCTGCTGAGTTACTCCAGTACTCTGTGTGTCCTTTTATGTATTAACCAGCATCTGCAGGTTACATGTTTCTATTTTTTTGTACACCGGTGCCAGTACACACAATTAATAAACATACATGTTATATGGCTGGAGAACAAAATAATAATGGTTACATTTTAGAGGTATGCCTCACTGATATTCCATAGAGGTGCGTACCATCACAAAAAATGCTGGTTACATTGATCTGACCTGTAATCTTTAAATATATAGCACTTCAAGCAATAATGACTACATACTGGTTCCTATACCTTTACATTGTGCTGAGCTGTCAATACCTACATTTGAATGTTATTTTAAATGCTGTAAATATTTCAAAAAAACTTCTTATGGCATTCTTCTCCGATAAATCGCACAGATTAATAAAAGCATTAAAAAAAACACGAACCTAACTCAAGGACCAAAGGCAGACCAAGATTCAAAAAAGCTTCAATACGTTACCTTGAAAAATCATCATAATAGAATCAGTGCTGAGAGATATTTTAATTTCAGATTGAATACGTTTGCAAAGATCCTATACTAAATAAACAGAGGACTATGTTTGGTGACAGGTGTTCAATAAGGATGGTGACCGATCTTTGATTTTTCTCAGGGACATGCTATGCTCAAGAATCAATTCATCAATAGCGTTTAATTCACTTTTAATACCTCATCTGTTTTTGTTCTACAAATAGAAGCCTAAAATGTATAATTGTCATCTAAGAGACAGCAACGATAATCAAATCTATAGTGCAGACTACACTGTATCTTCTTTACAGAGTTCCATTTGAATAAATATTGCAATAGTTACCAACTTGTTCGAGGCTGATGATTGAGAAATATATTGTTGTTCCGTCACTTCAAGTATACATGCAATGATTATAGAAAAATACAGGCAATGATTATAGAAATATCATTTTATTTAGTTTAGAGATACAGAGGGAAAACAGGCCCTTCGGCCTACCGAATCCGCACCGACCAGCAATTCTCGCACATTAACACTATCCTACACACTAGGGTCAATTTTACACTTATACCAAGCAAATTTACCTACATACAGTACTTGTACGTCTTTGGAGTGTTGGAGGAAACCAAAGATCTTGGCGAAAACCCACGCGGTCACGGGGAGATTCCACAAAGTCCATACAGACAGCACCTGTAGTCGGGATTGAACATTATTTTGCTGCTTTCCTACTTCAGTTTTGAATTTGAATTTATTTTTTGCTATAATATTAAACTGCTAAAAACAAAGAGCACCATATCAATAAAGCATGGCTAGCAGCGCGAGGGTGGAATGCTTGATGTTCCTATGTGACATAATTGCTGGTGGGAGTGCATTAGGCTGAGACAAATCAGGATCCTGAACTTCATCACCCTTAGGTTCTGTGGAGGGGAGGCTGAAGAACTAAATGAAACAAAGGAGGAAATGAATTTTTGAGACTAGGCAATTTTATCCATCCATAATGGTATGTCTGGGGATGGTAGGGCGGGTAGCTTTGACAGTTAATTTACTCACACTGCACTAGAATGCTGAAGAAAATTGCATGCCCTTACCAGGTCAGTCAATCTAAGATTACTTTGTGGTATCTTGTAACAATTCACTTCATAATAAGTATGGTTTATGCTAATAAGCATCCTCTCCTTCCAATTTAATAGTGCTTTGCAGGGGTTTACATTAATTCCATCACACGATTGGCCTGAATCTTGAGATGGCAGGGATTTGATTTCCAAGAAAGCAAAATGCAAGAGAAGATGATACATAGTTTGTCCAGATATACGAAAATATACTGAGAAATAAGCAACCATATCACAAAAGGCTACAACTTGAATATAGGTGGGCAACTGGAGCTGGATAATGGGATTAGTAGAGATGGGTTTTCACTTGCACCTATTTTTTGGGGGGCATTTTCTGTTGCTGGTGAAAGGGAGATTGCATATCTTAACTCACTGTTCAGCTTTGTAATGTCTGTGTAAAACCCTGTTGTGACGAGCACAATAAAGAGACATCCGACACCAATGAGATTTGCGAGTCCGCATTATTTCCAACTAAAAACAGAAGCATCCAGAAGGTCACTCATCATCAGTAACGAGGCACAGGCAAACTTGGCAATTTCTTCTCCTGGCCTCAAGAGGGCGCTTGCATTTATATGTTGTTGGCAAATACAAAATTGCATACATTACATCTCCCCCTTCAAATTTGGGGTCACAAATGTCACAAATTATACCACAATTAATAGGTGTTTTGCAATTTGTAAAAGATCTATTCAGAAACCTGCTTACGATATTACTAGGCAGTAAACCAAGCCAAAGAGTAAAGTTAAAGCATTGATATCTTACAAACTACAATGGCTTTAATCTGCAAGGAAATGAAACTAATCGTGCCATATTAGAATATCTCCAGAAAATATTCTGCAACCGTTGTCAGTACACATATTAAAACAGACCGAAGTTACAAAACAGTATAGGAAAATTATAAAGAATTAGACAAAGTGGGACCCGTTGGGTCCCATGTTCACACGGGAGGGCTGGTCCCCCAACGCAATATTCTATCTCTCCACCATTTCCAATATTGGTGGCCAGTGGGGGGGGGGGGGGGGGCTTTCTGGAGCGCTAGTATGGGTATTGTGGGCTGAATGGACTGGTTTCCAGAGGGCTAGTATGGACATTGTGGGCCAAATGGATTCCGGGGGTGACAGCTCAGTCACTCAAGCCTGATGTGCTGGCAGCTCACTCACGGCTAGTGGGCGAGCAGTTGACTCACAGCTATTCCTTGAAATTCCATTTCAAGCAAGGTGCAAGGCCACCAAATTCAAGTGCAGTTTCTTACCGCTTCCAGCAGGGTGCAAAGCCTCCAAATTCAATTGCAGTTTCATACCACTTCAAGCAGGGTGCAAGACTACCAAATTCAGGTGCAGTTTTTTTACCACTTAAAGCAGGGTGCAAGGCCATCGAATTCAAGTGCAGTTTCCTACCACTTCAAGCAGGGTGCAAGGCCACGGAATTCAAGTGCAGTTTCCGACCACTTCAAGCAGGGTGCAAGGCCACCGAATTCAAGTGCAGCTTCCTACCACTTCAAGCAGGTTGCAGGGCCACCAAACTCAAGTGCAGTTTCATGCCACTTCAAGCAGGGTGCAAGGCCACCAAATGCTAGTGCTGTTTAATGCCATTTCAAGCAGGGTGCAAGGCCACCAAATTCAAGTGCAGTTTCATACCACTTCAAGCAGGGTGCAAGACAACCAAATTGAAGTGCAGTTTCATACCATATCAAGCAGGGTGCAAGGCCACCAAATGCAAGTGCAGTTTCATACCATTTGATGCAGGGTGCAAGGCCACCACATTCAAATGCAGTTTCATACCATTTCAAGCATGGTGAAACCAACATAAAACCACCATAAAACCACACAAAAACACCACATAAACACCACATAAACACCACACACAGTTCAGTAGACATTCAGTGTGTTCAGTTGATTCACAGCTCAGACAAAGTCGTGACCTCTCCCTCCCCATCTTGCAGAGACTGAGCCACACCCACACTTCCGGGTTTTATAATCCCTCCCCCCTCCCACAAGAAGGGGCGTGGCCTTCATGGCGTGATTGACAGGAGAGAGATTCTCAACATTTTTTAAACACTAATAACACTTTTATTTTTCATTGATGGGAAGAATCCTCTGCACCTGATGAGCGGAGGCAGACTGAGTAAGATGGCCAAAAATCACAGCCGTGAGTAGTAGCGTTATATCTAAAATCAATACTCAGTGCAAACAGGAAGTTGTCAAGTTACCACCACCAACAACCATTTGCAGTGCAGCATTTCAAAGCAATTACCACCACCAACAACCATTTGCAGTGCAGCATTACAAAGCAGTTACCACCACCAACAACTATTTGCAGTGCTGCATTTCAAAGCAGTTACCACCACCAACAACCATTTGCAGTGCAGCATTTCAAAGCAGTTACCACCAACAACAACCATTTGCTGTGCAGCATTTCAAAGCAGTTACCACCACCAACAACCATTTGCAGTGCAGCATTTCAAATCAACCACATTTTCATTTTCAAACCACATTAAGGGCACTCACAGTTGATTAGACATGTGTTCAGTGTTATTCACAGCTCAGAGAGATGTGAACCTCTCGCTTCCTCCATCTTGCAGCGACTGCGTGAGGCACAACACTTCCGGGTGTTATAGTCCCTTCCCCCTCCCACCAGCAGGGGCAGCAGAGCGAATGTCACCATTTTTTAAACATTAATAACTCTTTTAATTTTTATCGGTGGGAAAAATCCGCATATCCAGCACAGCGGAGGCGGGCTCTGAGTGAGATGGCCAAAAATCACAGCTGTAAGTGGCAGTGTTTTTTCAAAAATCAAGAAACAGAAAAACAGGAAATGGTCAAAAACTTCCTTTTAGTAATATAGATTACAAAGACATCAGGCAAAACATTGATTATATTAATAAAAATCCTCAACTGGCGAATACCAACTGCAACACTACAGATATACACATGCATCTTTAACAGGAACCATGACCACATGAACTTATCCCAAATCCATTCCAAGTTAAACTACTGAAAACTTTGCTACGAGAATAAAATAAAATGTATCGCACATTTCTGCATTCAAGCCATTACTATATGTGTATTGAAACAGATGTCATATATTATGGAAAAAAATAACAAACAATTGCATTAAAAAAAATAATCTCTGAAGCTTGTACCAGGAAAATGTAATGGGAACAGGTTAATGTGTTAATACTGCAATGTGCATGTCAAATCAGCATCTATCCCGTCTGAGTCGCTTCTTTTTTTTCTCTTTGCTGCACTAATGTCTTGAAGGTTTGGTGCGTCTGGGCGATGGGCTTCTGTCTCGCTGTTTCTTGCTCCGTCTGGGAGACTTGTTCAGGCGTCTGGGAGTCTGGCTGCATCATCAGTGAGACAGGATTCTGTCTCACGGTTTCTACCCCCGTCTGGGAGACTTGCTCCGGCGTCTGGGAGACGGATTTAGACATCTAGGAGATAGGCTTCTGTCTTGCTGTTTCTCGTTCTGTCGTTTGGGGGATATTCTTCCATAATATATAATAGTAAGATTAAATGAGAACTTACCAGTTTGAAGTTTGATCTTTATTTTATGAGGAGTTACGATGAGGGATTACGTGAAGAACCCGCCAGTCCGCATGCGCGTCAATCTTCAAAGCAGCGGTGTGAAATCACAGATAACAGTTGATGAACTGAATATAGTAAGATTCGATAAACTAGAACTACCAGCTGATCTTTATGAGAGAGGGTTAGGAGCAGAGGGCACGTAATTACTCATCGTAACTCCTCATAAAATAAAGATCAAACTTCAAACTGGTAAGTTCTCATTTAATCTTACTATTTTACTTCGGAGTCACGTGAGTGACTACGTGAAGATTTCAAAGCTCTGTGATTTCATGCAGTGGAAACGAGTCCATGCGTCACACACTGCATCAATTGACCAGGGATGAGTGAAATTTAATAAAGCATGACATAGATTGAAACATGCTGGTGCTTTTTAATGATGATAATAGTAATCCCACTCATCCAGGAGAAATTAAAAAATAGTACCTAAAAATAGTGTTGGCAAATACCCCCAGTCTGGCAAATGGGTTTGTTATAACACATTTGGAATTTCGCTGGTTTGACCATCCTGCAGCCACTAGGATGAGGTCCAGCGAAACATTCACAACCCTTGCTGCTGATGTTGTTGCAGCCCTGGTGGAGTGAGATTTGAAAACATCAGTGTTCACTCCTGCACAAGCCAACCCGTTAAATCACCTGGGGATGGTCTATATCGATACCTTGGTGACATAATGACTGTTGTCGATGTGTGACCACACCCACAACCAAAGGTCCATGGGGTATGCCATGAAACTAGTTTGAGACCCGACGCCCCCGATCTACTCTGCAAGACTAAGTCATGAACATAAAGTATCATATTATTTGCAGCTGTAACCATCCTGTCCAGTCGTAGCTTATGCAATGACTGGCCCCTTGCGCTGAACCCAGTGCCATGAGGATAACCACTTTGTAAGTGAATAGACCGAAGACAGGAATGTAGCTGGAGCCCACCGGTGACGCAACGTCAGCAGGACATAAACATCCCATATCTCTGAGTACCTGGGCCTGGGAGAATTTGTGTTGAAGCTACCCTTCATAAATCTGGATATCAGAGGTCGAGACCCGACAGCGTAGTGTCCCGACCCCAGCATGACAACAAGGCACTCCTGACACAATTTATATGACTCCATCTCTTGTGAAATATAGCTTTGAGAGGAATACCAAGACATCTGATATACGTACCGTGTCATACGATATACTGGACTGTAAACAGGACACTTACCATTCCTTGATATAGGAGATGTATTGTTTCTAGGTACTATCTCTTCAGGCCACAGTGATTACATCCACCATACTATCTGACAGTCCGTACCCCAGGAAAGGTCTTCTCATAGTCTGCAACCCAACAATTTGATTTGCTCATGCAGAGGATGGTTGTCCCCAGTCACGGGGTAAATGAGCAGATTTTGTGTTTGGGAACAGCCATAAAATGCTCTGTTATTATTCGCAGTATGAGTGGACCTATGGCTGTGTAGGCCAATCATGCACTATCATGCCTGAGGCGGAGTCTTGCTGTTTTTTAAGCAAGCACCGACTGATGAGGCAAAATGGAGGAAAGACATAACGAACATTCCTCCCCAGTGTAGCGAGAATGCATCCATCGCCACTGCCCCCGAGTATGGCCGCCATGCCAGATAATTTTGCAACTGGTGATTGAGACTAGATGCAAACAAATTGATATTTGGTGTTCCATCAATCCATAATGCCATTAAATACTTTGTGATCTAACATCCACTGTGTTGTCATTGATTTACGTGATGATACACCAGCGCCAAATGAGGTTAGGTAAACTATCACAGGATATTAACTTAATTAAACCCATGTGATTAAAATATGGCACCACTGTAGTGTGTCAACTTGTAGGTGAGCATGCAGATATGCATATTCGCACAAAAAGCCTTTAACCCATAGAATGCACCTAGTGATTTTAGGTTGTTGATACCACATAACTGATGGATTGGTAAGTCATGCACATCCCATCCGCCTTTGTGACTAGAGATGGGATAATAATTCCCCATCTTTGAGCACTAGCAACAGTTTGTAACATAACTGAAGGTAAAATGACCAAAAGTACTGGAGGCAATGCTGAATACTGTTTGTCCTTCATTGTGACTTGTAGCTTCAGCTGGTAATAGCATAGATCTGTTGAAAATGACCTACATGGTACTTGAGAGCTTGCTCCTTTGCACAATGTAAGTTCTGATAATGCAAAGGCCCCAATTACACAGCTGAAACAACCACTAAATTGCAAATTTACACTGGCCACAATCTCTTGCCCCAGGGAGGAGTCACAGACAATTAATAGAGTTAAAGGTACATCGCAATCTATAAATCTATTTGGTATCAACTTAAATTTAACTGGATGAGAAACCCTAATTTCTCAAATATGAGTTTTGTGGCTGAAACAGCTAATTTAGCAAGATTCAGCGTTTTAGAATATCATCCAGATAGGCCATAAATATGTATTTTCGAGCTTTGAGCAGCCCAAGCACTGGCTTGGTAATTTGGTAAACAACCTGGGAGCTGATGTTAGCCCATTTCGCAACACTTAACTGCTATCGTTGCCCATCCAGCTAAATTTCAAATATTTTTGGTGAACCCTGTGAATGGGAACTGAATAGTATGCATTTTTGAGATCGATGCTTGCCATAAAGTATCCTATGGAATATCCGTTATTAGACAGTAACGAAGTTTCCCATTAAAAAATTATACTGCACATGTGAATGTGAGTTAATCAAAGGTGATCCAACATCATCCACCTTTCGCTTGTTTGGATAGCTGTTTGTATACCCAAAACTTTTGTTTGGAAGGAAGTGATGTCCATTTTGGTGTATATGTTATTCGTCGACATTCATGCAAAACAGTGTAAACTATTACCACACGTAACTTATGCACACACCCCGTGTTTCGGAAAGAACCAGGCCCACCTACCTCCGTGGTTATCGGTGGTCTTATGGTAAGCCCAAAGGTCCCTGATGTGAGTTCTGTTTCCGTCCTCAGGTTCTGATTCCATCCTTGAATTTGGAGGATAGGACTGCTGGGGTGCATGAATTGCGCATTTTCCCTCACGGCCGGCTTGGGCATTGGCCTAAAAGACCTCTGCCCAGAGAATCAGCTTTCAAGCTGCCACCAGCTTCAGCGAACCACAACGGTGAGGTTTTTGCTTGTCATAGGTACCGTGACTGGTCTGACAGCTTTATTTCCTCATCCAGTTTCTTGCCTGTTTGGCTAGGTCTTCTCCAAGGAGAAGATTCGGCGGCTGGACATTGCTGGCCTCGCGATCCATAGTCTTCCCAGATAGCGCTGTTCACTGCCGGCACTTTGTTCCTGTAATGATGTGACGTGAGGTCACTGATGCTTACCAAGCTCCGGGTTTTCTGCCATAGGGTGGAAGCCAACTCTTCCTTGCAGCGGCTCCTTCGTTTGCGTGGATATCGCAACCCTTGATGCCATGACAGAATTCTTGACCTCACGCATGCACTCCAGTATGTTTCACGGACATACTTCCGAGATTGGAGTCAGTCACACACTGACTGCCTACGCTCCCCTCCTCAGAGAGGGAGATATAATGCAGCCCTGCAACAGGCGCTGCTGCAGGTCCCCGACAAGACCTGCGCTGATATGGCCCCGTCCATGGATCATATCAGGATGGAGCATCTCCTCAGTGGGATGAACGCCCTGCGGACGCATTCCATGGTCCACCTGGGTAAACGTTCGAGGACGTACCCATGAAGGGGAAACCTCCTTTTTTCTTCACGCAGCTGGCGTGTCGTGGAATGTTCCCTCCAACATACCACCAAACTGCGACTGCCTAGCTCCCCTCCTTAGAGAGGGAGATATAATGCAGCCCTGCACCAGGCACTGCGCGAGTCCCCGAGGCTCACGCTGATATTACTCCCTTCCTTGGAGTATCAGGTGGAGCAGTCGGGTCGTCCCCAAGCTGGGTTCCCCTCGCGGAGCCGGGTTTCCCGTGGTCTCTGCAGCCGGGTTTCCCCGAACTGGGTTCCCCTCGCGGAGCCGGGATTTCCCGCGGTCTCCGCAGCCGGGTTTCCCCGAGCTGGGTTACCCTCGCAGAGCCGGGATTTCCCGTGGTCTCCGCAGCCGGGTTTCCCCTGCGGAGTCGGTATTCCCCGGACGACATCCAGCAGGAACTCTGTAGAGAGCTTCCTGCAAGGCAAAAGCACAACCTGAAAAATAAGTTCAAAACTTACCTTCAGGTTTGAAACTTACCGCTGGAGGAGCGACTCACCTGCCAGCCAGTCGCGGCGCCATGCGCTAGCCGTAATGACGCTCATGCGGGCTGGCGGGTTCTTCACGTAGTAACTCACATGACTGCGAAGTAAAACATCTGTTTTAATATACATGTAGTAATGACTTGAACACAGGAATGTGCAATGAATTTTATTTTATTCTCGGAACAAAGTTTTCAGTAGTTTAACTTAGAATGGAGTTGGGATACAATCTTTATTCTTGTATCAGCTGATGCTTTAAAAGAAATATAAAAATAGAATGAAAACATAGTTTTTGTTTCTTGAAGAACTGAAGCTGGCTATAGAAAGGCCAAAGGGGACATGATATAGCATTGGAGAGTCAGGTTAAAGAAAATTCCAAGCCTTTTTATACTCACAGATCTCATCAGTGTCGGATGTCTCTTTATTATGCTTGGCACAGCAGGGTTTTACACAGACAGTAGAAACAAGAGGGTATCAGGGAAAAAAGTGGGGCCACTCATAGATAAAGGTGAGAATTTATGCTTGGAGTCAGAGGATGTAGGTGAGGTAATAAATTAGTACTTTGCATCTAGCATCTTATTCACCTAGGAGAAGGATATTGAGATATGTGTGGAATATACTAATATGCCCAGGCACTTTGAAATCAGAAGGAGATGGTGATGGGGTTGTTGAAGAACATTAAGGTGGATAAATCTCCAGAACCAGATAGGATCTATTCGAGGTTATTGTGAAAGGCTAGAGAGGAGATGCAGGGGCTTTGATGAAGATCTTTGTATCACATCTAGACACAGGCAAGTTTCAGAGGACTGGAGAATATCCAATATTCTCTGGTTTAAGAAGAAAAGTAGAAATAATTCGGGAAATTATAGGGCGGCGGGCCTTATGTCAATGATAGGGAAGCTAAAGGAGAGGATTCTTTGGGATAACATTTAATCACATTTAGAAGAGAATGTGCGAACTAAGGGCAGTCAGTATGTTTTTTGTCCATGGCAGGTCAAGTCTTACGAACTTGACAGATTTTTGAGGTGATGAAGGTTATTGATGAGGATAAGGCAGTGGATTTTGTCCACATGGATTTTAGTAATGCATTTGATGAAGTCCCTCATATAGGCTCATCCAGAAGTTTAGGATGCATGGGATCCATGGGACTTTTGGATTCTGAACTGGGTCGCTCATAGAAAACAGAGGCTAATTGGAGGTCTGTGACCAATGGAGTCCCACAGGGATCTGTACTGGGACCTGTTCTTATTCCTCAGAATACTCTCCAGTAACTTGCCACCCACAGATTTGCTGGTCTATGGTTATATAGTAGTGTTATAGGTATAGAACTGTCGGGGTCCCTGGACACTTTAACTCCCCTTCCCATTCCCATACCCACCTTTCCCCTCATATTATGCTTGACCCAGTGGTATGAATGTTGATTTCTCTAAATTCAAGTAACCCTTGCATCCCCTCTCTCTCCGTTCCTCCCCCACCAGTCGTCATATTAGCTTTACTGTCGAACTGTTGAGTTTCACTGTGTAATTCATTATCACCTAGCCAACAGCCAACAGTGGACCATTGTGGGCTCCACCTTTCCTTGATCGTTGTTGCTATTTGCATATCTTTCATTCATTTGTTCTGTATATCACCATCTTTATCTCTCATTTCCCTTTTACAGGGTGGAAATGTTAAAGACTAGAGGACATAATTTTAAGGTAAGAAGGGCAAAGTTTAAAGAGATGTGCTGGGCAAGTTTTTTTTTTACAGAGAAGGTGGTGGGAGCCAGAAGGAAGAATTGCTTCCCTTAAAGTCTAAGTGTTAAGGGCCTGTCCCACTGTACGAGGTAATTCAAGAGTTCTCCTGAGTTTTCTCCTGATTCGAACGCGGAGAATGTTCGTAGCGGATCCGTAGGAGTTCGTGGATGTCTCGTATCGGCTCGTACGAGTAACGGTAGGTACTCGGGAAATCTGGTAAACTCGTCAAGTTTTTTCAACACTGTGAAAAATGTCCATGAGTAAAAAAATACCTGTGATTAAATTTTTTTTAACTTTTTACTCGTACGAGCCGCTACGAGACATCCACGAACTCCTATGAACCCACTACGGACATTCTCCGAGTTTGAATCAGGCGAAAACTCGGGAGATCTCATGAATTACCTCTTACAGTGGGACAGGCCCTTTAAAAAGGCAAAAAGTAATGTGTCCTTAAATTCTACTGAGCTGTGACCATTTTAATACATATGAAACGTTACCATATGATTATTTATTTAATAACGATAGAAAATGTGTGAAAATTTTAGCAAAGCAAACAAATTCTAGCAAAACAACTCCAGCCTACCAAACAGCCTTGACCCACTGCAATTTGCCTACCACCACAACAGGTCCACAACTGATGTCATCTCCCTGGCCCTACACTCATCCCTGGAACCTTCCCAGTGGTGTCCAACAATGGTTGCTCCCAGAGCAATTTGTTGCAATTTCCTCTGCAATGCTCCAAGTGGAGAATGATACCATCCCACATGCAACTTCCATGGAAAGTTTGTCAACCATTAAATGTTGTTGAATCACTGCAGCATCTGCCTTCTTGAAATGGTGCCTGCAAGATGACTTCTTAAACCATATCTCAGTCTGCCCTCCCAGGTAGCTGTAACTGTTCCTTTGGAGCATGACCAGAAGACTTTGTCATAATATCACTTGTTCATCAACCACCATCGTTCAAGAGTCAAGAGTGTTTAATTGTCATGAGTAATGTCGTCAAAATAATGTAATTTTTATTTGCAGAGTTGAAGAGGCCTGTATATATAATATTGCAAAATTATGTAAAAAATAAAACAATCCAAAACATTCAATAAATTAATAGCCATAATACTAGATAGCCATAGTCACGCAGATGCGAAAGTCTGTGGTGCAACCAAAAACACAGTCCATAGAAGTTTATATTTGCTGAAGTTAGTTTTGTGTAGTGTTCAAGAGCTTGGAGATTGCTGGGACGAAGTTATTCTTGAACCTGATGGTCATGTTTTCAGTCTCCTGTACCTTCCACCCAATGGCAAGAGAGAAACAAGAGCTTAGCCAGGAAGGTGTGGGTCTTTGTTGATATTGGCTGTCTTGTTCAGGCAGTCCACCCTTTAAATCCCTTCAGCGATGGACGTCAGTACCTATGATTGGGACGACAGATGGCACAATGGGCTAAGTGTTCGGCTGGTGACCGGAAGGTGGCCGGTTCGAATCCCGCTTGGAGTGCATACTGTCGTTGTGTCCTTGGCCAAGACACTTCACCCACCTTTGCCTGTGTGTGAATGTGTGTGAATGTGTGTGAGTGATTGGTGGTGGTCGGAGGGGCCGTAGGCGCAGAATGGCAGCCACGCTTCCATCAGTCTGCCCCAGGGCAGCTGTGGCTACAGAAGTAGCTTACCACCATCGAGTGTGACTGAGGAGTGAATGAATAATGCGATGTAAAGCGCCTTGAGTATTAGAAAGGCGCTATATAAATCCCATCAATTATTATTATTATTATTATGATAGACCAGAAAGCAATCTACCGTGTTAAATCTTAAATCACATCATCTGACCATTATCACAGAAGAGCTTGTGGGATTTAATGTTGATTAAATTGATTATCATATTGCTCCCATCACACCATTTCAAAATTACTCCTTTGGCTTTAATGAAAGACTGCAACATTTCATAAATAGGAGTTTTTTTCATTTACTGATATACAAATGGCTATTTTTTTTCTTTGTACCATCTGCTTTATGTGTTCTGTTTTCACCTGGAGAAATGGGATGAATCATGGGATGACAGTGGAACAACAATGGCAGGTTTTTCTGGGAATAATACAGAAGGTGCAGGATCAGTTCATTCCAAAGAGGAAGAAAGATTCTAAGGGGGGTAAGGGGCGACCGTGACTAACAAGGGAAGTCAAGGACAGTATAAAAATAAAAGAGAAGAAGTAGAACTTAGCAAAGATGAGTGGGAAGCCAGAGGATTGGGAAATTTTAAAGAGCAACAGAAGATAACTAAAAAGGCAATATGGGGAGAAAATATGAGGTATGAAGGTAAGCTAGCCAAGAATATAAAGGAGGATGGTAAGAGCTTCTTTAGGTATGTGAAGAGGACAAAATTAGTTAAGACCAAAGTTGGACCCTTGAAGACAGAAACAGGTGAATTTATTATAGGGAACAAGGAAATGGCAGACAAGTTGAACAGCTACTTTGGATCCATCTTCACTAAGGAATACACAAACAATCTCCCAGATGTACTAGTGGCCAGAGGATCTAGGGTGATGGAGGAACTGAAGGAAATTCACATTAGGCAGGAAATGGTCTTGGGTAGACTGATGGGACTGAAGGCTGATAAATCCCCAAGGCCTGATGGTCTGCATCCCAGGTTACTTAATGAAGTGGCTCTAGAAATCGTGGACGCATTGGTGATCATTTTCCAACGTTCTATAGATTCAGGATCGGTTCCTGTGGATTGGAGGGTAGCTAATGTTATCCCACTTATTAAGAAAGGCGGGAGAGAGAAAACAGGGAACAATAGACCAGTTAGCCTGACATCTGTGGTGGGGAAGATGCTGGAGTCAATTTTAAAGATGAAATAACGGCACATTTGCATAGCAGTAACAGGATTGGTCCAAGTCAGCATGGATTTATGAAAGGGAAATCATGCTTGACTAATATTCTGGAATTTTTTGAGTATGTAACTAGCAAAATGGACAAGGGAGATCCAATGGATGTAGTGTACCTGGACTTTCAGAAAGCGTTTGATAAGGTCCCACATAGGAGATTAGTGGACAAAATTAGAGCACATGGTATTGGGGGTAGGGTACTGACATGGATATCAAATTGGTTGGCAGACAGGAAACAAAGAGTAGGGATTAACGGGTCCCTTTCAGAATGGCAGGTGGTGACTAGTGGGGTAACGCAAGGCTCGATCTGGGACCGCAGCTATTTACAATTTACATTAATGATTTAGATGAAGAAATTAAAAGTAACATTAGCAAATTTGCAGGTGACACAAAGCTGGGTGGCAGTGTGAACTGTGAGGAGGATGCTATGAGGATGCAAGGTGACTGGTTGGGTGAGTGGCCAGATGCATGGTAGATGCAGTTTAATGTGGATAAATGTGAGGTTATTCACTTTGATGGCAAAAACAGGAAGGCATATTATTGTCTGAATGGTGTCAAGTTGGGAAAAGGGGAAGTACAACGAGATCTGGGGGTCCTTGTTCATCAGTCACTGAAAGTAAGCATGCAGGTACAGCAGGCAATGAAGAAGGCTAATGGCATCTTGGCCGTCATAAAAGAGGAGTTGAGTATAGGAGCAAAGAGGTCCTTCTGCAGTTGTACAGGGCCCCAGTGAGATCACATCTGGAGTATTGTGTGCAGTTTTGGTCTCCAAATTTGAGGAAGGAGATTCTTGCTATTGAGTGCAGTGTAATAATAATAATAATAATGGATTGGATTTATATAGCGCCTTTCTAATACTCAAGGCGCAGGTTCACAAGGTTAATTCCCGGGATGACGGGACTGTCATACGTTGATAGAATGGAGCGGCTGGGCTTGTATACATTGGAATTTAAAAGGATGAGTTAGATAGAGCTCTAAAGATTGCGGAGTCAAGGGATATGGGGAGAAGGAAGGAAAGGGGTGCTGATTGTGGATGATCAGCCATGATCATAGTGAATGACGGTGCTGGCTCAAAGGGCCGATTGGCTTACTCCTGCACCTATTGTCTATTGTCTATTGTCTATTTGATTGGGTGCAGAAAGTAGCATTATTTCATTTTTGGAACGTTTAGTTTGTATCTTATTTATCTGAAGCTTTGATGAAGGGGTGAGGGAGAATTAGAATTAGAATTGTACATTGCATTTGGTCTCTTAAACACCACATTTCTTCGAATATTTGGATCACAATGACAGTAAATCACCAAAGAGAAATTAATTTTTGTATATCAAAAATCTACAATGGCATCACAGGGAGTTGAGAGAGAAATAAAATGTTGGTTTATTACAGATGGAGATCTTCTATTATCCTGATGGCTATGCTATGGAGCTTATTAGCTGGACAGAGAATGCACTTTCCTAACACAAGTAATCATGAAGCAGTCGTTGATACGTTTGTTAAATAGAAGGAAGCTGATCATTCAACAATGTTCATCACAGAGCAGCAAAATGTTAACTGAACTGAGCCGAGAAATAGTTATGACACTATTTTGTCAAATACACTGCCAACATCTGTTATGTGCAATGGCAGTCACTGATCCAATGCCCAGTTTGCTGATCTTCAACAAAAGCACCTCTTAATTGCTTCTGGCTCATATTTTTACAGTTCTTGGGACATCTCCCAAGGCATTACATTTAATGAATTAGGTTGTGTTTTCAGGCAAGTTTGGAGGAGGTTGGGGTGTGGAAATAAGGAACATCCTCACTGAAATCATTTGGCATGTTGCTTATGTGAGATCTGCCAAGAGATAGCCAAGCAAATGTATTTGATTGATGTGCGCAACATAATTATACTGGCGTAGAAGCAGAAGGCTTGACTGAAATAATTTTATGTGAAAGTACACTCAAAGGTGTGAACAGATTTGGTCATGATGTGAAGAAAGAAAGAAAAAAAACCCTGTTCTAAAAGTGCAAGGAATTAACTAATTAGAAGTTTAGTCACTGCATTTAAAATAGGCTCCCACCTTGAAACAGAGATTGAAGTAATTGCTGCAAGTCTGCACAGTACCTCAGAAGAAGAGTCACTGCCCCACAGCACCAGTGACTCAGGTTTAATCTTCCCTTCAGGTGCTGTAGAGTTTACACATTCTCTCTGTGAGCATGTGGGTCTTCTCCAGGTGTTTTGGTTTCCATCCACATCCCAGACATATGGGTAGGCCATTGTAAACTGCCTCTTGTGTTGATGAGTATGTTGATGAGTGCTAAGGTTTGGGTTGGGCTCGGGGTAGAGTGGGGGGGAAGTTGGTGGACATGGCGATAAATTTGCTGTGAATATGATATAAAAGGGAAGGATGGAAGTAACATCCTGTATGTCACTCTTCTAGCGTGTTCTTTTATTTATTTATTTTAATTTTATTTAATTTATTTAATTGTCCTTATTCATCTATTCATTGGATTTTATGAGAACAATTTTGTTACTCAGACATCCTCGTTCCCTTTGCAAGTTAAAGCTTACAAAGTACCAGCCCAAAGGTCATTTGGTGTGGAATAATAACCTTGGTCTCTTCCCACAGATGCTGCCTGACCTGCATAATATTCCTAGGATTTTTAGATTTTGCTTCCCATCCCAAAACGGGGAGGAAAATAACCACATACTTGGAGCACTTCAGAAAAATGGCAGCAAACAGTAATGCAGCAATAAATGAGTGAACGCTGCCACATTAAAATGATTAGTCTGTGAGACAGCACCCTGAGTCACATTAATAATACCAAAGAAACATAAAGAAATCTGCAGCAGCATTATTTGAGGACAATAAGCTTTCCCTATGGCTTATTTTCAATCCTAAATTTTTCCAGCATTTGCTGTTTTTGTTTGTGATTTACTTTTAATGTTTCTTTTATTGCATGCATTAATTTTGTATTCATTTATTAAAATATCATGTTTATTACCAACCATCAACACAAGTGCACCTTAAGGCTGCATGCGTATCTCCCTGCTCCGCTCCCATTATTCCCATGACAATGCAACTAAGCAAAGTCCCCATGGAAGTTTGAAGTTTAAAGTGATTTGGCATGTCACTGAATAGTCGTAAATGCCAATAGATGTATTGTAGTGAGCATCCTGACTGGATGCATTATGGCCGGATATGGCAATTCATATATAAATGAACATAAGTTGCAGAGAGTGGCATTTTGAGCACAGTCCATCATGGGCATTTTCCTCCCCACATCAAAAGCACCCACACAAGGCATTGCCTCAATAAGATGATCATCAAGGAACACCATTCTGTGGGCCATACCCTCTTCTCACTGCTACCAATGGGAAGGAGGTTCAAAAGCCGGAAGTCCTAAACCACCAGGTTCAGGTACAGTGACATTCCTACAACTATTATGTTCTTGAACCAAATAACCCTAACTGACCTCAGCAACGGAACACTACGGATAACGTTATTACACGAGCATGGACTTGTTTCCTAATTGCGTATCTTTGCACTAATGGCTCGATTTTTTTGGCAGCGTCTTTCTCTTTTCACAGTCTTGTAGATTTTATGATAATATATATATAATTTTTTGTGTATGTGCTTTGTATGAATCCATGTTCCTCTGATGCTGCTGCAGGCAACATTTTCATTGTACCTTTATCTCACTGAATTGTGCATAAGGCAATACATTCCTTGTATAAAGCCCACCATAAGCATCAAATAAGCTGGAAATCTCTTTAAAACTCATTCAGTTAGTGATGAGAAATAGGATTTTAATAATACTGATGGGTATCACTCCTGGATTTAATTGAATTACTGTTGTAGAAAATCATAGAATCACACAACATGGAAACAGGCTATTTATGCCAAAATGTGAGGTTATCCATTTTGGTGGCAAAAACAGGAAAGCAGACTATTATCTAAATGGTGGCCGACTAGGAAAAGGGGAGATGCAGCGAGACCTGGGTGTCATGGTACACCAGTCATTGAAAGTAGGCATGCAGGTGCAGCAGGCAGTGAAGAAAGCGAATGGTATGTTAGCTTTCATAGCAAAAGGATTTGAGTATAGGAGCAGGGAGGCTCGAAGGGCCGAATGGCCTACTCCTGCACCTAATTTCTATGTTTCTATGTTTCTATGTAACTCATCAAAGCTGACCAAGATGCCTATCTAAGCTTGTACCATTTGCCCGTGTTTGACCCGTATCTCTCTAAATCTTTCCAAATCATGCACCTTTGTCTTTTAAATGTTGTTGAACACTTCGTCTGGCAGCCTTTCTATGTACATGCCACTCACTGTGTGGAGAGGTTGTCCCTAAGGTTCCTATTAAGGGATTGGTTGATAAACATAGTTCCAACATATGGAAATAAGAGTAATATGTAAGCATGGATTGAATAGTGTTTAACAGAAAGTAGGAATAAATGATTATTGTTTTAATTTGGCAGACCATGACTATTTAGGTGCTACTGAGCAGAGTGTTTGGTTCAGAGCTATTCACACGCTATCTGAATAATTTGGCTGGGGTTGGGGAGGGAGGGAGGGAGGGAAGGATCCCTATTTCCATGTTTGCTGAAGATTCAGAACTTGGTGTGCTTGTAAATATAGGGAAGGATGTATAGCAGCTTTAAGAGGAGTGGGTGAAAACAAAGCAAATGGTAATAGTCAAGGAAAGTGAGATCATCCACTTCTGTGCACAGAATGGAAAAAACACAGATTACTTTTAAGAGGTTGAGAGATTGAATAATATTGATGTTCAAAATGATCCAACTTGTTACAGCCACAGACAGCTAATATGCAAGTGAAGCAATTGATTATATTGCACTTTATGATTAAAAGGTTTGAGAACAGAAGTAATGATGTCTTACTGCAATTATATCGGGCCATGGTGTGACTACTCATGGAGTTTTATATATTGTTCCAATCTCTTTATTGAAAAAGATACCATTGGCAGAAGAATCTTCATTACAAAGAAAATTTGCTTGTATTCTGATGAAGTTTCCAGTTCCTGCAGATTTATTATGATTTTCACTTGCCTAGTTCCTGTTCAATGGTTTGCCAAGTGGGCAGAGACTGAGTAGACCACATCTACACCTGTCTGTACGGAGTTTGTACGTTCTCCCCGTGACCTGCGTGGGTTTTCTCCGAGATCTTCGCTTTCCTCCCACACTCCAAAGACGTACAGGTTAATTGTAGGTTAATTGGCTTGGTAAATGTAAACATTGTCCTTAGTGGGTATAGGATAGCGCTAATGAACTTCCTGAAGATTTAAGACTTGCCTCAACTTTGACCACTTTTAAAACAAGACTGAAAACTTTTATGTTTACTTTAGCTTTCAGCTAAATCTTAACTACATTGCACTTTTAACTTTTGCACTTTTTATAATGCATTTTTAATTTTGCTTTTCTTTTCTTTTAGTTCTTCTATTTTATTTCATTTTATTATTTCATTTATTGTATGACATGTTTTTATGTGAAGCACTTTGAGTCTGCCTCGTGTATGAAATGTGCTATATAAATAAAGTTGCCTTGCCTTGCCTAATGTGCGGGGATCGCTGGTCGGCATGGACCCAGTGGGCCGAAAGGGCCTGTTTCCGCACTGTATCTCTAAACTAAACTACATTTATATAGTAGATGAATAAGGAATAAGAGGGATTCTTATTGAAACATAAATTCTTACAAAATGTAACAGGCTGGATGCAGGAAGGATGTTTCTTTTAGCTAAGAATAGCCACGTTTACCTTGGGGACACAAGGGACTGCAGATGCTGGAATCTGGGGCAAAAAATAAACTCACTGGTCAAGCAGCATCTGTGAAAACAAAGGGATGGTCAACATTTTGGGGCTGAAAGCCTTCATCAACTGAATCTACTGGCAAGGCCTTCGATGGCCCAGCTCCGAATGGTGAAGATGGAATATCCAACACCTACCATTAACCAAGTCTAAAGTTGGGAGAACATTAACTGAAAAAAGTGAAATTGTTAAACGGTTAACATAAAGAAAACAAAAAGCCACAGTCACTGGGAATCTGACGTGAAAACATAAATTGTCTAAAACATGTTGAGTACTCCCTGGGTTGTTAATATTTCAAATTGATGATCTTTCATAAATTTCATAACTCTCATGCAACAGAAGGCGGTTATTTGGCCCATTGACTCTAAGCAAGCTCTCAGAACAATCCCATTAATCACACACTCCACCTATTTTCCCCTTAATCTTTCTCACAGATTAGAACATGGAAAAGTTAGAAAATATGAATGTTTTATGTTGCAGGGAAAGGGGAGGGCCAGGGAAAACAAAGGAAATGCTTGTGATATGTTAGAGCCCAAGGAAGACTGAATGACACAGGGTGTTGGGGCTGGCTGATAAATGGTGGTAAAGGCTTGTTAATTGCCACTTATCTTGCCGGTGTAAATAGTGGAAAATCATTAAGAACATGAGGAGAGCGGAGAAGTAAAGTAATCGTGGAACTACAAGATACAAACCACTGTGCTTGCTGGAAATCTGCAATGAAAGAGAATGCTGGAAAAGCACAGCAGGTTAAGATTATAAGATCATGTGATAGGAGCAGAATTAGGCCATTCGGCCTGTCAAGTCTATGCCACCATTCAATCATGTCTGATCTATCTCTCCATCTTAACCCCATTCTCCTACCTTCTCCCCATAACCTCTGACATCTGTACTGATCAAGAATCTATCTATCTCTGCCTTAAATTACCCTCCTGTGTGACATCAATTAACTCTGACTGAATATTTTCCACGGTAGATTTAAAAAAACCCATGACAGTATTTGAGAGGGCGTGTATCTGATCCGAGCCAACTGTTTTTCATTGCTGGGTAAGCTGTAGCTCTGTGTGGGGTACCCTCATCTCCTAAGTCTGATTCAAGTTCTGGTTCAAGTTCTATTCTGCAGAATAACCACACACATCTGGACTACTCGCACAGTATTAAGGGAGTGTTACACTTCCAGAGCATCTTTTAGATGAGACACTGAAAGGAGGGATTGTCTGCTGTCTCAAGTGGAGCAAAACATCCTGTGACACTATGTCAGGGAAGAGTGAGGGAGATTTACTTGATGTTCAGACCAATATTCATCCCATATTTAACACAGAAGAACAAATGTGTCATGCCATTGTTATTGACAGAATTTTGTGCACTAATTTGCAACCATTCATATTATTTTATAATTGTAGCAACCCATCAAAAATTGCTTCATTGACGGCAGACTCTTTCATGACTTAAAAGGAATGTGAAAAAAAGTTTGAATAAATAATAACACTTGGGCGGCACGGTGGTGCAGCGGTAGAGTTGCTGCCTTACAGTGCTCGGAGACCCCGTTTGATCCCCGCTATGGGCGCTGTCTATACGGAGTTTGTATGTTCTCTCCGTGACCTGCGTGGGTTTTCGAGATCTTTAATTTCCTCCCTCACGCCAAAGACGTACGGGTTTGCTTGGTATAAGCGTAAATTGTCCCTGGTGTGTGTAGGATAATGTTAGCGTGTGGGGACTGCTGGTCAGTGCGGACTCGGTGGGCCGAAGGGCCTGTCTCCGCGCTGTATCTCTAAACTAAATATATCCACTGACTTGGCCTCTACAGCCTTCGGTGGCAAAGAATTCCACAGATTCACAACCCTCTGACAAAATAAATTCCTCCTCATCTCTTTCTTAAAAGTATGTCCTTTAATTCTGGGCAATGACCTCTAGTCCTAGACTCTCCCACTAGTGGAAACATTCTCTCCGCATCTACTCTATCCAATCCTTTCACTATTCTGTACATTTCGAAGAGGCCCCCCCCCCTCATTCTTCTAAACTCCAACGAGTACAGACCCAGTGCTGTCATATGTCAACCTACATATTCCTGAGATAATTCTTGTAAACATCCACTGGACCCTCTACAGAGTCAGCACATCCTTCCTCAGATATGCTGCTCATAATTGCTCACAATATTCCAAATGTGACTTCCGGTGGCGCCATGCTGGACTAGCAGTCGCAACTTTTAGCTCCGCTGCTGTAAAATCACGCTTTTTCGCGTTAAAATCGGGTCTGGAGGTTTGACCAATTCAAAAACTCACCGGAGCCCCGGGACGTCGCGCTGATGACGTCATCAGTAAGCGCTGCGATTTAAAACGGAGGATAAAGATTTTAAATGAAAAAACCGCCTTCAGCTCAGAGCCCTCAGAGAACAATCTCAAAACTGCTGAAAACACAGAAAACTGAAGAACAGACCTCTGAAGTGGATTCTGGAATGGCTACAAGGGCCAAGACTGAGATGGCTACTAAGGAGAAAAATGAAATGGAGGAGATAAAGAACTCGGTAAGAGAACTGAGAAAAGATATTGAGGCTGGAAACTCAAAAATGTTGGAAAATATTAATGTTAAATTGTTGGAAAATATGTCGAACATTAATGCTGGTAATCAAAAAGTTATTGACTGCATTGGCATTATACAAAAACGAATTGAGGTTGTGCATGAAGAGCTAATGGGGAGAATTAATAAAGGCGAAGAAGAATCTAAGAAGAAGTTTGGGGCTGTGCATGTAATTGTTTCTTCACAAGTAACTGCATTGAAAGACATGGAAACAGTTGTTGATCAAATGGCTGAAGATATGCAGGGAATGAAGCTAGAACTAGACAGCCTCAAGAGTCAACTGGCGAAAGTCTCAGATAAATGCCTTGATCTCGAAGCTCGCTCAAGGTGCCAAAATTTACGAATACCGGGAGTAACTGAAGGAGCAGAGGGAAATAACGCCCATGAGTTCACTGCCAACTTAATCAAAAAGGTACTCAATTTACCTGTGGAACCTGAAATTGAACTGGCACATCGAATACCTAGATTTAAGCCAAGATCACAAGCAGATCCAGCCCACCCACGACAGATCATAGTCAAACTTCGGGACATTTCAGCACTGGAAGAGCTGATCAAAAAAATCAAATATGGAGTGAAGATGACCTTTGGAAACGACACTATCAAACTCCTCCGGGATTATCCCTATGAGATCGTGCAAAAGAGAAGAAAGTTCGCACAGACAAGACAGATTCTCCATGGAGTTAAAGATGTCAGATGTGGCGTTTTTTATCCGGCCAGGATGCGCATTACTTTCAAGGGAAAAGAGAAAACTTTCACTAATTCGGACGCATCTTATAAATATGCCCAAGAGATTGTGGCAGAAACAGAAGATTAATCAAGGCAGCGGGATGATATAGACAATTTCTTTCCTTTTATTACTTCACAGAGAACACCTGAAAATAAGGGAAGAAACACTATTCTCTAAAAGTTTAAAATGGAAGAGAATTTCCACGTGCAATGGTCTAGACACCTTATCTCCTTTGGACGCTTTGGAATTCAACTCAAGGACATTCTTTGTTCAAAATGAAGGAAAGACTGATAAGCAACGCAGAGACGAACAGCAGAGCCGAATGTGGAAAACATCACAAGGATCTTAAAACAGCTTTACAAAATATAGAGAATTAACAATAATTAACAATACTAATATAGAAATATAAATGGAAACTAACCTGAACTATATAATGGGCAAAATGTAATAATGTGCTAAAAAGACTGACTAGTGCGTATATAGAGATAACAAATTCTAGAATTAAAGTAGATAATACTGAATGTTTAAGTGTTATGTAGTTTGTGTGGGGAAGGGAGGAGACTCAGGCACCTGGTATAATTCCAGGAGCCTGTTTCTGGTTAACCCTTATAGCTAACAGCTTACTATTATCAAAAGTATAACTAATTATAAATAATTAGTAGATGAAAGTGTTAGATAAATAAATTTCACAGTAGCTGAACACAGATTTGATAAGCCTGAATGAAATATATATATATATATATATATATATATATATAGTGTAATTGGGTGAAATATAATTGATTTTGACATGGTACCGCCCTCCTAGGTTTAGAGTAATAAAAGGAGCGGAGCTAATTGTACAACATCAACTTCGGAAGTTGAATAGATGTCGAATCCCATAGACACGTGGGACATGCACTACAGTGTCGAATACTTCAGACACTGTAATTTTACTTGTTCAATTTTTTTTTTTATCACAATATGTCACTACTATGTGGTTTTTTTTCAAGGAAAATCGCAAAAGGGATCTACCAAGGAAGTTAGTAATATAAACGCCCCCAAATATCCAGAGTCCTGAGGTATGGATGCACCGTAATAAATAAGGGTACTAAAATCAGAGAAAATGCAAGATGATAAACAAAAGAAAATGGGAGGAATCACATTGTGTAGCTGGAATATAAGGGGTATTAATGAACCAATTAAAAGGGACAAAATACTAGCTCAGTTTAAATCATATAACACGGACATTACTTTTCTACAAGAAACGCACCTTAAACATCAAGATCAGATGAGATTGAGGGCGAATTGGATAGGCCAAACATTTCACTCCTCATATACTTCGAAATCCAGAGGCACCGCAATCATTATTCGCAAAGGAATACCATTCAAATCAAAGAACATTATATCAGATAAGGAAGGGAGATATCTTATAGTTACAGGAGAGATCCATGCTACGCCAATCATCTTGGTAAACATATATGCGCCCAATTTTGATAATCCTCAATTTTTTAATAAAATCCTGAATACAATCGCAGAATTTAACTACCAAAATGTTATAATTGGAGGAGACTTCAACTGTGTGTTAGATCCGTACTTAGATAAATCGATGCAAAAACAAAGAGGTAATATAAAATCTAAAACTAGTGAACTCTTAAATACATATATAAAAAATACAAATATAGCAGACGTCTGGAGGATCACGAATCCGACTGGAAGAGAATACTCATTTTATTCAATGGTACACAAAACATACTCACATATAGACTACTTCCTAGTGGATACAAAACTAATCCCTTATACTATGAACCCTAAATATCACACCAATACGATTTCAGATCACTCCCCGCTAACTTTCGTTCTAAAATTAGAAGGAATGTCTACGAACAAATCGTTCTGGAGGTTTAACTCGCAAATTTTGAAAGACCCACAAGGGAGTGTATATCTAAAAAAACAGATGGACCTATTTTTTGAGACAAACGATACACCAGATATATCGCCCACTTTATTATGGGAATCCTTCAAAGCATTTATTAGAGGAGTCATTATCTCGTATCAAGCTTTTCAAAACAAAAAGAATAAGAATGAACAAAGACAATTAGAAGAACACATCAGACAACTAGATATATATATAATGCTAAAGATCCAACTATGGATAAACATAGTAAAATTTCAATACTGAAATTTAAGTTAAATAAATTATTATCAGAGAAGGATATAAGATTATTCCAAATTACAAAACAAGAACATTTCGAATTTGGGGATAAACCCCATAAACTTTTGGCACGCCAACTGAAAAAACGGGAAAAAGATCATGCAATTTTAAAGATTAAATCAGGTAGAGGGGAATTATTAACACTACCTAATGATATCAATAAAAGATTTGCTCAATTTTACAAGAATTTATACACATCAAAAACGCTAATAGACAATAATAAAGTTTCAGAATTTTTGGACAATTGTAACCTTCCAAAACTAGAACTGAAGGAACAAGAGGAACTGGGAGCACAAATTACATCTAAGGAAATAGAAGACACAATAAACACACTTAAGAATGTAAAAACACCAGGACCAGACGGATTCAGTAATGAATTTTATAAATGTTTTTACGACATAGTTACACCACGTCTACAGAAAATGTATACATACACTTTTAAAGAACAAATCTTACCTGAAACACTAGCAGAATCAACGATCACACTAATACTTAAAAAGGATAAAGATATAGAAGAACCAGGCTCATATAGAGCTATTGCTTTGTTAAATACGGATCAAAAAATATTAGCGAAAACACTAGCTAGAAGACTAAGTCAATATGTTAGTAAATTAATAAATGAGGATCAAACAGGATTTATACCTAAGAGGCATTCATTTAATAACCTGAGACGTCTGCTTAACATAATGCACTCTCACAAACCTCAAGAACAAGAGTTATCTATCATTTCATTGGACGCAGAAAAAGCGTTTGATCAAGTAGAATTGGGATTATATGATTAAAGTATTGCAAAAATTTCAAATGGGAGAGAGCTTCATTGCATGGATAAAATTATTATATAACAAACCCACGGCTAGAATATTAACTAATAATATACTATCTACGAAATTCCAATTAACAAGGGGCAATAGACAAGGATGTTCATTATCACCGCTGTTATTCGCTCAGGTAATTGAACCTTTAGCTGAAAAAATTAAAACACACCCGGATATTTACGGTTATAATACAAAATATTCAAATAACAAAATATCCTTATATGCAGACGATGTATTACTGTATATCACAAAACCCCAAATCAGTATACCAAACATATTAAATCTAATTAAGGACTTTGGATCTTTCTCAGGATACAGAATAAACTGGAACAAAAGTGAAATTATGTCGATAAAACCGAAAGACTCAACACATCTCTTGAAATTCCCCTTTAAAATAGCCACAGAAAAATTTAAATATTTAGGAATTGAAATCACTAGAAATTATCACGCTATGTTTAATGCCAATTATAGCCCCTTACTTAAGAAACTAAATAATCAAATTAAATTCTGGAAAATGCTCCCGATGTCTTTAATAGGTCGAATAAATGCTATAAAAATGATCTTTTTACCACAAATCCTATATTTATTTCAATCAATTCCAATATATCTTCCAAAAAAGTTTTTCAAAAAACTAGACTCAGACATATGATTCACCTGCTGGACAACTCTGCCCAGCAGGTGGACTGGATTGTAATGGAGAGAGAGGACTGCTCTCCATGTAATACAGGAGCGACTCTCCTCTCACCAACGAATCTGAATAACAAAAATTATAATAAAAATCCAATGATACATAGCACAATTAGAACTTGGAAACAAATAAAACAGAATCTAAAATTAAGAAATCTATCTCTTTTAATGCCAATAGTCAATAACCCGTCGTTTAAACCTTCAATTATAGATAAATCATTTACACAATGGGAAAGAATGGGAATCAAAACGCTCGGAGACTTGTATGAATTGGGAAAATTATTATCATTTCAACAATTACAACTGAAATATAATTTGAAAAATAATCAATATTTTAAATATCTTCAAATCCGTGACTATCTGAAAAAATACACAAAAGACTATCATAACATGCCCCCAGACTTATTGGATGAAGCCATGAAGACAAAGGCTGAATCAGCAAATCTAATATCATACTTATACAACATTATTTTAAATATAGAAATACCTACAACCGATGGTATTAGAAGAGACTGGGAACAAGAACTAGCTATAAAAATTTCAAAAGAGAGCTGGGATAAACACTTACTATATGTGCATAAATGCTCGATCAACGTACGACATACTCTAATTCAATATAAAACATTACATAGACTATATTATTCAAAAACTAAAATAAATAAACTTTTCCCCAATGTCTCACCCATTTGTGATAAATGTAAGTCACAAGAAGCTACCATAGTGCACTCTTTTGTTTTTTGTATAAAAATCCAAAAATTCTGGAATGAAATATTTGAAATCTTCACAAAATTATTTAAAATAAAACTTGTACCAAAAGCAGAATGGATCATTTTTGGAATATCGGAAGGTAACCCAGAATTAAACGTGTTTCAAAAGAACTTACTTAATTACGGGCTAATAATGGGAAAAAAGCTTATACTCAAATTTTGGAAAAATGCTCCAATACCAACAATAAAAATGTGTATTTCAAACATGTTCGAAACACTACACTTGAAAAGATGAGACTCCTCCTAGCAGGCAAAGCAGACCACTTCCAAAAGACGTGATCTGCATTTATGGAACTATTACAAGCATAAGGTGCAATAGTAATTTAAAATATAAATGGTACCAGGATCTGGTAACAGGGGGTATAAAATAATTTATTTTTTTTAAACACGGTTGGTATATCCTTTTTTGAGTGTTTTGTGTTACAATAGAGCGATTGTTTTTTCCTTTTTTTTTTCTTTTCTTTCTAGGGTCTTATTTCCTTTCTTTACTTCCTTCTCTAACTTCTTCCCTGAGGGGCTTTCTTTTCCCAACACTTTCCTGCACCTTCACGATTCTTGCTCACTTTCCTTACTCCTTTTATTTCTATCTTTTTTAAAGCTCGAAAAACGAAGTGGTACAACAAATGTAATAAGATATATGTGATGTGTATTATTGTAATTTACTGTACTTCTAATAAAAATAAAATTATAAAAAAAAACTTAAAAAAAATAAAAATAAAAAAAATATTCCAAATGCAGCCTGACCAGCACTTTATAGCATTACATCCCTCACTTGAAATAAATGCTAGCATTGCATTTGCTTTCTTTACTACCGATTTGTCTGACCAGTGGTTACCTGCAACTGTTGAATATAATATTGTGTCCCAGCTTCAACCTGCACAGCTGGTTGCACAGAAGTGTTGTTCCTCAATCTTCATTAGTACAAAAAAACCTAAATGCTGGAGAAACCCAGAGAGTCAGGCAGCATCTACGGAGAGAATGGGTGGGTGTCATTGGGACCCTTCTTCTGACCTTAGTACACTGTAGCAGTTAAAAGGCTGAGTTTGGCGTGAAGTGGAAATAAAAATGACAAGCAACTGAAGGCTCAGCATATTGTCTGTAATCAATTGATTCAATGGATTAAGCAGCATCTGTGGAGAGAACGGACAGATGACATTTTGAGCCGGGACAGTTGATGCCCGACCAACTGATTTCCTATGGCCTTTTGTTTTTTTGGTTTTACTTACACTGATGGATGGAATATTTAAATGATTTAGTGACACACTGAACTACCTTTTAGGACAACCAAGAGATGATTATTAATAAACCTGGGCAGAGGGATATTTGCTATCTTCCTATCATTCCAGAAAACTAGACTCTCGGAAGTGATGTTCTCATTTGCAAGACACTGCCTGGGTGGAAACATGGGAAAACAGGCCAGTTAGTTTATTGTCATTAATGAGTATCAAATGAACTTTGATACTAAATAAATAAAGTAGGATTATCAGACAAGATTAAGTTTAATGAAGAGGGCCTAGAGTGGATTTATGAAAGCAAGGTCTGACAATTTATAGGATTATATTTGAGGATTTGACATAATCAGTTTGATTTAATGTAGTTAATTCAGCTAACACAGGTAAGGACCTAGTTCTAAAGGTGAAATTATGAATTGGTTTGACAACGAAAATTAGATTGTAGTCATCAAGGTAATAAATCAAAACCAGCCGGTATGATTGTAATTCGTAAATCTTTCTAATGACCAGAGCCATTTCATAAAGTACTGTGAATTTGAGGATCCTGTCAAGTTATTATGTAAAGGGCAATGTGTGATGTTACAGCTATTTGCCAAATAATTAGAGTCACAGTTCAATTTTCACTCACACCTGGAATCTGATGAGCCTGGGTTGCATAAGAACATAGCAAAACAAAAGCATGAATGGGCCATTTAGTCCCTTGCCGCTGTTCCACCATCCAAAATGATCACAGCTGATCTTTTACCACCACATCATTTTCCATCACAAACCTTATCCCTTGGTTCCCTTAATATCTAAAAATATATTGTTATCTGTTGGGCATAAGAGCCTGGTTCCATGCAAAAGAGCCTGGTTTCATAACTCTATGACCATCTGTCCTAATTACACTTAATAACCAAATCACGGCATTTTTGGGAACAGAATTCCTAAGATTCACTAAACTCTGGGAAAAATAGTTTTCCTTTTACCTCTGGATAAAGAATCTCCTTCTCACCTATGTCAATCTCTTATTTTGAGACATTGTTGCCCAGTTTCAGATATCCACCTGGGAGAAGAAACAATCCACATCTAAATATCTGTTCGGAATTTTGAATGTTTCAAAGCGCTCACCACACATTTTAAACATAAAAATGCTAGTTTGCTTATCCCTCTTCCTAATACCCAAGGAGAGCCAAGGCTGGTTAGGACAATCGGTTCCCTTTGAACCATGAAGTACCTATCTATACCATTTCCATTTATCAGCACTCAGTGTGTACCCTTCTATGCCATGTTGAAGGAGTATCTGCCTCAATTACCAGACTTCATGGTCCAGATTATATCTTTAGGTGAATAAGATCTTTGTCAGGTTGCCTCTAAATCTCTTACCCTATTTACCCTGAATCTATGCCCCCTAGTTTTGATATTTCTGCCTTTGGTAGAAGTTCCCTCCAGTCAGGGTGGGCAGTAGGACATCAAAAACCATAGCCGTGAGCACTGGCTCGCCACAAGGCTGTGTCCTAAGCCCCCTGCTGTTTAGTCTGCTTACACACGACTGTACTGCTAGACTCAACAACAACTTCATCAACAAGTTCGCTGATGACACAACAGTGGTGGGTCTCATCAGTGACAATGATGAGTCGGCGTACAGGATGGAGGTGGAGCTGCTCACAGGATGGTGCAAATCCCACAACCTCATTCTCAACGTGGGAAAAACTAAGGAGATGGTGGTTGACTTCAGGAGGGCGGGAAAACAACACCATACACCTCTGCACATCGATGGAGCTGATGTGGAAAGGGTCAGCAGCGTGAAGTTCCTAGGACTCCACCTGTCAGATGACCTGATGTCCACAACCAACACCACAGCACTGGTCAAGAGAGCCCAGCAGCGACTACACCCTCTCCGAAGACTACGTAAAGCAGGTCTCCCCACTACACATCTACGAACTTTTTATAGGGGGACAATTGAGAGCACATTAACCAACGGCATCACTTCCTGGTTCGGGTGCTGCAAAGCGTACGAACGGCACCAACTTGACAGGATTGTGAAGACCGCCAGCAGGATTATTGGTGCTCCACTCCCTTTCTTGCTGGACATATACAGGAAGAGATGTATCAACAGAGCCATCTCCATCATCAAAGACCCCTACCACCCATCGCATCACATATTCTCCATCCTGCCATCTGGGAAGAGGTACAGGAGCATTAGCTGCAAAACCAGCAGGATGCTCCTCAGCTTCTTCCCGCAGGCTATAAGACTGTTAAACGGACTGTGCCCCCTGCCAAAGTATCGAACACCAACCACCAACCTGGACAGAGCCACTGTCGTGCCGCTGCCGATCGGAACGCCTGTTGATGTTTAGTTGAGAGTAGTGTTAAACTTGTTCATGATACTGTATATGTATTTTTATTTCTATTTATTTATTTTTTACTGCACACTGAATGGACACTGGTTTGAGTAACGTTTTTTTGTTTCCTCTGGGTATGCGAGTACTCAGGAAAATAACAATAAAGATATACAATACAATACAATACCTATCTGTGCTCCTGGTAATTTTGTTCACTTCTGTCAGCTACACCCGCTCCAAGGAAAACAAACACAGCCTATTCAGACTGTCCTAAAAACTGAGGCACTCCATCCCAGGCAATGTCTTCCACTACTTCCACTGCAACCACATCCTTCCAAAAATGTAATCACATTTTTCTAAAAATGTGGTATCCAGAAGTGGTCACAGTACTCCAGCTGTGGCCTAACCAATGTTTTACAAAGTTGTACCATGACTTCCTTGCTCTTATATTGTGCACCCTGGCTAATGAAGCAGGTATCCTTCTTCATCAGCACCTTTTCTGCCTGTACTATCACTGCCTGAGACCTTGGACATTTACATCAAAGTTCCTCTGAGTTCAATACCCCTAGGGACTTTCCATTAATTTTGAATATCCTACTCTTATTGGTCCTCCCAAATCCATCACCTTTCATTTATCAGAAATAAATTATATTTAACATTGTTCTCCCCATTTTACTAAATGATTAATATCATCCAATCTTCTTTGACTATCCTCCTCACTATGAATAACAACATCAATTTTTGAGACACCTGTAAATGTATTCCTCATATCTCCTGCATCCATATCCACATCGTCAATACTGTATGTACAACAAACTATTGCAGTCAAAGTGCCGATTCCTGTGGTACACCATTGGTCACAGTATACTGATTTCAAAAACAACCTTCCATCATCACCCTCTACATCCTATTACCAAGCTAATTGTGGATCCAATTTGCCCAGATGCCTTGGATCCTATGGACTCTAGGCAGAACCTTTACCTTAAATCTGATCACTGCCCTCAGGAAATGCAGATCTAGTCAGTTACTTCCAGATATCACCAGGTAGATCACTTAAAGATAGAGGTTGCAATCCAGGAATGATGACTTGGGTCAGTCATCGGAAGTAGAGCTTCACTAGATCATCAGCAGATTCACTGCCAAAACAGTTAGCAGCATTAGGGCTTAACTAATTAGTATGGAAAGAAAACCAGGTGTGTCATAGTGTCAGATAACACATAAATGTTACTGTAATCTTGCAATCTCAAGTGTCGGCACAGAACAAGGAATCATGGTTTATTCTAGTTTCCTACATCCCATCATCTGCACAATAGACAGTAATTCAATTACCAGCTTATTGTACACATGGATAACAGGCGATGGCATCAGAGCACATGGTACAACTGATAACTCTGCAGGAGTATCAGAGCACAGTCCAATTAGAAGATCCTGGCCAATGCTAGACTGGGAGAAGGTAAAGGGAAGGAAGTTAACCTTGCCTGCTGCTGACAGTGCCAGCCCTATGTTGCAAATTGGCCAAGTGAGTGCTTGTAGCAGATGGTACAGCTCAATAACTTATTTCCTGCTGATTTGAAGTCTGTTCAACCAGTGCCTCCTGTTCTTTGCCAGGTGAGTTTGCCAGAAGTGGCAGATGCAGTCAGTAAGTTCATTCCAGATGTACCCAAAAGTATATTTTGGCCTCCATTATCACTTCCTCTTCTGCTTAAGATGTGAAGTAGGATAGTCAGAATTTTTTTGTGTTGTGCTCAAATGCAACACAGACTAGTAATTGATGTAGCTTCGAGATAAAGATTATTGGATAACTCAAGGCGGGTAGTAAAACTGATATTTTTTTAAGTGTTCCTCTACTTTTCAGATTGTTCCGGGGTGTTCGATGGCCATTTGCTTTAGGACATTAGTGATAGGGATTCTGCTGTTTGTCTTGTCAGATAAATCATCATTCTTCAGGATACAGCCAAAATATTGGCAAAATATTTTAAAATAAATTTTAATGAATATCAGTAATATTAAAGAGTGTAGGGCATATGGAACAAGCTGCCAGAGGAGGTAGTTGAGGTAGGTACTATCGCAACGTTTAAGAAACATTTAGATAGGTACATGGATATGACAGATTTAGAGGGATATGTGCCAAATGCAGGCTGAAGGGACTAGTGTAGATGGGACATGTTGGCCAGTGTAGGCAAGTTGGGCCAAAAGGCCTGTTTCCACACTAAAAAACTCCATGACTCTATGACATTATTGCAATTGGAATGCCAACCAGATATTTGAAGGAGCAATGAACTACTAAAGGTCTGTAGTGGCATATAATTTGCATGTTCTATAAATGCATGGAGAACATGGAGACCGAGCTGGGAACAGACTTCGCGACCTCCTCAATTCATTGTTACACCAAACACCACAGCCCCACCCGGCTCGGACCAGCCCCGCAAAGAGTGGGTCGCTCTGGACCGGCTCCGTACAGGGGTCGGCCGGTTCAACGCCAACATGCATCACTGGGGGCTGCGTTCATCAGCAGCCTGCATGAATGGAGCAGATCAGCAAACAGCGCAGGACATCATTTATGACTGCGCTGTCCTCCGCCCCCCGGTGGAGGGGTAGATCTCACGGCCCTCGACAACAGGACATTAAACTGGCTACAGCGCCTGGAGGGCGTTACATAACCTCTGCTGCCTCAAACGCAAGAGTATTCTGTTACCATTTCCTTCATTTTCCTAACAAACTGTCCGGAAGTCATTTTCACCAGCAATATTTTCAGTATTTTGCTATCTTCCTCTCAGCTGGGACCTTTCCGAAATGCAATGTCCAATAACTATATATTTAAGCAATATTATTCTATTAAATGTGATCTTGAGAGTACATAATATTTTCTGTGGTATTCATATCACAACGATAATAAAAAATATCTTTGTTTTTGATTGCACCTACCAATGCATACATTATTATATTACAGTTAATATGTACAGAGGGCAAATTTTTGTTCCAATGCTCCCCATTCCCAAATACTTTTACATTGAAGTGATTGAAATCCAAGTGAAGTTTAAATGGCATCAGAAAAATAAAACCTCCGGAATGGATGATATTCGTTGGTTGGAGTCAGTATCAGCACAATCACTATATTAAACTTTGAATATTCATATGTCCTGGTTCAAGTTAAAACTACATACAAATAATAACCTCCTCACACATTCCCCTGCAAGTATCTCTGTCACTCCTTTAAAATATGCCCCTTCTTTGTACAAGCTCTTAAACATCGAATCTAAATGAGTTTCCATCTGATTACACTCCTTGAGAATGTTCATCTACGTGTTCAATAAATAAAATAACGAGATTGGGGATATTTCTATTCAACCTGTCAAAGGAATTTTGGGGGGGGGGGGGTTAGAAATAGTCAGTGAGGTAAACAAACATAATAGTTGAGTGGCAAATGACATTAGTGCTACCATCCCAATATATAACTGAAGGAAATAATGGGGTTTCGGGGCTGTATGTTGTGACAGACAGCCTGACACCTTGCATGTCATTTTAATATTACACTTATCCCATCCCCCTGGATATTCCAGATTAGAGCATTGGGATCGAGACATCATGGACAACTGGCCTCTGTTCCCCGCTCACATCTGGCAGTGCTCTCTGTCTGAACCAGGGACCATGGAGCATTTTTGAAAGTGGGGGGGCTGAGCGATCACTGATCACTGGCCTTGGGGGTACCCGGCGAGGTAGTGGAGCAACCTAGTGGGGGGGGGGGGGGTGTTGGAGGGGGCTGTCCCCCCTCCCACGGTAGGGACTTTTTTGAAATTTGATGTATTAAAGCATGTTTTAGTGCATTGTCGAAGTATGATTTCAATGTTTTTTGTTTGAAGTAAGAGGCAACTTTTTAATGGGTAACTTTTTCCACACAAAGAGTGGTGGGTGTATGGAACAACCTGCCAGAGGAGGTAGTTGAGGCAGGGACTATCCCAACATTTAAGAAACAGTTAGACCATGGATAGGACAGGTTTGGAGGGATATGGACCAAAAGCAGGTAGTGTAGCTGGGATATATTGGCGGGTGTGGGCAAGTTGGGCCGAAGTGCCTGTTTTCACACTGTATCACTCTATGACTACATTATACCTCCACATGCATGAATGCTTCAAAATCAAGTGGTCGAGTTTTATTGCCATATACTCAAGCATAGAAACATAGAAAATAGGTGCAGGAATAAGCCATTCGGCCCTTCGAGCCAGCACTGCCATTCAATATGATCATGGCTGTTCATCTAAAATCAGTACCTCTTTCCTGTTTTTTCCCCCATATCACTTGATTTCACTAGCCCCAAGAGCTAAATGTAACTCTCTTGACAACATCCAGTGAATTGGCCTCCACTGCCTTCTGTGGCAGAGAATTCCACAGATTCACAACTTTCTGGGTGAAGAAAGTTTGTCCTCATCTCAGACCTAACTGGCCTATCCTTTATTCTTAAACTGTGACCCCTGATTCTGAACTCCCCCAACATCGGGAACATTTTTCCTTCAGTTACAGTAAATGAAAATCTAGCAGGGAAGCAGGATGCTTTCTCTAACCACCCCCATTTAAAGGCTACTATCTTCCACGGCTTCTTCCCAGTGTTTGGTACCTACTTCCAGCAGCCGCTGGTTGTCCTTCAGGATGAACCGAACCACAGCCTGATCCATGCCGGTCACCAGGGTGAATTCGTCACAGAGACTCTCACGGTAGCGGCGCAATGCTTCCGACGCTTCCGACGGCCCAGGACTCTTGCACTGAGGCTGCTCCATAGCCGGAGCTACAGCGAGCAACTCGCCAGCCCGGCAAACACTTGCCAGCCCGGATACACTCACCAGCCCCGGCTCCCCATCCGCATCAGTCCCCGCCGCTGCTTCTGCTTCCATCCCTCCCTCCGCCCCGGCTCTCCAACACGCGCGGCCCACGCAGAGCGTGAGAAATTTGTGATCAACGTGAGAGCGTGTGAATTGGGCAAAATGCGTGAGTCTCATGCTCAATGCGTGAGAGTTGGTAGCGCTGATTTAAGGT
Organism: Amblyraja radiata; assembly: GCF_010909765.2. Taxonomy (NCBI): domain Eukaryota; kingdom Metazoa; phylum Chordata; class Chondrichthyes; order Rajiformes; family Rajidae; genus Amblyraja; species Amblyraja radiata. The sequence goes on along the minus strand of NC_045966.1, from coordinate 34,723,534 downwards.
TATTTCAGATTGTAACCTTCACGTGGTCCACCCTGTTTCGACTAATGCAATCAACCCGACGTGCACAAACAAGATAAATAGAACAAGTTTACCTGCAACTTTAGTGCACGCCATATGCAAGAAGAAGTACTCTCAGTAAAATCCAAGGCCCAGCCCTGATACAATTCTTAATTTTCAGGGAAGGAAAATATTGGCAAATCTTAGATGAGATGTATACTTTGTGAATGCCTTATCTTTCAGTTTAATGTGGAAACAGAATGTCGAGGATTGTTGATATTAGAAGCACTCGATGACACATGAAAAATTGCTATTCACACTTGCATAACCTGGTTAGATTTGCCTATAGAATAGAATAGAATAGTTTCTTTATTGTCATTGTAACATGAACCATGTACAACGAAATTGTAAAATGTCAGCCAGTCAGTGCACCATTCAAACATTTCTAAAAGCTAACGATACATACAAGGTAAAATATTTAAAAAGATAAACAACTAAAATAAATATCATAAAAATAGCACGCATAAACACCCAGCCCTACATCCTTCTGTCGATTTCATGTATGTATGTATCGCCCCTGCGTTCCTTGGCGGCTACATTTAGTGCCTTTATAGCAGTGGGGTAAAAACTGTTTTTAAGTCTGTTTGTCCTTGTCCTTGTAGATCTGTACCGTCTGCCTGACGGTAACAGTTCAAACAGGGAGTGTCCGGGGTGGGAAATGTCCTTTATAATACTCTGGGATTTTTTGATGCAGCGGGAACTGTGTAAGTCCTCCAAGGTAAGGAGAGGGCATCCGACAATCCTCTGGGCGTTGTCAATGGCCCTCTGGAGCGCTTTCCTCTGAGCCGCTGTGCAGCTGGTGTACCATACGCATACACAGTATGTTAGGAGGCTCTCAATGGAGCACCGATAAAAGGACAGCAGCAGTCTCTGAGTGATGTTATTCTTCCTGAGCACCCTCAGGAAGTGCAGTCTCTGCTGGACCTTTTTCAGCAGCGCAGAGGTGTTCACGCTCCACGTCAGGTCCTCCTCAATATGGATTCCCAGGAAGCGGAAATCCGCCACCCTCTCCACACAGTCCCCTCTGATAACTAATGGTACCATGTCCGTTTTATTCTTCCTGAAGTCTATTATTATCTCCTTGGTCTTTAAGGTGTTAAGGAGCAGGTTATTTTCTCCACACCACACTGTCAGCTGCTCCACCTCATCCCGGTAGGCGAACTCGTCCCCCCCGGAGATGAGTCCCACCACCGTAGTGTCATCCGCAAATTTGACAATGGTGTTGCTGTGGTGGGCGGGGATGCAGTCATGTGTGTAGATGGTGTAGAGCTATAAGCTTCAGAGTGGTTAGAAAGTCACCCACATTTTTACTGCTAATTGAAAGATGATCAGCATTGAGCTCTCGGGCATTTTGCAATCCTAAGGTGCATTCATTATTAGTATGAGGCTTTTTGCATGTTTTTGACTGCTAATGAGGCAGAATCTAGAGAACGAGCAATACCCAAGAAGACATCAGGGAATAAGATTTGAGTCCAGTCTTCAAGGTGACATACTATAATACACTAATATTTATGTTTTGACAATCTCTCAGGTACGTATGGTGTTGCAGGTTCATACATACCAGTTATTCTGGTATCATAACCCTTAACCCTTTCACTGTAGCTCTGCCTTCAACATCATAATCCTATCCAAACTCACTTGCAAACTCCTGGACCTAGGAGTCAGCACCCCATTCTGCCACTGGATCCTCAATTTTCTGACTCATAGACCACAATCAGTGAGGAAAGATGACAACACATCCTCCACAATAACTCTCAACACCGATGCCCTGTGTTCTCGGTCTCCTACAATACTCCCGATACAATCACGCGGTGGCCAAATTCTGCTCCAACTCCATCAACAGGTTTGCAGATAACACCATTGTTGTGGGCCAGACCAAGATCAACGATGAGGCAGAGTATAGGAAGAAGATGGAGAGTTTAATAACATGGTGTCAGAACACAGCCTCTCCCTCAAAGGAACTAGTAATCAACTGCAGGAAGCATGGTGGAATATATGCCCCAATCAGCATCAATGGTGCTGAAGTGGAAATGGTTGAGAGTTTTGAGTTACTTGACCTAAATGTTAGCAATAATGTGTCATGGATCAACCACATTGAAACAACCACAAAGAAAGCACACCAACACCCCTAATTGCTCAAGAGATTGAGAAAATTCGGCATGACTCCAAAGAATTTTGCAAACTTCCATAGTTGCGCCATAAAAAGCATATTGTTGGGTTGCATCATAGCTTGGGTTAGGAACAGCTCTGCCCAAGGTGGGCACAGTGGTTGCAAAGGAAGAGTTGCTGCCTTACCGTGTCAGAGACCCTGGTTCCATCCTGATTATGGATGCTGTCTATATGGATAAAGGGTGGCACAGTGGCACAGCAGTAGAGTTGCTGCCTCACAGCACCAGAGACTGAGGTTCAATCCTGACTACAGGTACTATCTGTATGGAGTTTGTACGTTCTTCCTGTGATTGAGTGGATTTTTCCCGGGTGCTCCGGTATCGTCCCACATTCCAAAGACGTACAGGCTTGTAGGTTAATTGGTTTCCAAAAAAATAATTGTCCCTATTGTGTAGGATAGAATTAGTGTACAGGTGATAACTGGATGGCATGGATTTGGTGGGCTGAAGGGCCTGTTTCCACACTGTATTTCTAAAATAGACTGAACTAACCTAAAACTGCAATAAAAATAGCAAAGTTGTGAATGTTGCCCAGTCAATCACACAGATGAGACTCCTCACCTATTGACTCCATATACACTTCACGTTGCCTCAGGAAAGCAGCCAACAAAGACGTCCCATCCCAGAATGTTTTCCTTCTCTCCACTCCCATCGGGCAGAAAACACAAAAGCTTGGAAGCATGCCTCAGGAACACCTTCTCCATTTTTATTACCTGGTTGCTGAATGGTCTTTTCATAAGCTCGGGTACAATCCCGATTCTCCAACTGACCTCATTGTAAATTGGGCTACTTCTCTTGAACTGTTCTGCTACAATTCTGAAAACTATATTCGGCATTCTGTAACTTTGCTCTACCAGTTATACTTGATTGATTTCATGTATTGCCTGATTTGATTGGTTAGCATGCAAACAAAGCTTTTTACAGTACCTCAGTATACGCAGTATGCATACACAGTATAACTTCAGCCTGAATGTAAACCTAGATATATGAAGCTGAATCTTGTGGTGCTGCCTGCTATTTAGTCTCAGAGAGGTTACATGCTACATGCTCAATGTATAAATGGGTTAGAGGCACACAATGATGTGTGAAGAAAGTAAATGGCATGTTGGCCTTCATAACGAGGAGTTGAGTATAGGAGCAAAGAGGTCCTTCTGTAGTTGTACAGGGCCCCAGTGAGATCCTGGAGTATTGTGTGCAGTTTCGGTCTCCAAATTTGAGGAAGGACATTCTTGCTATTGAGAGAGTGCAACATAGGTTCACGAGGGACTGTCATATGGTGATAGAATGGAGCGGCTGGGCTTGTATACTCTGGAATTTAGAACGATGAGAGGGAATCTTATTGAAACATATAAAATTACTAGACTAAGTAATCTTATATGTTTCACCTCTCCACCAATTCCAATATTGGTGGCCAGTGGGAGGGGGGCTTTCTGGAGCGCTGGTATGGGTGCTGTGGGCTGAAGGGACTGGTCTCCAGAGGGCTAGTATGGACATTGTGGACCAAATGGATTCTTGGGGTGGCAGCACAGTCCCTCAAGTCTGATGTGTTGGCAGCTCACTCACGGCTGGTGGGCTGGCAGTTGACTCACGGTTATTCCTTGAAATTCCACTTCAAGCAGGGTGCAAGGCCACCAAATTCAAGTGCAGTTCCATACCGCTTTAAGCAGGGTGCAAGGCCACCAAATTCAAATGCAGTTTCATACCACCTCAAGCAGGGTGCAAGGCTACCAAATTCAAGTGCAGTTTCATACCATTTCAAACAGGGTGCAAGGCCACCAAATTCAAGTGCAATTTCATGCCATTCCAAGCAGGGTGCAAGGCCACCAAATTCAAATGCAGTTTCATACCATTTCATGCAGGGTGCAAGGGCACCACATTCAAATGCAGTTTCATACCATTTCATGCAGGGTGCAAGGCCACCACATTCAACTGCAGTTTCATACCATTTCAAGCATGGTGAAACCAGAATAAAACCACACAGAACACCACACTCACAGTTCTATAGACATTCAGTTTGTTCAGTTGATTCACAGCTCAGACAGTCATGACCTCTACCTCCCCCATCATGCAGAGACTGAGCCACACCCACACTTCTGGGTTTTATAATCCCTCCACCCTCCCACCGGAAAAGGTGTGGCCTTCATGGCATGATTGATAGGAGAGAGATTCTCAAGATTTTTTAAACACTAACAACACTTCTATTTTTCATTGATGGGAAGAATCCTCTGCACCTGATGAGTGTAGGGGGACTGAGTAAGATGGCCAAAAATCACAGCCGTAAGTGGTAGCGTTTTATTTTAAATCAATATACAGTGGAAACAGGTAGTTGTCAAGTTTGGACCACCAACCATTTGCCTGCTTTTACTTCAACCCAAGCCCCCACCAACCATTTGCAGTGCTTTTGCTTCAACCTAAGCTCCCACCAACCATTTGCAGTGTTTTTACTTCAACCCAAACCCCCATCAACCATTTGCAGTGCTTTTACTTCAACCCAAGCCCCCACCAGCCATTTGCAGTGCATTTACTTCAACCCAACCCCCACCAACCATTTGCAGTGCTTTTACTTCAACCCAACCCCCACAAACCATTTGCAGTGCTTTTACTTCAAACCAACCACATTTTCATTTTCAAACCACATTAAGGGCACTCAAGGTCAGTAACACCACACTCACAGTTTAGTAGACATGTGTTCAATGTTATTCATAGCTCAGACTGAGAGATGTGACCCTCTCACTTCCCCTATCTTGCAGAGACTGACTGAGGCACAACACCTCCGGGTTTTATAGTCCCTCCCCCCTCCCACCAGCAGGGGCAGCAGAGAGAATGTCAACATTTCTTAAACATTAATAACTCTTTTATTATTCATCAATGGGAAAAAATCCTCTTGTCCTGCGCAGTGGAGGGGGACTCTGAGTATGATGGCCATGAATCACAGCCGTAAGTGGCAGCATTTTTTCTAAAATCATGAAACAGAAAAACAGGAAGTGGTGAATATCAGACTTTTGGTAATATAGTTTAAGGGGTTGGACACGCAAGAGACAGGAAACATGTTCCCGATGTTGAGGGAGTCCAGAACCAGGGGCCACAGCTTAAGAATAAGGGGTAAGCCATTTAGAACGGAGATGAGGAAAACCGTTTTCACACAGTGGGTTGTGAATCTATGGAAGATAGAGAATTCAAAATGTTGGACTACTGCAATACATGGTTGATGTGGCTGATACTGACGTATTAGAGGATCACTTAAATATATATATGGGAGTGAAAGGTTGGAGCTGGAACCATCACAAGATAGTGTTTAAAGGTGTCCTGTTTCTTGGCTCTCTTCCCATGTAATTTTATGGAATAATTGGAAGCATGGTGAGTTACCTTTGCACAGAATGTTTACGGACACTTTTCGGATAACTGTGAAAATACCCCTACTTCAATACACAAAGATTTGTTCTGTCCACAAATCCTTTGTAAAAGGTATGGACAACAGAATTGTGGAGAAATTGTCACATGCTGACAAACAACAATCTGTTCAAATAATTCTGAGCAGCCTTGGTAACTTGTTGCTCAGTGTTAAATTACATTTAATTTTAAGAAACAAGTTTTAAAATAGCACATACTTGCTCAGTGTGAAAATGTTAATTAGAAAGAACCAGAAAAGTAACCTAGCTCACTTTGAATCATCATGATCAGTAAATTCCAGTCAATCAAAGAATAATTCAAGAGTATAATTCTACTATATCAACAATGGAACACTATGGTTTACCACTTGCACTACCATGAACTTGTTCCTATTGTGTTTTTGCAGTCTTTTTGTTTTCAGTGTCCTGTGTAATTTAGGTGCAATTTATGTATAATTATGTACTATGTATTGTCTGTGATTCCGCTGCAGGTAAGATTTTCATTGTACTTTGTCACCTGGGATTGATGAGATTCGGAGAGTGGAAGTTTAGCTTAGTTTAGTTTAGAGATGCAGCATGTAAACAGGCCCTTTGGCCCACTGAGTCCGCACTGACCAGCGATCCCAGCACATTAACACCATCCTACACACACTAGGGACAATTTACACTTATACCAAGCCAATTAACTTACAAACCTGTACCTCTTTAAGTGTGGGAGGAAACCAAAAATCTCGGAGAAAACCCACGCGATCACGGGGAGAACATATAAACTCCGTACAGACAGCACCCGTAGTCAGAATCGAACCCGATCTCCGGCACTGCAAATGCTGTAAGGCAGCAACTCTACCACTGCACAACCATGCCACCCTAGTTGTCTATATGGACTTTAATAATGTATTTGACAAAGTCACACATGGTAGGCTACTGGAAGGTAAAATTACATGGAATCCACAGTGAGATAGTCAATTGTCTTGGTGATGGAGCAAATAATAGTTGTAGAGCATTGTTTTTCTGATTCTGTCACCTGTGACCAGTGATGTGCCACAGGAGTCAGTGCTGGATCCACTGTTGACACTTAGCGATATTACTATTTGGATGGCAATGTAGTTAAAATCATTAGTAAAGTTGCAGATAATACCAAATATGGTGAAATAATGGACAGTGAGGAAGAACATCTAAGTTTACAACAGGATCTAGCCCAGTTGGCAAGGTGGATCAAAAAACGGCAAATGGAATTGAAGTTTGCCAATAATGAGGTGTTGCACTTTGGTAAGTCAAACCAGAGCAGGACTAACACAACGAATAGAGCCATGGAAAGTATTGAGAATGTTTTCCTGTTTCTCTGAAAGTGATGATTCAGGAGGACAGTGTGGTGAAGAAGGTGTTCGGAACATTTGTCTTTATTGGGAAGAGCAGTGAGCACAAAGGTCACCTAGCTATCAGAAGAATGCCAGTAAGTTGGAAAGTGTGCAGAAGAGATTCACCAGAGTGTTACTAGAACTTGCAGTATTGAGTTATAGGAAGAGGTTGGATAGGCTGGTCCTTTTTACTTCGGAGCATAGGACGCTGAGGTATGACCGTATTGAAGTATACAAAATCATGAGGAGAATGGATAAAATGAACGCTCAATCTTTTTTCCCCAGATAGAGGATTCTAAATTAAACAGCGTAGGCTTAAGGTGAGAAGAGAGAGATTTAAGAGGGACCTCGGAGGCAACCTTTTCACTCAGAGGGTAGTCCGTTTCTGGACCAAGCTGTCAGAGAAAGATATATCAGTGAATAACATTACGACTTTCAAAAGACATTTGGATAGATAAATGGACAGGAAGAGTTTAGAAGAGTGTGGGCCACATGCAGGCTTATGGAAACACCCCAGAATGCAAACTTGCTCAGCATAGACAAATTGGCCAAAGTGCCTGTTTCCATACTGTATAGCTCTATGACTATGACTCTGAATGTGATAAAACAGTTTCCACTTTGATCTACAGCCAGGGGACCTCTGAAAATGATCTGACATGAATTGGGGATTAAACTGTTTTCGATTATTTCGAGTATGGCAGTGAAGTTTATTGTATTGCATTTATTTTTGTAATGTTTTCTAATAATACTATACAATATATTATTGCTATAGTTATTATGTAACTACTAATTATATTGTCATTATTATTGTGTGGGACTTTGGTTAGTCAATCTTGCCCCACAATAAATTAGGTTCCTACTGGCAATTGGGGACTTATTGTCCAGTAGCAGAGGAAATCCCCTGGTGGACATGTGGAGACTGCATGTTGAATAACATTTAATGACAGTGGATTAGGGTGCAAAAAGACAATGAGTAATGTAATAATTTTACCCATTCCCTCATGATTTTGAATCACTGTTTAAATGAACGATTAAAGAAAATTAAAGTAAAAATAAGAAAATTAAAGAAACCCAACTGTAGCCCAATTATTGCCCACAGCTCGGAGTGACTGGAGTAATCAACACCAAAAACCTCGGGTTACAGACGGGTGGCACAGGGTTTTATTCTTCTTCATATTAACTCGCTAAGGCAATCAACTACATATAGTGGTGCTTATGACAAAATGTATGCGTCTGCGTTCATGTGCTCCTCGTGAGTTTGACTTTCAAGTTATGTCGAATGAATTAGGAAGTTACATGAACAGTTTGTGAGTTGATTAGCGAAAAACAAAATGGAAGACTAACCACCTGTATCTATGTTGAACAGTAGAATAATCAACAAACATATTGTTGCAGTCATTAATGGATGACGTTGGATAGGACAATTTTATTGCTGAAACCAATCATTTACACGGCTCCAATTAACATGTCGTATTTTGGTGCTCAGGCTTATGCTTGGTGAATGAGCATCCATCTTGTACTTATTGTATCTTATTACCCTTGCATCAATCAACTGTACAGAGTAGCTAATGCTGTTAATCAAAAACTTGAGCAGTGCAGGATGTGAATCTTTTATAGGCCAGGGTAAATGTGGAAACAGTCTAATTGTAGGGAGCAGGAATAACAAAACAGTGATGATTTTATTTTGTCTGTCAAACGAATAAATTCACTAAGGTAATCAACAAATCAACAAATGCAACAATTGATCCCAGAGGGAAACAGGGCGGCATGGTGGCTCAGCGGTAAAGTTACTGCCTTATAGTGCTTGCAGCGCCGGAGACCCGTGTTTGATCCCGACTATGGGTGCTGTCTGTATGGAGTTTGTATGTTCTCTCCGAGACCTGCGTGGGTTTTCTCCGAGATCTTCGGTTTCCTCCCACACTCCAAAGACGTAAAGGTGTGAAGGTTAATTGGCTTGGAAAATGTAAAAATTGTCCCTAGTGTGTGTAGGCTATTTTTAATATGCGGGGATCACTGGTCGGTGGGCCAAAGGGCCTGTTTCCGCACTATATCTCTAAACTAAACTAAACAAGTACCTATAATATTTCATCAAAATATTCAATTTAATTAAAGAATTAAAAATTACCCATTTACATTTATTTAATTCTTCCAAGTCTCTGTGCATCTTCTGCAAGCTCCAGTGGTTGTTAAGTATTAGGTTTCAGATGTGTTTCCCATTGCCATGATTCTAAAGTACTGTACAGTCAGTTCAGCACTTTTGGACTTGTCATTATTGTAATGTAGGACATTCAGCAACCTCCTGCACTCAGCAATTAAAAACATATATTAGTACTGCCAGTCTGAAAAAGGGTCTCGACCCGAAACGTCAACCATTCCTTCTCTCCAGAGATGCTGCCTGTCCCACTGAGTTACTCCAGCTTTTTGTGTCTATCTTCTATTAGTACTCAGCTGTATGGCATACTTTGACACTGTCATTGGAAAGAATATCTGCCATTCTTCAAATAATATCATGTGTCACTCGGTGTGGTGTCGACTGAACATCTCATACTATAAATGGCACCTCAGACAATGCAGTATACCCTCAGGACTTAATTACACATTCAGTCATCGGTGTGTTGGTAGTGCTAAAAGGTGGAATGATTCATTTTATATCAAAGATGTCATACCCCCTCTCTCTCTCCCCCCCCCCCCCCCCCCCCCCCCCCCCCAAAAAATCTGCTGATCAACACTTCTCTGGTGTACATTATGGACATATTATTCATCCGTGGATTATTGGCATCTCAAATGCTAATTGAGTTTTTAAAATGATTTCACTCAATACTAATTATCGCTGATGTGCTTCTGTCTTATTGTTTTCATTAAACACATTCTAGCTCTGTTCTTCGCTCATTTGCTATTCCATATTCATTTACTGAATGCAAAAAACTGCTCTTGGACCTTTGCCCAAATTTGCTGTAAGGTATCTGGTAGGAAGTCGATAATAACAGTTAATGCAAAGTTAAGAGCAAAACTGAAACGCTGAAATAAAAGTATAAAGTGCTGGGGATACTTGGCATGTCAGGCAGTATCTGCTGAGAGAGGAAGCGAATTGGGCTTTTAAGTTGTCTGACCAACACTAAGAAATCAAAATAGCAGATGAGAGTAGTGACCTTTGTTGATTTCTCTTTCTTGTCTGAGTCAGAAGATTTTGGGCTCAGAATAAAGTGAAGACATTTGAACACAATAAATTAGACTGGCACTTCAGTAGTCAGGAAGAGCTACACTGTTGAAGAAGCAATATTTTAGAGGTGAAATAATGTCAAGGCTCCTGCTGTAGATGGAGGCAAGTCCAAAAATCTCACGGACATCTAAATTCATCATGCAACCGATTAATTTCACCCCAAAGCTTCATGCTGGCTTGACATTCTTACATTAGAAGGAGAGCCTGTCAGCAAGTTCAGATGACCATTTTCTGCACTATACCTACTTGAAAGAATTTGTGAATTTTTTGCTTAACAGTACCATTTGTTTGCATGGGCTGAGCTGATGACAAAATGCACAAAGAATTGTTAAGTCATTTTTAATTACTCAATAAGTTACAATTCAGACACTCAAAATGACAAAGTAAAGTGGAAACATAGACAAAAGTTTATTTCTGCCATGAACACACGTTTAAACTGCTGATGTGAAAGTGATTAAAACTTAATTAAAATGTAAATGATCATCCACTATTCTATTTTGAAAGCTTGCAATCATTCCAGCAAGTCAGGTACTGGCAAGGAAAACAGTTGCCTAAGCAGCTGAGACTTTGGACTTTATTGAGTGGAATGGTTTTATGTAAATTATAATAATGATGCTGAATGGTACAACACCCTATTTTATACAGCAGATTTTGTTCATGCTAAATTGATATTTTACTGGTGCCCTTCTTACACTATGTTGGAACTGTTGACTGAAGCCTTGTATGCTTTCTTGTTGAGCAGTATTCCTTTGCTTGGTTGCTATGACAATGTTTTCTGCTCCTGGTGGTGCCTGGGATTGCAGCCAGATTAAAGAAAAGATAGATGGAGTACTTGTCAATCCAAACTAAGTGAAGAGAAAGATTATCGTGAGGTCACTGTGAGGGTTTCATCTTCCTTTTAGCTGCAGTGAGCAGAAAATCAGTCAAAGGTTGAGACTGTTAGAGGCTTGTAGAACTATTGAGTTAACATGGTATTTTCAGCCTATCGTTTAGTTTGACATGAAATAAAATGTGGAAATGGAACTATTCCAAAACAGATAGGCTTTAGATGAATGCAATAAAATATCTAAATGTATGCATAACACCAAGCTTGAAAGTATTACAAACAGAGGGAAGGATTATAATGGACTGCAAGATATTGATGGGCTGGCTGAACGGGCATGCAAGTAGCAAATCAAATTTAGTACAGGAAAGTGTGAACCGATATACGTTGGCATAAAGAACTAAGAACCTCATTAAAGATAAATAGTACAGTTCGAAAAGATTATACAAAAGGATGGCACAGTGTTTTTATCTGGTAGAGCTGCTGCGTCATGGCACCAGAGAATCGAGATCCTGACCTTGAGTGAACTTCTACCGCGGGCCCGGCGTGAACTTACTATCACCCCTAGAGGGGAGCTTCGACCATCGGCCCTGCGGTCTGCGGTGCTTCTGGCTGCGGCGGGGACATTAAATCTTCGACCGCCGGCCTGCGGCCTACACCAACCTAAAGTCTCCGGTGGGGAAGATCCGATCCTGGACTGACTCTGGACTCTGGTCCCGACCACGGGGGGAAATGGAGGAGGACTGGCCAATTTTTGTGCCTTCCACCACAGTGATGAATGCTGTGGTGGATGTTTGTGTTAAATTTTTATTGTGTATTGTGTGTTCTTTAGCATTGTACCGCTGCTGACAAATTCATTTCACTTGCACTTTATGTGCAATGTGACAAATAAAACTGATTGTATTGTATTGAATTTGCACGTTCTTCCTGTGCCAGGCAACTCTGCACGCAGGTCCTATAAGGTACATGTGACAATAATAATAAACTAAACTAAACTGGTTCAACAAGATGAAGGGACTCTACATTAATCAAAGTGTTGATTTGAAGATGGGCATACAAGCAAGATATGTAAGAGGTCCTTCCAAGTCTGCACCAACTTTGTTCACTCGGGAGGGAAGGCATTAGTTTCTAACTGTGGTCTCATTCTCCTGCTACCTCCTGCCTTCAGGTGAGAGATTCTAACCAGCTCGAGCTGTTTTTGTCCAGCAGAAATTAAGTGATATCCCCGATGTGAAGAGGATGTATCCACTGGTAGGGGAGCATCAGGCCAGAGGTCATAGCCTCAGAATTAAAGGATGTTCCTTTTGGAAGGAGATGATGAGGAATTTCTTTAGTCAGAGGGTGGCGAATCTGCGGAATTCATTGCCACATGAAGCTGTGGAAGCCAAGTCAGTGGATATTTTTAAGGCAGAGATAGAGAGATTCTTGATTAGTACGGTTGTCAGGGGTTATGGGGAGAAGGCAGGAGAATGGGGTTAGGTGGGAGAGAGAGATCAGCCATAATTGGATGGTGGAGTAGATTAGATGGGCCAAAAGGCCTAATTCTACTCCTATCGCATGAACTTATGAACAGTGGGAAGATGCAACCTATTCCCTCATTGAAGCTAACTATAATATTTTCATATGTTTACTGTTGCTTGTTATGAAATGTATTTTAACTCAAATGTATCTTATTTTAGATCTTCCAATGTGCATTGGTCCCAAAGGTCTCAAAAAGGTATTGTGTATCATCTCAATGTTTTTGAGCTGGCTTTGGGCAGCTGGGAAAATCGAATATTTCTTCATTTACTTTGTAAATAATTGGTCACTCTCTCAATAGATCTGATAAATAGGTATTGTGATGCATATTGCAACATTGACTATTTTTGAAGATGAGCAGGAAACCTGAATGCACCAGAAGCAGATTTCCAAGAGAAAACATGGACATACAGATTGAGGAATTGATGCAAAAGAACCTTGCCATTTTTGTTGTGAGAAACTTTCCTCAGAAAGCACCAGTCACAACTTCATGAGCAGCAGCACTAAAGCAATTCTTCCAGAGCCTGCAAGACCTCCTAAATTCTGCTCCAAAGCAACATTCCTAATTGCTTTATGTATTGATGTATTCAATTGATGTATTCAAGAGAGTTAGATATAGCTCTTCGGGCTAACGGAATCAAAGGATATGGGGAGAAAGCAGGAACGGGGTACTGATTTGGGATGATTAGTCATATTGAATGGCGGTGCTGGCTCGAAGGGCCAAATGGCCTACTCCTGCACCCATTTTCTATGTTTCTATGCGCTAACTCCCAATCTAAGGTTTTCCCTGTAAACAAATTAAAATGTGTTGTACCCTTTTACGATCTCTTTATTTTGTTGCCTGTCTCTGAAATTTCAATCAAGAGGAGCGAGGCACTCAGAATTCTGCTGTCCCACCCAAGACTAGTCTGTGCACTTCTATCTAGTTAATCCAAGGAATGGTCCAGACATTTCCCCTTTTACCTAATACTGAGGAATAAATGAATTGGCTAATAATTCAGACTGGCATCAACCCCCTGCACCTTTCCCTTCCATCTAGGCCATCTAGATCAACTTGCCTTCACACACTCTTTCATGCATCAAATTCGATATCTATTCTTATTCAGTACAACATTTTGTGGTAAATGAACAACATGGTGTGAAAGATGTCATTAATATAACTCAGTGAGAAGTTATATACGGAATGTCCCTGCCCATTCATAAAAATTACTGCAGGCAAGAAAATGCAGCAAAGCCGAGTTTAACTGAAGAATCTCCCTCTCGGTGTTTGATTAGATTTAGAAAGATCTGTGATATTTGCTGCCAAAAAGGCTCTTCAAGTCATATTCAGAAAAAATACTTCCAATTATCATCAAATAAATCTATAACAAGATGTTGACAAAAACCTCATCATAACAAGAAATATTAAAAGAAAAGCGACTCCGCAAAATCAAAGTAAGTGTGACACATGACCATACTTTCGGTTGCAGTACATTGCTGTAAACCATCCATCTTAGCCATAGAGAAGATAAATGTCTGGAAACAGAATTTTCCTTTTGTCTTGATCTGTTGGACATCAAATAATCATATACAACATATTTCAGAAACTGGAAAGTATTAATTTTATTATTATCCTCTGAACTACCTATGAGTAATAAATAATAACTGCAAATAATGAATATCTCATCTCTGCTACAGAGATCAATAGCTGCACAATACAGGTGCTCCCCGATTTATGATGCTTCAATTTGCGATATTTCGACAGCGAGTCGCACGGCACATCCGGTCACGTGATCGCAATGTATTAAATGCATTTTCGACTAGCAATATTTTCGGTTTGCTGATACTGCCTCAAGAACGTAACCCCATCGTAAGTCGAGCAGCAGCTGTAGTGCAGTCAACAGTTGTTGCCAAATTTTCTCTTTACAGAAGGCCTGATCAAACATGGAAAAAAACTACAGAATGCAGAATATTATCTCAAATCAAATTTGGTAAATAAAAATTTTAACTTAATCTTGAATTCTAAAAATCTAACCGAAGTATTGGAGGAAATATTGGAAAAAAAACAAGGGATTTGGCATGTGTGAAGTTGGATGATAGCTGTAATTCGAGGATTTAAAATTGGGTTCATTACCACCTAGTCAATAAAATGAAAATTAATTCATATAGTGTTGCTAATAACTGCTAACATATTCTAATCCAAACATACTTAATATTTTTTAGTTTTTAAAAGTTCAGAGCAACATATGGATGAGGTTATTTCATAAAAACTTGAAAGCTTATAAAAGGTAATTAAACCATTCATTTCAGAAATAATGGGCAGTGTTGATTTTCAATTAGTGTAAAGTATGTGTCTGGACCAAGAATGGAAGAACCAATATACATAATTAACATTACTTTTATTTGATTGGATTGTTTGGTAGCAAATGTGGAATATTAGAATCTTTCATTATGTAACATTTTAGTAACATTCTTGAATAAAACAAAAATGAAACAGTTTACTAATTCAGTAAGCCAGAAATAAACACTGGCTTTTACACTTGAGATGCAAGTTCTGCAGTTCCCACTATTTACTTTCGACTTTAGAATATGTGTCAACTTATTTTGTCATTTAATTTTGCTGATACTGCCTCAAGAAAATAAGCATAACAACCTGTCAATAAAATGTTGGCTTAGTTCAGCCTAATTAGTGATTTAAAGAACTAAACAGCCTGAAAGCTCAAAGGATTTGGCTTCTGATTTAAGTAAGATGAAAACTGCAATTTGAAGTTATAAAATTTGACATGGATCATTCACTTTTGATATTAAATCTTGATTGTAACTTTCATATAGAAAGCTTTTTAACTATTCTGAAAACCAAAAGTTGAAGGGCTTTATAATTTCCTTCGAAGATTTTGAGATAAAAATTGGACCTCTTTTACCATTTAACTCCATAAGTAACTACAGTTAAGTTTATTTTCATGGGTTAACATCATAATACCTGATAAATGATCAGCCCATAAATAGATTGATTTTCAGTATCCCTGATAGATGTCTTAACTAAAGTTAGGCTTCTTCCTTAGTCTGATTAACTTCCTTCATAGAAGTTATGGCCCTCTAAAATTAAAATGTTACATTAATTCCAGCAGGCAGTGACTAGTGGGGTACCACAAGGCTCAGTGCTGGGACCCCAGCTATTTACAATATATATTAATGATTTGGACGAGGGAATTGAATGCAACATCTCCAAGTTTGCGGATGACATGAAGCTGGGAGGCAGTGTTAGCTGTGAGGAGGATGCTAGGAGGCTGCAAGGTGACTTGGATAGGCTAGGTGAGTGGGAAAATGCATAGCAGATGCAGTATAATGTGGATAAATGTGAAGTTATCCATTTTGGTGGCAAAAACAGGAAAGTAGACTATTATCTGAATGGTGGCCGATTAGGAAAAGGGGAGATGCAACGAGACCTGGGTGTCATGGTACACCAGTCATTAAAAGTAGGCATGCAGGTGTAGCAGGCAGTGAAGAAAGCGAATGGTATGTTAGCATTCATAGCAAAAGGATTTGAGTATAGGAGCAGGGAGGTTCTACTGCAGTTGTACAGGGTCTTGGTGAGACCACACCTGGAGTATTGCGTACAGTTTTGGTCTCCTATTCTGAGGAAAGACATTCTTGCCATAGAGGGAGTACAGAGAAGGTTCACCAGACTGATTCCTGGGATGTCAGGACTTTCATATGAAGAAAGACTGGATAGACTCGGCTTGTACTCGCTAGAATTTAGAAGATTGAGGGGGGATCTTATAGAAACTTACAAAATTCTTAAGGGGTTGGACAGGCTAGATGCAGGAAGATTGTTCCCGATGTTGGGGAAGTCCAGAACAAGGGGTCACAGTTTAAGGATAAGGGGGAAATCTTTTAGGACCGAGATGAGGAAAACATTTTTCACACAGAGAGTGGTGAATCTCTGGAATTCTCTGCCACAGAAGGTAGTTGAGGCCAGTTCATTGGCTATATTTAAGAGGGAGTTAGGTGTGGCCCTTGTGGCTAAAGGGATCAGGTGGTATGGAGAGAAGGCAGGTACAGGGTACTGAGTTGGATGATCAGCCATGATCATATTGAATGGCGGTGCAGGCTCGAAGGGCTGAATGGCCTATTCCTGCACCTATTTTCTATGTTTCTATGTTTCTATTTCTCAATTTTTCCAGCTTACCCATTATAGAGACATCTACCAACTCTATTACCAACTCATGGTCTCATATTAAAAGGTCAGCCATTCAAGAAGAAGATGAGAAAAAAAATGTTTTAAATCAGAGGGAAATTAATCTTTAGAATCCAAGAGGGCAGTGCAGGTCATTTACTGACTATATTCTAAACAGATACTGATAGATTTTTAGATATTTAGTTCCTTAAGTTTTTAGATATTAAAGAAAGAAAAGGATATGAGGTTACTACAGGAATGAAATCAGATCAGGCCCTTAGTGATGTCATATTGCTGAAGTTAAAGTGTTCAAGAAGGGACTGCAGATGCTGGAAGATCGAAGGTACACAAAAATGCTGGAGAAACTCAGCGGGTGCAGCAGCATCTATGGAGCGAAGGGAATAGGCGACGTTTCGGGCCGAAACCCTTCTTCAGACTGAAGTTAAAAATCAACTATTAGTTTAAAGAATGGTGTGACAGGCACAAGAGGCCAAGTAGCCAGCTCCTGCTTCCATCTTACATAACATGAATGTACTTGAGAGGTAAGTACTGGGCTATGGGGAAAGAGCAGAACATTAGAACTAAGTGACGGCAGCACTGGTAGAAAGGACCAAATCCATTCCATCTGAACCAGAAAATGCTTTATAGTTGGATGGTGTTGGAAATCAAATATGGGAATATGATGCATGGTCATCCTGTGCCACTCTGACACAAGGCAGAATATGCATTAATGTAAAGCTGCTTGTTCATATCTCAGCTAGATTCTGAATGTTGTTTGTCAGAAGCCAAGAGTACTTAATTGTTATACGTAAGTATTGACAACAGACCAATGGATTTCTTACCTGCTGCAGCGTTACAGGCCCATTAATGCAATAAGATACAAATAAAAATACAATCATCAATAATACAATCAATTAATAATCAGTAATACTAAGTAACTACACCATAACAGTGCAAAATCAACATTTATGGTACAACAGAAAAAACCCATTGTAGATTATATTGCTGAGGTAAGGTTGTGGTTACTGATGTGCAGTGTACAAGAGCCTGATGGTTGCACAGAAACAGGTATTTTTGAACCTGAGGGCCATGGTTTTAAGGATCCTGTACCTTCGGCCTGATGATAGTAGCAAGATGAGAGCCTGACCATGACGGAATAGGTCTAATGCAGTTGATGGTAGCTGCATTATTGATGGTCATATCACACCATCGAGGGCCTTGCTTATTGAATATCAAGCATGAGTTTGACCCAACCAGGGAACCAGGAAGTCAAATAATAAATTCTAAACTCGTGGCAGGAGGAGACACCTGTTCAGGTCAATACAAAATGTATAATGAGCAAACCCATGGAGAGATCAATAAATATTCATTCCAATTCTGTCTTTCACCGTCTCCACTAGAAGCCTCACATTCTGCATGCCACACCTCCATCACTGATCTACCAATAACCTTTATCAATCATTACCTAGACCTCACATTCACTGAGACACAGACATACAATTTATCCAAGCCCGTGCTAAAGTCACAACGTGCACACACTGTCAATTAAGCAGTCATGGCAGGTGATGCATACACTTGCTAACTTATTTCACTCAGACCACATAGGCATCCCTAGCATGCTCCAACAACAGCAAACTGGCATGGGACTCAACAGCTGAAATATCTCATTCTGGAGGGAGAGAGAGTGTTGACTATTACTGGAGGAGTCATCACAGCTTTTGCGGCCAGCAGAATAGCAGAGACCAAATCCTCATACTTCCTCCTTATACCTCCCACTCATATCTCACTTCCCAATCATCCTACGGATTTACAGGCTGCAGACAGTGTGAGCGATTGCCTCTTGCTTCCCCCGCAGCCTCAACTTGCCCTTGTGTTTTTGTCCTTTTTAGAAGCCAACAATTCCCACCCTGTTAGGCAACGGAGGCCTAGTGACAGGAGAGTGAGGATAAAGACATCCCAACACTTGAATTAACAGTCACACCCATCAGGGCAGGTAAAACTTTATGTACTATGGAGTTTAGAGATGGTGTCACTCACTGGCTAGAACTGCCCTGCAGCCAGAGACAGACAGAACACAATCCACTTGGCAACTTCCCCAGAGGGGCAAAGTTTCAGTCAAATGCAGATGGCTCATTGCAGAATATAGAACATGGAACAAAGAGTAGCATGGCACAACAACAAGCCTTTTGACCCACAGTGCCTGTGCTGAACATGATGCCGATAACTCAGAGTGTGGTGGATATATGGAATAAGCTGTCAAAGGAGGTAACTGTGGCAGGTACTATGACAACATTTAAAAGACACTTGGACAGGTACTTGGAGAGGAAAGGTTTAGAAGGATGCTGGCCAAACACCAGCAAATGGGACTATCTTTGATGGGGCATCTTGATCAGCATGGACAAGTTGGTCTGAAGGGCATATTTCCATGCTGTGTGACTATGACTCGAAAACTAATCTCTACTGCCTGCTTGTGATCCATATCTCTCCATTCCCTTCATATCCATGTGCCTATCTAAAATCCTCTTACATGCCACTATCTATCTGCCTCCACCACCACCCCTGGTGGTGCATTCCAGGAACCCACCACACTCTGTGTAAAATACTTGCCCAGAGCAACTCCTTTAAACTTTGCCCTTCTCACCTTAAAGCAATGCCCTCTAGTGTTTGACATTTCCACCCTGGAGAAAGGCTCTGACTGCCTATGTTCTTATCAATGCCCCTCTCATAATTGTATATACTTCTATCAGTTGTACCTGCAACCTCAAGTGTTCCAGAAAAAATAATCCAAGATTGTCCAACCTCATTTTATAGCTAATACATCTAATCCAGGCAGCAAGATGGCCATCCTCTTCCGTACCCACTACAGAGAATCCACCTTCTTCCTGTAATTGGTGAATCAACTGCTCCAAATACGCAACATGCACAACATACTCTTTTACTCAATGTCCCACCTGATGAAGACAAGTTTTCCATACTACTTCTTCACCACTCTAACTACTTGTGTTGCCACATTTAGGGAGCTATGGGCAGACACTTTAGATCCTATATACATCATTCATCTTAAGGGTCTTGCCATGAACTGTGTACTTTCCTCTTACATTCCACCTTCAAAATTGCAACACCGCACACTTGCTTGGATTAAACTTAAGCGGCCATTTCTCTGCCCATTTCCATTGCTGATCTCTATGCCGCCATACACTTTGACAATCTTCCTCACTGCATCAACTCCACCAATGTTGGTGTCATCTGCAAACTTGCTAATCAGCCTATTTACATTGATGTTCATTTATATATATCACAAACAGCAAGAACTTTGGTGTAGCAGACTACAGAAAATAGAAATAGGTTAAGTACCATGAACTGAATGGCACATAGACAGGACTGCCAAAATGTATGCATCAAATGTCAAGGATTTTATGGAAGCTCGATATAAGATCTGGCTCTGCAAAACACTTGTACACTTTATTATACCATTTGTTAATCGTATCTTAGCATGTGTAGGACCCCATCTTACTTCCAGCGGGAGGACACATAAGGTGATGTTGAACCATATTATAGAATATTCACTAGAAAAATGTTCCAGTGTGTTAATGCAAGTAAATAAGTTCATATCATAAGAGCAAAATTAGGCCATTCAGCCCATTGAGCCTACTCTGCCATTCAATCATGGCTGATCTACCTCAGATCTGATGTTAACTTGACTCTATACAGAACCATATCCCAGAACAAGTCATTGTAGAATTATATGATGCCATTATAATTCATGGGATTATATCTCAGTGTGAGTTGTTATAGAATTATATCCCAGCATGTGCCATTGGTACACAAGAATACTATTACAGGATCATAACCCACACAAGTCATTTTACAATAATTGCCCAACATAAATCAGTATCAGAAACATATGCCATGATGACAATGTAGAATTGTGTCTAGGATGAGGCAATGTAGAAATAACTCCCAACACCAGTGATTGTAGAATCATAATCCAGCATGTTTCTCTGTTCAATACCAAATGAATCATTACAGAATAGTATGGATCTGTATTAAGCTATATCATTACGGAATTCAAATAATGCATTTTCAGACTTCATCAATAACCGCAGAATTGAAAGAATTGGAATGAAAGCAAATGATGATGAAGGAGGATGAAAGGTTCATGCTAATAAATCATAGGAGCAGAATTAGGCCATTCAGCCAATCAACTTCACCATTCAATTATAGCTGATCTGTCTTTCCCTCAACCCTATCCTCCCTCCTTCTCCCCATAGCCTTTGACACGTTTACTAAGCATGAGCCTGTCAATTTCCACTTTAAAAATACCCAATGACTTGGCCTTCACAAGAATGAATTTGTTGTCCGAGTCTGTGACAATGAATTCCACAGATTCATCAAATGAATTCCTCCTCATCTCCTTTTGAGAGGTAAGCCTAAAGAGGAGGTGAAAGAAGGCCCAAGACCACAATTGTAGACTTGTAGATGTGCCCCAGTCCATCATAAGGCCACCTTCCCCACCATCCACTCTACAGATTGTTCTGCCTTGGGAAAGCAGTCAAACTATTCGAGGACATTTATCACCCCAATTAATCCCTCTTTCTCTCACCTACCATTGAGCCATAGATACAACAGGTCACCGCCACTGTCGGGCAGAAGATACCATGAGATTCAGGAACCGTTGTTTCCCTGCTGTTATCAGACTACAGAGCGGTCCTCCCATAAACTAGGGCGTAGTCCTAATCTCCCCACAAACTTAATTGCGGACCTTGGACTCTTTGCTTGGAACTATCTTCCGTCCTGTGGTATTTTTCTCATTGCACTACCTGTTGTACTTGTTTATGGCTTGATTATACTCATGTGTACTATTGTTTGATTTGACTAGACAGCACTCAAACAAAAACATAGCACTGCATCTCAGTACACGTGATAAACTAATAATAAACCAATACCTATACTAATACTGAAAACGAAGAGAAAAAAGAGGGAGAGCAGGTAGAAAATAGGAAGAACAAAAGAATAGGAAAAAGACGAAGCAAAAAAATAGGAAGAAAAGAATAGGAAAAGGAAAGAGAAAAAAAAGAGGTGCATGAAGTTGACGTGGAAGAAAATTAGGAGGAAAAAGAAAGGGTAAAGAGGAGAAGGAAGGAGATTATGATAATTTATTCATGAGCCATTGAAACATATGAGGATGTATTTAATTACTGGAGATGCTTGGAGTTAGTTCTGGCATCTCTCTCGCATAAATGTTTGGAGCACATATTAAGTGCTATACAGTAATTACAAATCTCAAGCAATTGAGAAAATAAGGTGCACTGATGACACACACACTTTAGTGTTTGTGTGAGAATGTTTGATGTATTTTGGAGTTGACAACATTATAAACAATTAAAAGAAAAGGACAATGCTTACGCTAAGTTTCGTTGTACATTATCCTAGGGCCAGTAAATGTGGTTAAGAATATCACCTTTCATGGTGATGGGAGGAAGTGCCTTGCAACCAACATCAAGCACGCAGGATGGCATCATATCCAAGCATGATGTAGCAAAGGCGGACATCAAATTTTTCAAGTATTTAAGACAGCATAAATATTAAGTACATAAAAGATGCAAAGTGCTGGAGTAATTCAATGGGTCAGGCAACATCACTGGAGAACACGGATAGGTGACATATCAATCAATCAATCAATCAATCAGTTTTATTCGTCACTTGCACATAAAGTGCAAGTGAAATGAATTTGCCAGCAACGGTACAATGAAAAAGAACACACAAAAACACAATAAAAATTTAACACAAACATCCACCACAGCATTCATCACTGTGGTGGAAGGCACAACATTTGGCCAGTCCTCCTCCATTTCCCCCGTGGTCGGGACTTCAACTCTCCGCAGCCGCTGCTGCGGGCGTCCAGATTGGTGTAGGCCGCAGGCTGTCGGTCGAAGATTTAAAGTTCCCACCGCGTCGCAGCCAGAAACACCGCAGACTGCAGGGCCGGCGGTCGAAGCTCCCCTCCAGGGTTCCCCGGCGAGAGACCTCGCTCAGGATGGTAAGTCTCCACCGCGCCCGCTGGTAGCAGTAGGCCGTGGGCCAGTGGTCTGAGCTCTTCTCCTCCCGGGTCCCCAACGAGGGATCCCAGGCCCAGGATGTCGCGCCGGCCGGAGCTCTGCAGGCTACCGTGGGCCAGCGAACGGAGCGCTCCCCTCCGGCGTGCCCCAGCGAGGGCTCGCCTGCTCCATGCCGAGAGTCCACGCTGTGCCCGGCGCTGAAGCCCCAGGCTGTAGTACCTTCTTTTTACATAAATATCAAGTAGCAGCGTATTTAAATCTTATTGAATCCTTCACTTCTGATGACAATCAATCAACTTAACTCAAGACAAGTGTTCAATGCAATCAATGTTACAGGCTAACATGGATAATGATATCGCCAAGTGTAACAGAAAGCAGACAAAATTAAGTAGAATAAAATAATTGACTAATGTATATCAAGTATATTTTATAATTAATCAATAATATTATAGTATATCGTTTTGAGAAAAATTTAGTGATCTTGCCTTTGATTATGACCAAATGGTGTCAGCACAATAACCTGGGTCTCAACACCAGCAAAACCAAGGAACTGATTGTGGACTTTGGAAGGGGTAGGACAGTGACCCACAATCCCATTTATATCAATGGGTCGATGGTGGAAAAGGCCAAGAACTTCAAATTTCTGGGCGTGCATATTTCCGAAGATCTCTCCTGGTCCCAGCACACTAATGCAATTATAAAGAAAGCACATCAGCGCCTCTACTTCCTGAGAAGAATACGGAGAGTCGGTATGTCAAGGAGGTTGCATCGTGGCTTGGTTCGGCAACTTGAGCGTCCAGGAGCGGAAAAGGCTGCAAAAAGTTGAAAACACTGCCCAAGCCCATCACCGGCTCTGACCTCCCCACCAACGAGGGGCTCTATCTCAGTCGCTGCCTCAAAAAGGCTGCCAACATCATCAAGGACCCAAGGTACACAAAAATGCTGGAGAAACCCAGCGGATGCAGCAGCATCTATGGAGCGAAGGAAATAGGCGACGTTTTGGGCAAAACCCTTCTTCAAACTGATGGGGGGTGGGGGGGAGAAGGAAGGAAAAAGGGAGGAGGAGGAGCCCGAGGGTGGGGGGATGGGAGGAGACAGCTCGAGGGTTAAGGAAGGGGAGGAGACATCAAGGGCTAGCAAAATTGGGAGAATTCAATATTCATGCCAATCGGATGCAAGCAACCCAGGCGGAATATGAGGTGCTGTTCCTTCAATTTCCGGTGTTGCTCACGCTGGCAATGGAGGAGACCCAGGACAGAGAGGTTGGATTGGGAATGGGAGGGGGAGTTGAAGTGCTGAGCCACCGGGAGTTCAGGTAGGTTATTGCGGACTGAGCGGAGGTGTTCGGCGAAACGATCGCCCAACCTCCGCTTAGTCTCCCCGATGTAAATCAGCTGACATCTAGAGCAGCGGATGCAGTAGATGATGTTGGAGGAGATACAGGTGAACCTTTGTCGCACCTGGAACGACTGCTTGGGTCCTTGAATGAAGTTGAGGGGGGAGGTGAATGGACAGGTGTTGCATTTCTTGCGGTTGCAATGGAAAGTGCCCGGGGAGGGGGTGGTACGGGAGGGAAGGGAAGAATTGACAAGGGAGTTGTGGAGGGAGCAGTCTTTGCGGAAGGCAGACATGGGGAGAGATGGGAAGATGTGGCGAGTGGTGGGGTCACGTTGGAGGTGGCGGAAAAGGCGGAGGATTATTTGTTGTATTTGCTGGCTGGTGGGGTGAAAGGTGAGGACTAGGGGGACTCTGCCCTTGTTGCGAGTGCGGGGATGGGGAGAGAGAGCAGTGTTGCGGGATATGGATGAGACGCTGGTGTGAGCCTCATCTTTGGTGGCGGAGGGGAATCCCCGTTCCCTGAAGAACGAGGACATTTCCGATGCCCTGGTGTGGAACGTCTCATCCTGGGAACAGATGCGGCTTAGGCAAAGGAATTGGGAGTAGGGGATGGAGTCTTTACAGGGGGCAGGGTGGGAAGACGTGTAATCCAGGTAGCCAAGTGAGTCAGTTGGTTTGTAGTGTATGTCGGTCAGAAGTCTGTCCCCTGCGATGGAGATGGTGAGGTCAAGGAATGGTAAGGAAGTGTCGGAAATGGTCCAGGTGTATTGGAGTGCCGGATGGAAGTTGGTGGTGAAGTGGATGAAGTCAGTCAGTTGTGTGTGGGTGCAGGAGGTGGCCCCAAAGCAGTCGTCAATGTAACGGAGATAGAGGTCGGGGATGGGGCCCTGGTACATATTGAACAAGGATTGTTCAACATACCCGACAAAGAGGCAGGCGTAGCTGGGGCCCATGCGTGTGCCCATAGCTACGCCTTGTGTTTGGAGGAAATGGGAGGAGTCAAACGTAAAGTTGTTGAGGGTGAGGACCAACTCCGCTAGGCGGAGGAGAGTGTCAGTGGCTGGGTATAGGGTGCTCCTCTGGTCAAGGAAGAACTGGAGGGCTTTGAGGCCATCCTGGTGGGGGATGGAGGTGTATAGTGACTGGACATCCATGGTGAAGATGAGGGGGTGAGGGCCTAGAGAGTGGAATGCACGGAGGCGGCGGACAGTGTCTGAGGTGTCTAGAAAATAGGCGGGAAGGGATTTGACCAAGGGGGATAGTATGGAGTCAAGGTATGTGGAGATGAGTTCATCAAGGACCCATCAGGTAGAAGGTACGGGAGCCTGGAATCTGCACCATCCAAGTTCAGGTCAGCTTCTTCCCCACAGTCATCAGACTATTAAACACAACTTCAAATAAACTCTGAGCTATAACAGCCTATTGCACTTTTTCTGTTTATTTATCTGTTTATTTATGTGTATATGTATGGTCTATGGTATATAGACACACAGATCTGTTCTGTATTTATGCCTACAATATTCTGTTGTGCTGCAGCAAGCAATAATTTCATTGTCCTATTTGGGACGCATAACAATAAGCTCTCTTGACTTGACTTGAAAAAAATCTCTTCTGAAAAAAAATAACGTTCATTGATATTTCAACACGCAAAAGCATAATAATTTTTTACAACTGATGATTGCTACAAAACAGACCTCTAGCAAAATTAAGAAACATTAAATACCATACAAAGAAACCTCATTATAACTCCATTAAGATAGATTTTTTAGAAAAGCACTTAACTGCGGCTTTGTATCAGTGCTGTACTCTCCCTAAATCGATTAAGTGTTTCGATCATCTTTATTAAATCATGCCATTTCTTGGGCCATCAGAAAATCTGGCAAAGTGCAGCAAAAGCATTATTGAGCTCAATGGTAACTTGCCAAAAGCTATTCAATGTATTCTGGAACTAATGACGAAGAAAGCAATGCAATATAACCCTCTGAGAGATTTGTGCACACATAAATTACTGTAACGCGTGTTCAACAGGAGTAATTAAATTAAAACATGGATAACATATCAAGTGCTTTCACTATGACATAAACTAATACTTCAATACACAATTCCCACATTGCACATGGAAATCTTGTGATCTTTACAATGAATAAGAATTTAACTCAGTTCATCATTTGCCATATTATATTATTGCAGTGTTCCATAAATGGTTGGGCCAATGACTCATGATCAATCATTTATTTGAGCTTTGTATTCTCAATCACACCTATCTACTGCAGGAAAAGCGAAACAACAAATGATTCACAAAAGAGAGAAACGGAAATGTTGAGTGAGCGAATGCTGTATACACAATCGGCTTCATGGAAGGAAGTTGATGGTGGTGGTGGAAGAGTGTTTTTTGGACTGGAGGCCTGTGACAAGTGGTGTGCCTCTGGGTTTGGTGTTGGGCCCATTGGTCTTTGTGGTTTATATTAACAATTTGGATTGTTTAGTAAATTTGCAGATGACACTAAAATGAATACAGTGAAGATGGTTATCAAAAGTTGCAGCAGGCTCTTGATCAGCTGAGCAAGTGTGCGTAACAATGGCTAATTGAGTTTAATGTAGGTAAGTGAGTGTTGTTGCATTTTTGGAAGTCAATCCAGGGCAGGACCTTTAGAGTGAATGGTAAGACCCTAAGGATTGTTATGGAGCAGAGGAATCTAGGAGTGCAAGTACATAGTTCTCTGAAAGTTGCATCATGTGTAGATAGGGTGGTCAAGAAGGCTTTTGGAACATTGGCCTTCATCAGTCACAATATTGAGTAAAGAGTTTGAGATGTTATATTACAGTGTACAAAATGACGATGAGACCACACTTGATGTGCTGTGTTTGGTTTCAGTCATCCTGCTATAGGAAAGTTATCATTAAGCTGGAAAGAGTGCAGAGAAGAATTACAAGGAAGTTGCCAGGATATAGTGCCTGTGCTATAGGGAAAGGTTGTGCAGGCTAGGACTTTATTCCTAGAGCACAGGAGGCTGATATAAGAGAGTGTCTAAAATCATGAAGGGAATAGAATAGATAGTGTGAATGCACCCAGGATGGAGGAATCAAAAACAAGAAGACATATGTTTAAGGTGAGAGGAGCAAGGTTTAATAATGAAAGACACTTGGATGGGTACATGGATAAGAAAGGTTTGGAAAGTTATGGGCCAACACAAGCAAATACAACCAACTTAGATGGGGCATCTTTGTTGGCATGGAAGATTTGGATGAAGGGCCTGTGTCCACGCTGCATGACTATGACTCCCTCACTTACATTGAGGCAGCTGTTCTCATAACCACTTGGCACAAATGCACCAATTGGTCACCCATCTGCCATCTGATTTGAGAACAGTACCAACATGTCGCTGAAACCGAGTAATTTCTGCAGAGAACGAAATACGCAAGAATGTAAACACAACAGCTTAGTCTAGTTTCAGCTGACAGAAGTGCCTGCAGGCTTGCTGAGCCACTGATGCATTGCTGAATATATATATATACACACACATGTTATTTCTTGAGAGTGACTGAATAATATAAATTGATGTTCTTCACAGTTTTTTAAATTATTGTAATGAATAAAGTTTATGGGAGGGAAATAATTTTTCATTTATGTTGTTTTTTAGAATGACTTCGGGCCATCTTATTGTGAAATCCAGCCAATAAAATAAAAGGAAATGTCTTTTAACATGTAGTTTTGTTGTACCTGTAAATTAAAATCCAACAAATTTAAAGGTAATTTATTTTTAATACTCTGATTCTAACAGCAATGCAACCAGCCAGATACACGGACAGACCTGCTTCCTGCTAAAAGAAAACAGCTGTATGTGTGTGTACACATAAGATATTTTCAAGCATAACCTTGCCAGCACTTCAACTCCCCCTCCAATTCCGAATCTGACCTTTCTGTCCTGAGCCTCCTCCATGGCCAGAGTGAGTCCCACTGCAAATTGGAGGAGCAGCACCTCATATTTCGCTTGGGTAGTTTACACCCCAGCGGTATGAACATTGACTTCTCCAATTTCACGTAGTCCTTGCTTTTACCTTCCCCTCCCCTTCCCAGCTCTCCCACACCCTACTATCTCCGTCTCTTCCTTTCTTCTTCCTGCCCCCCCACACCCGCACTTCAGTCTGAAGAAGGGTCTCGACCCGAAATGTCACATAGTCCTTTGCTCCATAGATGCTGCCTCACCCGCTGAGTTTCTCCAGCATTTTTGTCTACCGTCCAGCATATAGAGTTGTTTCAACATTGGAAATGCAGAAGAATTACTGGGCTGATGAGAACCAAATGTAAGTATACAAATTAAGCTGCCACTATGTTTTTTTTTACTTTCGCTATTGATCAAAATTGAAGTATTTGTTTTCCAATGCTATTTCAGAAATCTATCAACAACAACCATTGCAATTGAACATCTGAGTCAGCCTGGTAATTAGCATTAAACCAGCAAGGGAGCAATACACACATTGATATTGATATTATTTGGTGGCGGAGAATATCAATACTGGGATCTGTGCTGCATTTAATGCTGAGCTCATATATTGTCAAACACTTCTCAAGAGTGATTTTGACTTTAGGTAATTGTATAAAACACACAATATTGGCAATATTTCACAATGTTGGCTGTATCTAATAATGCAGTGTGCAAGGCCGACATTTGGACATGGAACCTCAGATCAATGTTAACTGATGTTTCCAATTACTCAGCATGACGTTCCTCTGCCAGAAGTTGACTTTTAAGCTTTCGGGGAACATGGAATACAAATTTACATGAAGTGCCGAGAGGTATCACACATCTACCTGAGAGATATAGTGAACTTTCTTTACAAATGAAGAAATGTATGGTGTTTGGACAAGGTGCTCCCATCTTCACCGATGTCTTATTTTCTAAAGTGCCTTTACTGTGAAGAATTGAAGAACCTTTTCTAATCATAGAGGTATATTTTAGTCTGACCTAAACAAAGAAAAATAATGGATTGGATCCTGCACAGAACACTCAACTCTTCAGTGCGGTCCCTGCCTGCCCACACTTATTTTCTATTGCTGTGCAGAATGCCGAATCAGCAACCAGCAAGAGATAGCAGGCTTTGAGTGGCAAGTAGGCCTCATAAAATGTCCAGCTGGGGTCCTGCCCCATCAAAGGGCATTTAAAAACTACTACAATGGATTTAAATACATCTAAAATTAAAATTCTTTCAAAAAGGTAGTATATTTAATTAAAAACACATCCTTAGACTAGAATATTAGAATAAAGGAAAATAAGTAAAGCACCTGCCTGCACTAACCTTCCTCCAAAGAGATGGGATTACTATTTTTCAGCTGTTTTCTTTCTTATGCAGCAATGGAGTGTACAGTCTGACATTGGACTTACAGAATATCCTAGTCTTCCTTTCGAAACCACCAGCTTCCAGTCGGTATAATTCAACTCAATAGGACAAAATTTAGAATTAGTTTCCAACTGCCCTCGGTCATGGAATTTATGAAAAGCACTCCTCTTCAGCATGGTACATTATTATATATAGTTATCTTATTTTTAATGTAGTGCCGATCAGTATAGCATCATGGCTGAGTTGTTATACATCTGTGGTACCTATAAATGACTCACATGCAGATTCCTTAAGATCATAGGGGAGCAACCAATGTCAATGGTTGATCCTCCCTGGAAATCATAATGGGCTGATTACAACAACTGAACTATAGGGTATTTCTGCATTGCTTCTTAACAAGCTGCATGTTCTGTGGTAAATTCCGTCCTTAGATTAGCTTGTATCTTGAGTGTTCAACTCTCTATGTATAAGCTTCCTTTTTTTCAAGCTTCAATTGCACTCCATGATAATTAGCAATGACTCCTGCATTCATTGGTGAGTAAATGTTGCCAGGTCACACCTTTGGTGTCACCTTCCATCACTTTGATTGTCAGCAAACTGACAAGACAGTGTTCAATTGAATCCAATTTGTCTTG
This sequence comes from Amblyraja radiata, assembly GCF_010909765.2. NCBI lineage: Eukaryota > Metazoa > Chordata > Chondrichthyes > Rajiformes > Rajidae > Amblyraja > Amblyraja radiata. Next base: position 34,693,473 of record NC_045966.1, on the reverse strand, counting down.
CTTTTTGTGGATAGGAATCTTTCGCTATATGAGTTGGGCTGTAGTGTGCTGGAGAAGTCTGGTGGAAGTTATAGCTTCTTCCAAAAAACAAGTTCTCCTTCTTTGTGAAGCTGTTCTTAGCTTTGGATGTTTAGTGATATCAGGTGAAAATTCACTACACACTGGATTCTGGCTATACACTGCCCCCTTTTAATTGTGTTCTCTACATTTTTAATTCATAAATTGCTTGATTTATGTAACGAGTATTTACTTATCTAGTTTATAAAGTTTTGTCCACTTTTCAGTGTGAAGGTACCAAAATTAGTTTTATAGGGTAGCTGCCTTTCATTATGACTTACTTTGAATTAAGTATGTTTTTACTGCAGGACTGGCAATGGGGTAATGGTTGAGTGCAGGCCGCATTGAGATGATGGAACAGAGTTCAATGTTACTGATAACTCAAATCACCTCATGGGTACCCAGATTGGTGTTTCTATATAGTTTTTCTGAATGTATCCCATCTAACACAGTAACTAGATCCCAACACATGAAAGAGGGTATTATCACTGTGAGAACAAGATGCTGTCTACACTTGAACCTAGCTCTGGTCATTCTTACCAATAACATCACGGTCAGGTGCATCTGTAGATTTGGAATGAAATCAAGTAAGTTTATCCTTCATGTTTATCTTTCACCATGAGGCACAGGGCCTAAGCTGATTGAACATATGGCACTGTGAATTCTTGTTCTCGGTGCATACAATGAATTCTAATGATCTTGCATCGGTGCCTGAAAGTCCTTTGCTGTAAATATTATGGATTCACTGGTGATGAAATTCCTGACAGTTTGTCCCATTCATCTATAGAATTTTCTGCAAAATAGTTGCAGAAACCCAGGAAAAATTACACCTTGTGGCATCCGTTCCTTTTTATTATTTTCACACCTCTGGAACCCACTCCCACGACCACCAACATGCTTAATCAGTCACACTCAGGTTCGCAATATGCCTCACTAAATCTTGGCATCTATGCTTCTTTGGCTCACTGTCATCCCTCTAACATATGCTCTTCTGCTGATTTTAAAGGTTTTTGTGAGAACTACTTGCTCTGGCCCAGCACCTTACAGCATGCAGCCTTGGCAAGCATTGACTTTGTTAAACAACAATCGAGGTACATCCATTCTTGGAAATGTTAGCATTAAGTCACAGGAGTACTGGATGATTTACATTATGAATCGCAAGCAAAGAGATGGAAGTGGAGGCAACATTTGACATAAGCTGTCAAGAATATTTAGGTGACTACCTAAATACCTGCATCAAAATCTGGACTCTGACATCAAAATAAGATTTAGGAAATGTAGATGATTTAGATACCCAACAGACTGAGGAATATGAAACACACCACTAGTAATCAGCAAACCTAGCCATTGACTGAGGGTGGATGGCAACCTATACTTGCTGCTCACATGAAATTATTAAGATATGAAGTCTGGGTACACAGATAAAGTCATAAAACTTGGGTTTGAGGATCATTAAAAGCCCATTTTGTTGACTACTTCTGTTGCAGTGCGTAGTGGGGGAAACTCTGAAATTGCTACTCAGTGCATAGCTATTTCCAGACCAACTGATGCTGCATGATGAAGCAGCGGTAGAATTGATGCTTTACAGCACCAGTGACCTGGGTTTGATCCTGACCACATGTGCTGCCTGTATAGAGTTTGTACGTTCTCCCTGTGTGGGTTTTCTCTGGGTGCTCCGTTTCCTCCCGCACTCCAAAGACATACAGGTTTGCAGGTTAATTGGTGTTGGTAAAAATTGTATATTGTCCCTAGTTTGTGTAGGAAAGTATTACTGTATGGGGATTGCTGGACGACGCGGACTCGGTGTGCCAAAGGGCCTGTTACCGCACTGTATCTCTAAACTAAACTAAAGTAAACTAAAGTAAACTATACTAAACTAAATTAAACTAAACTAAACTAAACTAAACTAAACTAAACTAAACTAAACTAAAGCCCCTGTCCCACTTTCACAACCTAATTCACGACCTCTGATTACCTTAAATGACCTAAAAAAAAATCAAGGTCGCGGTAACATACGACCTCCTACGACCTTACACAATTGTGTGTACGACCTCCTACGACCTTCCACGACTATGTCTATGACCTCCTACGACTATGTTGAAGACCTCCCATGACTATGTTGAAGACCTCCCACGACTATGAAGAAGACCTCCTTCGACTATGTTGAAGACTGGCTTCGACCATGTACGCGTTACTGCTGTTTGCAGTAGCCATTTTGCTTTAGCAGTCTTCTTTAGCAGACTAAAGAAAGGCAGAAGGGGAAGAGCAAGGGTGAAGAGGAAGCACAAGAAGAGGTCTCAATGGGTGAATGGAGATGATGTGATGGACTGTCCCAGTACACCAGATGACTGGAAGAGAGTGGCGCTGGGCTTTGACAAAAAATGGAACTTTAAGCACACATGTGGGGCAGTGGATGGCACTGCCCTGTACCCCTCATTTTCCTTTTCGTACAGGATGGCATTCTGCTGGAAATATTCCTCAAGATTGTTTTGGTGCCATCTCGAAAACACAAGTCTCCTCTTCAAAAACTCTCCAGCTATGAATGAACATGCCTTGGAGTGACAGAGGTGACGTTCAGCTGTTTAAATAACCTTTTTTTTCTACTGATCTTTTCTTCACCCCGGAGCAATTACCTTCAACTGCCTCCGACCACCTACGACTAACTACGACTAGTATCACAACCTACTACGACCTACCTAAGACCTACCTACGAGTAAAAAGTATTGATTTATTTCCATGCCAACCTTTTTTTTACTCGTAGATATTTTTTATCAGGCTAGAAAAAAAACTGCGCCCTACTTGATGCCACGAGTACCTACGACTAGCATCACGACCTACTACGACCTATGTACAACCTCCTATAACCTTGTGGCGACCATGCTGCGAGTATGAGAAGGGCAAACTCGGCAGATGTCGTGAATTAGGTCGTGAAAGTGGGACAGGGGCTTTAATCACCTAATCTTTCCACAATTTACAATTTGTCAACCAAGATAACATTTAACCTAGATCCTCAGTGGTAGATCAACTAATTATCAAGCTACAAGAATGCTATTTATATTTGGAGGAACAAAATTATATGATTGGGAACCAATATATTCTCCCATTTTGGAGCATTGAGATAAAATATTACATTAGTTAATCAGAGTGGTGCACTATACATATTCCCTAAGGAGAAATGCTGTGATTAGAAATATTTTACAATTTTTGTTAGGATGAAGATAATTTGTCCTATTCTGTCTTAACCTAAAGGTTGGGTTGGAGCTTTATTTCCAATTGTTCCAATATTTGTTAATACAACAGACCTGGTTAATGTGCTGCTAGACTAAAATACTCTTTACTATGGTTAGATTCATAGATTCATAAATTGACACAGTGTGGAAACAGGCTCTTTGGTCCAACTTGCCAACACAGGCCAACATGTCCCAGCTACACTAGTCCCACCTGCCAGCATTTGCTCCATATCCCTCAGCCTTGTCATATCCATGTTCCTGTCTACCTGCTTCTTAAATGTTGAGATAGTCTCAGCCTCAACTACCTCCTCTGGCAGCTTGTTCCATACACACACCACCTTTGTGTGAAACAGTTACCCCTCAGATTCCTATTAAATTTTTTCTCATCACCTTAAACCTGTCCTCTGATCCTTGACTCACCTACTGTGGGCACGAGACTCTGTGCATCTAACTGATCTATTCCTCTCATGAACTTATACACCTCTATAAGATCACCGCTCATCCTCCTGCACTCCAAAGAAAAGAATCCCACTACTCAACCTCTCCCTATAGCTCAGACCCTCTAGTCCTGGCAACATCCCCGTAACTCTTCTCTGTACCCTTTCCAGCTTGACAACATCTTTCCCATAACACAGTGCCCAGAACGGAATACAATACTCTAAATGTGGCCTCACTAATGTCTTATACAACTGCAACATAACCTGCCAATGGGTCTGCAGAACAACCTTCTGATTAATCGCAATGTTGTAACCTGGCTTCAACACTCTCATGATGTATTCCACTGCCATCGTAGAGGCCATATGTAACTCATCATCTCAAATTAATTCATTGCAGGTTTAAGACATAGGAGATCAGTCTAATGAGGATATAAGAACCACTCATCCAGATGTCCTCACTTTTCAATCTACGTACTTTCCGTTAATTTTAACAAGATTTCATCATTTTGGGCGTTAGCATGGGTGTTGCAGGCTGAAGGGACTGGTTTCCAGAGGGCTAGAATGGACATTGTGGGCAAAATGGATTCTTGGGCTGGCAGCTCAGTCATTCAGGCCTGGAAACTCTGTCACTCAAGCCTGGGAGTTCATTCACTCAGGCCTGGCAGCTCAGTCACTCAGGCGTGGCAGCTCAGTCACTCAGGCCTGGCAGCTCAGTCACTCAGGTCAGGCAGCTCAGTAACTCAGGCCTGGCGGGCTGGCAGCTGAGAAACTGCCAGAAATTCTGCCGAAAACAGGTGACAGACTATGTGAGAGAGAAGGGGGAGAGGGTGGACAATCAATTTTAGAAATTTTCATATTTTTTTACAGATCACAGCAATTAAGGAGGAAAGTCTATCCTTGCATGGATCTCTGGAGCGCTAGTATGGGTGTTGTGCACTGAAGGGACTGGTTTCCATAGGGCTAGTATGGACATTGTGGACTGAATGGATACTTGGACTTGCAGTTCAGTGAGTCATGGCTGGTGGGCTGGCAGTTCACTAAGTCATGGCTGGTGGGCTGGCAGTTCACTTACTCATGGCTGGTGGGCTGGCAGTGAAGTCACTCACGGTTGGTGTGGCGGCAGTTCACTCAGTCACCAATCTTCCCTTCACCACCCCACTCTGCTCCTTGTCATTCCCCTCCCCCCCACGCATTCAGTCCATCTCCCCACAACCACCCCCCATGCACTCTTTGTGGCTCTCCAACAGTGCAGTCATTCCTGCCTCTCAGGTTCCCATTGTGATGAAGAACATGTAGGCAATGCAAGTGGAAAAAGGATTTATTAAAGTTTAAAATGTGAATGACTTAAAATATAACAGCAATTTAAATGTTAAAGATGAGATTTATTAAGTTCTTTCTTGTTATGTCTCTTGTTGTGTTCTGCTGCTCACTGCCTCTTAATGACTCTTTGCTGTTGATAAAAAAAAAACAATTTTAATATAGAGAGATTGAGCGGTCAAATTTTAACAAAGAAAATCTGAGCATTTACCTCAAAAGTCATCATTCAGTGCAGGCCTGCAAATCCAATCTTACATCACTTGATGCGGAGTGCAGGCCACAAATCCAATCTCAAAGCACTGGAAGAGAAGTGCAGGCCACAAATGCAATCTCACAGCACTCGAAACGTAGTGCAGGACGCAAATCCAATCTCACAGCACTCCAAGCAGAGAGAAGGCAGCAATTCCAACCTCACAGCATTCCAAGCAGAGTGCAGGCAGCAAGTCCAACCTCACAGCCCTCCAAGCAGAGTTCAAGCCAGCAAATCCAATTTCACAGCATTTCAAGCATAGTGCACACACATACACTCACACAAACATATACTCAAACACACACACACACACAGACGCACACACATGCACACGCACACACACACACCCACGCACACGCACACGCACACGCACACGCACACGCACACGCACACGCACACGCACACACGCACACTCATTCAGGAACAGCTTCTTCCTGACAGGCATCAGGCTATTAAACATAGCGAATAAGCTCTGAGCTACAAAATACTATATTATTTGTACTATTTGTTATTTATTGAACACTCAAACCCTCCACCTCACACACTCACACCCTCCACCTCACACATACACACACCCTCCACCTCACACGCACACAGACTCTCACACACACACAGACTCTCACACACAGACACTCACACCACACTCATACTCACACACACCACAATCACACTCACACATATAGACACACACAGCGACACACATACAGACACACACAGGCACACACACACACCACGCAGACACACACAGACTCACTCTCACACACACACCACACACATTCACACTCATATACAGTATATGGCAGTCAACTTTTTTGAATACTCAAATGGCTCAGCGTGGCATCTCCACTTTGGGCTTTCCACCATCAGCAACACTTCTGCATTCAGCACGAGCTCTGCACTCACTGGAAATTATGCGTTGTTCAGCGCAATTTGTTCACTACGTCATGGAATGAGCGGGACTTTTGCAGTAAACATAGTCTGATCAAACAGCACTTTTTACACACCACTTTTAAACACCACTTTTTAAACACCACTTTTTTAACACTGCTTTTTAAACACCACTTAAAGGGCACTCACAGGTCAGTAGACACTCAGTGTTGTGTCGATTCCCAGCTCAGACTGAAAGTCGTGGCCTCTCCCTCGCCATCTTGCAGACAGACTGAGCTATGTCCAGACTTCCGGGTTTTATTGCCGCTCCCCCCACACCCCGGTAGGGGCATGACCTTCATGGCGGTGATTGACAGGAGAGAGAATCTCAACATTTTTTAAACACTAATAACTCTTTTATTTTTCATCGATGGGAAAAATCCTCAGCACCCGATGAGCAGAGGGGGACTGAGTAAGATGGCCAAAAATCAAGCCGTAAGTGGTAGCGGTTTTTCTAAAATCAAAGCACTGTGCAAACAGGAAGTGGTCAAGATGAGACTTTTAATTATATAGATTTTGAGGCTGTGACCTTTAGTTTTTGAGCTTTCACTAACTAGAATATTTCATCATCTTGAAAACCTCTATTAGATTACCTATAAAACCTCTGTATCCTTGGAGAACAGTACTGACCTCTATAAATCCTTCTCATTAAAGTCCCTCTTCTTTGGGAACAATCTTTTAACTTTCCTCTATAAGGCTGGTATATGTTTGCTGAAGTATGCTCCAGAATTGTCCATGGTTCTTTAGCTCAGGCTTAACTATCTTTAACCATTTGTGTGCCCCTGTATTCATAATTTCCATACCATTTGCAGTATATTTTCCAGCTGAGTCCACCAAATTTGTATGACTTCAAACTTTGTTGCAATGAACTCTATCCTGTTTCTTTATATTTGCATCCTTCTGTCTATATAATCTTGGAGCTTTGAGCTCTTCCCATCACTGCTCCATATAATTGAGAATAGATTATTTATAAAAACTGAAAAATGTATTTGACCAAATGGGAACCACCTCCCAATGTAGAAGTAGGTCCCCCACCATCACTAAATATCGTCACTAATCAATTGATTAAATTATCTCCATTCAGTTTATGAAGGCTGGAAGGGGGAACTATAGTCCTGCTTACGGTCATTCGTGGCTTGGCCTTGAGAAACTAGTGTGTACAGAATATGCAGTGCTCTTTAAGATTTCTAACTGTTTCTAAGGGAAAAGTTATTTAAAAAAAGCTTGTACTGCAAACTGTTACTTTTATTAGTGCTCTGCTCGTGTATGAAAAGAAAAATGTTTGAAATCCACAGACATCTTCATTTACTCACGGAGTAATGTCTTGAAGAAAGGTTTGAAGAAAGTATAATTCTTATATGATTCCCATAGGTAAGAAAGAGAAATAGTGTGCCACATGTTCAGGCACAGCTTTGATTTGGTCTGCATAGTTGTGGTGGGGTGTGTTGGCAGTATGTTTTTTTAAACTTCCCTCTTTTTCCCTGCTCTAAAACAAAGAAAAGCATCAAAATGAAAGCAGTTTATGTGCAAAAATTAGTTTAAAGAAAAAATAAAAACGGATGCAATGGGAAGTTGTCAAACATTTCCAGATTAGAATTGGTTAACTGCACTTAATTAATATTAAAATAAACAACATGTTCTTCCTTGTGTCACAGACTTCAATGGTCAGTCACCTCAAGGCTGCAAGCTCACAGTTCTAACTCCATCTTCAAATTTGCCAATGACACCACTGTTGTTGGACAAATTACATATGTGATATCAGAGTATAGGAGGGAGATCAATTGACTAATCAAATTGTGCCAGAACAATAGCCTTGATCTGAACATCAGTAAAACCAAGGAACTGATAGCTTTGGAAGAGGAAGATCGAGGATCCACAAACCTATCTTCATCGATGGGACGGTGGCGGAGAGAGCCAAAAATATCAAATTCCTGGGCATGCAAATCTGTGAAGATCTTTCCTGGACCCAGCACATCGATGCAATCATAAAGAAAGCCCATCAAAGCTTCTACTTCCTTAGAAATTTGAGGGGATACAGTATGTTATTCTTTGCTGAGTTACTGACTTCCCAGAATATTTTCCCATCTACAAGTTACAGGTAAGGTGCATGATGGAATACTCTTTGAGGGTGGGTGTAACTCCAATGACATTTAAGAAACTGAACAGCATCAAGACAAAATAGTCTGCTTGACTGACAGTTTATCTGCCACCTGAAATGTTTGTTTCCTCACCTCCCCAATCAAATGGATACAGTGTTTACATTCCTGATAGTCACAAAGTTTACTTTGATAACAGTTCCTAAACCCACAGCCTTGAATACATAAACAATATTACGAAAGCTGGAAATGTGCAGTAAAATCAAAAGTGCTGGCAATATTCAGTTCTGACGAAAGAACAATTATTAAGTTGAAACTTTATTTTCCTCTCTATGCAAACTGTTTGACCTATTGAACATCTAAACTGAATGAAACTTCATCTCAAAGTGATACATCATGCTGACTTGGGATATTGCAACTATTTCATTGCCACTGGAACCTGGTACTCCCCAATTAACAATGCTGTAGGAGCACCTTTATTAGATGGCTTGTAATAACACAACAAGGCATCTTTATCTTATCTTCTACAAGGTAATTAGCATGAACAATGACGGTTGGCATTACCACACGTTCCACCATCCCATAAATTAATTAAAAAAGGTGCAGGCAGGCCCCGGATTACATAAGGTCCAAAATGTCCTTTTTCTAACCAATTTCTCGTTGGTCAACATATGTTGCGATAATTTTTCACTGATTGAATAATCACCCTAACAAAATCCATAATTAAATTAATGGAATATATACTGTATTCCACCTCTCTTTCATCCTTCTAAACTCCAGTGAATGCATAGTCATAGAGTGATACAATGTGGAAACAGGCCCCACAGCCCAACTTGCCCACACCAGCCAACATGCCCCAGCTACACTAGTCCCACCTGCCTGCGTTTGATCTGTATCCCTCCAAACCTGTCCTATCCATGTCCCTGTCTAACTGTTTCTTAATGCAATCCATGAATTCACCCTTATCATAGGTAAATCCTGTCCTTCCAGAAATCAATGCAGAGATTGCTAGTCTTTCCTTCCTAAGAAATGGAAACCCAAATTTTACATTCAAGCATAGCTGCACCAAAACGACATACAATTATAACTAAGATAGACACAAAATGCTGGAGTAACTCCTTTTTGTTACAATTATAACTTCCTTACTGTGGTCCTCTAAGCATTAAACATTAAAATCCAGAGTATCATTTGTCTACCAAATAGCATGCTATACATGCACGTTAACTATTTGTATTCCATGAACCAGTATATAAAGTTCCCACCAATACCAACAGTTTCTTGCTGTTCAGAACTATTCTGCTTTCTATTATTCATGGATAATAATGGATTCAGATAATCATTGATTTTTCATGTTTTGTTTAGTTTCATTTAGTTTATTATTGCCACATGTACTGAGGTACAGTGAAATGCTTTTGTTCGCATGCTGTCCACTCAAAGAAAAACTATGCATGATTATAATGATGCCATCCACAGAGCTCAGATAAAGGATAAAGTGTACATCATTTAGTGCAAGATAAAGTCCAATAAAGTCCAGTTAAAGATAGTTTGAAGGTCTCCATTGATGTAGATGGGAGGTCAGGACCGCACTCTAGCTGATGAGAGGATGGTTCAGTTGCCTGATAACAGCTGGTAAGAAACTGTCTCTGAAGCTGGAGGTATGCATTTTCAAACTTTTAGTCTAATTTATTATTCTCACTTGTACCGAGGTACAATGAAAAGTTTTTGTGGTGTGCTATTCATTCACAGAAAAGATTTACATGATTGCAATCAAGTTGTCCACAGAGTAGAGATAGAGGTACTGCCTGATCGGAGAGGGGAGTAGATGGAGTTTCCGAGGTGAGACTGGTCCTTGATTATGCGAGTGGCCTTACCAAGACAGTGCGAAGTGTAGATGGAGTCAATGGAATGGAGATATAAAATGCTGGAGTAACTCAGCGGGACAGGCAGCATCTCTGGATAAAAGGAATAGATGGCATTTCGGGTCGAGACTTCTTCAGACTGAGGGTGGCTTGCTTGAACATCAGTATTAAATCCACAACTGTACAACTTCTTGCGGTCTTGGATGAAGCTGTTCCCAAACCGACCTGTGATGCATCCCAATAAGATGCTTTCTGCGGCACATCTGTAGAGGTTGGTGAGGGTTGTTGGGGGCATGCCGAAATTCCTAGACCTTTAAGGAGGTAGTGGCGTTAGTGTGCTTTCTTGGCCATAGCTTCAACATGGCTGGTACTGAACAAATTGCTGGTGATATTAATGTATCACCAGGGTGTGTGTACTGCTTTGCTTCCTGAAATCTCGTTGTCTTGGTGATATTGAGGGAGAGGTTGTTATCTTGGCATCAGGTTATAACTTCTCAACCTTCTTTGTGCACTCCGTCGTGTCATTATTTCATAACCAACCAGTTACGGCGGTCTCATCAACTTGTAAATTGAATTGGATTGGCATTTGGCTGCAGAGTCATGAATGTATAAGGAGTATAGTAAGGGGATGCAAACTAATTTATGTTGTTTTGGTGCAGCTATGCTTGAAAAACCATGTAAAATTTTGTTGCGGGGCACCAGTGTTGAGAATTATTGTAAATTATAATTTGTCTCCTATCCTCGGTGATAGTAATTTGTTGGTCAAAAAGTCGAGGATTCCGTTGCAGAGGGGATGCTGACTCCAAGTTGCACAAGCTTGGAGATGAGATGGGATAATGGTATTGGAAGCAGGGTTATATATTGAAAGCAGAAGACACTCTCGGAGAAGAGACATGCTGATAGTATTTTGGTAATAAGCTCTTGAAGCTGGCTTGATTAAAGTGCCTGCCATTTTGGGGTGTTTTGTCTCAAGGCTATCGATAGCATAGTACAGTTCATACAGAGCAAACAACATCAGCATGGTGAGAGTATGTAGACTGTGGTCAGGATAGCTAAGGAGTATTCCTGTGGCATTTAGTAGGGACGGCATTTCACAGTTAGATATTCCGGGTCCAGAGAGCATGGACCACCACACCTGAGCACTATGAGCTGTTGATTTGGAAGCATACCCCTCCATCTCTAACCTTGCCCGAAGAAGTGTGCGGTCCATCCAGTCAAGGGAGAGGCCCTCGGGTTGAATGGCACAGGCAGGTATATCATAGGTGAGTCATGTCTCCATGAACCAGAGCACACAGCAGCACTAAGGTAGGTTACTCTAGCTTTAAATTCATCTAGCTTATTCTCTATAGACTGCATATTAGCATATTAGTGGTATGCTGGGGAGGGGAGATCTCCCATCTTCTTCATTTATGGAACCAATTCCTTTGTTGACTTTTGACTTCACTCCTACCCTGTTTGGCTTCCCACTTGGACCTAAAGCATTGGCAAATGTTGATGTATTAACACCTGTATTTTCACCTACGTCATCCATAGTTGAAGTCCAAGTGCTGATCCTTAAGGGCCTGTCCCACTTTGGTGTCCTTGGCATGCAAATTACGTGACCACGTGGTCGCGTTGAGGCGCACGGGCATCGTTTGGTCGCGAGGGGCCAGTCCCACTGAGAAACGCGAAGGGGTGTGGAGTTGTGAGCGATATCGCGCAGGGCTCCGAAATTTTTGTTGTGAGCAAAATCTTCGCGCGCCAACGGCCTGTCGCGGAACTGACGGCCAAAGTGGGACTGGCCCAAGACCCTGGCGCGAGGTAACGTCTCACCTCTAACAGCAGCAGAGGCAGGCAAATGATCGCCGAACTCCGCTTGGGGCTCACGGCCGTTGCGGATCCAGATCCGCCTCCACTTCTACTCCCAGAGCGGGGCCAAGAAAATTGGAGATAGACTCAAAATGCAGGAGTAACTCAGCGGGACTGGCAGCATCTCTGGAGAGAAGCAATGGATGATGTTTCGGGTCAAGACCCTTCTATCAGACTGAAGAAAAGTCACAACATAAAACATCACCCATTGCTTCTCTCCAGGGATTCTGCCGGTCCCACTGAGTTACTCCTGCATTTTACGTCCATCTTCAAATGACGTCACGCGCTCCAGAAGGCTGTGCGGACGAATGAAGTCGCGCACGACCTTTGCGGGACCGTCGCACCTCAACGCGGCCACGAGGTTGTGTAATTTGCATGTCAAGGACACATAAGTGGGACAGGCCCTTTACAATACCCCAATTAGTATCAGTGTGAGAACATGAAAAAAATCCTATTTTCTAATTTTGCTCCGTTAACTATTTCTCTACTCATAATATTATTGTTGTGCAATATCTTAAAATGCCCATTAACAATTGATATATTAAATTCACTTTCTTTCTTATCCACCTCATTAGCTGTGGCCTTGAAAATCTCAGCTTTGTTGAGCACGGTTTCCTGTTTATTGACAGGGATTGATGTGTGAGGAAGGTTTGAGTAGGTTGAACAACTCATTGGAGTTTAAAAGGATGAGATGTGACACTATTGAAGTGTGTAAGGTTCTGAAGAGTCGGACAGGATAGATACAACAATTATGTTTTTATAGGGTAAATCTAGAATTAGGCTATTCAGGTAAAAAGATAGGAGAAAAATCTATTTCAGAGGTGAGGAGAATCACAATCATCTTTTCTCAGAAGATCGTGAACCTTCCCAAGTGGGCTGAGTCATTAAATATATTCAAGGCCAAGATGACAGATTTTTGATTTGCACATTTATCATGATTTATGGGAAACAGGAAGAAACAGAGACCAAGATGATTTCAGCCATTAACTTATTGAATGTCAGTTTAGTCTGAAATAACCCTGTTGCTAGTTTTCATGCTCTTATCATCTGCCAATAATCCCTTGCCCCAGCCTTTGGAGTTAGGCTCCAATCTTCAGACATTCCCACTTAGTCCAAGAGTCTAATCTACAGTCACCCCTCTACAAGAACAAGCCATAACCTGTGTCAAACACTCCATTTACACACCACCCGGCCCTAACTGCGTACCCATCTACACCTCTCCCCACGTGAACCTCACCTTACTCTGATTGGACCACTGACTGCAAGCATTTTCCAGTCACTGATCCCCCAGGCCCAGCCTTCATGCAGTCTCAGTGTACATTGTTTTGCCCGACTCCTGGGCATGAAGAAAGGCATGGGCCAGGCAGTTAATACCACTAATGCCCCATTCACCAACACTCCAAGATTTTGAAGAAGCAGTCCCACCATCTGTATGATCATGACTTGTTGCACAACAAACCATGCACTCTCTGGGCCTATTTTTTACTTAATACAAGTGTTACCACATACAATAAAAAGTCAATGTCCCACTCGATATATTCAGCACATTCCATCAAACCAGAAAACATTATTTGTCTCATAATTCTGTTTCATATTACCCAACAGTCAAGAAGTGCGAATTATGAGCACTTCCACAATTATCAATCAATGCCAGTGAGGACATTATAAGACCTGGAGTATTTACGACATTCCCCAATGTCTGTACCATCAGTCAAACTGTCAAGAAGCCACACCAAACTTTAGAAACTTTCTAAAGTTTCTTTGTGCTAGCAAAATCTACAATTGTCTCCTCATGGGGCAATAGATGTTTTAATTTGAAGATGATGTTATGTCTTTAGGAGCAAAAGAGATCAAGACCTGTTGTTTTCACATCTCATCCTTTGGTAAATTCTTGTTACTGTCAGAAACTTCATCTTTCAGATAAAATGTCATAACAAGAATATATCTGCAGTACCATGATGATCTAAAGGATCCAAATACTCCAAAGCAGAGGTGTTAGCACTGCCATGCAAGGCAATAATTTTGTCTCAACCTAAAAACCCCAAACCGATTATCACATAGTCGTTTTGGGGGCTTGTGAATGATTTGGAAACCTTTTTTATTGCAATACAACAGTGGGTACACCCCAAAAGTATTTCAATGGTTGCATAGTATTGTAAGACAACATGAAAGGTCCTATATAAATCAGAATCTTTCCTTTTATTTTCCTTTTTGCAAAACTGCATACATGTCTTTAGGACCAGAGGGCCATGTGTGGCGATAGAAGCTCCCAGGATGCTCTGCGCAGCAGTAGAAGTTCCCAGATGCCGCAGCCTACAGGGGGAAGCTTCCGGGCTGGTCCCCCGCGGTGTAGCGCAAGATCCGGCAGATCATGGCCTGCAGGGGTTAGCCCCCGAGGCGGCCCCTTCTCGGAGAACCTGGCGGACTGCGGGCTGGAATGGGGAGCCTGCTGAACTGACACGTACTTGTCCCCCAAAGACCAGAGAACAGGAGGATAGAGCCGGTGATTATGATGGACACGACGGGCAAGGAGCGAGGCCTGTAGGAGAGGAGAGGGAAGTGGGTTCTGGTCTACCATGCTTTCGTGGTCAGCTACGAAAGGCTTCCCCGGGGAACAAAGGTTGACAGGAGAGGAGAGGGACATCCGTTTGCAAGTTAACCCACGTGTCCAAGGGAAGGTGACGTCTGGAAGCTCCCAGCAGCTTGGGGTTTGCCTGGATTAGGCCACAGCTCATATTACTCAGAGCGTGGACTGGAATTTGTAAATGGCACCAAAACATGATGTCTCTTGCATGCGGGATCAGTGGACTATTTCTGTACAATTTGCTAATTGGGGATGTGCTTAGGCATGGTATTGCTCTACTAGGCTGTTTGAAAGAAAGGAATTTCACTGTGCATTTGCACTTCGCACATGTGGCAATAAAAGCACCATAATCATTTTTATATGAAAAACTTCTCCCTGTGTATTGAAAAGCCACTTCATCAGTCAAAAGAATTGTTCCAATGCTTTATTATACAATGTGTAAGACTGCGGAAGGTCGGAGGATTTTTTCCCGCTTTGCTGTAAGAAGCAGAGCCTCAGAATGTCAGCCTGCTAATGGTTTTGTGTGCTGTTCCACTGCTGATGGCTTGCCAAAGGGATCAGGAAGTTCAGATCAATCTTGGATTTTAAAGGCAGCATAAAGCATGTGTTGATTTTTATGTACTTGTCATTGCCAATTTTACTCAGAATTATTCTGTAGTTTTAGTTTTTATATGGCAAGGTTGAAATGCATATTTCTTTCTCCCACTACATAACCTACTCTTTTTTATGTAAAGGTATACACTTTCAATATTATGGAAGTGTGGTTTTTCACAATACTTTAATTGATTAGTTAAAATGAGTATAACATATGTTGTATGATTGGATCAATAATGTGGTAAATATAACAGGGATTCATACAGCATTATTGTAAATGGGTGGTTGATGGTCAGCAGGGACTTGGTGGACCAAAGGGCCTGTTCCCATGCAGCATCACCTGCAGTATCCAATTATGCCTCTTCCCATGCATAATCATAATTATGTAATGCAGAGATTTGGATTGGAAATTTATCTCATCATGAGCATTTTTTTAACTTGTATTCAACAGTTTGAAAACATCTTGAAAACAAATCCTAATTCAAATAAATGTGCCCATTAAACTATTATATTATCAATTAATCCCAAAAGGCTCAGCCACATCCCCTTCAAATTGATTGCTTAAAAGTTCCATTTGACAATGCTAATTAGTATTTCTCATCTGGCCTTTGAATTAATCAATAAAGATCACAG
This sequence comes from Amblyraja radiata, assembly GCF_010909765.2. NCBI lineage: Eukaryota > Metazoa > Chordata > Chondrichthyes > Rajiformes > Rajidae > Amblyraja > Amblyraja radiata. The sequence continues at coordinate 34,677,641 of NC_045966.1, read as the reverse complement.
TCGTCAGGCAACCAAGAAATGACTATGAATTCTGCTTTATGATGAAAAACAACAACTTGAGATCACGTTGCAAGTAATAGGTCCAAGAATGTAAATTTCATCTAGTTACTTATAAAACTCTGATCTTGGATGTGTGTGTATTTGTGTGTGTGTGTGATGTTCGTGTGCTTTTCACATCTCCTCGAAAATATAACGTGCAAATGGTAACATTTTTACATATCCCGATAGAGATTTATACCATGATGTCAAAAATTGCCTTATCTGAAAATGTCATGCATTATTTCTGGAGTTATTTATGAAAATGTTCACAAATCTCAAATAACTTAGAAAATAAACGAGATGGTCTCGCTGATGATGTCACAATGGATCTGACTGCCACCTCCGCTCTCGCTGCGAGTAACGTCACCCCTGTTCTATCTTCTGTACTTCTTGGCTTCTTACCCTTCACTTCTTTAAATTTGTCATTTAGCGTTTTTAAACTGCTGCTCAGGTCGTGCTGCATGCTCGCTGGGCTCCTTGAAGTTCTAGAACATAGCGGCAGTGGTCGTTATCGCCGTGCAGGTGAGGGTGTGGGGCAACGCGATGGGAAGATGGCCATGGCGGCCACTACTCCCTCTGGGAGAGGCCATCTATGGAGACCTGCGATTCCTCCATCGATCGCTGGGACTCGGGGAATCGTAACGCCTTTTCCTCGCTGGCGATCCCGATCCCACCTAGCGATCTGTGGGCATCATGGGGGCCGACCTCCTCTCCATCTCCTCCGCCCGGTTGTCTGTCACGCGGGTGTTTGGCACGGAAATTGTGGGCTGAGGGCCTGTTCCTGTGCTGTACTGTTCTATATTATATGATCTATGTTCGACTGAAATTGTGCAAGGTCTGGAAACCTCTGTAAAAGTACAAAAAACCATCAAACCTTTCACCACTGACAATTTATTTCAAGAGGTAACAACCTTCAATGAATAATCATGCAGTTAACAAATCCCCAGTATATGCCACAATACTGGACATAGGCCATAAGATTAGTCCTCGAAGTGTCTTAGAATGCCCATTCAACACAACCTTGATCTGTTATTTGTGATAGAAAGCCTGGAAACCCTCAGCCATATTGACATCAGTTTTATTTCACCCATCAATGGCGTGACCATAGACTTACATTAGAAAAGCGTCCTTGTTTGGCCCTTACCCTTCATCTGAGGAAATTATCAACAATAGCTTGTGACCAATATCATAGCCATACTGAGAAGATAACAGCCCAGCATAATGGTCTCAATGCTGCCATTTTGGGGAAGGCACACATTGGTCCAGAAATGACCACAGGTTTGTGGTCTGCGACCAGTGGCAATTGTCTTCCAAGTAGGAATTTGTGAAAATGAATAACACCCAAAACAACCAATAAATAATTTGTCATTGTGCAGATATCTTTCTTTTTGAATTTACCATCGGAAAACATATATTTGCTATATTTATTAAAAAAACTAGACTAAGTGGGATCTGTTGGGTCCCAGCATCACATGGGAGGGCTGGTCCCTCACCGCAATATTCCACCTCTCCACCGATTCCAATATTAGTGGCCAGTGGGGGGGGGACTTTCTGGAGCGCTAGTATGGGTGTTGTGGGCTGTAAGGACTGGTTTCCAGAGGGCTAGTATGGACTTTGTGGGCCAAATGGATTCTTGGACTGGCGGCTCAGCCACTCAAGCCTGTTGTGCTGGCAGCTCACTCACTCACGGCTGGTGGGCTGGCAGTTGACCCACGGCTATTCCTTGAAATTCCATTTCAAGCAGGGTGCAAGGCCACCAAATTCAGGTGCAGTTTCTTACCATTTCAAGCAGGGTGCAAGGCCACCAAATTCAAGTGCAGTTTCATACCACTTCAAGCAGGGTGCTAGGCCACCAAATTCAAGTGCAATTTCATACCATTTTAAGCAGGGTGCAAGGCCACTAAAGACAGCGAGTCGTGACCTCTCCCTCCTCCATCTTGCAGAGACTGAGCCATGCCCACACTTCTGGGTTTTATAGTCCCTCCCCCCACCCACCAGAAGGGGCGTGGCCTTCATGGTGTGATTGACAGGAGAGAGAATCTCAAAAATGTTTAAACATTAATAACTTATTTTTCATAGATGGGAAAAATCCTCGGCATCATGATGAGCGGAGGGGGACTCTGAGTAAAATGGCCAAAAATCACAGCTGTATGTGGTAGCGTTTTTTCTAAAATCAATATAAAGCGCATACAGGAAGAGGTCAAGATTAGACTTTTAATTATATAGAAGGCAAGGAAACTTTAATTAGGCAAGGTAACTTTAATTAGGCAAGGCAACGTTAATTTGGCAAGGCAACTTTAATTAGGCAAGGCAACTTTAATTAGGCAAGGCAACTTTAATTAGGCAACACAGCTTTAGCATTTCCAAACCAAAGGCAGCACAGCTTTAGCATTTCCAAACCAATGGCAACATAGCTTTAGCATTTCCAAACCAAAGGCAACACAGCTTTAGCATTTCCAAACCAAAGATAACACAGCTTTAGCATTTCCAAACCAAAGACAACACAGCTTTAGCATTTCCAAACCAATGGCAACACAGCTTTAGCATTTCCAAACCAAAGGCAACACAGCTTTAGCATTTCCAAACCAAAGGCAACACAGCTTTAGCATTTTCAAACCAAAGGCAACACAGCTTTAGTATTTCCAAACCAAAGGCAGCACAGCTTTAGCATTTCCAAACCAATGGCAACATAGCTTTAGCATTTCCAAACCAAAGGCAACACAGCTTTAGCATTTCCAAACCAAAGATAACACAGCTTTAGCATTTCCAAACCAAAGACAACACAGCTTTAGCATTTCCAAACCAATGGCAACACAGCTTTAGCATTTCCAAACCAAAGGCAACACAGCTTTAGCATTTTCAAACCAAAGGCAACACAGCTTTAGCATTTCCAAACCAAAGACAACACAGCATTAGCATTTCCAAACTATATTTTCAAACCACATTAAGGGCACTGACAGGTCAGTAAAAGCACTCACAGTTTAGTAGACATGTGTTCAGTGTTATTCACAGCTCAGACTGAGAATTGCGACCTCTCTCTCCCCCATCTTGCAGAGAACTGAACAACAAGAAGTGGTCAAGATCAGACTTTTAGTAATATAGATACACAAGTGCTGGAGTAACTCAGCAGGTCAGGCAGCATCTCTGGAGAACGTGGTTTCGTGACATTTCCATACAACACCAACCTCTGTTGGAAAAAGTTGCCCCTCAGGTTCCTAAGCAGACTTACATTAGAACAGCATCCTTGTTTGGCCCTTGCCCTTGGCCCTTACCCATCATCTGAGGAAATTATCACCAATAGCTTGTGACAAAGTATTTTTGACAAATACTTGTCAATAGTTTGTGACAAAGGTTGCCCCTCAGGTTCCTGTGGAATTTCCTCTCTCATGTTAAACCTATGTCCTCTGGTTCTTTAATACCCGACTCTTGGTAAAAAAAGACCCTGTAAATTCACCATCTATTCCCCTTATGATCTTATACACCTCTACAGGTGTAACAGTGAAATAAAGCCACTACCTGCTGGGTTTAGCTAACGCCAAAGATCACCCCTCATCCTCATGCACTCCAACGAATAAAGTCCTAGTCTTCCCAAACTCTCCCTCTAGCAGGCCCTCAAAACATGGCAACATTGTTGCAAAACACTGCATTATTTTCCACCTAATGAGATCCCTCCTTTAGCAGAATGACAAAACTAAACATAGTACTCCAAGAGTGGCCTCATCAACATCTTGTACAACTTAAGATAACATCACAACTTCTATGTTTAAGAAAGAACTGCAGATGTTGGAAAAATCGAAGGGAGACAAGAAAGCTGGAGAAACTCAGCGGGCAATGCAGCATTTATGGAGCGAAGGAATAGGCGATGTTTCGGGTTGAGACCCTTCTTCAGACTGATGATGGGGGGGGGCGGGAAAAAGAAAGGAGGAGGCGGTGACAGTAGGCTGTTGGAGAGCTAGGAAGGTGAGGTGAAGGAGGGAGAAAGCAAGGACTCCCTGAAATTGGAGAAGTCAATGTTCATACCGCTGGGGTATAAACTCCCCAAGCAAAATAGACAATAGACAATAGACAATAGGTTCAGGAGTAGGCCATTGGCCTTCGCCATTTAATATGCTCATGGCTGATCATCCCCAATCAGTACCCCGTTCCTGCCTTCTCCCCATATCCCCTGTCTCCGCTATTTTTAAGAGCCCTATCTCGCTCTCTCTTGAAAGCATCCAGAGAACCTACCTCCACCGCACTCTGAGGCAGAGAATTCCACAGACTTACAACTCTCTGTGAGAAAATATGAGGTGCTGTTCCTCCAATTTGTGGTGGACTTCACTCTGGCCATGGAGGAGTCCCAGGACAGAAAGGTCGGATTCGGAATGGGAGGGGGACCTGAAGTGCTGAGCCACCAGGAGATCAGGTTGGTTAATGCGAACTGAGTGGAGGTGTTGGGCGAAGCAATCGCCAAGCTTGTGATTGGTTTCACCGATGTAGAGCAGTGGACACCTGGAACAGCGGATGCAGTAGATGAGGTTGAAGGAGGTGTAGGTGAACCTCTGCCTCACCTGGAAAGACTGCTTGTGTCCTTGGATGGAGTCGAGGGGTGAGGGAAAGCGACAAGTGTAGCATTTTCTGCGGTTGCAAGGGAAAGTACCAGGGGAGGGGGTAGTTTGGGTAGGAAGGGATGAATTGACCAGGGAGTTGAGGAGGGAATGGTCTCTGTGGAAAGCAGAAAAGGGAGGAGATGTGAAGATGTGGTCAGTGGTGGGATCCCATTGGAGGTGGCGAAAATGTCGGATTATATGTTGTATGCGATGGCTGGTAGTGTGGAAGGTGAGGACAAGGGGGACTCTGTCCTTGTTACAAGTAGGGGGGTGGGGAATGAGAGCGGATCTGTCGGATATAGAGGAGACCCTGGTGAGAGCCTCATCTATAGTAGAAGAGGGGAACCCCTTTTCCCTAAAGAATGAGGACATTTCCAATGCCCTGGTTTGGAACACCTCATCCTGCGAGCAAATGCTGCGTAGACAGAGGAATTGGGAGTAATGAATAGAGTCTTTACAGGAGGCAGGGTGGGAAGAAGTGTCATCCAGATAGCCATGGGAGTCAGTGTGTTTGTAGTATATGACGGTCAGCTTCTATACTCGGTACCCTGAACGATGAAGGCCAATGTACCAAAAGCCTTTTTGACTGCCGGTGATGTCATTTTCAAGAAACCATATACCTGCTCATTTTGTTGTCTCTACCCTACAACATTCCCCAGGTCCTGCCCAGTTTTGACTTCCAAAAGAGCAATACTGAGTATTTATCTGTATTAAATTCCATTAATCATTCCTCAGCCCACTTGCTCAAGTGATTAAGATCCTGCTATAAATCTTGACAACCATCTTCGCTATATACAATACCTCCCACTCTAGTGTAATCTGGAAACTTACTAATCATGCATTCTAAATTCTCATCCAAATTGTTGACATAAACCACACACAGCAAAGGGCCTGGCATTTATCTCTAAGGCATACCACTGGTCACAAGCTCACAGTTTTAAAAATTACCATTCACCATCACCCTTTGCATCCTTCCATGTAGCCATTTCTCCATCCAGTTGGCTAACTGTCCATGCATCCCGCGTGATCTAACTATCCAAAGCAGCCTACCATGTGGAGCCTTATCAAGTTCATTGTTGATCTCCATAGACAATATCTATGGCTTCGCCCTCATCAACGTGTTTGGTTAAATTTAAAAAACTGAAAATTTGGAATTACGCAATAGGTCAGGCAGCCACAGTGGAGGGGGCACAGGATTATTTTTTCAGGATAATTACCTTTCAGAGCTTTTCTATGTATCAGATGAATGTCAGGAATGTTATGAATTTGCTTATTAACTTATTGATAAATTTGGAAGTGTTAACCGTTAATTATTAGCAGGGCATCACCTTTCTGAGTCTTTGTTTCTTCAGTAGCAATTCAAAGCATGTACCTTTTCTGTACTTTTATTTCAAACAACATTAATTTCCGATGAAAGCAGAGTCAGTGCATTTATTCTGAAGTATCTGAAGACTAGACATACACCAAGCTGCACTCTGTTGTGGCAAAAAAATGATTCATACTATGACTCACAGATAGCGTTGGAATATCTAAGCACGATACTTTGCAAAAGTTGAAAGAAATGAATACAGAGGTATCAATCTGTATTATCCATTCTCTATTCCAAGATTTATGTGGATGTATCTAGGGAGCCTATGACTTCATCAGTTATACTTTTGTTCAGCTAAGAAATGATGCATGTTACAGAGATCTGAAATTGCAAAGGGATATAAGGTTATTAAGAAATATAAGCTTAAATATAGGTTAGTATTAGAATAAATGAGACCTACATTAAAATGTAACCAGCCTCATTGAAACCTCTATGATTACATGTGAATAGGATAGAAATAATGAACTGTGACATTGGTCTGAAGATTTGCATTACAACGGAGAAAAGCTTGGATAATCCAATCAATTATTCATACATTGCCTTATTTTGTATAAGGGCTGATTGACTTGTTGAGGCTAATTTCCCCACGGGCCCTCTGCCTTGATGCAAGGCAGGCAGAGTGTATTTCCAGGACCAAATGCCTGGTAGTGGCAAAGCAAAGTCACAATGCTGAACCTTGTCAAATACCTTACTAAAATCCACGTGTACAACATCTACGTCACTGCCTTTAGCAACCTTTTAGGTCACATCTTCAAAACACTCAATCAGATTCATGAGATATGACCTCCCACGTACAAAACCATGCTGACTATCCCTAATTAGCCCTTCGCCATCCAAGTGCATGTATATCCTATCCCTCAGAGTACTCTCCAGTAACTTTCCAACCACAGATGTTAAGCTCACTAGCTTGTAATTCCCAGCCTTTACCCTGCAGCCCTTCTTGAATAGAGGCACAACATTTGCCTCCGTCAAGTCTTCCGGCACCTTGTCCGTATTTAACGATGACTCATAAATCTCAGCAAGGGGTCTTACAATTTCTTCTCTAGCTTCCCTTGGATATATCTCATCATGCCCAGGAGATTTGTCTATCTTCATATGCATCAGGACCTGCAGCACATCTGCGACCATAATACTGACTGCTCTCAAGACACTTCCAGTGACTACCCCAAGATTCCCTGTCCTTCGGACTTTCTCCATGATAAATACAGAGGAGAAATACTCATTGAGGATCATACCCATTTCCTGTTGCTTCACATAAAGATAAAAAACATTTGTATCAATGGGTTTACATTATACATTATACAGTTTACTTCTTAGTCCATTTTTTAAATGCAATTGAGTCCCTTTAGAAAATGGAACAAATAATATAGGATCATAATTCCGTCTATCATTGAGGGAATGGTACATTATTAGGAGCACCGTCAATTGGAAAATTCATTAAACTAAAGCACCATTAGCACTTTCATTCTTCTGATGCTTTCTTACAACTTAGAAGGAGCTCATTCAATCCATCAGGATTATGCCACCTCTCAGAGAAATTGCATCGATCCCATTCACCCACTTACCTGTGTATAACCTATTCTATTTTACATGCCTATCAACCCTTCTTTGATTTTCCCACCAACCACCCACACAAATGAAAAATTGCAGTCATCTTTGGGATGTTGGATTGAAGCTGGAGTACCAGGGGAAAATCCACCGAGTGACAGGAAGAACATGTAAACTCTCCTCAGATGCAATAATAGTCAGTGATGTTGAATCCAAAGCTGCCCATGTGCAGCAATGACACATATTTAAGCAGTATTATTAATGTGAATCTTAGAATCTTGGCACATGCAACCTAGTTGCAAATTAAAACAAGATCAGAAAAAGGTGAGCTGCTTACACTTCTTAAAGATATTAACGAAAGATTCCTAAAATTCTATCAACATTTATATGCATCTAAAACTTCAGCCGAATCCACAAAGATCAAAAACTTCCTTGACAATTGCAACCTCCCATCACTCAATGAGGTGGAACGAGAAGAATTCGGAGCGGAGATTACAGTAAAAGATATTGAAGAGACTATCAAATCACTGAATAATGGGAAAACGCCAGGTCCAGATGGGTTCAGTAATGAATTCTATAAAAGATTTAATGATTTTATTTCCCCACGCTTACGAACCCTTTATATACACGCTTTTAAAGAACAGATGTTACCACAAACCTTAGCCGAATCAACCATTACATTGATACCTAAAAAAGACAAAAATCTTGAAGAGTCTGGATCATACAGAGCAATAGCTCTTCTAAATACAGATCAGAAAATATTAGCTAAGACTTTGGCAAGAAGACTAAGTTCGTACATTAATAAACTAATACACTCAGACCAAACGGGTTTATACCTAAGCGACATTCGTTTCATAATTTGAGACGCCTTTTTAATATAATGTACTCACACAGAACGATAAATGAAAACAATTATTTCTTTAGATGCAGAAAAAGCATTTGATCAAGTAGAATAGGCCTATCTCTTACAATGTTGGAAAAATTCTAACTAGGAGAACATTTTATCTCATGGATAAAGTTGTTATATAACAATCTGACTGCCAGAATATTGACTAATCAAATTCTGTCACCTAAATTTCCATTATCCAGGGGTAATAGACAAGGATGTGATCTTTCACCAATGCTATTTGCCCTTTCCATAGAACCCTTAGCTGAAAGTATATGAGTACATCCGGGCATTCACGGCTATAATACTAAACATACCAATAACAAGATTTTGTTATATGCAGACGATGTACTTTTATATATTACCAACTCTCAAGTCAGAATCCCAAATATATTAAACCTTATAGAACAATTTGGTTCCTTCTCAGGCTATAGAATAAAATGGAATAAAAGTGAAATTATGCCAATAAAAGCTCAAGACCCTTCACATCTCCTAAAATGTCCCCTTAGAATTGTCACTGAAAAATTTAAATACCTTTGCTATTCCAAGCAAATTTTCCACCATTAATTACTAAATTAAATGCCATTATTCAATTTTGGAAAACACTCCCTATTTCCCTCATAGGTAGAGTAAATGCCATAAGGATGATTTTCCTTCCACAACTCCTATATCTATTTCAATCAATACCGATTTATCTCTCTAAAAGTTTAAAAAAAAAACTTGACTCTGTTATTACAAATTTTATTTGGGATTATAAAACCCATAGAATTCACAAACGACATTTATGTAAATCTCAAGAAAATGGTGGATTAGCACTCCCCAATTTTATTTTCTATTACTGGATAACTAATATTAAAAATTTAATCTACTGGATGGATGATACATGTCAACAGGTAAACTGGTTAAAAATGAGAGGGAAGATTGTTCGCCTTTTAATATAGGCGCGATTCTTCTTTCTCCAATACATCTGAATAAATCAACGTATGAGCAAAATCCGATAATACATAGCACCCTACGATTTTGGAACAGTTGAAATCAAGCCTCAAACTGAGAAATTTCTCTCTCCTTTTACCAATTGCTAACAATCCCTCGTTTAAACCGTCTACTTTAGATAAGGCGTTTGCACAATGGAAAGACCCAGGAATCAAAACGCTGGGAGATCTTTACGAGAAGGGGATTTTCCTCTCGTTTCAAAAATTACAGGAGAAATATCATTTGAAAGCAAGTAATTTTTTTAGATATCTTCAAATCCGAGACTATGTGAAAACACATACACAAGACTGTCATTCTATGGGCCCAGATATATTAGATGAATGCATGAGTAGACAGGCGGATACAAGTAAGTTAATATCCTACATTTACAATACCCTTTTAACTGCACACATCCCATCTTCTGAAATGCTTAGGCGAGCATGGGAAGATGAATTGGGTTTATTAATCTCAAAGGATAGTTGGGAGGAAAGCCTTTTATACATACATTACTGCTCTCTTAATGTTAGGCACTCCCTGATACAATTTAAAATACTGCACAAACTCTACTATTCAAAGTGCAAATTGAACAAGATCTTCCCAAATGTCTCTCCTATTTGTGATAAATGTATCCTCCAAGAAGCGACCACACCCCATTCTTTCGCTTCCTGTATAAAGTTACAAAACTTCTGGAGGGGAATATTTGATGCCTTCTCCAAAATGGACTGTTTGATGCCTTCTCCAAAATGGACTGTTTACCCTCCTACCATCCGGGAGGCGCTACAGGTCTCTCCGTTGCCGAACCAGCAGGTCCAGGAACAGCTTCTTCCCGGCGGCTGTCACTCTACTCAACAACGTACCTCGGTGACTGCCAATCACCCCCCCACCCCCCGGACACTTATTATCACTTATTATTATTTATTTAAATCATTTGCTATGTCGCTCTTCCAGGGAGATGCTAAATGCATTTCGTTGTCTCTGTACTGTACACTGACAATGACAATTAAAATTGAATCTGAATCTGAATCTGAATCTGAAAATACTTAAAATTAAATTGGACCCAGATATAAAACTGATCATATTAGGTATGTCAGAGGCCTGCTCTAAGCTAACGATATTTCAAAGACGTTTCCTCAATTACGGGGGGAAGGTATATCTCCATCTTTTCTTTTCGTATTTCCTTTTTTTCTTCTGCACTGCTTTGGTAGCTTAGGGGTCTTCTTCCTGCTGTTTTTTATTTTATTTCTTCAGTCTTTTGTTTCTTCTTTCAATGTTTTCCTTTTTTTTTCTTTTTTTTAAATTTAGTTTATAAAGTTAAAAATGAAGCTGTACAATAATTATATAATTGTTATGCTGATCGTCTTATTGGTTCTAATAAAAATAAATTTAAAAAAAATTAAAAAAATTAAAACAAGATGTATGTTTATTTTTTCTGCCAACGCCAATTTTGATTTTCTGTTAATGAAACAAAGGGAGGATGTGACTAGAAAATATACCTCTCTATTCCAAGGAAATTTTCCACCATTAATTACTAAATTAAATGCAATTGGTCCAAAGACAAATAAATTAAAAATAAATAAAAAATGAAACAAAGGGACCTACAAACAAATGAAGTTAATTTTAATACTGAGAGTCTCTGTTTTTACTTTTAAAGTCCGTAGAGGGTTTTTACATTAGGTAACGCAGGCAGAGATGGAGTAGGTTTCATAGGTAGGTGAAATCTGCAGAAAGTAACAAATCAAACCATGACCTGCTGGATTTAACTATCACCAAACAAAGCCTGGAAGATCTGAGCAAACTACCTTAAAACATTACTGGAATTTGAGGGTTGGGATTAACATAGATTTTGAGCATTTACTGTTAAGCACGTTCCATATCAATGGTTAACCATATGGCAGTCACCACACTTAATTCCAATTTGATAAATTGCATTGGGTTGAACCAGTTTAAAAAATTGAGCTCTAGATAATAGAATTTATTCCAACAGCCTCACAAAAAACACTTATTCATTGTTGTTTCTGGAAAATTATTGAGGGACTGACACGGCTGATGAAAATTGGATGTTTTAATACCAGGAACCTGCTTGTGTTTGCAGAAAATGTATATCAATTAACCTGACAATGCTTGAAAGCATTATGGGGCAGAGATTCAAAAAAGGGTTTCCAGTTACAAAGTTCTGCTCTCATCTATCATGCAAATTTTTGATGGATTTACATTACCTTTGGTAAAATGAAACTATCTAAATCTTATTTTTTGGATGGGAAATGGCAGCAGTCTTGTGTCCAGCTCCTAAGTGAGATTAATATTTTGGCATTTAGTATGTCCTGTTATTTTAATATATATTCAAATGTCAGGCACCAATATTAAGGTCACTAATTGAACTCCATTCACTTGAAACACTCTAAGCTGTTACCAAGGTGATCACAGGTTGCTGTGTATACTTTGTGTATGATGAAGATTCAGCTGCATCTGTTCAATGAATGAAGGAAGGATAGCTGAATAAGGGTTGCTACCATGTCTAAGAACCTGGGGCAGGGTGCAGAGAAGCAGTGAATGAATTTACTTTTTCACACCATTGATATAGGTCTGTTTATCATCTCAGGAGGTATCAAATCACTGTACAGCCAATAAAATGGTTTGGACCTGCGATTGGTGTTGTAATATAAGAATTGCAACATAACAATGTCTCACAGACTGAAACATGATAATATGGTATTGGTTGTCTAGACAATCGCCCCAGTCATTATATACAATGTAGTTGTTGTACTCTGCATCCAGAATTGGTCTCAAGAAATGCGTTTCAAAGGCAGAATACAAAATGCTGACGGAATTTTCGCAGTCGAGTGCAAGGAATACATTTCTAGCATTTATAGGGTCACATTTAGATGACGTTGAATAGAGCATTTCAATGGCAAAGGATTTTTGAATACAATGCATTTCATATGCGTGCCCTTCAGAAATGATTTAGATTGTCTGTCTGACCTTCCCCACAAAGAAAGTTGTTCACCACCAATGTATCCAAATGGGAGCTCTTAATTCAGAATGCAGAAAACCCTTCCTTTGTAAAAAGAAGAGGGTGCAAGGGGATTGTAATCTGTAGTAACATTGGAAATGGGAAATTGGAAAACTTACTACAATCTGAAGAGCGATTCCTGGTGATGTTAAAGGGTACCTACTGGCACAGGATTAACTATAGTCATCATTTTGTTTGCATCGAATATGTCAGTCGGAATCTTTTCCTGTGGATGTAGTTCACAGATGTGGTTGAAACACATCCACAGGAAGTGGATCCATGTACCAGCTCCGGGTTTTTCATTAAAGTCAAGATGGTTATTAGCCATTACAAACACTGCAAGCCTTTCAACGTTGAACCAAAATTTTCATGCCACCTGTTGACAAAGCTTCTTGTCCAACAAAACTAAATTTCATCGAAAGATTCCTGTTCTTGATGTTTGTTGGACTTGATGGTATACCCGGTCGAGTTCTCAAAAGCTGTGCAGACCAACAGGCGGGAGTTTTTGCGGAAATTTTCAACCTTTCATTTCTGAGGTCTGAGGTTCCCACCTGCTTATAGAGGGCATCCATAATACCGGTGCCCAAGAAGAGTAAGGTGACATGCCTCAATGACTATCGACCAGTGGTGATGGTGCTGTGAGAGGTTGGTTATGGGGCATATCAACTCCTACCTCGACAAAAACCTCGACCCACTACAGTTCGCCTACTGCAACAACAGGTCAACGGAGAATACGATCTCACTGGCTCTCCACTCCACATTGGACCACTTGGACAATAAAAACACTTATGTCAGGCTGTTGTTTATAGACTACAGCTCGGCGTTCAATACCATCATCCCCTCCAAGCTGGTTACGCGAGGAGGTGTGGTGATTAGGAGCTCCCGTCCAGACAAAAGAACTAGTGTGTTTTACATCTTTATGGAATTCGGAGGAGATACAGCGGTACCTTAAACATCTTTTTGTATCGCTGCTATGCTGCAGAGACTTGTTTTAAAGTATTTCTGCTTGTTTTGGGACTGCGAGCAGTCTTATCAACTGACTGCGTGTGGCTGGAAACCTGCCAGGAAACTGTTTTGTGTACCAAAAGAAAAATCTTTCTGGACTTGTACAACTGCGTCCAGAACAACCCCCTTACTGCCTCGTCGAGGCTATCCGGCCCGGTCTGGATTTCGTGGGGTGTGGGAAGTTTTCTGCACCTCCACCATCTCAACCTTCTTTTGCGGCCTTGGAGTTTGGAGCTGACGACGAAGCCTCCTTTCTCTCGGCAAGACCGAGGGAAATAAGAGGCTTCCAACAACAAGACTGCAGGCAAGTCCCCTTTTGTTGCTGTAGGAACGGCGAAGAACAGCAGGGACTGCGTGCGAAGGTCAGCAGCTTGCCAGGGAACGCAGGAGAGCCGAGATTTTCCAGCGAAGAGGTGGTGACGCAGCAGTTTTTCATGGGAGCCGCCATTATCAGCGTTTGAGGTGACACCAATTTGTCTCCCTCTCTCAAACTTCCATTAGTTTTTTGACTTTGGACTTGGCTTCGTGACATTTGGACTGTCTGTGTCTGTTTCTGTGATATGTTTTAAAATGTAGCACCTGATATTAAGCTGGGTCAGTGTTCTGGAGGAGTGGGGCCTTCCAGGAGCTATGCAAAGGCGGCTGCTTCAGCTGCTTTGGCTACTGCTCTGGGGCCCCAGTTCCCCATGAAGAACCTGCCGTTTGAGCATGGGATAAGGTGCTACTTGCCTCCCAAGATCAACCTGGAGGACTGCTCAGCTGCCGTTGCCGTGGCGGCCAAGCCCGCAGGTGTCCTGTACATGGGGAAAATGTTTGGGAAGGCTGTGCTCTTCCTTGAGTCTGTTGAGGGGGTGAACGCGGCCGTGAGTAAAGGAGTCACAGTGGGGGGAATATTTTTGCAGGTTGAGCCCTTGGTGACCACTGCGCAGCGGGTGGTCCTGTCCAATGTCCCACCCTGCAAATGAGGCGCTCCTTCCCCACCTTCACACCCTGGGGAAGGTACTCACGGACATCACCCCAAATTTCCCAGGGGTTCCACAGGAAGGAGCTGCGGCACGTTCTTTCCCACCGGCGCCAGCTGTCAATAATGCTGGACCAGGAGGAGGTAGTTGACGGGCGCTTCTGTGTCCAGCAGGATGGGCGTGACTTTACCATCTTCTGGACATCGGAGCGCCCAAGGTGCCATGCCTGTAAGGAAGTGGGGCATATTCGGAGGAATTGCCCCAAATCCCGGGCGGGGGCCTCCGCCTCCAGTGCCACTAACCTCCCTCTCCCCCCTGCTCCCACCCCCCATGTAGTTGAGGCAGCGAACCCTGGGGTTGCGCAGAGCGTGGGTGGGGGTGGGGAGGTCCAAAAGAAGGGGGGCAAGGTGGCAAAGAAGGTGAAGCACCTGGGGAACAAAAACCCCAAGGACAAGAGCAATCTACCCATCCCGTCACCTCCCATTAGGGAGTCCGCAAGCCCCATAATCCAGCCGGGGGCAGTGGGGATCGGGCGGGAGGAGGGGGAGCCACAGGAAAAGGCTGTTAAGGCCACACCAGAGCCTGTGAGCTCCTCCCCTGTGAAGAAAAGGAGGAGGCATCTCTCTGGGGAGGAGCAGAAGGGGGACGAACGGGAATCCTCCAGGGGGGAGGGGAGTACTGTGGTGGAGGAAGACTCCCACCCTCTGGTTCAGGCCCCGGTCCCATGTTCTGGAGGGGATTCTGGGGAGGGTGGTGATGGGGACCACTCCGGTGCTATGGAGCAGGGGGAGATTCCTGTTGGGGAGGGACTCCCGCATCAGGCACCTGAGGAAGCCCAGAAGCAACCCACCCAGGACGAGGCGCAGAGCACACCTCTGGAGTTAGAGACTGTAGATGGAGAGGGGGGTGGGGAACCCAGCCCTTCTCTGCCTCAGGACCTGGCTCCAGAGGTACTCCCTGAGTCTGATGCACCAGAGTCCTCTCTGGGCCCAACTGGGGGAGGGATAGTCACCCCCACTGCCGAAGGTCTTGAATCCCCGGGTACATCTGGGGAAGGCCCCTCTACCACTGATCCCAGTGTTGGGGCTGAGGTGGAGGAGAGACCAGCGGGTGGGGCAGAGGCAACCGCTGCACAGGGTGAGGCGGGTGTTTTAAGCACAGAAGGTGTGTCCGGAGTTGGGGATGGTGACTCCATCTGCAGTGAGCAGGTGGAAGGGGACTCCTCGGGCAATGAGTCAATGGATGTTCTCGCTCCCCCTGACGCCACTCCACTCATTTCAGTGGAGGAGATCCGCGAGTTCATCACGGCCACCGAAGGAGCCCAACATCGGCCCAGACTGGCCTCCCTTCGGTGGCCGAACATAAAAGGGCTCACTAGCTCGCTAAAACTCATCCTCAAAAAGAGGGTAAGGGGCAAGGGGTCAAAGGGGGTGAAGGGGAACGACCGGCGTCAGCTCAGGTCCTTTTTGGACGACCTGGAGAAGGACGCCAAGGCCGAGAGCAGCATCGTTCCTGCTGAGGGGAGAGGGAGCCGTAGAGCGTCCCTTGTAGCCAGGATCCGGAAGGTAAAACCTACCGCCAATCCACGTAGGGTCCGGAGGGGGAGGAGCAGCTCTGCTGTCAGCGACCGGGGGACTGGTGAGGGGATCTAGTGTACTCCTGACATGGCGATCACCATAGCCAGTTACAACATAAATGGCAGCAGGAGGCCTCTCCGCAGGTTTAACCATCTCTCAACCCTGAGGGATGGGAAATATGCGGTGAGCTTCCTGCAGGAAACCCACACCACCCCAGGAGACAAGTCCACCTGGCTCCTGGAGTGGGGTGGCGAGGTCTTCATGAGCCACCTCAGCTCCATTTCCAGTGGGGTGGCCATTTTGTTGGCCCCGAATTTCCGGCCTGAGATCCTAAAGGTCCAGGAACTGGTGCCAGGCCGCTTGCTTCACTTGGCCGTGCGCCTGGATGGCGTGCCGTTGCATTTTGTCAACGTGTACGCCCCCAAGCCCGCCGTGTTGCAGACGCGCCTGTTCCGGGAGGTGTCTACGCTGCTGAGCTCCATCGACCCTGGTGACTGCGTGATCCTCGGGGGGGATTTCAACTGTACCCTCGAGGAAGGAGACCGTTCCGGTCTCCAGCGTGGTCAGGAGTCGGTGAAGAAGTTGAAGGAGCTCGTGGGCTCCTTTGACTTGGTAGACACTTGGAGGAACTTCCACCCCGACTCTAGGGCCTTCTCCAGAAGGTCAGAGGGGGGTGGGTCTCGCATCGACCGCCTGTACATTTCTAGGGCGTACGTCTCCCGCGTCGCGGCGGCCTCCATGCTGCCGGTGCCGTGCTCGGACCACCACCTGGTGTGGGCGGAGTTTAACCCGCTGCGCACGAGGGGAGGGTCCGCGTACTGGCAGTTTAACAACCGGCTGCTGGAGGATTGCCGCTTCCGGGACTCGTTTGCGAGGTTCTGGAATACCTGGAAGAGGAAGCGGGGAGGATTTCACTCCCTGCGGCTATGGTGGGATGTGGGCAAGGCCCACATCCGGAGTTTCTGTCAGGAGTACACTAGAGGGTCGACCAAGAGACGCGATTCCAAGATCAGACAGCTCGGGAGCGAGCTGCTCGATTTGGATTCGCGTCTAAGTCAGACCGTCGGGGACACGATCCTCTGGAGGGAATACCAGGAGAAGAAGGACGCGCTGAAGGAGCTACAGTTGGAGCAATCTCGAGGCGCATACGTGAGGTCGCGGATCCAATTGCTCCACGATTTGGACTGCGGTTCACCCTTCTTCTACTCGCTGGAGAAGTGGCGGGGAGTCCGTCAGCAGTTAGTGGAGCTGCTCGCTGATGATGACTCCTCCGTCACTGAACCAGAGGACATTAACGCAGCAGTTCGTTCCTTTTATGGGACCTTGTTCTCACCAGATAGCTCTGGCGGGGACGAGTGCAGTGATCTGTGGGAAGGTCTAGCCACGGTCGACCCGGAGGGTGCCGAGCGTCTGGATGCCCCCCTGACACTGGATGAACTGACCGCGGCCCTCCATCAGATCCGAAGGGGCAAATCCCCTGGCCTAGATGGACTGACAGCAGAGTTCCTCCGCACTTTCTGGGGGATCCTTGGGGAGGACTACACCATGGTACTGAGGGAGAGCCTGGCGACCGGAGAGATGCCCCTGTCTTGGCGAAGGGCTGTCGTGGTCCTTCTGCCCAAGAAGGGCGATCTCCGCCGTCTAAAAAACTGGCGCCCAGTCTCCCTCCTCTGTACCGACTACAAGGTCTTTGCCAAGGCAATGGCAAACCGTCTGGGCCCAGTGCTGGCTCAAGTGTTCCACCCTGACCAGTCTTACACGGTCCCAGGCCGGTCCATCCAGGACAATATCCATCTGGTCCGGGACCTGGTCTACCTGGCTCAGGAGACCGGTGTACCCACTGCCTTTCTCTCCCTCGACCAGGAGAAGGCTTTTGACAGGGTGGATCACGAGTATCTGTTGAGGACTCTGCGGGCGTTTGGGTTCGGACCGCACTTTGTGTCCCGGATCCGACTTTTATACGCCACCGCAGAGTGCCTCGTGAAAGTCAATGGATCCTTGACGGCCCCCATTCCCTTCCACAGAGGAGTACGTCAGGGATGCCCCATGTCTGGCCAACTGTACGCCATCTGCGTGGAGCCATTCCTTAGTCTGCTTCGGAGGAAGTTGACGGGCATGGTTCTACGCGAGCCGGTCATGGAGGTGGTCCTCTCGGTCTACGCCGATGACGTGCTCCTCATGGTCACCGACCCCGTCGACCTGCAGAGGATGCATGAGTGCCAACGAGTCTTCTCGGCAGCCTCCTCTGCCAGGATCAACTGGGGGAAATGTTCTGGACTCTTGGTGGGTCCCTGGCAGGTGGACTCCCTCCCGGAGGAGATGAGGTCTTTCACGTGGAGTACCACACACCTCCTCTACCTGGGAGTCTACCTGAGTCCCGGTGCGGAGACCTGGCTGGCGAACTGGCAGGAGCTGGAGGTGAAAGTCGTCACCCGGCTGGGGCGCTGGGCGGGTCTCCTCAGAGTGCTTTCGTACCGGGGCAGGGTGTTGGTCATTAACCAACTCGTGGCCTCCATGCTCTGGTACAGATTGACCACATTGGTCCCATCAGCCACCTTTGCTGGGATCATCCAGAAGAAGTTGGTGGACTTCTTCTGGGGCAACGGAAAGCACTGGGTCTCTGCCGCGGTCCTGAGTCTCCCGATCGAGGAGGGCGGTCAGTCGCTGGTGTGCATTCGCACCAAGGTGGCGGCTCTCCGCCTCAGGACCTTGCAGAGATACCTGTACTCAGGGCATCCTCCCAGGTGGCACGTGCTGGCAACGCACTTTTTCCAACGGAGCCGCTGCCTTCAAGGAGGTACGCGGATCCCGATGGTGGGGGTCAACCGTGCGGTCCTGATGGGGATGCCTGGCTTCTACAGGGACTTGTTGAGAGTCTGGAACCTGGTTGCCATTGACCAGGCCCCACCTCCACCGGCGGAGGGTGACGGCCCGGGCTTGAGAGCAGCCGGTCCCTGTCCCGCCCCATCGGGTGACCGGGGGGCTCAAACGTGTGGAGTACTGGTGGTTGAGCAAGCCCCCGCTCAGCCGGAAGTACTCATCGGACCAAGGCGCCGTAATCCATCCCGGGAGCCGGTCCCACACAATTTGAGCCGCCTTTCCTCGACACCCTTCGTCTCCCTCCGAGGCGCAGGGAGGCGTGTCCTGTACAGGCTCCTCCTCCACACCCTGCACTTCCTCGCCCTGGTCCACCGTCCGGACACCAAGTGGCGGTCGGTGTTCCCTTCCGGTCGCGAGGGGGGCCCCCGGTGGGGGTCCCTCTACGCAGGGATTCTCCCCCTCTACATTGGGGACCTGGGGTGGAGGGTATTGCACCGAGGTGTTCCCTGCAACCTGTTTCTCTCGCGGTTCACAGACTCGCCAGCCGCCTGCCACTTTTGCGGGCTGGAAGAGTCTGTGTACCACGTGTACATGGAGTGCGTGAGGCTGCAGCCACTGTTTCAATACGTAAAGGGGCTGCTCCTTGCCTTCTGGCTGCATTTTTCACCCACCATCCTCATCTTTGGACACCCTGTGCGTAGGGGAGAGGGTAGGGCTGAAGATGTGCTGGTTGGGTTGCTCCTGGGCCTGGCCAAGCTGGCCATCCGCGAGTCACGGCGCCAGACGGTGGAGGGCTCTACCCGAGCCGGCTGCCTGCCCCTTTTCCGGGGATACGTCCGTGCCCGGGTGCGGATGGAAAGGGAATACGCCCTGTCTACGGGCACCCTGAGGGAGTTCCAGGACCGCTGGGCACCGAGGGGGGTTGAATGTATCCTTGACAAGGATTGTAATATAATTGTTTAGCTCGTCTTGTATTATGGTGGTGTTTTGTTTTATTGTATTGTCAATACTATTTTAATATGTGAATAAATATTTTTGATTTAAAAAAAAAAAAAAAAAAAAAAAAAAAAGCTGGTTACGCGAGGAGGTGTGGTGATTAGGAGCTCCCGTCCAGACAAAAGAACTAGTGTGTTTTACATCTTTATGGAATTCGGAGGAGATACAGCGGTACCTTAAACATCTTTTTGTATCGCTGCTATGCTGCAGAGACTTGTTTTAAAGTCTTTCTGCTTGTTTTGGGACTGCGAGCAGTCTTATCAACTGACTGCGTGTGGCTGGAAACCTGCCAGGAAACTGTTTTGTGTACCAAAAGAAAAATCTTTCTGGACTTGTACAACTGCGTCCAGAACAACCCCCTTACTGCCTCGTCGAGGCTATCCGGCCCTGTCTGGATTTCGTGGGGTGTGGGAAGTTTTCTGCACCTCCACCATCTCAACCTTCTTTTGCGGCCTTGGAGTTTGGAGCTGACGACGAAGCCTCCTTTCTCTTGGCAAGACCGAGGGAAATAAGAGGCTTCCAACAACAAGACTGCAGGCAAGTCCCCTTTTGTTGCTGTAGGAACGGCGAAGAACAGCAGGGACTGCGTGCGAAGGTCAGCAGCTCGCCAGGGAACGCAGGAGAGCCGAGATTTTCCAGCGAAGAGGTGGTGACGCAGCAGTTTTTCTTGGGAGCCGCCATTATCAGCGTTTGAGGTGACACCAATTTGTCTCCCTCTCTCAAACTTCCATTAGTTTTTTGACTTTGGACTTGGCCTCGTGCCATTTGGACTGTCTGTGTCTGTTTCTGTGATATGTTTTAAAATGTAGCACCTGATATTAAGCTGGGTCAGTGTTCTGGAGGAGCGGGGCCTTCCAGGAGCTATGCAAAGGCGGCTGCTTCAGCTGCTTTGGCTACTGCTCTGGGGCCCCAGTTCCCCATGAAGAACCTGCCGTTTGAGCATGGGATAAGGTGCTACTTGCCTCCCAAGATCAACCTGGAGGACTGCTCAGCTGCCGTTGCCGTGGCGGCCAAGCCCGCAGGTGTCCTGTACATGGGGAAAATGTTTGGGAAGGCTGTGCTCTTCCTTGAGTCTGTTGAGGGGGTGAACGCGGCCGTGAGTAAAGGAGTCACAGTGGGGGGAATATTTTTGCAGGTTGAGCCCTTGGTGACCACTGCGCAGCGGGTGGTCCTGTCCAATGTCCCACCCTGCAAATGAGGCGCTCCTTCCCCACCTTCACACCCTGGGGAAGGTACTCACGGACATCACCCCAAATTTCCCAGGGGTTCCACAGGAAGGAGCTGCGGCACGTTCTTTCCCTCTGGCGCCAGCTGTCAACGATGCTGGACCAGGAGGAGGTAGTTGATGGGTGCTTCTGTGTCCAGCAGGATGGGTGTGACTTTACCATCTTCTGGACATCGGAGCGCCCAAGGTGCCATGCCTGTAAGGAAGTGGGGCATATTCGGAGGAATTGCCCCAAATCCCGGGCGGGGGCCTCCGCCTCCAGTGTCACTAACCCCCCTCTCCCCCCTGCTCCCAACCCCATGTAGTTGAGGCAGCGAACCCTGGGGTTTGCGCTGAGCGAGGTTGGAGGA
Organism: Amblyraja radiata; assembly: GCF_010909765.2. Classification (NCBI taxonomy): domain Eukaryota; kingdom Metazoa; phylum Chordata; class Chondrichthyes; order Rajiformes; family Rajidae; genus Amblyraja; species Amblyraja radiata. Next base: position 34,656,293 of record NC_045966.1, on the reverse strand, counting down.
GGGGAGGTTCAAAAGAAGGGGGGCAAGGTGGCAAAGAAGGTAGAGCACCTGGGGAACAAAACCCCCAAAGACAAGAGCAATCCACCCATCCCGTCACCTCCCATTAGGGAGTCCGCAAGCCCCATAATCCAGCCGGGAGCAGTGGGGATCGGGCGGGAGGAGGAGGAGCCGTTGAAAAAGGTTGCTAAGGCGACCCCAGAGTCTGTGAGCTCCTCCCCTGTGAAGAAAAGGAGGAGGAATCTCTCTGGGGAGGAGCAGAAGGGGGACGAACGGGAATCCTCCAGGGGGGAGGGCAGTACTGTGTTGGAGGAAGACTCCCACCCTCTGGTTCAGGCCCCGGTCCCATGTTCTGGAGGGGATTCTGGGGAGGGGGGCGATGGGGGCCACTCCGGTGATATGGAGCAGGGGGAGATTCCTGTTAGGGAGGGAGTCCCGCATCAGGCACCTGAAGAAGCCCAGGAGCAACCCACCCAGGACGAGGTGCAGAGCACACCTCTGGAGTTAGAGACTGTATGTGCAGGAGGGGTTGGGGAACCCAGCCCTTCTCTGCCTCAGGACCTGGCTCCAGAGGGACTCCCTGAGTCTGATGCACCAGAGTCCTCTCTGGGCCCAACTGGGGGAGGGATAGTCACCCCCAATGTCGATGGTCTTGAATCCCCGGGTACATCTGGGGAAGGCCCCTCTACCACTGCTCCCAGGGTTGGGGCTGAGGTGGTGGAGAGAGCAGCGGGTGGGGCAGAGGCAACCGCAGCACAGGGTGAGGTGGGTGTTTTAAGCACAGAAGGTGTGTCCGGAGTTGGGGATGGTGACTCCATCTGCAGTGAGCAGGTGGAAGGGGACTCCTCGGGCAATGAGTCAATGGATGTTCTCGCTCCCCCTGACGCCACTCCACTCATTTCAGTGGAGGAGATCCGCGAGTTCATTACGGCCACCGAAGGAGCCCAACATCGGCCCAGACTGGCCTCCCTTCGGTGGCCGAACTTAAAAGGGCTCACTAGCTCGCTAAAATTCATCCTCAAAAAGAGGGGGAGGAGCAAGGGGTCAAAGGGGGTGAAGGGGAATGACCGGCGTCAGCTCAGGTAGTTTTTGGATGACCTGGAGAAGGACGCCAAGGCCGAGAGCAGCGTCGTTCCTGCTGAGGGTAGAGGGAGCAGTAGAGCGTCCCTTGTAACCAAGACCCGGAAGGTAAAACCCACCGCCAATCCACCTAGGGTCCGTAGGGGGAGGAGCAGCTCTGCTGTCAGCGACCGGGGAACTGGTGAGGGGATCTAGTGTACTCCTGACATGGCGATCACCATAGCCAGTTACAACATAAATGGCAGCAGGAGGCCTCTCCGCAGGTTTAACCATCTCTCAACCCTGAGGGATGGGAAATATGCGGTGAGCTTCCTGCAGGAAACCCACACCACCCCAGGAGACAAGTCCACCTGGCTCCTGGAGTGGGGTGGCGAGGTCTTTACGAGCCACCTCAGCTCCATTTCCAGTGGGGTGGCCATTTTGTTGGCCCCAAATTTCCGGCCTGAGATCCTAAAGGTCCAGGAACTGGTGCCAGGCCGCTTGCTTCACTTGGCCGTGCGCCTGGATGGCGTGCCGTTGCATTTTGCCAAGCTCGCCGTGCTGCAGACGCGCCTGTTCCGGGAGGTGTCTACGCTGCTGAGTTCCATCGACCCTGGTGACTGCATGATCCTCGGGGGTGATTTCAACTGCACCCTCGAGGAAGGAGACTGTTCCGGTCTCCAGTGTGGGCAGGAGTCGGTGAAGAAGTTGAAGGAGCTCGTGGGCTCCTTTGACTTGGTAGACACCTGGAGGAAACCCCACCCCGACTCTAGGGCCTTCTCCAGGAGGTCAGAGGGGGGTGGGTCTCGCATCGACCGCCTGTACATTTCTAGGGCGTACGTCTCCCGCGTCTCGGCGGCCTCCATGCTGCCGGTGCCGTGCTCGGACCACCACCTGGTGTGGGCGGAGTTTAACCCGCTGCGCACAAGGGGAGGGTCCGCGTACTGGCATTTTAACAACCGGCTGCTGGAGGATCGCCGCTTCCGGGACTCGTTTGCGAGGTTCTGGAATACCTGGAAGAGGAAGCGGGGAGGATTTCACTCCCTGCGGCTATGGTGGGACGTGGGCAAGGCCCACATCCGGAGTTTCTGTCAGGAGTACACTAGAGAGTCGACCAAGAGACGCGATTCCAAGATCAGACAGCTCGGGAGCGTGCTGCTCGATTTGGATTCATGTGTAAGTCAGACAGTCGGGGACACGATCCTCTGTAGGGAATACCAGGAGAAGAAGGACGCGCTGAAGGAGCTACAGTTGGAGCAATCTCGAGGCGCGTACGTGAGGTCGCGGATCCAATTGCTCCACGACTTGGACCGCGGTTCACCCTTCTTCTACTCGCTGGAGAAGTGGCGGGGAGTCCGTCAGCAGTTAGTGGAGCTGCTCGCTGATGATAACTCCTCCGTCACTGAACCAGAGGACATTAACGCAGCAGTTCGTTCCTTTTATGGGACCTTGTTCTCACCAGATAGCTCCGGCGGGGACGAGTGCAGTGATCTGTGGGAAGGTCTAGCCACGGTCGACCCGGAGGGTGCCGAGTGTCTGGATGCCCCCCTGACACTGGACGAACTGACCGCGGTCCTCCATCAGATCCGAAGGGGCAAATCCCCTGGCCTGGACGGACTGACAGCAGAGTTCCTCCGCACTTTCTGGGGGATCCTTGGGAAGGACTACACCATGGTATTGAGGGAGAGCCTGGCGACCGGAGAGATACCCCTGTCTTGGCGAAGGCCTGTTGTGGTCCTTCTGCCAAAGAAGGGTGATCTCTGCCGTCTATAAAACTGGCGCCCAGTCTCCCTCCTCTGTACCGACTACTAGGTCTTTGCCAAGGCAATGGCAAACCGCCTGGGCCCAGTGCTGGCCCACGTGATCCACCCTGACCAGTCTTACACGGTCCCGGGCCGGTCCATCCTGGACAATATCCATCTGACCCGGGACCTGGTTTACCTGGCTCAGGAGACCGGTGTACCCACTGCCTTTCTCTCCCTCGACCAGGAGAAGGCTTTTGACAGGGTGAATCATGAGTATCTGTTGAGGACTCTGCGGGCATTTGGGTTCGGACGGCACTTTGTGTTCCGGATCCGGCTTTTATACGCCACCGCAGAATGCCTCGTGAAAGTCAATAGATCCTTGACGGCCCCCATTCCCTTCCATAGAGGAGTACGTCAGGGCTGCCCCATCTGCGTTGAGCCATTCCTTAGTCTGCTTCGGAGGAAGTTGATGGGCATGGTTCTACGCGAGCCGGTCATGGAGGTGGTCCTCTCGGTCTACGCCGACGACGTGCTCCTCATGGTCACCGACCCTGTCGACCTGCAGAGGATGCGTGATTGCCAACGAGTCTTCTCGGCCGCCTCCTATGCCAGGATCAACTGGGGGAAATGTTCTGGACTCTTGGTGGGTCCCTGGCAGGTGGACTCCCTCCCGGAGGAGATGAGGTCTTTCACGTGGAGTACCACGTACCTCCTCTACCTGGGAGTCTACCTGAGTCCCGGTGCGGAGACCTGGCTGGCAAACTGGCAGGAGCTGGAGATGAAAGTCGTCAGCCGGCTGGGGTGCTGGGCGGGTCTCCTCAGAGTGCTTTCCTACCGAGGCAGGGTGTTGGTCGTTAACCAACTCGTGGCCTCCATGCTCTGGTACAGATTGACCACATTGGTCCCATCAGCCACCTTTGCTGGGATCATCCAGAAGAAGCTGGAGGGCTTCTTCTGGGGCAACGGAAACCACTGGGTCTCTGCAGCGGTCCTGAGTCTCCCGATCGAGGAGGGCGGTCAGTCGCTGGTGTGCATTCACACAAGTTGGTAGCTCTCCGCCTCAGGACCTTGCAGAGATACCTGTACTCAGGGCATCCTCGCAGGTGGCACGTGCTGGTGACGCACTTTTTCCAACGGGGCCGCTGCCTTCAAGGAGGTACGCGGATCCCGATGGTGGGCATCAGCCGTGCGGTCCTGATAGGGATGCCCGGCTTCTACAGGGACTTGTTGAGGGTCTGGAATGTGTTGCCGTCGACCGGGCCCCCCCCCTCTGCCGGCGGAGGGCGACGGCCCGCGCGTGAGAGCAGTCGGTCCTTGTCCTGCCCCACCGGGCGTCGGGGGGCTCAAACGTGTGGAGTACCTGTGGTTGAGCAAACGCCCGCTCAGCCGGAAGTATTCATCGGACCCAGGTGCCGTAATCCTTCCCGGGAGCCAGTCCCACACAATTTATGCCGCCTTTCCTTGACACCCTTCATCTCCCTCCAAGGTGCAGAGAGGCGTGTCCTGTGCGGGTTCCTCCTCCACACCCTGCACTTCCACGCCCTGGTCCACCATCCGGACATCAAGTGGCAGTCGGTGTTGCCTTCCGTTCGCGAGGAGGGCACCCGGTGGGGATCCCTCTACACAGGGATTCTCCCCCTCTACATTGGGGACCTGGGGTGGAGGATATTGCACCAAGGTGTTCCCTGCAACCTGTTTCCCTCGCAGTTCACAGACTCGCCAGCCGCCCGCCACTTTTGCGGACTGGAAGAGTCTGTGTACCACGTGTACATGGAGTGTGTGAGGGTGCAGCCACTGTTTGAATACCTAAAGGGGCTGCTCCTTGCCTTCTGGCTGCATTTTTCACCCACCATCCTCATCTTTGGACACCCTGTGCGTAGGGGAGAGGGTAGGGCTGAAGATGTCCTGGTTGGGTTGCTCCTGGGCCTGGCCAAGTTGGCCATCCGCGAGTTAAGGCGCCAGGCGGTGGAGGGCTCTGCCAGAGCCGGCTGCCTGCCACTTTTCCGGGTTTACCTCCGTGCTCGGGTGGGGTCAGAAAGGGAATACGCCCTGTCCACAGGCACCCTGAGGGTATTCCGGGACCGTTGGGCTCTGCAGGGTGTTGAATGCATCCTCAATAAGGATTGTAACATAGTTGTATAGTAGTTTATTATGGATATATGTTTTGTACTGTATTATGGACATCTTCAGCTCTCGCTGCCTTGGCAAGGCAGCCAACATCCTGAAGGACCCTTCCCACCCTGGACACAACGTGTTCCACCCGCTGCCCTCTGGCAGACGGTACAGGTCTTTCAAAACTCGCACAAACAGACTCAGAGACAGCTTCTACCCCATAGCCATACGTGAACTTAACAATGCAAAATAAGAAATAACACTCACATTCAACTGAATGGTTCTACCTCAGCTGCTATTGTTATTTATCTGTAATTTTTTTTATATGTATATATATTTACCTTTTCTTATATATTTAAAATTGCTTTTGTGAATCGCACCGTGGGATTGACTCTTAAATTTTGTTGTACCATGTGCAATGACAATAAAGAGATTTATTCATTATTCATTCATGGTGGTGGATTCTGGCTCATTTTATTTTGGTGTACATATTATTTTTTAATAATTGAATACATTTTTTGATAAAAAATAAATATATATTTTTTTTTTAAAGCTGGTTACCAAGCTCACGGAACTGGGCCTCTGCGCATCCCTCTGCAATTGGATCCTCGACTTCCTCATCCACAGACCAGTCAGTTTGAATTGTCAGAAACACTTCATCCTCAGTAACAATCAGTACGGAGCACCTCAAGGCTGCGTGCTCAGCACCCTGCTTTACTCACTCTATACCCATACTGCGTAGCCGGTCATCGTGCAAACTCCATCATCAAGTTCGCCGAAGACACCACTGTTGTTGGACGAATCACAGATGGTGTTGAGTCAGAGTATAGAAGTGAGATCGACCGATTGACCAAATGATGCCAACACAACAACCTGGCTCTCAACACCAGGAAAACCAAGGAATTGATTGTGGACTTTGGTAGGGAAAGGTGAGGACCCACAATCCTGTTTACATCAATGGAAAGATGGTGGAGAGGATCAAAAACTTCAAATTCCTAGCCGTGCATATTTCCGAAGATCCTTCCTGGACCCAGCACACTGATGCAATTATAAAGATGGCACATCAGCGACTTTACTTCCTGAGAAGGTTACGGAGATTTGGCATGTCAAAGAGGATTCTCCTGAACTTCTACAGGTGCACAGTAGAGAGCATACTGACTGGGTGCGTCGTGGCCTGGTTCGGCAACTTGAACGTCCAGATGCGCAAAAAACTGCAAGAAGTTGTGACCACTGCCCAGTCCATCACCAGCTTTGACCTACCCACCATATAACCATATAACCATATAACAATTACAGCACGGAAACAGGCCATCTCGACCCTTCTAGTCCGTGCCGAACACGTATTCTCCCCTAGTCCCATATACCTGCGCTCAGACCATAACCCTCCATTCCTTTCCCGTCCATATAACTATCCAATTTATTTTTAAATGATAAAAACGAACCTGCCTCCACCACCTTCACTGGAAGCTCATTCCACACAGCCACCACTCTCTGAGTAAAGAAGTTCCCCCTCATGTTACCCCTAAACTTCTGTCCCTTAATTCTCAAGTCATGTCCCCTTGTTTGAATCTTCCCTACTCTCAGTGGGAAAAGCTTATCCACGTCAACTCTGTCTATCCCTCTCATCATTTTAAAGACCTCTATCAAGTCCCCCCTTAACCTTCTGCGCTCCAAAGAATAAAGCCCTAACTTGTTCAACCTTTCTCTGTAACTTAGTTGCTGAAACCCAGGCAACATTCTAGTAAATCTCCTCTGTACTCTCTCTATTTTGTTGACATCCTTCCTATAATTAGGCGACCAAAATTGTACCCCATACTCCAGAATTGGCCTCACCAATGCCTTGTACAATTTTAACATTACATCCAAACTTCTATACTCAATGCTCTGATTTATAAAGGCCAGCACACCAAAAGCTTTCTTTACCACCCTATCTACATGAGATTCCACTTTCAGGGAACTGTGCACAGTTATTCCCAGATCCCTCTGTTCACCTGCATTCTTCAATTCCCTACAATTTACCATGTACGTCCTATTTTGATTTGTCCTGCCAAGATGTAGCACCTCACACTTATCAGCATTAAACTTCATCTGCCATCTTTCAGTCCACTCTTCCAACTGGCATAAATCTCTCTGTAGACTTTGAAAATCTACTTCATTATCCACAACCCCACCTATCTTAGTATCATCTGCATACTTACTAATCCAATTTACCACACCATCATCCAGATCATTGATGTACATGACAAACAACAGTGGACCCAACACAGATCCCTGTGGCACCCCACTAGTCACTGGCCTCCAACCTGACAAACAACCATCCACCATTACTCTCTGGCATCTCCCAATCAGCCACTGTTGAATCCATCTTGCTACTCCACCATTAATACCCAACCATTGAACCTTCTTAACCAACCTTCCATGAGGAACCTTGTCAAAGGTCTTACTGAAGTCCATATATACAACATCCACTGCTTTACCCTCATCAATATCCATCGAAGGGATCTATCAAAGTCGCTGCCTCAAAAAGGCAGCCAACATCATCAAAGACCCACACCATCCTGGTCACACACTGATTTCACCATTGCCATCGGGAAGAAGGTACAGGAGCCTGAAAACTGTAACATCCAGGCTCAGGAACAGCTTCTTCGATACAGCCATCAATGGCTATTAAACACGACAATAAATAAGCTCTGAACTGCAACAATCATTATTATTGCACTATATTTGTTATTTATTGAGATTGAGCATGTGTGCATGTGTATGCACACACTGAACTTTTTTTCTTCTCCCTTTATGTATTATGCTTACATATTCCGTTGTGCTGCAACAAGCAGGAATTTCATTGTCCTATCTGGGACATATGACAATAAAACACTCTTGACTCTTGACTTAAGCACCAGCAATTCCCCTCTGGTTTTTTGATGAATGACTGAAACAGATATCATTTTGGGGATGAAATAAATTTGTACTTTCCACAATAATTGCTGTTTGGCAAACAGTTAACGTTTAAAATGCATTAAACACCAGTTCAATGTGTATTGGAAACATTTAATCCCAAGAGTAAAAGCATAAAAGTTGACGCCTGCTTAATTAATGGCAAGTACAAATTTCTACTCCTTAGTACACAATTAACGCATGTGCTGGCTGTAACACACTGAGTAAATTGCACTCCCGGTGGGTTTCGTTTTGTCTATGTGCTATTTTAGCACTCCAACTAATGTGTTCACATAAATTCCTGCCCGTGTTATTTTGGCACATGCTTTCTCTCTTGGGATTTTTCACATACACGAATTTATGCAAACACTTTAACCTGAGTACTAAAAATAACCCAGAAAGGAAATTGAACCACACCTGCACTTCCAATAATACAAAACCGCATACTATTTACCTACGTGTAGGGAGGAACTGAGATGCAGCTTTACACCAAAGACAGTTAAGAAATGCTGGAGCAACTCAGTGGGACAGACAGCATCTTGGGAGAGAAGGAATGGGTGAAGTTTCAGGTCGAGACCCTTCTGCAGACTGAAACTCAGACTAAGTTAAAGTGTTTAGCAACTAGGAAATTGCGTAGGCTTAGGCAGACTGAGCGGAGGTGTTCAGCGAAATGATTTTCGAGCTTGCGCTTTAGTCTCGCCGATATATAGGAGTCCACATCTGGCACAGCGGATACAGTAGATCAGGTTGGAGGAGGTGCAAGTAAACCTCTACCTCATCTGAAAGGACTGTTGGGGTCCTTGGCTGGAGTCGAAGGAAGAGTTATAGAGACAGGTGTAGCATCTCCTGCAGTTAGCAGGGGAAAGTACCTGGTGGTTTGTGTGGGAAGGGATAAGTTAACCAGGGAGTTGCAGAGGGAATGGTACCTAGCTTTTCTTCAAATCTTCCTAGTATTGATTTATAACCATAGTGGTCACACTGCAGAGTTATATAGTCATATAGCATGGAAACAGGCCTCTCAGCCCAACTTGCCCATGCTGACTAAGATACCCCTTCTACACGAGTAGTTGGCCCATATTCCTCCAAACCTTTTCTATTCATGTACCTGTCCAAATGCCTTATAAATGTTAATAATAATAATAATGGATGGGATTTATATAGCGCCTTTCTAGAATACTCAAGGCGCTTTACATCGCATTATTCATACACTCCTCAGTCACACTCGGTGGTGGTGAGCTACTTCTGTAGCCACAGCTGCCCTGGGGCAGACTGATGGAAGCGTGGCTGCTAATCTGCGCCTACGGCCCCTCCGACCACCACCAATCACTCACACACATTCACACACAGGCAAAGGTGGGTGAAGTGTCTTGCCCAAGGACACAACGACAGTATGCACTCCAAGCGGGATTCGAACCGGCTACCTTCCGGTCGCCAGCCGAACACTTAGCCCATTGTGCCATCTGTCGTCCCAATGTTGATATAGTACCTGCCTCAACTAACTCCTCTGGCACCTCTGGTTCCATATACCCACCACCCTCAGTACGAAAAGGATGCCTCTCAAGTTCCCATTAAATCTTTCCCCTCTCACCTTAAGCCTATGTCTTCTGGGTTCTTGATTCTCCTACTCTGGGTAAAAGACCGTGCATTCACCCTATCAATTTCCCGCATGCACCTCTATAAGATCATCCTCATCCTACTGCGATCCAAGGAATAAAGCACTAACCAGCCCAACATCTCCCTATTGCTCAGACTTCAAGCATCCTCATAAATCTTTTTGCGCTCCTTCCAGCTTAATTAAATTAATTTTGTATTGAAACTTGGGCTCATTGAAGATATATTATGCTATTATTTTGTGAAAGATAGATATTGTAGGGCACGCACTCCATTCACATATTAGCAAATAAATGTTGAGTAGCTTGGTGAGTTGAGGTATTGCTGTGAATAGGTAGCACTCATTCTTCAGATGGATGCCAATATGAATGTACTTTTGAGGCAACCTGTGGTCTCTGGTAATACATTCACGAACATTAACACGTGTAATTTCTGCATATGCTGGGAGTTTTAAAAATCGGAAGGTTGTGGAGACAGTCCTCGTATAATACTAATTAATGTCACTACTACCATTAGCTAATGCCATGTGATAGGCACGAATACAGAATTAAGCATTTGGCAGTGAACAGAGCCTCCCACCTGCATCACTGCAAAAGTGTGTCAATATGTTGCGAGCTGCCTGGTGATTAATTATATGATTTATACAATTTCAGAATTAAATAAAGTTGTAACTCCACAAAGTATGCTCTTTGGAAATAATTCACTTTTGAAATGCATCAAAGACAAACATCATTGATAAGGGAGTGGGTTGTGAAGATGGACTTTTCTTTGTTATTTAGGTAATTTGAGGAGTTGTCAAGTTTTGAGGAAATTAGATCTAAGCCCAAACCTGTCATTGTCTTTGCAATCAGCAAGGTATAGAGAATGAGGAGAGGGCTCAGAGAACAGGAATGCTTGGCAGAACAAAGATGAGAACGAGCAGGAAGGTTAGAAGAGTTCTTTGCAGGATGCCTTATCAATCAGCTGTATTTAGCTAGCAGTTCTCGTGCACTCTTCTCAGCCAAGAGCATTTGCAAAGAGAGTTAAAGAAGGTGCAGATGGAGATATGCCACAAATTGCAACCACAAGCAAATCCCCAGAGTTAGTAATAAACTGAGCCAATAACTGAAGGTGACTCATGATGACTATGAATGGCTTATTCTACAAGTCTCTGCTGGTTGTTGTTGAGGACACCAGAAAAATATAAAAACTTTCAGCACAATTAAGTGTAGTATGATGTTGAAGACATCAATATAATATTTTAGAATGGTTATATTACACAATTTACTTATTTTATTGGCACTTTGTGAGATGTACTGCAAACTCTTTTGAAGATTATTAGTGTGGTAACGGGTTACTGATTTAATTGTTTGCAATAGTGATTTGTTATGTGATGGGAAGTTGATTCGTAAATGTGTAAAAATAATTCATTTTTTTTGTTATTGATGAAGGGAACTTTTTTTCTGAATTGGAGTTAAAAGTGGTTCCAAGTATTGAAACTGAAGCAATATGCCTAAATTTATTGTTATTAGGTCTATGGAACAACAGAAGTGGTGTGAGACCATTGTTTAGTTGCCTCTTGAGAACTGTTATTTTCTGGATTGATTGAGAGACTTTGCCTCAAAATATAATCTAGGCTGAGTGGTCTCAAAGAGTATTTAAGACTCATACACTTAATCTTATACACAGCCAGGAACAGCAAAATGTGCCTGGGGACTATTTAGCTGAACAGTATCAACTGTCTATTCTTGTTAGTAATTGTGTAATAAAACAATTTTATTGAACATATTGATTGAATCAGAACCATATTGTAATAAACCAGTGTTTTGCAATATGACATCTTGGAACACAAGAATGTAAGAAATATGAGCGGGATTAGACCGTCTGGCCCTTTGAGCCTGCACTGCAAATGATTAAAATCATGGCTGATCCTCTACCTCAGTGTTATCTTCAGCATGAGCTCCTGCTTCCTTTGATATTCAGAAAACTTTTGACAAGTTTTTGGAATAATAACAAGATTGATCCTGTAAATTGCTCGTTCTAAGCTTCACCCAGTCTAGTTTCAGTCAAAAACCACTGAATCAAGCACTTGCGCAACTAATCTTTATTTTGACAAAACACAATTACAATTCAATTACTATACCTAACCACCGCGGGATCGATCCTTGTATCTGCCTGATCAAGCCCTCTAGGCCTTGCTCAAACAGAGACACTCCAGAAGGTCACGCAGTCCCAAGCATTCTCCCAGAAGATCAACGCAGGAAGCAAACATCGCAACATTTACCCTGATTTACAAGAAACCCAGACAAGGCTCAATATCTCAGCCAATCAACATTCAGTAAAGTAAAAGGTACAAAAAATGCTGGAGAAACTCAGCGGGGGCAGCAGCATCTATGGAGCGAAGGAAATAGGTAATGTTTCGGGCCGAAACCCTTCTTCAGACTGATAAGGGGTGGCGGGGAGAAGGAAGGAGAAAGGAGGGGGAGGAGCCCGAGGGCTGGGGGATGGGAGGATACAGCCCGAGGGCTGAGGAAGGGGAGGAGACAGCAAGGGCTAACAAAATTGGGAGAATTCAATGTTCATGCTCGCAGGATGCAGACTTCCCAAGCGTAATATGAGGTGCTGTTCCTCCAATTTCTGGTGTTGCTCACTCTGGCAATGGAGGAGACCCAGGACAGAGGGGTCGGATTGGGAATGGGAGGGGGAGTTGAAGTGCTGAGCCACCGGGAGGTCAGGTAGATTCTTGCGGACCAAGCGGAGGTGATTGAAACGATCGCCCAACCTCCGCTAAGTCTCACCGATGTAGATCAGCTGACATCTAGAGCAGTGGATGCAGTAGATGAGGTTGGAGGAGATACAGGTGAACCTCTGTCGCACCTGGAACGACTGCTTGGGTCCTTGAATGGAGTCGAGGGGGGAGGTAAAGGGACAGGTGTTGCATTTCTTGCGGTTGCAATGGAAAGTGCCCGGGGAGGGGGTGGTACGGGAGGGAAGGGAAGAATTGACAAGGGAGTTGCGGAGGGAGCGATCTTTGCAGAAGGCAGACATGGGGGGAGATGGGAAGGTGTGGCGAGTGGTGGGGTCACGTTGGAGGTGGCGGAAATGACGGAGGATTATTTGTTGTATGTGACGGCTGGTGGGGTGAAAGGTGAGGACTAGAGGGACTCTGCCCTTGTTGCGAGTGCGGGGATGGGGAGAGAGAGCACTGTTGCAGGGTATGGAAGAGACCCTGGTGCAAGCCTCATCTATGGTGGAGGAGGGGAACCCCCGTTCCCTGAAGAATGAGGACATTTCAGATGCTCTGGTACGGAACGTCTCATCCTGGGAGCAGATGTGGCGTAGACGGAGGAATTGGGAGTAGGGTATGGAGTCCTTACAGGAGGCAGGGTGGGAAGAAGTGTAGTCCAGATAGCCATGGGAGTCAGTGGGTTTATAGTGGATGTCGGTTAGAAGTCTATCACCTGCGATGGAGATAGTGAGGTCAAGGAATGGTAGGGAAGTGTCGGAAATAGTCCAGGTGTATTTGAGTGCCGGATGGAAGTTGGTGGTGAAGTGGATGAAGTCAGTCAGTTGTGTGTGGGTGCAGGAGGTGGCCCCAAAGCAGTCGTCGATGTTACGGAGGTAGAGGTCGGGGATGGGGCCCTGGTACGTCTCGAACCAGGATTGTTCGACGTACCCGACAAAGAGGCAGACATAGCTGGGGCCTATGCGTGTGCCTATAGCTACGCATTGTATTTGGAGGAAATGGGAGGAGTCAAACGTGAAGTTATTGAGGGTAAAGACGAGCTCCGCTAGGCGGAGGTGAGTATCAGTGGCCGGGTATAGGTTGCTCCTCTAGTCGAGGAAGAACCGGAGGGCTTTGAGGCCATCCTGGTGGGGGATGGAGGTGTAAAGTGACTGGACGTCCATGGTGAAGATGAGGGGGTGAGGGCCTAGAGAATGGAATGCGCGGAGGCGGCGGAGAGTGTCTGAGGTGTCTTGAACATAGGTAGGAAGGGATTTGACCAAGGGGGATAGGATGGAGTCAAGGTATGTGGAGATGAGTTCGGTGGGGCACGAACAGGCAGAGACAATGGGTCTACCGGGACAGTCAGGTTTGTGGATTTTGGGGAGAAGGTAAAAACGGGCCGTGCGGGGCTGGGGAACGATGAGGTTGGAGGCTCGGTCGGGCAGGGCGTGGGAGTTGATGAAGTCGGTGATGGTACTAGAGATGGTGGCCTGGTGTTCGTCAGTGGGGTCATGGTCCAGGGGTAAGTAGGAGGGGGTGTCCGAGAGTTGGTGCATGGCCTCAGCTTTGTAGAGATCGACGCGCCAGACTACCACGGCACCTCCCTTGTCGGCTGGTTTGATAACCCAATCTGGGTTGTTGCGGAGTGATTCGATGGCAGTGTGTTCAGGGGGGGAGAGATTGGAGTGAGACAGGGGAGTGGAGAAGTTGAGGCGGTTGATGTCGCGACGGCAGTTTTGGATAAAGAGTTCCAAAGCCGGGAGGTCACGAGGGGGTTTCCACGAGGAGGGGGTGCATTGGAGACGGGAAAAGGGGTCATCAATGGGGGGCGAGGACTCCTTCCCATGGAAGTGCGCTGTGAGGCGGAGGCGATGGTAGAAGAGCTCCAAGTCGTGGTGGGCGCGGAACTCATTGAGGTAGGGATGGAGGGGGGACAAAGGTAAGACCTCTGCTGAGGACAGACCGTTCGGTGTGGGAGAGGGGGAGGTCGGGGGAGATGGTGAACACCCGGCAGGGATGGGGGTTGGGGCCGGAGGAAGGCAAGTGGGTGGACTTGGGACGAAGCAATGTGTGGTGGGGGGGTGGGGGGTGGTCAGGGGGTGGGGGGTGAGAGGGCTGTAATGTGGGTGGGGAAGAGCAGCGGTAACATAGTTAGATGGGGATGGGGGAGAGTCAGTGGAACAGCCACTGAGGTTAGCAAGGCTGGGCTGACTGGCAGTAGGACCCAGTGGAGTCAAACCCAGGAGAGTGGGAGTAAGCAGCGTGGAGGCTTCAGGCCCAGTGCAGAGTCCAGGCTCCAGGTAAGGCGACGGCTGTAGGTTGCTGGAGGGAGGTGGAGTGATGCGGGTGTATGGACCCAATGGTGGGAGTCCAGTGACACGGGTCAACGGACCCAATGGTGGGAGTCCAGTGGCGCGGGTCAATGGACCCGATGGTAGGAGTCCAGTGGCGCGGGTCAACGGACCCGATGGTATGAGTCCATGGGCGGTTGAGTCGGGGTCCACGGGCGATGTGTGGGGGGTCCCAGTGGGCGGATGGTCTGCGGGGCGGCGTGGGTTGGCCATGTTGGGGGAGCCCCGGTCCGGCTGCGATTCCCGGTAGGTCGGGTCCGGTGGCGATGTCCGGTATGTCGGGTCCGGCGGCGATATTAGGCGGACCCAGTGCGACGGCGATGTTCAGTGGGCCCGGTCCGGCGACGATGCTGGATGGGCCCAGTGGGACGGCGATGTCAGGTGGGCCCGGTGCGGCGATGATGCTAGGCGGTCCCGGGGGGTGGCAAGGGTCGGAGGAATCAGCGAGGGGGAGAAAGTCCGTGTTATCCTTGAGGCGGCGAGGCTGGGCGTCATCGGTAGGCAGGTGAAGGTCGGTGGCAGCATCGACGTGGAGGTCGGTGAAGGCGGCGTCCCGGTGAGTATTGGAGGCGCTCCTCATGGCCAAGATAGCGTCGCGGGACTCGGGCAGGTGATGCAGGCCAGAGTTGGGGCCCGGAGCCTGCGGGTGGTCGAGTCGTGGGGTGTCGGAAGCGGCCTGGAGGCGGGATAATTTGAGGTCCTTGGTGGAGTTAAGGTGGGCCAGGAATTTTTGATTGAAGAGGTGGATCTTCCGGCGGATAAATTATAGTTGGGGTCCGTTGCAGGTATGGGTTAGTGAGGCCCAAAGTTCAGGGAGTGTCAATGCGAGGTCCTGCTGGTGCCGGCGCATCGCGGTGAGGGTGGATCTCAGTGCCCGGTTGGAGAATTGTTGGGTATGCCGGTGGATAGCCAGTCGGTACCAATGGCCCAGTTGGGGTCCGAACTGGGAGGTAGGGAACTGGAGCTGGAAGCCATGAGGTATGAGATGGAGGTGCAGGCATGCCCCGAGGAAGCAAATGTGGCTGTGGTATCGAGTCTGGGTAAGGATGTGGTCGTACAGTTGGAGGGCAGGGGAGATCACAGAGGGGGGCAGTTAGAGAGGAGGTTGTGAAACTGTCTCCGGAGAGAGGAGGAGAACTTCTTCAAAGTAGGCATACGTTGAGGAGATAAAGTAAAGTAACGTAAAGCTTTGCAACATTATTTACAAGGTGTATGTCTGGTTTGCAGTCATCCAATCCATTCTATGCATTTTGTACCTAATTGACAGGGTCTGCAGATGCTCTTATTCTCTTCCTGCAGCTTGGATCTAGGCTCTAGACAAATTGGCACCACTCTGCAGCTTGTCCCAGTTCCACAGAGAGCACTTTCAAATTGACCAAATATCCCAGCAGCCCTGAAGCCTTTACCCAATTTTAGAGTGCTAGCCTCTCCAATCTGGCCAGGAATAACATTCCTTCCTTTTTATCATAGATGATAACCCATCATTAATGATAACCAAATAGTCCAATAATCAGCTAACCAGATATACATAAGTGTGTCCATTACATTTCCCATCTATCAGCAACATAAGATGATGATGTTTCTTCCCAGAACCTTGTCAAGCTTCCCGGGTTTTCGTGGGCGTAGCTTCACAATTTCCGTCTGATGAGTTTCACCTCCTGCGTTTTCGTGGGCACGAATTCCCTCCATCCATGTTGTTACCCATTCTTCCATCCCTTTCCATGGGGTCAAGGAAAGAGCGTTCATGTCGTGGCCCAGTTTCAACCAATCTTTCCACCACCACGCACAAGAAGCACAAGAAGCGCAAGACAGACACCATTGTGCAGATGCCGAGAAGTGTGTTCAGCTCTGGCTGAACAACTTCTAATCTTGTGTGTGGACTCGATAAGAAGAAGAAGAGGATCCCTTTCCATAGTCAAACCCATAATCTAATATTTCTGAAAAATTTGGGACAAAGCAAGTTACCATCATGCAATCATGCTTTCTCATACACTCACTATAATTCTGCAATACCTATTCATGTTCAATAGAACAGGAATACCTATTCCTATTCTATTGAACTTATTATATTCTCCTCTATCACTGCCTATGCCTATTCCTATTCTGTTCCCTAATATACTCTTTACTATCCTAGGGTCAACACTAATCAGCCCTCTCCATATTCACACAATGTTATAATTTCAGCTGGGTTCAGTCCAGATTCCCCTACAGGCATGAATCTAATTTAAAGCAAACCATGAAGAATGTTCCAATTTAACCAAATTCAGTCTCAGCCTTCAATTTACTATTTCAAACTTCAGTGTCCATCTCATCCTTCTCATTCCACAGCATTGTGGCCGATAACACGATTCCATTCCAATTCCTGTGGAATTCCCAGCTGTTCAAATTTAAACAATCAATTTCCATATGCTATCAATTTCATCATAAATCCAATTAAGAATGCCAAATCCAGGGACAATTTCTTTCCACCTTGATAATAGAAGCCGCTTTACCATCGAGCGTTAAACAATTTAGATCCATCGGTTAAATATGCATCGGCTCTGCTATTCCTACACCCATTCAAATGTCCTCCCTCCACCATTCACTAGGTCTCTCCACCAGTACTTCTTCCTATTTATGTTGACTCCTTACTATGTTGACTCTTTATTATGTTGGCTTCATTCTCAGTCTAGGGGTTCTTGCTTATACTAGTTCTTCGCTCTAAGTAATCTCTAGTCCGGTCTCTTAAAGGGATGTCCTGCTGCTCACAGTTCCTCTTTTGACCATTTCCAATTATAACTCCAATTTTAATTTCAATTCCAATTTTAATTCTAATTTTAATCCCAATTTTAACTCCAACTCATATTCCCTGTATAATTTCCATGTTATCAGATCTTCCCAAGTTCCATCCTTCCTGATGTTCTCTGAATAATCCTTCCCATCTTTGGCTGTCTGTCTGGGGATGAGATAATAACAATATCAATTAACAATCAAACTCCAAATATTCCTAAGCCAAATTCCACAAGTCTGTTCCAATTCTCAAAATTTAGAGACCCTCTAATTAATTACCATACAATTTCGAGACTGAATCCAAAATTTCATAAATTTATTTCTAACAATCATCATTTAGACGCAAATTAGGTATTTTACTCCAAACCATAGAGGAATGTTTTTTATTCAGTTCTTTAAAGAGGACCCTGTCCCAATAGTCATTACAAGTTGTCGGTGTTGTTTCTTTAGAGAAGATGGGATAGTGTTCTTTACTTTCCTTCCTTTTCTTTCTTCAAAAGCTAGATGATGTTAAACTTGGGCACTAGGGTAGGTCTTCTTCTTTCTTCTTTTCTGGTGTCAGTTCCAAGGGAGTAGGGATACCGAGGAGATCTGCTATCGGTTGGCCTTCCCAAATTTGTCTTAAAGGGGCAGGTCAGTATATTTCCTCCTGCTAGTTGATTCCTGTTTCTGGGGAGCTACATTACCTTTGCTGTCTTCTGCCCGTTCTCAAGGGATCTGTGTATTCTTTATCTCACCCCCCAGATAGTATGTTGTCGATATACTGTCCTGCAGGCACAAACTCAGTAACACGTTAATACAATAACTTCTTTCCCCACTCCCGTACCTCCTACACAATAATGTTTTTTCGACTCTCCCTAGTGCCATTTCCATTCCTTAGTCACCATTCCTTCTCACGCCAGCTACTATGTTTCTTACTTCTTCCTTTCAGCGAGGGTTTCTATAGAATTAGATTATTTGTGTCTCCTCTTAGAATTTGGAAGGGGTGATGTTCTTTCTGGTTTGTAATACTGTTTCTCGGGCCATGTGAGGACGCCTTCAAATGTAATAGGTGGTATTACCTGTTAATTGGCAGGTTAGGGCTAACGAAATGGGTTTGATTGCCAAAATGTCCCTGCCCCCTGATCTCCTTGTCAGTGTCCTCGTCCTCTACCCTCAGGGTCCCATGAATCCCAGTAACCTCTCAGAATCCACTGGTTTCTGAAACCCCCATGGCCCTCTTCTTTGCCCCCTTCCTTCTCGATAGTACTCCCTCACAGGACACGACCGACTCCAATGTCCCCATCCCCCACAGTTGTAGCAGTAATCGGGCCGGATCACTCTATAACCTCTCCAGCCAAAACGAGGAAAGGTCGGTTCTCGGAATGGAAGATCTATCCAAGCTTTGAGATCTTCCTCCTCCTTATCCTCTTCCGTCCTTATTTATCTTTTTTGAACCTTTAATATAGGTCTCTGAGCTGCCGTTGAATCAGGCTGCATTAAAGTCTGAACGTCTGTGGTCTGGGGGACATTTATAAATAATGCAGGACTTAATACCAAAGGTGGAGTAGACATCTCCCTATAAACATACTGCCTACGGGGAATCCATTCTAAACCCCCTTCATCAGGGAATTGCTCTGACATAATAATATTATCAATGTCCGGATCAGTCCCTCCGTATTCTCCTCCTATCTTACCCTCCGAAAAGCTAGTTGTTCTATCTCTGTACCTCAGGAAGGATTCCTTCATTTTCCCACTAGTAGATTTTCTAATTAATTTAGGCACCCATGTTGATGGAACCTTCCTTCTAGCTCCTTGATCTCCCCTACTGTCCTCCACTGGTGGAGCAATCATAGGAGCTAGAGGATCCTTCCCCGGTTTATACACTTCAGATTTGAATTTAGTGGGAGGAGCTGAAGATAACGCTGACTCCTCCCATGTGCCCTGCTCGCAAGCTGCGCATGGTGTCTCCGAACTTGGAACATGAGAGTGCTGTGAGGAATGCTGTGGCTCTACTCCGAAAAATTCTGCCCACACTGGTATATAGTGAGCCTCTCTCCCTTCGAGGTTACTGTTGCACTCTTACCAAATGTAATAAGTTTAATTTTAGTCGGCACCTCCCCTTTAAGAGCCATCTCAGTAGTTTCCCTTTTAGAAGATGGTATTCTCTCCTGCTCCTGCTCCTGCTGTTGGCTTACTAGTTCTTCCTGTCCCTGTTCTGGAATGTCCCGAGAAGGACAAGTTCTCTCGTGTTCCCCTCTAATCCTCAATTTACATGCTGTCATTCTTAGGGTGGACAGCAAAATGATCTCTTTATTTATTTTCCTTCTAGTGAAGAACGTTCTCCATGTTCCAATTAGCTAATTTCCTTCTTCACTATTTCCATATTTTTGGTCAATCATTTCTATGTAGTTTATTCCTATTACAGATTTTAGTCCACCCAGCGGCCAAAGTTCGCTTCTCAAAACTGCATTTAATTCTCCAGATAATCCTCTTAGTCTGTCTGCTTCATGTGGAAGCTTCTCGCAAATTGTCCTTACCGGGCTTCCTGATCTATTTGATTGGTCCTTCTCTGAGACATTCCCCATTCTCTGAACAATGGTCACAATACAAAATACAAAATAAAATTTCCAGACATTAACACCTATTCAAACTCACTCCTTCCTCTCAGACTACAAGGTCAATGGAGTCTCTCCCACACAATGGCTAATCGTCTCTCCGATTCACACTTACTAGCAAAATCGCTCCTTTTCAACCATTACTCAATCACTCCCTCACTCACTCCTATTCAATTATTCAAACCACTCGCTCGTATTCAATCACTCTCCCAACTCTCTTATCAGTTAGATCGCACTACTTCAGTCAACTCTAAACTTTGAAACAAAGGATCTCCGGTTTCTCAATCCAAGTCTAACTCTCAAATACAGTCTCTTTACGCAGCAATCACTCTCTCACTTTAAGTTCGCACAGAGAGACAAAGCCGAACCATGCTAATAAAACTATAATCAGAAATGAAAATATTCCCCCGATTACAAATAACCCAAGACACACCCCAATATAAACTACAAGCATCCAATAAATCACACTCTAATAAATCTTCCTCGTGGCGCACAGCGGAATGACCTCCACCGACACAGCGATGGAAAGAGTACAACCCCTGATCGAACCACGACTCAGATTCTCACAATACTACACTCTAAACAATTACAAATATTTAACTCAAACACACTTTTACTTCAAGTATCTAAATCCGTAAACACTCGCACAAGCAACAATACAAACTGTGGTCCACAGTTCACAAACACTCGATCACAACGCTGCATCATGCTGTTATCACGCAGTGAACCTCTCCCTCTGATACCAAAGATTTTCCCCTTCCTAGGTTACTCTTTGCTGAGGGGTACTACTCCTTAAATGACTACTTTTCCTCCCGAATGTTACTATCCCTCTGCTAAGACTGGACTTTGATAGGGGGACCTCTATCCCTCCTCTCTAAGTTCTACAGAATTAGGGGTACCCTTCGCATTCGGATTACTTTTCACCAAGTAAACAGGTTCCCGTCTCTCTGGTACTCTTCGCTATCAGGTACTAATCAACATCAGAGGGTTACTATTCACTGTTGATCAGCCGCTATTCAGAATCGATCACGGACATGCACCAACTCCGAAGTTCTATCTGCAAGAATTCGAATTCTTCCTTACAGGCAGAACTTCAATGTGAAATTCTATATTTGGAAATTTGATTCTGTGAAACTGGACATTTTCGAACTCCTAGTTTTAGTGCGTACCCCTCCTCATACGCGGGCACTCGAATCAAACTAAAATTGCACAATTAAATTCTCGAATGGACTAGAGTATTCCCAGTCAATCTATACTCTGACCACTGAGCCCAGTACCTTTACGAGGCTCTTCGTCCGTCACTTCTGGGAGGGACTCAGACACCTTCATGCAGACACTCATCTCTGCTGGGCACTAAGGGTTCAGCGCCTAGCTGCTTCGCGCTGTCAGTTGTCGATGCTGGTTTTCAGAGCGAACTTTCCAATCCGCTCTCCCGGCAAAGATAGATCAATACGTAGGTCAGACCTGTATTTCAATACCCCACCAATAGGATACCAAATTTAACCTTGGGCCACTCCTCGCCCTATGAAGCTCGTCAGGATCTCATTAAAGCAGCTGCAGTCTGCCAACTACAACCAAAATTTGGGCCACTCCACATCCGGGTTTATGGGCCCCTAACCCAAAGGAGTGTTAACCACCCCTCCCCCCACCCCCCCGTGCCAAAAACCAATGCGAAAACTGCACAGTGGGCCCAATGTCTGCTAACAGCTCAATGCCCTTGATCGCAAACTTGTGTTTGGGGATCTGTTGAGATCTCGGACGAGCCCCCAATGTAAATTGCTCGTTCTAAGCGTCCCCCCAGTCTAGTTTCAGTCCAAAATCACTGAATCAAGCACTTGCACAACTAATCTTTATTTAGTTACTATACCTGACCACCGCGGGTTCGATCCTTGTATCTGCCTGATCAAGCCCTCTAGGCCTCTCTCAAACAGAGACACTTTGTTTGAGAGAAGGTCATGCAGTTCCAAGCGTTCACCCAGAAGATCGATGCAGGACCTTGTGGCAGCGGACTTTTATAGGTCCCCGGACCTTGAGGGGCCGAACCACATGGGGGTGGTCTCTTTACAATGCAGTTACAGATATTGATTAGCCCCATACATAACAGACATTTCCCTAACCCAATAATACAGTGGTTAATACATTGTATTCAAACAGTGTTTCTCGGAGGAAGCAAACATCGCAATATTTACCCTGATTTACAAGACAAGGCTCAATACCTCATTTAATAAATATTCAGTAAAGTAAAGCTTTGCAACATTATTTACAATTATTTACAAGGTGTATGTCTGGTTTGCAGTCATCCAATCCATTCTATGCATTATTCACCTAATTGACAGGGTCTGCAGATGTTCTTATTCTCTTCATGCAGCCCCTAAGAGTCTGAAGAAGGGTCTGGACACAATACGTCATGCATTCCTTCTCCCTAGAGAAGCTCCCTAGAGAAGCTGAGTTACTCCAGCATCTTGTGTCTAGTATTACTATGATGTTTCGGCTTGTACTCGCTATAATTTAGAAGATTGAGGGGGCATCTTATAAAAACTTACAAAATTCTTAAGGGGTTGGACAGGCTAGATTCGGAGGTAGGGAACTAATTTTGGCTTCTGAAGCTATTGGTACCTTCTGTCTTCTTCTTTTAGATCAAAATTTTTTTTTTTAAATTTTCTGTCTTCTTGCATTAATGATTACACATTGCTAAAGGTGTCGGAGACAATCCCTCTTATCTTTTGTTGAAGCTTATTTTTGTGATTGAGAACCTTCAAACACAATTTATAGCTGAAATTTATGTAAAACACTGGAGGGGACGCATGACAAAGGCAAATTTTTGTAAATGGATGCTTTTATTTCATTGTATTTTATACCCACCATTATATTTTGTTACTGGAAATTTAGCACAGCTTGATGCATTACAGTTCAAGACAGTGAGCTGAAAATAAAGAGTGTAATATTTAACTGCTAACAGGAAATTTGTGACATTGGATCAGTTGCTAAAAAAGAAACTTCCTTATGTTTCTGAACAATGGCAACATAATTAGACTCAGCATTAGTGCAAAGCAAAATGCAGGATGACATTAAGATTCTTTTGCACTGACACTCAGAGGGAAAAAAAATGTCATTGATTATTGTGTTCTGCACTTCACAAGAGGACGGAATATTTCATAACTTACTTCTGAGGAATGAAGATGCAATGCAAATCATCAAATGAATGCTGCTATGCTCAGTTTGCATACCAATGCTTTACTACGTGATTTAATTAAGTCATACTAACTGAATCCCTAACAACTTCTTCCACTCAGTTCATATTTTGAATCATTGAAAAGGCCAAAGTACAGAGTTCCACTAAACTCACAAGCAATGTGCGTTAGTGAAGCATCAGCAGTATTATATATGACTGACTAATGGGACCTCTGTTGAAATTGCAATGAATATCAGGCATTAACCTGGTAGGCAGATAGACAAAATGGCTATTCCTTTTTCTTCTATTTGTCCCTTGTACATATATCCTAGCAAATCAATGCTGAGTATAAATATATAATGCAGTAAAAGTACCTCAAGGTCTATTGGAATATATTTTGAGCATGTAATTACCTAGTTTCACATCTTTAAAGTAAGCATCCAACATAAATAAATGTGACAATGGACAACAAATAGGACAGAAATGTGCACAACCTTTGAGGTAAATTAGAACAGATGGACTCATAGGATTGAGTAATAGAGAGCTGAAGGAAACTGGAAAGAGTGAAAGGTAACGTTTATTTATACCATAGGGAAGTTCAAATGAATGCTGAATGTTTCTTGCGCTGTTATTTCAAAAGACAAGTCATGCAGTTAAATAAATAATGCAACAGTTATGAAATAAATTGGTTCTCCAGCAACACAAATATCTATGTTCCTAATTTAAATGTCAATCTCAGAGGGTGAATATGAATTGGAGACTGCAACGGGAAAGGGTTAGGAATTAAATTTCAAACTTAGTTTGGAGTTTAGTCAGGAATATGTTAGAATCATTGCATAATTACAGCAGGTGAGAGAGCCCATTCAGCCTATCAAGGTAGTGTCATCTCCTTGAATGAAAGTTGGTTTCTCATCTCTGCCCATTCGGACAATTTTTCTCCACCAAATATCCATTGTGTCCTTCTGAAAGTAGCAATTGAATCTGCTTCCACTACCCATTAAGGCAGTGAAATGTAAATCATGACCATTTGTTAAGTGATTTTTTTCTTTCTGAGGTTGTCATTTGATCTAAATGATCAACATAAATCTGTGCCTTCAGGCTCTTGATCTTTCTGCTGAGGAACCAGGTAATTTGTATTACTTTTGTCTATCGATCGTGACATCAGACATCTCTATCAAATCACGTCTTAGTGTTCACTTCTCCAGGTAGAACAATCTCAGATTCTTCTGTCCATTACATAACTGAACAATATATAACATAAAATAAGAACATTACATTATATAAAAGAATGGTCTTGACCCGAAACGTCACCCAATCCTACTATCCAGAGATGCTGCCTGTCCCACTGAATTTCTCTATAATTTTGTGTCTATCTTCGGTGCAAACTAGCATCTGCAGTTCCTTCCTAAACCTAACTGAAATTCTCATCCTGAGGCAATTTGTTCAATCTTCCCTGTATTCCATCCAGGACCTTCACATATTCCCTATACTCCAACAACCTGAATTGATTGTTACGGTTGAAGCATCAATTTGTGGAAATTCAATCAACTGTGTTAGAAATGTGTCAATTATAAAATATAAGACTTCATTCCTCAATCCTTGGTAATGCATATTCATATAAAATGAACAGTAATATAGATTGATGACATGATTGCAGCTACATTTTTATCAAAGTCAGTGTCAGTAGAATTCTCATTGGCTAATAAAGTTAAATTGAAAAAAGTCCTCAGAGGTTCAGTTGTAATTTACATTTGAATTCCATTCAACTCTGGAGTGTGGACGTTTGTGAAATACATTAAATGACAGTGCTTTATATTGAAAGATATAAGGTGATGAGAAAGGCACACCTTAAATAGTCTAAACATTTATAAACTGAAAAAGGACTGAAGACCAACTTCGATTAAATTTGAATAATGCAGTAAAAATGGACATTGTGGTTGATAAAGAACTGTTTGGACATCCACAGTTTTTCAATAGACTTTATGCCTGTGTAGTCCAGTATAATATACTTTTTAAATTCATTTTCAGGATATGGGCATTGGTAAGGCCAGCATTTAATGTTCATCCCTAAATGCCCTTGAAAATGGGGTGGTAAGCTACCTTATGAAGCACAATCACAAGACATGACCCTTTTCATTGCTGTGTTTTCTCTTCAATGTCATTGACCAGCTTTACCCGTGCTCCTTGATACAACACCCAGTGAAATGCTGACAAGGATATTCATTCTTATCTGAGCTCTGGAATCTAGTTGTTTGAACCAAGGATATTGATTCCAGAGCTCAGATGAGAATGGTGAGTATGTGTTGCATGACAATGCAGACAATTTCACATTCCATCTCATTTCTAATGATTGTGACTAGACTGCTTAGGCAGTATTTAACTGGAAATATAATGATGAGTTCTGATGAAGAGTCTTTGACCAGAAACATTAACTATATCTATTTCCACAGATACATTTTCTGGTTTTATTTTATATTCCTAACAGACTGTTCAATCTTTTATAATATTGCATGTGGGGAGTCAGAGTGAATTAGTTGACATAGTATGTTTTTGGATTTAATGTTATATCTTTTACTCCAAGGCTTGTGCAATGTAAATAGCACAAATTATTGATTTTCTCAGAAGTATTAATATCAGTTTTAATATTCTGGGCTGTCTGATGAGGAAATATGCTTGCAAAGTGTTGACATCTGTGGGACAAAATATCAAATTATGGAACTGGGTACTTCACATTAATATTGAATAAAACTATCAATACTTGTCAGATTTGTATCTTTCATCTTTTTTTTATATGGTGATTTGTTCACGATGTTTCAGTATTCTGTTTTAAGACTAAATGGAATGACCCAGATTTTACCAGGTAAAGAGTTTTGAGTGCAGTTGTGGTTTTATTGTTCAAAGAGGGAAACATCTGCACAGAAGCTAGTTCAGAGAAAGTTCACTAGGTTGATTTCTGGACAAAGGGTTATCTAATGAAGAAATGTTGTGAAGGATGTGCAAATATTCATTGAAGTTAATAAAAGGTGGTTTAATGAAACGAAAGTTTCTGTGAGTGTTCAACAAGGTCAATGTTGCGAGGATGTTTCTGCTTGTGGAGATTAAAATTATGGGATATAGAAAACGGGTCATGCACTTAAGTTTCAAATTATGAAGAATTTATTTTCTCAGAGGGTCATATATATATCTGGACTCTCCTGTCCCTGCCCCCCACCCCCTCCCCCTACCCCCAGAGCTGATGAGGATGAGACGAGCAAAGTCAAGTCAAGTCAAGTTCAAGGTGCAATGAAATTCTTGCTTGCAGCAATATTGCAGGCACATTGCAAACACACCCAAACAATACACAGAAACATAAATGATACATGACTTACACATGAATTCTGCAGAAAAGTAAAAAGAAAAATAGCTGCATAAAACCCCCAAAATATTTGCGCAAAATAAAATAAGATAAAAGGAGTCCATGGTAGCAAGAGGTGTTCCGCAGTGTTCTGTTGTCATGTTCAAGCCTGGAATAGACAGGTTTGTTGACTAGAGAATTGAACAACGGTTATAGGGAACAAGCAGGAAACTGGAGGCGAGGTCAAGATAGGATCACCAATAACCACCCGCAACCTTACTGGAATTGCAGAGCAGGCTCTCGCCTGTATCCTCGAAACCTACACACACCAACCGGCAGGTGTATTTGCAGACATCTTTAACCTCTCTTTATGTCATTGTTCCCACCCGCTTTACAGCGACCACTATCATCCCAGTGCCAAAGAAAGACAAGGTTGTGTTCATTAAAGACTCCTGCTCAATGGTTCTGACATCAACAAGGTGTTGTACCTTCCCCTAGGCAGTCTAGATATACTGCAATTCACTTACATCGCAACAGCAGACACCATCTCCAGGGCCCTATACTCATCACTGGAACATTTGGATAAGAAGAACACCGACGTCAGACTCCTATTTATTCACTATAGCTCGGTCAGCATGGTGATGCAGCGATAGAGTTGCTGCCTTACAGTGCTTGCTGCGCTGGAGACCTGGGTTCGATCCCGACTACGGGTGTATGTTGGCTTGTTAAAGTGTAAAATTTGTCCCTCATGTGTGTAGGACAGTGTTAATATGCAGGGATCACTGGTCAGCGTGGACCCGGTGGGCCGAAGGGCCTGCTTACACGTTGTATCTCTAAACTAAACTAAAAAGTTCGAACTTCATCACCAAATTCCAACCAAGTTCATCGTCAAACTCATGGACCTAGGTCTCAACATACCCCTCTGCTGTTGCATTCGCGAATCTTGACCCATAGACCACAATTAGTAAGAATAGGCAACTAAACATCATCCACAATAATTCCCAGCACACATACACCAAGAATGTTCTCAGCCCCTTACTATACTCCCTATACACTCACGACTGCGTGGCCAAATTCTGTTACAACTCCATATAAAAGTTTGCAGATTTTCACCACTGTGGTGGGCCAATTCACAAACAATGACTGGAGGTGTGAGATTTTGTTGCATGCTTTCCAGTCAAAGAAAAAACTATACATGATTACAATCAAGCCATCCACATTGTAAAGATAAAGGACAAAGGTTACAACATTTAGTGCAAGATATACTCCAATAAATTCTGATTAAAGATAGCTCAATGGTCTCGAATGAGTTAGATGGGAGGTCAGGACCACATTCTAGCTGGTGATAGGATGGTTCAGTTGTCTGATAACAGCTGGGAATAAACTGTCCCTGAATCTGGAGGTGTGTGTTTTCAAACTTCTGAACCTCTTGCTTGATGGGAGAGAGAAGAAGAGGACATTTTTTTCACACAGTGAGTGGTGAGTCTCTGGAACTCTCTGCCACAGAAGGTAGTTGAGGCCAGTTCATTGGCTATATTTAAGAGGGAGTTAGATGTGGCCCTTGTGGCTAATGGGATCAGGGGGTATGGAGAGAAGGCAGGTACAGGATACTGAGTTGGATGATCAGCCATGATCATATATGATCGAAGGGCCGAATGGCCTACTCCTGCACCTATTTTCTATGTTTCTATGTTTCTATGAAATGACCAGGTTGAAACTGGTCCTTGATTATGCTGGTGGCCTTTCTGAGGCAGCATGATGTGTAGGTGGAGTCAATGGAAAGGAGGTTGGTTTATGTGATTATCTGGGCTGCGTCCTCAACTCATCGCAATTATTGCGGTCTTGGATGGAGCTGTTATCAAACCATGCTGTAATGTATCCTGATACAATGCTTTCTACGGTGCGTCTGTAGAAGTTGGTGAGGGTTGTTGGGGGCATGCAAACTTCCTAAGCCTTCTACAGACGTAGAGGCGTTGATTTGCTTTCTTGGTGTGGTTGGTCCAGGACAAATTGCTGGTGATTTTTATGCCTAAGAACTTGTAGCTTTTGACCATCACTGCTTCAGCATCATCAATGTTGACTGGGGTGTATGTACTGCTCGCATTCTGAAACGAATCATATCTCCTTTGCCTTTGTGATATTGAGCGAGAGGTTGGTGGCTTGGCACCAGGTTATGAGGTTCTCAATCTCCTTCCTATACTCTGTCCTGTCATTATTTGATATGAGGCTCACTATGGTGGTGTCATCTGCAAACTTGTGAATTGTGTTGGATTTGTATTTGCCTGCACAGTCATGAGTGTATAAGGAGTGTAGGGGGCTGAAAACACATTCTTGCCAGGCATCAGTGTTCATGCATAAGTGTTCAGACCCTTTGTTATGACACTCAAAATTGAGCTTAGGTTCATCTTGTTTCCACTGATTACCTTGAGATATTTCTACAACTTGATTGGAGTCCACCAGCAGTAAATTGAATTGATTAGACATGATTTGGGAAGGAATTGTCCGTAGACTTCCGAGACAGGATTGTGTCAAGACACAATAAACAATAGACAATAGGTGCAGGAGTAGGCCATTCGGCCCTTCGAGCCAGCACCTCCATTCAATGTGATCATGGCTGATCATTCCCAATCAGTACCTCATTCCTGCGTTCTCCCCATATCCCCTGACACCACTATCTTTAAGTGCCCTATCTAGCTCTCTCTTGAAAGTATCCAGAGAACTGCCTACACTGCACTCTGAGGCAGAGAATTTCACAGAGTCACAACTCTCTGTGTGAAAAAGTGTTTCCTCATCTCCGTTCTAAATGGCTTACCCCTTATTCCTAAACTTTGGCCCCTGGTTCTGGACTCCCCCAACATCGGGAACATGTTTCCTGCCTCTAGCCTGTCCAAACCCTTAATAATCTTATATGTTTCAATAAGATTCCCTCTCATCCTTCTAAATTCCAGAATACACAAGCCCAGCCACTCCATTCTCTCAGTATATGACAGTCCCGCCATCCCAGGAATTAACCATAACCTACACTGCACTCCCTCAGTAGCAAGAATGTTCTTCCTCAAATTATGGGACCAAAACGGCACAATACTCCAGGTGTGGTCTCACTAGGGCCCTGTACAACTGCAGAAGGACCTCTTTGCTCCTATACTTAACCCCTCTTGTTATGAAGGCCAACATGCCATTCGCTTTCTTCACTGCATGCTGTACCTGCATGCTTACTTTCATTGACTGATGAACAAGGACCCCCAGATCCCGTTGTACTTCGCCTTTCCATAATTTGACACCAATTAGATAATAATCTGCCTTCCTCTTTTTGCTACCAAAGTGGATAACCTCACATTTTTTTCACATTAAACTGCATCTGTCATGCATCTGCCAACTCACCCAACCTATCCAAGTCACCCTGCAATCTCATAGCATCCTTTTCACAGTTGGCACTGTAACCCAGCTTTGTGTCATCTGCAAATTTGATAATGTTACTTTGAATTCCTTCATCTAAATCATTTAAGTATATTGTAAATAGCTGCGGTCCCAGCACCGAGCCTTGCGGTACCCCACTAGTCACTGCCTGCCGTTCTGAAAGGGACCCGTTAATCCCTACACTTTGTTTCTTGTCTGCCAACCAATTTTCTATCTATGTCAGCACTCTACCCACAATACCATGTGCCCTAATTTTTCCCACTAATCTCCTTTGTGGGACCTTATCAAATGCTTTCTGAAAGTCCAGATACACTACATCCACTGGCTCTCCCTTGTCCAATTTCCTCATTACATCCTCAAAAAATTCCAAAAGATTAGTCAAGCATGATTTCCCCTTCGTAATTCCATGCTGACTTGGACCGATCCTGTTAATGCTATCCAAATGTGCCGCTATTTCATCTTTTATGATTGACTCCAGCATCTTCCCCACCACCGATGTCAGGCTAACTGGTCTATAATTCCTTGTTTTCTCTCTCCCGCGTTTCTTAAAAAGTGGGATAACATTAGCTACCCTCCAATCCACAGGAACTGATCCTGAATCAATAGAACATTGGAAAATGATCACCAATGCATCCACGATTTCTAGATCCACTTTCTTAAGTACCCTGGGATGCAGACCATCTGGCCCTGGGGATTTATCAGCCTTCAGTCCCATCAGTCTACCCAATACCTTTTCCTGCCTAATGTGGATTTCCTTCAGTTCCTCCATCACTCCAGGTCTGGGGAAGAGTATAAAACAATGTCTGCCGCATTACAGGTCCTGAAGAGCACAGTGGCCTCCGTCATTCTTAAATGGAATAACTTTGGAACTTTGACTCTTCATAGAACCGTTCGCCTGGCCAAACTGAGCAATCGGGGGAGAAGGGCCTTGGTCAGGTAGGTGACAAAGAACCCGATGGTCACTCTGACAGAGCCCCAGAGTATCTCTGTGGAGATGGGAGAACCTTCCAGAAGGACAACTATATCTGCAACACTCCACCAATCAAGCCTTTATGGTAGAGTGGCCAGGCAGAAACCACTCCTCAGTAAAAGGCACATGACAGCCCACTTGGAGTTTGCTAAAAGGCATGAGAAACAAGATTCTCTGGTCTGATGAAACCAAGATTGAACTCTTTGGCCTGAATACCAAGCGTCAAGTCTGGATGAAACCAGGCACCACTCATCACCTGGCCAATACCATACCTACGGTGAAGCATGGTGGTGGCAGCATCATGCAGTGGGAATGTAATTCAGCGGCAGGAACCGGGAGACTTGTTAGGATCGAGGGAAAGATGAACGGAGCAACGTACAGAGAGATCCTTGATGAAAACCTGCTCCAGAGGATTCTGGATCTCAGACTGGGGCGGAGGTTCACCTTCCAACAGGACAAAGCCTCTAAGCACACAGCCAAGACAATGCAGGAGTGGCTTTGTGCCTTGAGTGGCCCAGCCAGAGCAGTGGCCCACCCAAGAAGACTTGAGGCTGTAATCGCTGCCAAAGGCGCTTCATCAAAGTACTAAGTAAAGGTCTGAATACTTATGTAAATGTGATATTCCAGTTATTTATTTTTAATTACTTTGCAAAAATTTCTAAACACCTGTTTTCACTTTTTTATTATTGGGTATTGTGTGTAGATTGATGAATGATAAAAAAATAAATAATTTAATCCATTTTAGAATTAGGCTGTATCGTAACAAAAT
The DNA here is from genome assembly GCF_010909765.2 of Amblyraja radiata. Taxonomy (NCBI): domain Eukaryota; kingdom Metazoa; phylum Chordata; class Chondrichthyes; order Rajiformes; family Rajidae; genus Amblyraja; species Amblyraja radiata. Next base: position 34,624,749 of record NC_045966.1, on the reverse strand, counting down.
GTGGAAAAAGTGAAGGGGTCTGAATACTTTCTGAATGCATTGTACATTGCGGATGGCTCGATTGTAATCATGTATGGTCTTTTCACTGACTGGTTAGAATGCAACAAAAGCTTTTCACTGCACCTGCGCACATGACAATTAACTAATCTCAAATCTTCTCTCAGACCCCGAGTTATTAGAATGAGAAAATCTTCTCAAGTTGTAAGACATTATTGCTTCACAATCCATGCAGATTATTCCTCAAAGCCAAGCCTGTTTCATGTTGAACTCTAATGTGTCAGGTACACTAATACTGAATTTATAAGATTGTTATACTTTTCTACTGTAATTGGAAAGAGATGCTGCAGTCTTCATGTAACCCTACAGTTCCAAAGGAACAGACATCCAGAGAAACAGACATGTCACAGTGCACTACTAATGGGCGTTGTGTCTCGTGGCAGGAGAACTGGTGAAATAATCTATTCCATCCTGGAAGATGCTGTGTTTCATTGTGTTGTTCTCACCACATCCATCCAGAGTTGTTAGGCTTTATTGCTTCAAAATCCATGCAATTTGTTCATTATGATCTCTGTGCTTTTTAGACGAATGTTGACAGAATCAATTAAAACATTTCACACTTTTTGTTTAACCTCCTTTGGAGTATTCTCCTGTATATGCATCTGATATGAAATGTTAACTCTGTTTTTTGTTGCAACTAAGCTACCTGACATACTGAATGCTCTCTTTTTATGTCAGATTTTCAGCATCTGCAGTTGTTTGATTGTTATACCCTGCACGTTGGTTGCTTCTTTGGAAAATTATAAAATATTTATAATGCAGACGATATTCACCCATTGCATCTATTTCTGCAAAAAGCACCACCCTTTCATTCCTGTACTAGGTTTGCAACCCTTCAACTCAAAATTGTTTTAGACAGGAGTAAGCCAGCCAAAACAAAATTGGCTATCCATTTCAGATCCTGTTTAATTTTATTTCCATTTATGTAATTGCAGCCATTGCCCCCAAATCTCTTGGAAAACTATTTTTTCATTACACAAATATTGCTTTAACAAACAGCCGAGTTCTTGCATGCCACATTAATTATAATTAGAGGCCATGTATCCTTATAAACAGCAAGCACAGTTACATGGGCTGCAGTGCTTTCTTTGATACTTTTAGCACTGAGGAAGGGCCATTTGTCCCATTAAAGCTTTTTCTTCCAGCATGCTAAATCCCTATACAGTATTAAGCCTCATTTTGATGTAGATCATGAAGAATAGTCATAGGTTCATTAATTTGTTGAATTATGGGAATTGTTCTTGTACATTTAACAGTAAAAATAATATTTCTTTAGGTTTCCTGCCAGCACATCTCAAGCCAGTGTAATGCTGTGAAAATAATCGTGATACTGAATTGCAAAGGTTACCGATGAATGTAGTCAATGATTTCTTACAGAATACGTGTTACATTATGCCAGCATTGGACATGTTGTTCTTTGACCATGTGGAAGAAACAAGGGAAAGAGACATAAATCAAGTGAAGGCGCAACAAGAAGTAACATTACAATGAAAAGAAGAAAATAGATATATGGAGGTTCAAATAAAAAAATAAGAGGAACAACACTTTCCTTGAAAATGGTGTCACAGATAGATAGGTGGTCAAAAAGGCTTTCAGCACCTTAATAATAATAATAATAAATTTTATTTAATGGGCGCCTTTCAGACATCTCATGGACACCTTACATAGTAATCGGAATAAAAACATATAATCGGAATATAACAAGTAATAAAGACATCACAGAGACAAAGTAATGATACTTTGAATTCCTTCATCTAAATCATTTAAGTATATTGTAAATAGCTGCGGTCCCAGCACCGAGCCTTGCGGTACCCCACTAGTCACTGCCTGCCGTTCTGAAAGGGACCCGTTAATCCCTACACTTTGTTTCTTGTCTGCCAACCAATTTTCTATCCATGTCAGCACTCTACCCACAATACCATGTGCCCTAATTTTTCCCACTAATCTCCTTTGTGGGACCTTATCAAATGCTTTCTGAAAGTCCAGATACACTACATCCACTGGCTCTCCCTTGTCCAATTTCTTCATTACATCCTCAAAAAATTCCAAAAGATTAGTCAAGCATGATTTCCCCTTCGTAATTCCATGCTGACTTGGACCGATCCTGTTAATGCTATCCAAATGTGCCGCTATTTCATCTTTTATGATTGACTCCAGCATCTTCCCCACCACCGATGTCAGGCTAACTGGTCTATAATTCCTTGTTTTCTCTCTCCCGCGTTTCTTAAAAAGTGGGATAACATTAGCTACCCTCCAATCCACAGGAACTGATCCTGAATCAATAGAACATTGGAAAATGATCACCAATGCATCCACGATTTCTAGATCCACTTTCTTAAGTACCCTGGGATGCAGACCATCTGGCCCTGGGGATTTATCAGCCTTCAGTCCCATCAGTCTACCCAATACCTTTTCCTGCCTAATGTGGATTTCCTTCAGTTCCTCCATCACTCCAGATCTGGGGAAGGGTATAAAACAATTTCTGCCGCATTACAGGTCCTGAAGAGCACAGTGGCCTCCGTCATTCTTAAATGGAATAACTTTGGAACTTTGACTCTTCATAGAACCGTTCGCCTGGCCAAACTGAGCAATCGGGGGAGAAGGGCCTTGGTCAGGTAGGTGACAAAGAACCCGATGGTCACTCTGACAGAGCTCCAGAGTTTCTCTGTGGAGATGGGAGAACCTTCCAGAAGGACAACTATATCTGCAACACTCCACCAATCAAGCCTTTATGGTAGAGTGGCCAGGCAGAAACCACTCCTCAGTAAAAGGCACATGACAGCCCACTTGGAGTTTGCTAAAAGGCATGAGAAACAAGATTCTCTGGTCTGATGAAACCAAGATTGAACTCTTTGGCCTGAATACCAAGCGTCAAGTCTGGAGGAAACCAGGCACCACTCATCACCTGGCCAATACCATACCTACGGTGAAGCATGGTGGTGGCAGCATCATGCAGTGGGAATGTAATTCAGCGGCAGGAACCGGGAGACTTGTCAGGATCGAGGGAAAGATGAACGGAGCAACGTACAGAGAGATCCTTGATGAAAACCTGCTCCAGAGGATTCTGGATCTCAGACTGGGGCGGAGGTTCACCTTCCAACAGGACAAAGCCTCTAAGCACACAGCCAAGACAATGCAGGAGTGGCTTTGTGCCTTGAGTGGCCCAGCCAGAGCAGTGGCCCACCCAAGAAGACTTGAGGCTGTAATCGCTGCCAAAGGCGCTTCATCAAAGTACTAAGTAAAGGTCTGAATACTTATGTAAATGTGATATTCCAGTTATTTATTTTTAATTACTTTGCAAAAATTTCTAAACACCTGTTTTCACTTTTTTATTATTGGGTATTGTGTGTAGATTGATGAATGATAAAAAAATAAATAATTTAATCCATTTTAGAATTAGGCTGTAATTCATTCCTGTACTAGGTTTGCAACCCTTCAACTCAAAATTGTTTTAGACAGGAGTAAGCCAGCCAAAACAAAATTGGCTATCCATTTCAGATCCTGTTTAATTTTATTTCCATTTATGTAATTGCAGCCATTGCCCCCAAATCTCTTGGGAAACTATTTTTTCATTACACAAATATTGCTTTAACAAACAGCCGAGTTCTTGCATGCCACATTAATTATAATTAGAGGCCATGTATCCTTATAAACAGCAAGCACAGTTACATGGGCTGCAGTGCTTTCTTTGATACTTTTAGCACTGAGGAAGGGCCATTTGTCCCATTAAAGCTTTTTCTTCCAGCATGCTAAATCCCTATACAGTATTAAGCCTCATTTGGATGTAGATCATGAAGAATAGTCATAGGTTCATTAATTTGTTGAATTATGGGAATTGTTCTTGTACATTTAACAGTAAAAATAATATTTCTTTAGGTTTCCTGCCAGCACATCTCAAGCCAGTGTAATGTTGTGAAAATAATCGTGATACTGAATTGCAAAGGTTACCGATGAATGTAGTCAATGATTTCTTACAGAATACGTGTTACATTATGCCAGCATTGGACATGTTGTTCTTTGACCATGTGGAAGAAACAAGGGAAAGAGACATAAATCAAGTGAAGGCGCAACAAGAAGTAACATTACAATGAAAAGAAGAAAATAGATATATGGAGGTTCATCTTTAAAATGATGAGAGGGATAGACAGAGTTGATGTGATCAAGCTTTTCCCTTTGAGAATAGGGAAGATTCAAACAAGAGGACATGACTTCAGAATTAAGGGACAGAAGTTTAGGGGTAACATGAGGGGGAACTTATTTACTCAGAGAGTGGTAGCGGTGTGGAATGAGCTTCCAGTGGAAGTGGTGGCGGCAGGTTCGTTGGTATCATTTAAGAATAAATTGGATAGGCATATGGATGAGAAGGGAATGGAGGGTTATGGTATGAGTGCAGGCAGGCGGGACTAAGGGAAAAAAATTGTTCGGCGCGGACTTGTAGGGCCGAGATGGCCTGTTTCCGTGCTGTAATTGTTATATGGTTATATGAGGTTCAAATAAAAAAATAAGAGGAACAACACTTTCCTTGAAAATGGTGTCACAGATAGATAGGTGTTCAAAAAGGCTTTCAGCACCTTAGCCTTCATCAGACACAGTATTGAGTATTGGAGTTGGTAGGTCATGTTGCAGTTATATAAAACGTTGATGAGGCTACATTTAGAGTATTCTGTTTAGATTTGGGCACCATGTTATAGAAAATATATTGTCAAGCTGGAAAGGGTGCAGAGAAGATTTACGAAGATGTTGCCAGGACCCAAGGGCCTGAGCTGCAGGGAGAGGGTGAGCAGGCTAGGACTCTATTCCTTGGAGTGCAGGAGGATGAGGGGTGATCTGATGGAGGATTACAAAATCAAGAGAGGAATAGATTGGGTAAACTCACAGAGTCTCTTGCCCAGAGTAGGGAACTAGAGAACGAGAGGACAAAAGTTTAAGGTAAGGGGGGGAAAGTTTTAATAGGAACCTGAGGGGTAACATTTTTATACAAAGGGTGGTGGGTGCATGGAACGTGCTGCCAGAGGAGGTAGTTGATGCAGGTACAATTGCAACATTTAAGAAACGTGTACATAGATAGACACAAAAAGCTGGAATAACTCACCAGGGCAGGCAGCATCTCTGGAGAGAAGAAATCGGTGAACATCACCCATTCCTTCTCTCCAGAGATGCTGCATGCCCCACTGAGTTATTCCAGCTTTTTGTGTCTATCTTCAATGTAAACCAGCATTAAGACGGCAGAAAATGCAATTTCTTTCCAAGCTGTTTGAATGACAATAAAAGGCATTCAATTCTATTCTATTCTATCTGCAGTCCCTTCTTACACAGGTACATAGATATGATTGGATTAGATGGAAATGGGCCAAATGCAGTGTAGGTGGGACACATTGGTCAATGTAGGCAAGTTGGGCCGAAGGGCCTGTTTCCATGCCGTATGACCCAATGACTAACAAATGGGAACAAGCAACTTTATAAAATGTTGAATCTTTTCCGGGTAATGAATGGAAAAAAGTTTATTTTTCAATAGCACTTAACAGGGGTCATTTATGAATGAATACCAATTAAGGGCAGATATTGAAGGATGTTAAAATATTATTTTACTTCAGTACTCATGTGGTAGACAGCTTACCATATATGACATGCTAAAATGTCATTCATAATTATATAACTGCATGTAAAATTATTTTGTACTTGTATACTATGTAAGAAGGGAGATGGAATATTTCAATGACTTAGCATCAATATGAAGAACTGCAATAGAACGACTATCAATGTGCATTTGTAGATTTTAATGTATACTAGTCTAAGTGGGACCCGTTGGGTTCCATTTTCACACGGGAGGGCTGGACCCCCAACGCAATCTCTCCACCAATTCCAATATTGGTTGCCAATATGGAGCCTTACTGGAGCACTAGTATGGGTGTTGTGGGCTGAAGGGACTGGGTTACTGAGTGCTAGTATGGACATTGTGGGCCGAATGGATTCTTGGGCTGGCAGCAATGTCATTCAGGCCTGGTGGGCTGGCAGCTCAGTCACTCAGGCATGGTAGGCTGGCATCTCAGTCACTCAGGCCTGGTGTGCTGGCAGCTCAGTCACTCAGGCCTGGTGGACTGACAGCTCAGTCATTTAGGGCTGGTGGGCTGGCAGTTCGCTCATGGCTATTCCTTGAAATTCCATTTCAAGCAGCGTGCAGGCCACCACATTCAATGTCACAGCATTTCAAGTAGATTGCAGGCCACCACATTCAATTATTTCATACCATTTCAAGCAGAGTGCAGGCCACCAAATTGCTAAACATCTCATTGTATTGTTATTAAGGGCTAACAAATCATTTATTGCAAGTACTTTGCAGACTCGCAGTTCAGTTGATTCACAGCTTAGAATGACAGTTGTGGCCTCTTCCTCGCGATCTTCCAGAGTGATTGACTCACGTCCAGGCATCCGGGGTTTTATAGTCCTAACCCCCCCCCCCCCTCCCCCCCCCCTCCCCCCCGGAAGGGGCGTTACCCTCATTGTGGTGATTGGACCAATCAGCTGATCTCAAGATTTTTTAAACACTCATAACTTTTTTAGTTCTCATCGATCGGAAAAATCCTCGGGGTTGCCTCAGCGGAGGAGGACTGTGAGTAAAATGCCCAAAAATCATAGTGATACATGGTAGCATTTTTTTCTAAAGTCAATATACAGCGCAGAAAGGAAGTGGTCAAGATGAGACTTTTAGTTATATAGATTAGAAAGGCCTGCAAATAATCCTAGAAATGCATAATTTGACAATTACTATGTATTTTTGCCGTGAGTTCCGTAAAATTTAGTTTTCATTTCATGACAATCCTAACAAATATCACTCAGACAGCTGATGAGTTATGTAAACAGCACAAGTTTACTGAGAGGAAAGAGAACTCTCAGTATTATATTATTTGCAGAAATGAGAGAGCATGGAATTGAAGTAACCTTGTGACATAAGCTGGTAATTGATTGTGAGGCAGTGAGAGAGTAGGGATAAAGGAATGATTTATGATTTATGATTGTGACAAGTAGTCTTCCCTAGGGATCCGCACTCAGCTTTTCACCAAAAATTAGCTGGATGAAAGAATAGAGCATTTTATATCCAAGTTTGCAGATCTCAATAGCTATATGGATAGGAATTTACAAATGCATAACAAAAGGCTGACTGGGAGAAGAAATAATGGTAAGCAGATTTTAGCAAATGAAATTTCCCAGAAACAGATATCAGAGTATTGTTTTAGTGATGAGAAACTGTGGAGGAGCAAAAGACTTTGTACATAAATCACAGCATGCCAGAGGTACAGAGATGGAATACAAGGGAGCTGGTACTGTGCATTGTGGAGAGTTGCTGCCTTACAGAGTCTGAGCCAGGTTCGATCCTGACTATGGATGCTATCTGTGGGGAGTTGGTACATTTACCCTGTGACCGCATGGGTATTCTCCATATGCTCAGGTTTCCTCACACATTCAAAAGAAGTGCAGGTTTGTGGGTTAATTGGCTTCTGTAAATTGTCCCTAGTGTGTAGGATAAAAGTAGTGTACGTGTGTGATCGTTGGTCGGCTCAGAATCAGTGGGTCGAAGAGTCTTTTTCCGCACTGGATCTTGAAACTAAACTAAATCGATTCTGTCAACTCCACATGGAACACTTATGTTCAGTGCATGATAAATGCTACATGATACCATGTGGACTGTGACACCGATGAAATTTATGTAGCATTGTCCACAATTGGTTAAAGGGAGTCTGATATTACTGATGAGAATCATGATGAAAAGGTTCATCCATGGGTACAAAGGTTATGACAAGATGAGCAAATTGTATATTGACTTTTATCTCAAGGCTGTTGGTGTACAAAATAAAGTAAGTGATTGTACCCCTAATCATCAACAGCTCATTTAAATAAATTCCTTTTTTTCACCCCATATTTTCATCAACTCTACCATATTCTACCACTCACCTTCACACAAGTCAAATTACAAATTTTAATTAATGTCATAAAGTCATAAGGTCAAGTGATAGGAGAAGAAATAGGCCATTTAGCCTATCAAGTCTACTCCACCATTCAATCATGGCAGATCTATCTCTCCCTCCTAACCCCATTCTCATGCCTTATCCACTTAACCTCTGACATCTGTACTAGTCAAAAATCTATCTATCTCTGCCTTAAAACTATCCACTGACGGCCTCCGCAGCCTTCTGTGCCAAATAATTCCACAGAACCACCACCCTTTGACTAAAGAAATTCCTCCTCATCTCCTTTCTAAAAGAATGTTCTTTAATTCTGACCTCTAGTCCTAGACTCTCCCACTAATGGGAACATCCTCTCCACATCCAAGCATTTCACTATTCTGTACGTTTCAATGAGGTCCCCCCTCATTCTTCTAAAGTCAATTGTCTTGGGATGAAAACCCACAGAAGACCATGCAAATTCCACACAGACGTCATCCAAGATCAGTGCTGTGAAGTAGCAGATCTACGAACTATGACACAATGCCTTTCAATATCTGTTCTGGTAATTGAACCTTTAGCTGAAAAAAATCAGAACACACCCGGATATTTACGGTTATAATACAAAATATTCAAATAACATAATATCTTTATATGCAGACGATGTACTACTGTACATCACAAAACCGCATATCAGTATACCAAACATATTAAATCTAATTGAGGACTTTGGATCTTTCTCAGGATACAGAATAAACTGGAACAAAAGTGAAATTATGTCGATAAAACCGAAAGACTCAACACACCTCTTAAAATTCCCCTTTAAAATAGCCACAGAAAAATTCAAATATTTGGGAATTGAAATTACTAGAAACTATCACGCTATGTTTAATGCCAATTATAGTCCCTTACTTAAGAAGCTAAATAATCTAATCAAATTCTGGAAAACGCTCCCGATGTCTTTAATAGGTCGAATAAATGCTATAAAAATGATCTTTTTACCACAAATCCTATATTTATTTCAATCAATATATCTTCCAAAATTTTTTTCCAAAAATTGGACTCAGACATTACAAATTTTGTATGGGATTATAAATCCCACAAATACAAAGAACACACCTTAGTAAACCAAAAGAGATGGGTGGTCTAGCGCTCCCTAACTTTATGTACTATAATTGGGCAGTAAATATTAAAAATATGATTCACCTGCTGGACAACTCTGCCCAGCAGGTGGACTGGATTGTAATGGAGAGAGGGACTGCTCTCCGTGTAATACAGGAGCGACTCTCCTATCACCAATGAATCTGAATAACAAAAATTACAATAAAAATCCAATTATACATAGCACAATTACAACTTGGAAACAAATAAAACAGAATCTAAAATTAAGAAATCTATCTCTTTTAATGCCAATAGTCAATAATCCGTCGTTTAAACCTTCAATTATAGATACATCATTTACACAATGGGAAAGAATGGGAATCAAAACGCTCGGAGACTTGTATGAATTTGGAAAATTATTATCATTTCAACAATTACAACTGAAATATAATTTGAGAAATAATCAATATTTTAAATACCTTCAATTCCATGACTATCTGAAAAAATACACAAAAGACTATCATAACATGCCTCCAGACTTACTGGATAAAGCAATAAAGACAAAGGCTGAATCAGCAAACCTAATATCATACTTATACAACACTATTTTAAATATAGAAATACCTACAACTGATGGTATTAGAAGAGACTGGGAACAAGAACTAGCTATAAAAATTTCAAAAGAGAGCTCGGATAAACACTTACTATATGTGCATAAATGCTCGATCAACGTACGACATACTCTAATTCAATTCATAGACTATACTATTCAAAAACCAAAACAAATAAACTTTTCCCCAATGTCTCACCCATTTGTGATAAATGTCAGTCTCAAGAAGCTACCATAGCGCACTCTTTTGTTTTTTGTATAAAAATCCAAAAATTCTGGAACGAAATATTTGAAATCTTCACAAAATTATTTAAAATAAAACTTGTACCAAAAGCAGAATGGATTATTTTTGGAATAACGGAAGGTAGCCTCGAACTAAACGTGTTTCAAAAGAACCTACTTAATTACGGGCTAATAATGGGAAAAAAGCTTATACTCAAATTCTGGAAAAATGCTCCTATACCAACAATAAAAATGTGGATTTCAAACATGTTCGAAACATTACACCTGGAAGCGATGAGACTCCTCCTAGCAGGCAAAGCAGACCACTTCCAAAAGACGTGGTCTGAATTTATGGAACTATTACAAGCATAAGGTGCAATAGTAATTTAAAAAATAAATGGTGCCAGGATCTGGCAAGGGGGGGTAAAAAAATACGGTTGGTATATCCTTTTTTGCGGAGTTTTGTGTTATAATAGAGCGATTGTTTCTCTTTTTTTTTCTTTCTTTTCTAGGGTCTATTTCCTTTCTTTACTTCCTTCTCTAACTTCTTTTCTAAGGGGCTTTCTTTTCCCAACACTTTCCTGCACCTTCGCAACTCTTTTTCACTTTCCTTACTTATTTTATTTCTTAAAACTCAAAAAATGAAGTGGTACAACAAATGTAATAAGATATATGTGATGTGTATTACTGTACTTTATTGTACTTCTAATAAAAATATTTTAAAAATAAATTAAAAAAATAAAATATCTGTTCTCTGTGCTCACGTCCAATGAAGTCCATTTGAAAAGTATATAGGCAAATAAACATGAATTACAAGGACCTCCAACCAGGTATGTTAACTTTTCTCAAGGGACTTTACACAAATGTTTTCCTGGAATATTTCTGAAATACTGTTGCAACACCGATTAGTCACATGACAATATTAAGTATACCACAATCGTAGAGAGATAGACTTTGTTAGAAAGACAGAGAAAGATCAGCATAATAGAAATATCACATTCTGTTTCTGACCATGAACAATGGTAAAATACATTGTATTAAGAAAAATTGCAAAACAGACAGGGCAGAATGATTCCAGGGATGGAAAATTTTAATTATAAAGTTTGTCTGCATGAAGTTGGGTTAAGAAGGTCTTCAAAGTCAACATTCAAGAAGGCAATTAAATATAGTTCAGTACACTAACAAATCACTGTAGATACTGATAATCTGTGCTGGACTTGCTCAATAACACAATCAGCATGCATGGAAGAGAAAACAGATAATGTTTTGGGTACTGATGCAATTTCAGTGTATAGAGAGGTTAACTATGTATTGTTTTCTTTGTAGGTGCTGCTTGGCCATCCATTTTCCATTCTTAATAGGCACATGCCCCAATTTGATTGTGGAAAGAGTTGAGTGGCCTAATCTTGTTCATTCAACAAAATAATTAAATGTGAGCATCACTGAAATGGTAGTATGTATTGTCGATTCTTAATTGTCCCTGAACTGAGCCAACTGCTAAGAGTCAATCACATTGGTAGTGCGAGTGGAGTTCCATTCTACTAAACTGAGTAAGGATGATATATTTCCTTCCCTGAAATGCATTAGTGAACCAGAGGAGCTGTTATAATATTCCAGTGCCTTCATGGTGATCATTACTGAGACAACTTTGTTTTTCTAGTTTGCAAGTTTACTTAGCCTCTTGAATTTAACTTTCCTGGCTGCCCTGGTGGGTCAAATTTATGTTTCTGGATCAATGGTTCAAACCTCTAGCTGTTAGTACAATAACACGCCAACTATGCTACTGTGCCGGATGTTGCTATTCCCTCTGGAGGTTATGCATTAATGACTTTCTAAATACAGCATGATGCACAAGTGTAAATTTGTTTTGCTGAATGCAAATGTTGCTAGAAATAGTAGACTTGCTAACTCTTTGCAGCAAGACCACTGTGATGTGTTGACAATTTGCCAGAGATTTTGCCTGGAATTTCTAATTATAACTATTCTATATTGTGATATTCTTACCAAATGTCATTTAGGTTTCTGCTTGGTTATCCAAACAACATTTGTTAACACAGAGGAACATGAACTCTGCAGGCTTTACTTTTTGATCCAGACTGATCTACATTTCACAATTTAAGCTGCAGTTTTAATTGAATGCTGAAAAAGAATGAGGTATAAAATGAAGTTTGCGTGGAGGCATTAACACCATAACTTAAATAGCATACTTCCCTTTCCACAATGAAAAAAGATTTCCCACCTGATGTGAAACAAGCAAATGTTATATTTGTTCATTTCAGTCTGATATGGTGCAGGATCCTGAGGCGCACTCGTCTGAATTCAAATTGCTTTTCTGCGATGAAACAAGTTGTAGCCTATTCCATGGAACCCAAGCTTACAGCCGTCTCACATGAGAACAATCATTAATTCCTTTTTCCGCTGATACAATGGAACTATTTATCTTTAAATGAATGTTTTATTGTTACATACAAAAAGTGATAAGATTTTAACTTTATTTTCATATGACATTTTACAGTCCTATTTCCATCATGCGTTTACAAATTTCATTTTAATGGCATCGCTATACTTCAAAGGATTCTATTAAATAATAATAAACTATATTGTTATAGTTAATGTCTGTGTCCACATAAAATGTGAAATGTGTTGCTTTATATAAAGACTGGGCATCTAACGCATTTGCACAGATCAACTTTTCCTTCTGAATATTGATCTATATTTTCAAAGTTAACCTATTTCAATTGGCCAGGAGTTGCTCTGATAAGATGCTAATAAGAAGATATGTAGGAAGGAAAACAGATAATTTAGTTAGCATGCTCTTGGAATGTATCACAAGACATTATGGCTGAGTATATTTGATTAAAAAATGCAGATACTTCATGTCATAGTATCACTAAAGCAGAACTGTGTTTATAGTACATTTAAATATCAGAGTAAGCCGAGTATTCACTCTAAAGGATGATATGAATTGCTGATTTAGTGTGCAATCCCTGAATTGAAAATTTATACACTGCTTCTATGCTCTAAGGAGTGGAAGCAATCAAATGATATAAATGCTATAAATTCTGTATACTATTTGCAGAATTTTTAAACACTGAATCTTTCTCTCAGATGAAGCCTGAGTTAAAATATAACTACAAGCATAAAATAATATTTTCCTTCCCTTATCAAACACAGGTAATGATCAGGATTTTGTAATGGGAATATTGGTAAGACTATCACCACTCAGCATCATGATGGAGTACATTCAGCAGCAACATTGGGTATAAATGCAGTCATAAATGAGGAAATTTGGAAGTGGTTACTCAATGTTCTCTGCCCCTTTGCAAGGTTCTCTAGTGTCCCAGGAAGGAAATTGAGGGATACAGATGATATGCAAGCAGATATGATTTGTTTGAATTGGCAGCATGGCCAGCACAGGCAGCATGGGCTGAAGGGCCTTTTCCTGTGCTGTACTGTTCCATGTTCTATGTTAATGTTCTAAGTGAATGTCAAACCTTAATTGGTGTAGACTGTTAATCGTTGAGTATCATTTTGCTTTCATATGTCATGTGATTAAATGCTCAAACTGATATTATTCCATTTCCAGCTCAAAGCCACCCAGATAATTACTTCCACCATGGATGTTTAAGCTATGAGTAAACAATTTTGTCAGCTTTATTGTCCTCAGGTCACAGTCATATAGCACAGAAACTGACCCTTCAGACTATCAAGTCCATGCCAACTTTTAAGCATACAATCTTTATTCATCCCACTTATTATCCCCTTTTTCCCCATCAACTCTCATCCACACAAATTCTAGTATTCTACCACTCATCTCCACAATAGTGGCAATTTGTAGTGGCCAATTCACCAACCATTCCACCTGATTTTGCAAGGGGTTAACTGGAGAAGCCAAGGAAACCTGTGCAGTCAAGAAGAGAATTTGCAAATTCCACATCGGCCATTCTGGGGATCATGTTTTAGCCCAGGTTGCTGAAAATGTGAAGCAGCACTCCACTATCTGCGCCATTGAAGCAAATGTGATTTTGCGAGGATTAGAAGGACTTAAGTACTTTGTAAGTTCAATAATAACTCTTAATGATACTTTCATTTTGCTTTGCTCTAAGTAAATCTTTGTACATTGGAACATTAGTTTCCTAATGGTAATACATCTGATATCTAATCTACCTGGAGTTTTCCAAGCTTGTTGCAAATATTGCAGCTTAGCTTGCATGGGGAATCTTTAGTAGATAGTTTAGTTTCTATGTGATGCTTGCTTTCTCACTACATCAGTTTCAGTAGCAGGAGAAGAAACATTTTGGCTTCAACACATTCTCAATTGATTCACTTGATGACTCCAATGTAAATGTATTTTGTGTTCTTGATAACAACTTAATCACTCAGCAATCATCCAGACAATGTTCAAATGAATCCAGTGCAGTCAGATGCAATCTCTGTAATTTCTCAAAATGATGTGTTTTTTATACTCAGTGTCATCACCTTCCAAATGGTGAACGAAAATCTGGTGTTGCATTGTTCCTTCTGCTAATCTCTTGCTTCACGAAATCCATATGCACCTGAAACATCTGCCCATCAGTAAATCAGAAGGTATCCACCAAGCACTGCATAATTGTTTTCCAATTACCAGAGTAAATCTCTTGTAGGCATCCTTCATACAGATGCCTCTAAGTAACTGCTGTTCCTTGTGGTGTCATTATAATTCCAGATCCTGAAAGAAGGACATCATTTTGGATACACGTTATACTATTACAGAAAAAGGTGCAAAGATCATCTTCAAAATCTTCTATCCAAATGTTATGTAACTGTGTAGGTGCACATATCACCAAGGTGACAGGTCACAGGTTTGTGATCAATGTACTATCTGTGCATTCCAGCAATAGCACATCACAGCTGACATCTCTAAAGCACTGTTCACTCCTGGGTTCCAGAATGTAGTAATTTGCATCCAAAGTTACAGCCCTCACAACACTCTAGATGCAACAAAACTACGTTGCAGAGGTCCACTCCAGAATCCAGATAATTTAGGTGGATTACAACCAGTGTTTCCTGAATCTCTTGAGCCGTTTGCTTTAAAAACCAGGATGCAGGTAATCAGGCTAAAGGGACGGAAGCCTTCAAATTGTTTAACTTGCTTCTTTCTAAAGCAATTGAAATTGTTATAACTTCCTACCATGTCTTAGGCCCTTGATGATAGGAGACACAAGGAACTGCAGGTGACCATGCCTAAGGGATGGAGGCCAATAATTCATTTAATTTGCTTCTTTCTCCAGAGATTTAGATTGTTTTAAGTACCTTCTTCCCCACACCCCCATTTGATGATAGAAGAAATAAAGTGTTGCAGGTGCTGAAATCATGAACAAACCAAAACGCTGGAGTAACTCAGTGAGTCAAGCAGTAACACCCCCTTCCGCTACACCCTTTACTGTCCACCGCCACCTGATGCACATTAATTTATCACACTATTCTGGGCCTCTTTCCTTCTAATCATCCCCTTCCACCTATATCTATCCACCTGGATTCATATTTCAATCCTCTGGCATTTTTTGTCTCCTTTTCATCTCTAGCTTTTGTCCACCCATTTACACATTAAATTCCCCTCATCTGTATCCATCTATCACTGGTCAGGTTTTGTCTCCCCCCCCCCCCCCAACCTCTTATCCAGCTTTCTCCCCCCCCCCCCCCCCCCCCCACTACAATCTGTCTGAAGAAGGATCCCAACCGGAAACATCACCTATCCATTCCCTCCCCAGGTGCTGTTGGAGATCCAGTGGAAGAGTTGCATGTGAACCTGTTGTGAGGGGTACTCTCCAGCTACTTTGCCCTGCAACTGCAGTAAATGTAACATCTGTCCCTCCACCTCCTACCTCACCTCCATCCAAAGATCCCAGCAGCACTTACAGGTGTGACAGAGTTTCACATGCATCTCTTCTAACCTCATCTACAGCATTTGGTGCACCTGATATGGCCTAATTTACATCAGCAAGAACAAGCGTAGACTCAAATAGTCAAAACATGCTGGATCTACCATCTACTAACAACCCCTCTTCAGTCCCTCTCTTTCCTGAGTCGCCCCATTCCGGTACAAATCCATTTCACCCTCTTTCTCCCTCTTTTCCCACCCCTGTCCCCTTTCACCTATATCTGTCCTTCTCATCTCATCTCAGGCAACAACGATGCACAATACCATCCAACAGTCGACAGCGCAGTCAAATGGTGTGCAGACAACAACCTCCAGCTTAATACATCAAAAACCTTGGAAATCACCATAGACTTCAGACGCAAACAAAACCCCAAACCCCCGGTCCATGTCAACTCCCGTCCCATAACCTCCACGAACTCATTCAAGTTTCTGGGCACCTATATCTGCAATAATCTAAAATGGCACATCAACGCAGACCACATCATTAAGAAAGGACAACAACGCCTATACTTCCTCAGACAGCTCAAAAAGTTCAGAGTCCACAAACACCTCCTGGTCCGTTTCTATCAATCCATTATCGAAAACATCATCACCTCCTCAATCACAGTCTGGTACGGAAACACTGACAGTCACTCACTACACAGATTACAGTGCATTGTCTCCAAGGCCTCCAGGACCATCAACTCCCCCCTCCCCTCAATCCATTCCATTTACCTCCAACGTACCACAAAACGGGCAATAAAGATAATCTCGGACCCCTCCCATCCAGCAAACCACCTTTTCCAGTCTCTCCCTTCAGGGAGGCGCCTCAGGTCACTTGCCACAAAATCCGCCCGTTTTAAAAACAGCTTCTTCCCCTCAGCAATAAGAACACTCAATTCCCTCCAATAACAGACAACACTAAGGACTCTTGATCTATATAGTGTCTTGTCTATGGTCTTTGTCTGTTCTTTTGCACTATGTTCTGTTGGTGAGATTTGTGATTTGTGATGTGGTATGGATGCACTTTATTACTATAATCTGTGTTGTTATATGTGTTCATGTGACTAAAGCAGTGTACCATAATGTACCGAACCCAAATACCACCAACCCTGGTTGCGTGGCAAATAAAGATTCTATTCTATTCTATTCTCCAAATCTGATACTCATTTGACTCCTTTTCATCTCTGACCTTTTTCTACTTAACTGTCAACCAAACCCTCCCTCACATGTACCCACCTATCACTTGCCAGGATTTGACCTATTCTGCCTCTCTTTGGTCCCCTTCCAGTTCAGGTGAAACCTGTCTTTCTCATGCAGCTCACCTCTGCCCCAAAAGAGATGCCAATAGTCGTAAAATATGAATCCTTGTCCCCTGCACCAACTCTTTAGCCATTCATTCACCGTCCTATCTTGCCTTATCTAAAAATAATCCCCAATGATCTGGCCTGCTACATATCTTCACAACATCGTATGTCTTTTCTTTCAATTTAATACCCATTCTCACATCCTCAATCAGCTAGATATGATGCATTCTTATGGGACAGCTTTTTATTCTTGCCAGAATTTAGCTTTAGTGAGATTTATGAAATATATCCTTAAAGGTCTGCCACTACCAATCCTCAGTCTAACCTTTCAATTTATTTTTTCTAGGCTACTTAAGGCAGCTCCATTCTCATACCATTATAATTGTCTTTGTTTAGGGATTTAATTTCAGACTGGTGTTTTTCACCCGCAAACTGAATTGAAAGTCTACAATGTTATGATCATCCTTTCCTGAGTGATTCTTTACAAGGAGATTATTAATTAATCCTTTCTCATTACACAATATCAGATATAAAATAGCCTGTTCCCTGGTTGGTTCTGTAAGATATTTTCCAAAGAAACTATTGCAAATATATTTTTGAACCAGTTCGTAATGCCAGGTCGAATTGTCAAAACTGTATGATAATTAAAATCACATGATTATTGACATATTTTTCTTACAGGGTTTACGTATTTTTCCTAATATTCTTTTACAAGCTCCCCATCATTACCAATTTCATGAAGATAGAGTCACAGAGTTTCATAGCAGGATACAGCATGGAGAATATGCAACTAAGTGTGCAATGGTCTGCAGGTGTTTCTCACTATTAAATACAGACTATTATCAGATTGCATTATCAGATATGCAATTATCCGTGGCATCATCAGATTGACTGTAGAGTACTCGGACTGTCATGCTGGTTGAACCAACTCTTTAAATGATGTCTCCTGCCAGGAAAATTATATTTTGTGAAATTCTACCCTTTGGCATCAGCTGACCAAAATAAATGGACTTCTCCCTTAATGAGCATCATCTGCAGCAAAAAGAGTGTTCCATCTCATCTACACAATTAATCTATGATCAAATTGAACTATTGAAGGAATCTTAACTACGAGTCATTGCTATTTTGATGTATAATGCCAGAACACATTTAGTACAAAGATTGCATCCAGGAAACCAGTGCTGCTTGGTTGAAGGAAACTTAAAATGTCATGAAAGACAAGAAATATCTTCTTCTGTAACAATCTAGCTTAATTGTTGTTCATACTCATTGTTAATAATCATATAGCTACTATTCAGTGTGTAAAAACATTCAGTGTGGACAACATCCACAGTTCAGTAATCTTCATTGTATGTTTCTACATTAGTGGAGCCATTTTAGTTTGTGGTATCATCCAACCACTGGGCGAAGTTGCTATTAATAGAATCACATCATATCTAAAGGATCCTGTCCCAACTCAGATCAGCATTGTCTCTAGGCTGGCATTGATAAAATCAGACAATATTGTGCCAGGAGCTGGCAACAGAGAAGCACAGTGAAACATGTCATCCCGTTCAGCTCTAACAGAGAAATTGCATCAGCGTTGCAAGAGTGATTCATGGCGGGAAGTACATGGTTGAATTGCTCAATAGCTGTGATTGAAATAATGGCAAATATCATTTAATCTGAGTCAAATTGATTTTAATTGCATGGCAGTGGGGAAAAAAACAGCATGATGTGATCCAATTTCTTTGCAAGTGTTTCTTTATCAACTTTGAATATTAGTTGACACAGAACTGATCTGAAAGAAAACCAATGATGGTGCACAAACGGTATCAAATCTCCAATTCTCTTCTATCAACACATTCTCACACATTGAACCTAACACAAAAATAAATTCAAGAGCAAATCAGGGATATTCTAAATTTAGGGCAGTTTTTTGACAAATGGAAATCTTTGTCAAATACAAACGGACCTAACAACTTGAAGCTTGAATATCATGGAAATAAAAATTCAGACTCTTAATCCTGTTACGTGGAAGACCGACAACAATCTGTGTAACATTCTAGTGGAATACATCAGGTGTATGACCCTGGCTTTTGAAATCCTTATACACAATGATTGATAGCAACAGGCAAAAAAAACATAATTTATCTCGTAGATGGAAACTCATCTGAGCACCTGATAATGATCTATGAACCACATTGTTGTAGTCCATTCATTGTGGCTAGTTGGACATTTTCATTGGGTGCAAACGGGCTGTAGGATTAGGGTAGAAATTTGATCTGAGTGGCATCAGACAAATGGGCATTTCTTTTCACATTGGGGTCAATGTTATAATCCATTAACATCAATAGAATGGGAAATCAGGCAGTCTAAAGCAGGCCACCAATTTGATTTCTCAATTATTGAGGTATTAACCATGAATTTCTACTGCTGATGTGGACTTTTGAATGACAATTTATCTATTGTTTCTGGGTTGTACAATCTCCATACATCACAGAAGCTAGTGAAATGGAATGAAAAGATGGTCTCACAACAAATGATTGCCCATCTTACATCCCTCAATGAACTTTAGAAGAACAAAAGCAGTCTTGCTTAAACATAGACGGGAGCTTGACAGAATAGATGTTAGGAGAATGTTTCCCCTTGAAGGGGGATTAAGAACAAAAGGACATTGGAGAAAGTGGAGTTGGAAGTGGAGTTGAGACTCCAGATAGTGTTCAATAATTGAGAGTGCTAATATGCAAGGGCAGTTTGAGAATAAGAAAGAGGAGGTATTTGGTCTCTTAAAGAACATTAAGGTGGATCTGATGGAATTAATGTGACTAGAGGACATAGCTTTAACTTGAGAGGGACAAAGTTTAAAGGAGACGTGTGGGGCAGGTTTTTTGCACTGAGGGTGGCGTGCCTGGAACACGTGGCATTGGGAACAGAGCATCCGCTGTGGGGGATTGTCGTTGTGGCAGGTACGATAGCAGCATAAAGAGACTTTTGGATAGGCATATGAATATGCAGGGAATGGATGGATATGGATTGTGTGTAGTTAGATAGGTTTTGGCATCATGTTCAGCATTGTGTGCTGAAGGACCTGTTCTTTTTGTGATGTGGTATGGATGCACTTTATTACGGTGATCTGTGTTATTAGTGTTATGTAACAAAAGCAGTGTACCATCATGTACCGAACCCAAATACCACCAACCCTGGTTGCGTGGCAATTAAAGATTCTATTCTATTCTATTCTATTCTATTCTTTTGCTGTACTGTTCTATGTTCTATGTTCTAATACAGTTGGCTCAAGGGATCATGTAGCCTTCTCCCAATTCTAGATCTTTTATTCTCTTGTTCTTATTGAACCAAATATAAATGAAATGAATGCAACAGGTCAACTAAGTATCTCTTCTGAACACTTATCTGTTTCAAAGATCTAAGTGAGCTATCCGTGGCTGATCTTGTGTTAAATGGAACAGCATACAATGTTGAGTCAGCAGGGAGATTTGGCAGGTTCAATGTTATTCTGTTAGTGCCTTCACACAGTGAAACTGAATGATCAAGTATTGATTTTATGTTGAGAGCCAACATCTAAGAATCATCTTTGTTAATCTCATTTGGATCAAGGGCATCATCACAATAAATAGGTCAATAAGGGAGATGCTTGGTGAGAAAACTGTCCTACTTATATCCTATATTGAACAGATAAAGGCATCTTTGTTTAGAATGAGTATCATTAAGGTTGAATTTAAGTGGTTGGTATCAAAGTATAGAAGCTGTAAATGAAATAATAAAATGACTTTTGTCAGCTTTGAGCTTGCCAAAGATTCTTCCTTAACACATTTTTCTCAACATCCCTTTGGTTGTATGGTTGGAACATAAACAGAGAGCCATTGACGCATCGATGTGGTAGAATCTCAGTTCACACAGAGTAAAGTCAACATCATGTACATTCACCCTCTTGAAAATTGCTCTGACATCAGCCTCAGTTTACTGTATTATCAAGAGCCGTGGGGGTTTGTGTAGGTGTATCATTGTTCTCCCTTTTAAACCATGCATAAAAGGTATTGAGCTCACCCGAAAGTGATGTATCATTGCCATTTATGCTACCCAGCTTCAACTTGTAGGAGGTGAAAGTGTGTAAGCCCTACCACAGATATCAAGTGTGTCTACCTGTGACTTCAGTTTAGTCTAATATGATCTCTTCATGCTCTTTATGCCTTCAGGGGGTCATATCTGGACTTGTGATGTGACTCTGGATTGCTAGTCCAGAACACCACAAATCTAGCCCTCGGCAGATTATGAATCTCCTGGTTCATCCAAGCCTTAAGGTTGGGGAAGACTGAATGCTTTTGTAGATACACATTCAGCCATCCATTTCTTTACAAATCCACTCATGACTGTGGCATATTCATTCAGGTCCATGGACAAATCCTTGAACATGGTCCAGTCCACTGATTTGAAGCTGCTCATCTGCCTCCCTGTAAAGTAAAGAATGATAGAAATAGAGTTGGGCAGTTTAGTGGAATACCATGTAGAGTTGCTGCCTCACCATGCCAGATACCTGGGTTCAATTGTGACCTCTATCTATGTGGACTTTGTGCATTCTTTCATTGATTGCATTTATTTTCTTTGAGTGCACTGATTTCCTCCCACATTTTAAGAATGTATATGTTAGTCAGTAAATTGTCCCTAGTGTGGAGATGAGTGCTTGATGTGTTGAAGAGAATGTGTAGCAATGTTACAAATATTTGAAATTTAAAAAATCAAGTCTGAAATTTGACACCTAATTCACTTTCATATCTTCAGTATTAAAAAAGTTATGGCCATTTTCATCCTCGGAAATTAGTATCTTGTTCCCTATTGCTTTTCCATTGACTTAACACAAAAGCTGTGATCGAGGGCAGTAAAAAGCCAATAACTTTCTTAAAAATTAAGAGAAGAATGAAATTTTCAGTTATTATAGATTGAAGCATTCTGAAACAAATATAAAACATCTTACTTGGATGATCTGAAATTAAAGCATATAATTAGTTTATTACCTAATTGTGGTTAATTACAAAATTGACCGTTGTGACAGAAATAGTAATAAACACCCAGACTGCCTTGAAAATTCAAAAATGTGATATTCTCAAGATCAGAACTTTAATATTATTGTATTATATGCTGTAAGTCCATAACAGATAGGTAAATACATGACAATTTCTAGCAATAGACCAAGTATTTATGGAGAAGATCAGTTGCTAGCTGGTACATTGGCATATCATAATCAGTAGCATCATCATACTCCTCAGATTGTACCCAAAAAGCAAGTCTGTACACCTTGTTTTTTCCTCAACTTTTCAATTTTGGCATTGTAAACTACAAGTTTTTGCTCTTCAAACCACGCATGCATGCCTTTCTGCCCATTACTTTTCTATTAAGAATGTCCTGTAGATTCCATTTCTTAAGAAAAGGATATATTTTTTAAATAGCCTAAGTATCCAAATAACAAACTAATCCCATTCACACAAGAATTCACATTATAACATGATTTTTAAATCTCACTGTCATGAATTTATATCCCAGATGGAAGGAATTTAATGTTTAATTCCCATAAATTAATCTATAAACATCCACTCAATATAATCAAAATTATTAATTTTTTGCACAATACATGGAACTAAAACTGATATTTAGTATAAAAATATTGACTATGGATAGACAATAACACAAAATAGTAAGATTAAACGGGAACTTACCAGTTTGAAGTCTGATCTTTATTTTATGAGGAGTAACGTTGAGGGATTACGTGAAGACCCCGTCCAGTACGCATGCATGTCAATCTTCAAAGCAGCGGTGTGAAATCACAGAAAACAGTTGTTGAACTGAACATAATAAGACAAGAGAACCATAATACCAGTTGAACTTTATGATAGAGGGCTGGGAGCGGAGGGCACGTAATCCCTCAACGTTAATCCTCATAAAATAAAGATCAAACTTCAAACTGGTAAGCTCGTTTAATCTTACTATTTTACGTCGGAGTCACGTGAGTGACTACGTGAAGATTTTAAAGCTCTGTGATTTCATGCCGTGGAACCGAGTCCAGGCGTCATACACTGCATCAGTAGGCCAATGATGAGTGAACATTAAGAATGCATTCAGACATGATAAAGACATGTTGATGCTATTAATGAATAATAGTGACAATAGTAACCTCCCTCAACCTGGAGGAAGTATGAACCATACCTAACATAGAGTTTGTAAATACCCCTGATCTGGCAATAGGTTTATTCTGAATATTTGGACAGATCAATAGTTTGACCATCCTGCAACCGCTAGGATGTGGTCCATCCCTGCTGCTGAGGTATAGCGGTCCTGGTGGAGTGAGACTCAATGTCAATTTACACTCCTGTATATGCCAGACCCATATAACCATCTGGAGAAGGTTCGTAGTGATTCCTTCTAACAAGATTATATGTAACTAATAATATTTCTGTCAGTCTATAAGGCTCTTAGGAACCTTGACATACTGGTGTAAATGAGTGATCACACGCAACCCAAGGTCCATGGGATATGCAACTCTAGTTTGGTCTTGTGTCCCTGTCTAATCTGCTTGATTAACCATAAACAAAACATGTTATTATAGCCCGCAGATATGATCATCCTATCCAATTTTGTAATGACTGGACCCATAGCGCTGTACTCAGTGCCATGGCGTAATCACTAGTATGTGAGTATGACCATGGGCAGGGATGTTGCTGGTGCCCATCGGTGAAGTGACGTAGTACAATGTTAACAACCCATATCTCTGCGTCCCTAAGCCTGGGAGGTTTTAAGCTGACGATACCTTCATTCTCTGGATATCAGAGGGTGAGACCGGACAGAGTGGTTTATGTACTCATCAGCCAAATGATTAGGAGATACTTAAGGCACAGTAATGGAATAGTAACTTACATAGAAACATAGAAACATAGAAATTAGGTGCAGGAGTAGGCCATTCGGCCCTTCGAGCCTGCACCGCCATTCAATATGATCATGGCTGATCATCCAACTCAGTATCCCGTACCTGCCTTCTCTCCATACTCTCTGATCCCCTTAGCCACAAGGGCCACATCTAACTCCCTCTTAAATATAGCCAATGAACTGGCCTCGACTACCCTCTGTGGCAGAGAGTTCCAGAGATTCACCACTCTCTGTGTGAAAAAAGTTCTTCTCATCTCGGTTTTAAAGGATTTCCCCCTTATCCTTAAGCTGTGACCCCTTGTCCTGGACTTCCCCAACATCGGGAGCAATCTTCCTGCATCTAGCCTGTCCAACCCCTTAAGAATTTTGTAAGTTTCTATAAGATCCCCTCTCAATCTCCTAGATTCTGGAGAGTATAAACCAAGTCTATCCAGTCTTTCTTCATGCGACAGTCCTGACATCCCAGGAATCAGTCTGGTGAACCTTCTCTGCACTCCCTCTATGGCAATAATGTCCTTCCTCAGATTTGGAGACCAAAACTGTACGCAATACTCCAGGTGTGGTCTCACCAAGACCCTGTACAACTGCAGTAGAACCTCCCTGCTCCTATACTCAAATCCTTTTGCTATGAAAGCTAACATACCATTCGCTTTCTTCACTGCCTGCTGCACCTGCATGCCCACTTTCAATGACTGGTGTACCATGACACCCAGGTCTCGCTGCATCTCCCCTTTTCTTAGTCGGCCACCATTTAGATAATAGTCTGCTTTCCTGTTTTTGCCACCAAAATGGATAACCTCACATTTATACACATTATACTGCATCTGCCAAACATTTGCCCACTCACCCAGCCTATCCAAGTCACCTTGCAGTCTCCTAGCATCCTCCTCACAGCTAACACTGCCCCCCAACTTAATTTTATAATCCCATAAAACTGAATTTTAATGTGTCAGTCATCCGTGCCGAGTTAAATGTAAGGAAGCGTAAACAAAGCTTCCCATCTCCTATGCAGATTGCTGCTATTTGGTGCTATCCCTGCAATCTGTAGTGAGCACTCTTAACGCTTATGGTTTGATAACCCGAGTCTCAGAAACGATCTCTCAGAGTCTGTAAGTCTATGATTGATTATATCATGCAGAAGATGGTTTCAACATCACAACTGAACCAGCATCTTTTTATCCGGAATTAACCATGTAAGGTTTAATGTTCATTCTTCGCCTCAGCAGGAGCCATAGGTGTATAACCCAGGCAGGCACTATGAAAACCCGGAAGCGGGAATCTTGCTGAATTTTGCAAGACCCGTCTATTGAGGCCAAATGGGGGAAGACATAAAAGAACATTCCTTCCTAGTGTAGCGAGAATGCACCCTTCGCCACTGTATGCCTCGTTCACTGTTGATTGAAACTGGATGCTAGCAACTAATAGTTAGTGTTCTATCAATCCACATTGTCATTAAATACTTTGTGATCACACATTCATTCTGTGTTGTCATTGATTTTGCATAATAATACACCAGTGCTAAATGCAGTTTGGTAAACTATCACCGGATACTTTGATTTGATTGTACCTTTGTGATTAACATATACCACCACCAAAGTGTATCACCTTGGACTTGTGCATGCCGTATATGCAGATCCACACACCCTTTAATGCACAGAATGCACCTGGTATCCATTGGCAGTTGATACCATGACTGAACACTTGATAACTCATGCTGATCCCATCTGCCTCCGTAACTAGAGATGGTATTAGTAAATTACCCATCTTTGGGCAATAGCATCAGTTTGGAAATGACTGAAGATTTATGGATAAAAGGTTTTAGTGGAGCAAAGCTGTCCATCATTGTGACTTTGATTGTTTCAGCTAAAAATAGCAGAGGTCTAATTTTTTTGTCTCAGAGCTGATCCCAGACCAATAAATGGATGATTATATCACAACAATCAATAGTTTCAGTAGGTATCAACTTAATTTAAATTTAACTGGACGGGTGAGAACCAATTCCTCAAATATAGCTATGTGGCTGATAAGGCTAATTTAGTAAAATACAGTATTTCAATATCATCCAGATTGGCCATGCTACTTATTTGTTGGCTCTGTGCAGCCGAAGCACTGATAGTAGAGATTTGGTAAATAATCTGGATACTGGAGTTAGCCCATTTTGTAACGACACTGAGTGTATCGTTGCCTCATCCAGTTAAATTTCAAATATCTTCAACCCTGTGAGCAGAAATGATCACATGGAAGTTATTCAGAAAAGTCTATACTGCACATGCGGGTTGAGGCTGTTGACAATGATCAGTCCACATCCCATTCTTGTGAGCCTTGTCTTGAAAGGCAACTCCAACCATACCTGTGTGCAGTATAAACTAATCTAGTGTTATCCCAAACCAGTTTAAATATTCAAACCAGTTTAATATTACCAACTTGTATCCGTGACAGGAGACATCATCGATGAGGTTCCATACCTTTATCCGAATGGGAGGACTTGTGCAACCCGACCCAGGAGATGCCTCAAACAGGTGTGCATGATTTTACATCTGCTCCTGGGAGGTATAGGAGCTCGAGTACGAGGTTGGCGCATCTTCCAGGAAGGCCGTTCTGGGCTGTGGCCTAAAAAAGACCTTTGTCCTGGTTGTACGGCCTTCAAGCTTTCACCAGCGTCAGTTCATCGTGGTTTGCTGGTGGGAGTGTAGGGATGCTGCCGTCGAAGATGTGAGGTCTTGCGTGATGATTTGGCCTTTCTGAACCCGACGGCCACTCGTTGAGCTCCTGCTGCTGGTAGTGTTGTTCCTGCACCCCCTGCACACTTGTGGTTTCTTCAGCCAAACCCCTGTCTTCAGAGTCAGCCCGGAAGTGACTCCTAATGCTCCCCTCTGTCGAGGGAGATGCATTATGCAGCCCTCAATAAGGTGCTGCCATGGGCATCCCAGGACCCCCTGGTGACTAGGCTCCATATATCGGAGCATGTCACATTGGAGCTTCTGCTCCATCAACCGCTCCATGCGGGATATGCGATCACAGTTGCTCCCGCCGTTGGTGAGTCCTCCGCAGTCAGTCTGGATGCGGTCCATTCCTGTAACATATCCTCACTAAATAGCACACAATGACCTTCAAGTAAGGAATTTACCTGCATGTCCTTTTAAAACATTCTGCTGCGGGGCAACGCTCCTCCCGAGCCTGGTCTCGTGGTCGTGATTTGTTACAGCTGGGGTTCTTCTGTGGTCCTTGTAGAAACACTTGCATTGGGGGTTATTTCTCCCCCGAGCTTTTTCTCCGCGGTCCCTTATAACAGGGCTTCTCCACGGTGTTCTCCAGTTGGGGCTTTCATTCCCCTCCCCCCCCCCCCCCGATCTGGGTATCCCCGCAGTAACTGCAGCCGGGATATCCCCGCGGTCCCTTCAAAGGGACAGCCACGATTTACAAAGTCGGGGTGGGTATCCTGCTTCGGGGGGGGGAGGGGGGGGTATATGAAGCCGCTGGTTTAACTGCATGCGGCACAGCACTTACTGCCATCCGCTACTCGTATCCCGCAGTCTACGGAGCGGGTTCTCAGGTCGCTCCCCGTATTCCACGGTCTCCGGAGCGGCTGTCCAAGTGCCCCCGGCACCAATATGAAGCCGCTGGCTCCACTGTCAGCGGCTAGAAGGCGAATCCGCCGCCGTCCGCTCTCCGCTTCCCGCGGTCTCCCGAGCGGGTTCTCCACCAATATGAAGCCGCTGGTTCTACTGCCAGCAGTTCAAAGGTGAATTTGCCGCCGCTCGCTACCCGCATACCGCGCTTCTGAGCGCCTAGGTCCGTGGGCGGGATTCCCCATGACCGGGGTTCCCTTAAGTTCGAGACTGGGGTTTCCTCTCCATCCTGACTTAGCCCCGGACTTTTAGCAGGACCTCTAAGTAGAGGTTCCGGCAAGAAGATTTAATTTGAAAGTTTAAAAAAAAACTTACCTTAGGTCTGTTGCTGGTAGGAGAATCACGTTCACCCTGCCAGTCATCACGCAATGCGATAGACGATATGACATGCATGCGTACTGGACGGGGTCTTCACGTAGTCATTCACGTGACTCCAAAGTAAAATTATCTTGCGAGTGGGTTTATCTGGAACGCGATCGATTGGAACGTTGCATTTGCGGTGAATTTGAAGCCCATATCGGCAGGAAAAACACTGCCGGTTCTTATGGGGCCCAAATCACATTTTCGCAACGTAAAATTGGATTAAAGTCATCCCAAAAGCAAGTTTATATGTGAAATAGACGACTTACCC
Source organism: Amblyraja radiata (assembly GCF_010909765.2). NCBI lineage: Eukaryota > Metazoa > Chordata > Chondrichthyes > Rajiformes > Rajidae > Amblyraja > Amblyraja radiata. The sequence goes on along the minus strand of NC_045966.1, from coordinate 34,596,438 downwards.
TTTGTTTTGTCCCGTTCTTGCGATCTGTCATGTTGTAGGCGTTGAGGGCGTTAGAAGTCGCTTTTTCTTTAATCTAATTATTAATTGACATGACTCAAGATTTAATTGCACATATAGAGTGATAATTAAAGCAATAATTAGGCAATAGATTATGGACCATTGAACAGTACAGCAAAGGAATAGGTCCTTCAGCCCACCATGTCTGTACTGACCATGGTGGCAATCTAACTAATCCCATCACCCTGCATGTGGTCCATATCCCTCTATAGCCTGCCTGTCATGTTTCCGTCTAAATACCTCTCGAGTCTTCATATTATGTCTGCTTTTACCACCTCCCCTGGTGGTGCATTCTAGGAACCTCATAGTTTGTGTATAAAAATTACTATCAGGTCATTCCTTAGCTTCCGATGCTCCAGGGAAAACAATCCCAGTTTAACCAACCTCTTCTCATAGCTAATACTCCCTAATCCAGGCACTGAACCTCTTTCGCACCCTAAACAAAGCCTGCACATCCTTCCTTTAGTATAGTGGCCAGACTGAAAACATTGAAACAAATGTTTATGTCCAAAGTTTTATGTAGCTGCAATGCAAAATTCTGATTAGTTAGTATCAGTGGCTTAGCTTTCAGTGGCCATTGTTAATGCAAGAAGATTGTCCACAATATCTGTAATCTGATTGCACTTTTTTTCAGTAGTCACTATTCAAGGACATTGCTAATAACTTCATAAAAGTTGCTGCTAAATTATGAATTGGGTCAAATTGGAACTTTTTGTGTGCTATGCTTTTAGGCCTTGGGCCCATCTTTATCAAACAGAACGTTAATTAACTTCATTTTGCACAATCTATCCTTTTTGCACATATGCAGTAGAAGTTAAAGTAGAATGTGATCAATACAAAGTTGCCTTTGCTGAGAGCTTTTGGGTTTTGCAAATGGTGCTTGATGAAAGTAATGACTTTCAGTGAAAAGCCCCAAAGAAGCAATCATACAGTCAGTATTCAGTTTCAATACTCTGGAGTTGCATAGGTTTTAATGGATTTGAACATCAGTCGGTATTAAAAGAATATACTGCTTGCACAAAGAATATCAACAGAGGAATTACTGATCTCAACAGAGAGATGGAGCATATTTGGTATTGGTAGATAAAGATAATCATCTCATGTGTCTTAGAGATCAAAGGAAAGAGCAAAACATTGAAAATTCAGCTTAATGAGCTTTCTGGTTCAACAATCACTAACACTGTAACTGAATACATATTCAAGTAGACTGACAGACAAAATATAAGGCTACTAATGAGAAAACTATAAATTTTAAAAGAACATTAGTTATAAAGAATTGCGACAAATTCAACATCTATTCCTATATGTAGGCTGGGATTATTTGGGAGGTAGGCAATGAATGAATGACTAGGTTAACTGAATATGAGGGAGATAAATTAACAATTATTATCTAGGATGATTCAAACTACTTTTCAACTGATCATCGCCAGCTATCACCAGTGATATTTCCAATTGGAGATATTCTATTTACATTTTTCGACCTGGCAAGCTTAACCCAAGCACTGGCTTATTTTGGACAGAAACTGGAGGTGCATCTTACCAGTGTTAACGAAAAATAGATTTCCCCTGTCAAGGAGTATCATTTCTAGACAAAGACTCAGTATACCATCATCAAATCTGCCCTTAATATAGCACAAACCAAGAAAAAAATGGACACCTCAATGAATTGGTCAATGTCAAAAAAAGAAGGACTCATGAACATCTTAAATAATGTCAGGAGCATAATTCGCCTTCACAACATGTGTGGCAACACAATGGAAATCTTCCTAAATGAGACAATAAATAACTTTATGTCATCTCACCTGTCACACATCAACATTCCACCAGTACATTGTTCTTTAACCCACTTTATGAGACTAAGGCACGTAATCACGTGAATTGCCCACACATGATATGCACAGCCTACACATGAAAGCATTATTATCATTAGAATAGAATATCTGCAGGCAGCTGGAGGGAAAAAAATCCGTGAATTAAACTGTCAGATCACGTAAATTCAGTGGCATTAAATTGATATACATGAGCACTTTATACCTGAGCCACAGGTACACATGAAATCTACAAGTTTGAGATAGATGCTGGGGTCGGTTTTTTAAAAGCCGACTGACTCATATTACTCACTACACGTGCCTGAATATGACTTATTTATAATTATATATTCATATTTCTATGAAAATTGTTCCCAATTGGGCCCCGCACCTCCTAAGACTGGCCCTGTATATGACAGCTCTTCTGCAATAATAGTGATCATTCACTTCAGATGTTCTGTCTATTGAAACTCTTTCTCTTACTATTTAGTAATCTCTTCCGAATCCATCAGTGTCCCTCTTATTAAAATGAATGAGCTTAATGCATCAGGCAGCTAAATTTTATTTTTTCCAGAAAGATGAACATGTAGAAAGTCCATTCCTGCACCTAAATCCTTGACTCCAGCACAATTCCATTTCAACAAATACATTTTGTAAACCCACGTGGGAAATTGTCTGATGAAAAAGGGTGAAGCACAGAGCAGCAAAATGCAGGAGTAGTTGAGAGGAAACGATGAGAAACTAATCATCATTTCTGAAGGGAAGTTGCATTCACAGTGGGATGCCAGGACTGACACCACTAGCAAACTGCACATTCATAGCGACAATCTATCCCGCTGATAAAACTAATGGTATCTTCTGTCACAGGTAAGGCATCAATGACAGTCTGAACTTGGAGAATTCCTACCTGCCATTAAAATTCCATTGGTGATTTATTTCTGCTCTGGTAGAAACATAGCAAAGGAAATGAAATCTCAGGACTACCTGAACAGAACATATGTTATCTGCCTGGTGAACCAGTGCACTGCTGATTGACATCTATCTATCTATCTATCTATCCATCTATCTATCCATCTATCCATCTATCCATCTATCCATCTATCCATCTATCCATCTATCCATCTATCCATCTATCCATCTATCCATCTATCCATCTATCTATCATTATATAAAACTCTCGCCCCATCCGTCCGGCTGGCGTCCGGATCCCTTCCTGCCTTTCGATTCGTTCCCGCCGTGCGATGTCACAATGCCCGATGCTCGCAGACGTCCAATCGCGATGCCCGACGCTCGCAGACGTCCAATCGGAATGGATCCATTTACATGTACGGCTTCCGGCCGCATTTCTTCCTTTGATTCCCTGCAACTCCGAAACCGGACGCAGAATCGCCGACGTCTTTTCCATTTCGGTAGAGATTTCACTTTTCTTTCTAAGTATCCGCTCCTCATTACATTTCGTCATGTTTAAGTACACGTTTTTACTCAAATCCTTTCCCCCCCCCCCGCCAATATTTCAAAACTAAACTGGCTTCTCACCCACAGAAGCTGCACCAGCCCCAGCCCCTGCTGAACGTTCCATTGTGTGATGTCACAATGCCCAATGTTCACATATGTCCAATCGGAATGGAATCATTTACATATGCCTATGCAGGAGCCCCAGCCAATGGTGAACGTTCCATCGTGTGATGTCACAATGCCCAATGCTCAAAGACATCGTTGGCATAGAGAGGGAGTACAGAGAAGGTTCACCAGACTGATTTCTGGGATGTCAGAACTTTCATATGAAGAAAAACTGGATAGACTCGCCTTGTACTCGCTAGATTTTAGAAGAGTAAGGGGGTATCTTATAGAAACGTATAAAATTCTTAAGGGGTTGGACGGGCTAGATGCAAAAAAAATTGTTCCGGATGTTGGTGAAGACCAGAACAAGGGGTCAAAGTTTAAGGATAAGGGGGAAAGCTGAATCGCCAACATCTTTTCCATTTCGGTAGAGTTTTCACATTTCTTTCTAAGTATCCGCACCTCATTACATTTCGTCGTGTTTAAGTACACGTTTTTAATCAAATCCTTCTCCCCCTCCCCCCCCCCCCCCCCCCCCCCCCCCCCGCAACTGGCTTCTCACCCATACAAGCAGCCATTTCGGTAGACATTTCACTTTCCCTTCCAGCTATCCACTCCTCATTACATTTCGTTATGTTTATGTCCATTTTTTTCATTAAAACCCTCTCCCCCCCCCCACTCACTCATTTTGTTGCCTCCTGCTGGCCAGCGACCATAACGGCTGCTGTCGCCCGCAGCACAACCTCAAGCGACGCCATTTAAAAACGGCCTTTCGGGAACGGCTCTACTTCGAGGACCACGTCTCCCGTGGGGGCTACGGGTAGGCAACGGCTGCGTTGGGGCATTACACTTTTAAGGCTCTGTGTGTGGGGATGCTTCATGTGTGTGATGCCGCCCTGCCACCCCCCCCCCCCCCCGCGTTGCCGAGACGGACCCGACTTCTACGACTTCAAGATACGCTATTTTAAGACGGCCGGTACCCGACTTCGACGACCACGTCTCCCCTGGGTGCTACAGGTAGGGAACGGTCTTTATACACTTTTCCAACTCTGTGTGTGGGGGTGGTTAGTGTGTGTGATGCCGCCCCCCCCCCAGTGGGGGCTACGGGTTGGGTATGGCTGCGTTGGGGGGGCAGACCCAACGGATCTGCCATTGGTCGTCGTGTTTAAGTGCACGTTTTTAATCAAATCCTTCTCTCCCCCCCCCCCCCCAATATTTCAAAAATAAACTGGCTTCAAACCCATAGAAGCAGCACCAGCCCCAGCCCCTGGTGAACGTTCCATCATGTGATGTCACAATGCCCAATGCTCACAGATGTCCAATCGGAATGGATTCATTTACATATGCCTTTGCAGGAGCACAAGCACTTGGTGAACGTTCCATTGTGTGATGTCACAATGCCCAATGTTCAAATACATTGTTGCCATAGTGACAGTACAGAGAAGGTTCACCAGACTGATTCCTGGGATGTCAGGACTTTCATATGATGAAAGGCTGGATAGACTCGGCTTGTACATGCTAGAATTTAGAAGATTGAGGAGGTATCTTATAGAAACGTACAAAATTCTTAAGGGGTTGGACAGGCTAGATGCAGGAAGATTGTTCCAGATGCTGGGGAAGTCCAGAACAAGGGGCCACAGTTTAAGGATAAGGAGTAAATCTTTTAAGACCGAGATGAGAAAAACATTTTTCACACAGAGAGTGGTGAATCTCTGGAATTCACTGGCACAGAAGGTAGTTGAGGCCTGTTCATTGGCTGTATTTAAGAGGGAGTTACATGTGGCCCTTGTGGCTAAAGGGATCAGGGGAAATGGAGAGAAGGCAGGTACAGGATACTGAATTGGATGATCAGCCACAAGCATATTGAATGGTGGTGCAGGCTCGAAGGGCCGAATGGCCTACTCCTGCACTTAATTTCAATGGTTCTATGTTTCCCTCTCATCACCCCTCTCCCTCTCCCACCCATCCCTCTTTCCCCCACCCCCCTTCCCTCTCTACCACCACCCCCTTACCCCTACCCCTCTGTCCCTCTTTCACCACTCCCCCTACCCCTCCCTCACCACTCTTGCACTTCTATCCCCTTACCCGACGCCTCTCCCTCCCCCACCCCTCTCTCTTCCGCTCCCTTCCCCTCTCTCTCCCACCCCTTCCCCTACCCCTCTGTCCCTCTTCCACCACTCCCCCGTCCCACTTCTACCACTCCCGCTACCCCTCTACCCCTCCCTCCCTCCCCACTCCACCACTTCTCTCCCACTCTCTCCTCACCACTCTCCCATCCCTCCCTCCCCTCTTCACATCCCCCCTCCCCCCACCTGTGTTTTTGGGGTGTGGTTAATGTGAGTTTGATGCTGCAGCCCCCCCTCCCCCCACCCACCCACCCGCAAAACGCCGTTGGGGAAACAGACCCAACGGGTCTGCACTTGGTCTAGTTAATATATAAAACTCTCGCCCCATCCGTCCGGCTGGCGTCCGGATCCCTTCCTGCCTTTCGATTCGTTCCCGCCGTGCGATGTCACAATGCCCGATGCTCGCAGACGTCCAATCGCAATGCCCGACGCTCGCAGACGTCCAATCGGAATGGATCCATTTACATGTACGGCTTCCGGCCGCATTTCTTTCTTTGATTCCCTGCAACTCCGAAACCGGACGCAGAATCGCCGACGTCTTTTCCATTTCGGTAGAGATTTCACTTTTCTTTCTAAGTATCCGCAACTCATTAACTTTCGTCATGTTTAAGTACACGTTTTTAATCAAATCCTTTCCCCCCCCCCCCCCCCAAATTTCAAAACTAAACTGGCTTCTCACCCACAGAAGCTGCACCAGCCCCAGCCCCAGCCCCTGGTGAACGTTCCATTGTGTGATGTCACAATGCCCGATGCTCACAGATGTCCAATCGGAATGGATCCATTTACATATGCCTTTGCAGGAGCCCCAGCCCCTGGTGAACGTTCCATCGTGTGATGTCACAATGCCCAATGCTCAAAGACATTGTTGACATAGAGGGAGTACAGATAATAGGCTGTGGGCCGATGAGCTTTATTCTGCAGTTTCGTGACCCATGTCACCAAACTACTTGAAATTTTCACAAATTGTGTAAAAATATTTATAACAATCACCACTGAAACTCAGAAATACGGCAAAAATGTCGGGAATTTTTTAGTCCAATCAAAGCACGTTTAACATTGAGTTGTCTGCCAGTTGACCAATCACGCGCTTTGTTTCAGGCTAGCACACAAAATGGCTGAGGGAGCTTCACAAATGCCTGTTTTACTGGAGATTCTGATGTGTTGATCTGTGGAATAAATGTCGTGGAAACTTGCAGCAGGTTCATTGTATTTAGTGGGAAAAGCATAAAAAAAGCTGAAGAAAGTGCTGCGAGGTCGATTAAAGTGCAAGAAACAAAGTCCCTGCTGAAGTGAGTTATTTGATTCATGGGGTCCTTCTTTGTGTTCCAGCAAATCAGCAGGGCTTACTCTACAACACGCTGGCATTAGTGACAATGTTTAATTTACTTTTAAAGCTTAGTCCCCCCCTCCCCCCCCCACACTCTTTCCCCTCTCTCCCCCCACCCCTCTCCCCCTCCAATCCCATTCTCCCGCTCCCTCCACACTCTTCCCCCTCTCCCTCCTCATTCCCTTACCGTGCACAGTCTCTGTCTTTAAGAAGGAACTACAGATGCTGGAAAATCGAAGGTAGACATAAAAAAACCTGGATAAACTCAGCGGGTGCGGCAGCATCTATGGAGCGAAACCCGGAAGAAGGGGTTTCGGCCAAAAACGTTGCCCTTTTCCTTCGGTCCATAGATGCTGCTGCACCGCTGAGTTTATCTAGGTTTTTTGTTGTTGTACCAGCCTCTCTCTCTCTCTCTGCCATTCTCTCTTCTCTCGACTCATGCACGCCCGCTCCAACCCCCCCACCCCCACCCCTTCACCTCTCTCCCCCATCCTCTCCTCCCCCCCCCCTCCTCCCCCTCTCCCTCTCCACCCTCCTCCTCCCCTTCCAGACAAAATATTTTTTGCGGGTGAAGGTCAACAGTGTGTGTGACTGTTTGTGGAGGCAGCCATGCGCTCTCCATTCAAGAAGACACTCATCTGTTTGTGGAGGCGCGTGCTTAGTATGTGACCAAAGATCTTTGTGTGTGACGACACACCCCCTCCCCCCTTTGGTGCAAGAGGCGCGCGCTGCATTTGAACGCTCCGCGATTGTTCGAATTCTTCACTAACCGTTATTCTGACTTTGCTTGTGAAGAGAAAAGTCCTGAATTGCATTTGTCTGATGCAGGAAGATTGTTCCCGATGTTGGGGAAGTCCAGGACAAGCGGCTCACAGTTTAAAGTTAAAGGGGAAATTCTTTAGTACTGAGATGAGGAAAACATTTTTCACACAGATAGTGGTGAGTCTCTGGAACTCTCTGCCACAGAAGGTAGTTGAGGCCAGTTCATTGGCTATATTTAAGAGGGCGTTAGATGTGGCCCTTGTGGCTAAAGGGATCAGGGGGCATGGAGAGAAGGCAGGTACAGGATACTGAGTTGGATGATCAGCCATGATCATATTGAATGGTGGTGCAGGCTCGAAGGGCCAAATGGCCTACTCCTGCACTTAATTTCTATGCTTCTATGTTTCCCTCTCCTCACCCCCCTCCCTCTACCACCCATCCATCTTTCCCCCACCCCCCTTCCCTCTCTACCACCACCCCCTTCCCCCTACTCCTCTGTCCCTCTTTCACCACTCCCCCTACCCCTCCCTCCCCACTCTTCCACTTCTATCCCCTTACCCCACGCCTCTCCCACCCCCACCCCTCTCTCCTCGCCTCCCTTCCCCTCTCTCCCCCACCCCTTCCCCTACCCCTCTGTCCCTCTTCCACCACTCCCCGTCCCTCTTCTACCACTCCCACTACCCCTCTAACCCTCCCTCCCTCCCCACTCCACCACTTCTCTCCCACTCTCTCCTCACCCCTCTCCCATCCCTCTCTCCCCCACCCCCGTTCCCTCTCTCCCCCCACCCCTTCCCCCTATCCCTCTGTCCCTCTTCCATCACTCCCGCTACCCCTCTCCTCCTTCCTCCCCACTCTTCCACTTCTCTCCCCCTTCCCCTCCACTCTCCCTCCCCACTCTTTCCCCTCTCTCCCACCACCTCTCTCCCCATCCCTCCCTCCTCCCCTCCCTCCCCATCCCCCCTCCCCCACATCTCTCTCCCCATCTCACACCCCCTACCACACTCTCCTTTCCTTCCCAATTCTATCCCGGTTCCTCCTCCTCGACTCCCCTCTTCTCACCCCCCCCCCTCCGCAAACGCCGTTGGGGAAACAGACCCAACGGGTCTGCACTTGGTCTAGTTAATATATAAAACTCTCGCCCCATCCATCCGGCTGCCGTCCGGATCCCTTTCTGCCTTTCGATTCGTTCCCGCCGTGCGATATCACAATGCCCGATGCTCGCAGATGTCCTATCGCAATGCCCGACGCTCGCAGACGTCCAATCGGAATGGATCCATTTACATGGACGGCTTCCGGCCGCATTTCTTCCTTTGATTCCCTGCAACTCCGAAACCAGACGCAGAATCGCCGACATCTTTCCCATTTCGGTAGAGATTTCACTTTTCTTTCTAACTATCCGCTCCTCATTACATTTCGTCGTGTTTAAGTGCACGTTTTTAATCAAATCCTTCACCCCCCCCCACCCCCCCAATATTTCAAAAATAAACTGGCTTCTCACCCATAGAATCAGCACCAGCCCCAGCCCCAGCCCCTGCTGAACGTTCCATCGTGTGATGTCACAATGCCCGATGCTCACAGATGTCCAATCGGAATGGAATCATTTACATATGCCTTTGCAGGAGCCCCAGCCAATGGTGAACGTTCCATCGTGTGATGTCACAATGCCCAATGTTCAAATACATTGTTGCCATAGAGGGAATACAGAGAAGGTTCACCAGACTGATTCCTGGGATGTCAGGACTTTCATATGACGAAAGACTGGATAAACTCGGCTTGTACATGCTATAATTTAGAAGATTGAGGGGGTATCTTATAGAAACGTACACAATTCTTAAGGGGTTGGACAGTCTAGGTGCAGGAAGATTGTTCCAGATGTTGGGGAAGTCCAGAACAAGGGGTCACAGTTTAAGGATAAGGGGAAAATCTTTTAGGACAGAGATGCGAAAAACATTTTTCACACAGAGAGTGGTGAATCTCTGGAATTCACTGGCACAGAAGGTAGTTGAGGCCTGTTCATTGGCTGTATTTAAGAGGGAGTTACATGTGGCCCTTGTGGCTAAAGGGATCAGGGGAAATGGAGAGAAGGCAGGTACAGGATACTGAATTGGATGATCAGCCACAAGCATATTGAATGGTGGTGCAGGCTCGAAGGGCCGAATGGCCTACTCCTGCACTTAATTTCAATGGTTCTATGTCTCCCTCTCGACACCCCTCTCCCTCCCCCACCCATCCCTCTCTCCCCCACCCCCCTTCCCTCTCTAAGCCACCCCCTTCCCTCTCTCCACCCGCCCCCTTCCTCCTACCCCTCTGTCCCTCTTCCACCTCTCCCCCTTCCCCCTCCACTCTCCCTCCCCACTCTTTCCCCTCTTTCTCCCCCCCCCTCCCTCCTCCCCTACCTCCCCAACCTCCCCCTCCCCCACATCTCTCTCCCCATCCCCCTCTCTCACCCCCTACCCCACTCTCCTTTCCCTCCCAAATCTGTCCCGTTTCCTCCACCTCCTCTCCCCTCCCTCCACTCCCTCCCCTCTTCACACCCCCCCCCCTCCCCCCACCTGTGTGTTTGGGGGGTGGTTAATGTGAGTTTGATGCCGCAGCCCCCCCCACCCCCCCCCCCCGCAAAACGCTATTGGGGAAACAGACCCAACGGGTCTGCACTTGATCTAGTTAATATATAAAACTCTCGTCCCATCCGTCCGGCTGGCGTCCGGCTCCATTTCTGCCTTTCGATTCGTTCCCGCCGTTCGATGTCACAATGCCCGATGCTCGCAGATGTCCAATCGCAATGCCCGATGCTCGCAGACGTCCAATCGGAATGGATCCATTTACATGTACGGCTTCCGGCCGCATTTCTTCCTTTGATTCCCTGCAACTCCGAATCCAGACGCAGAATCGCCGACATCTTTTCCATTTCGGTAGAGATTTCACTTTTCTTTCTAAGTATCCGCACCTCATTACATTTGATCAGCCACGATCATATTGAATGGTGGTGCAGGCTCGAAGGGCCGAATGGCCTGCTCCTGCACTTAATTTCAATGGTTCAATGTTTCCCTCTCAACACCCCTCTCCCACTGCCACCCATCCCTCTCTCCCCCACCCCCCTTCCCTCTCTATGCCACCCCTTTCCCTCTCTCCACCCGCCCCCTTCCTCCTACCCCTCTGTCCCTCTTCCATCACTCCCGCTACCCCTCTCCTCCTCCCTCCCCAATATTTAAAAAAAAACTGGCTTCTCACCCATAGAAGCAGCCCCAGCCCCAGCCCCTGCCCCTGCTGAACGTTCCATCGTGTGATGTCACAATGCCCGATGCTCACAGATGTCCAATCGGAATGGATCCATTTACATATGCCTTTGCAGGAGCCCCAGCCCATGGTGAACGTTCCATCATGTGATGTCCCAATGCCCAATGCTCAAAGACATTCTTGCCATAGAGGGAGTACAGAGAAGGTTCACCAGACTGATTCCTGGGATGTCCCCACTCTTCCTCTTCTCTCCCCTTACCCCACCCCTCTCCCGCCCCCACCCCTCTCTCTTCCCCTCCCTTCCCTCTCTCCCCCACCCCTTCCCCTACCCCTCTGTCCCTCTTCCACCACTCCCCCGTCCCTCTTCCACCAATCCCGCTACCACTCTACCCCTCCCTCCCTCCCAACTCTACCACTTCTCTCCCCCCTTCTCTCCTCCCCCTCTCCCTCTCCTCACCCCTCTCCCTCTCCCATCCCTCTCTCCCCCACCCACCCCCCTTCCCTCTCTACCCCACCCGCTTCCCTCTCTCCACCCGCCCCCTTCCTCCTACCCCTCTGTCCCTCTTCCATCACTCCCCCTACCCCTCACCTCCTCCCTCCCCACTCTTCCACCTCTCCCCCCTTCCCCCTCCACTCTCCCTCCCCACTCTTTCCCCTCTCTCCCCCCGCCCCTCTCCCCCTCCCTCCATCCTCCCCTCCCTCCCCATCCCCTCCTTCCCCACATCTCTCTCCCCATCCCCCTCTCTCACCCCCTACCCTGCTCCCCTTTCCCTCCCAAATCTGTCCCGTTTCCTCCTCCTCCTCTCCCCCTCCCTCCCCTCTCCTCACCCCCTCTCCCTCACCCATCCCTCTCCCCCCCACCCCCCTTCCCTCTTCCACCACTCCCCCTACCCCTCCCTTCCCACTCTCCCACTTCTCTCCCCTTACCCCACCCCTCTCCCTCTGACACCCCTCTCTCTTCCCCTCCCTTCCCCTCTCTCCCCCACCCCTTCCCCTACCCCTCTGTCCCTCTTCCACCACTCCCCCGTCCATCTTCCACCACTCCCGCTAACCCTCTAATCCTCCTTCCCTCCCCACTCTACCTCTTCTCTCCCCCTTCTCTCCTCCCCATCTCCCTCTCCTCACCCCTCTCCCTCTCCCATCCCTCTCTCCCCCACCCCCCTTCCCTCTCTGCCCCACCCCCTTCCCTCTCTCCCCTCGCCCCTTCCCCTATCCCTCTGTCCCTCTTCCATCACTCCCCCTACCCCTCTCCTCCCTCCCCACTCTACCACTTCTCTCCCCCTTCCCCTCCACTCTCCCTCCCCACTCTTTCCCCTCTCTCCCCAACCCCTCTCCCCCTCCCTCCCTCCACCCCTCCCTCCCCATCCCCCCTCCCCCACATCTCTCTCCCCATCTCTCACCCCCTACCCCGCTCTCCTTTCCCTCCCAAATCTGTCCCGTTACCTCCTCCTCCTCTCCCCTCCCTCCCCTCTTCACACCCCCCCTCCCCCCCCCTGTGTGTTTGGGGGGTGGTTAATGTGAGTGTGATGCTGCAGCCCACCCCCCCCCCCCCCCCGCAAACGCCGTTGGGGAAACAGACCCAACGGGTCTGCACTTGGTCTAGTATCATCTAAAGCTGTCTAGAAACATTGCTATTTTTACAGCTTCAGACAAGACCTGACCTTGTATAGAAATACACTGTTAATCAGATGCTAATAGATTAGACATATAACTCAGAGGGCAGCAACTCATGGCAAACAAGTAAATGTGGTATTATATGCATGTTGAATTCAGCTCCCGAAATTTGCTTCTATTGCATTTATTAGCTGTACCTGCCAGACATAATTGAGCACAGATTTCTAGGTCGTTATGTTTTTGAGGAAATCACGTTTCTTTAATACTAACAATGGATGAAATCTCCCTGTGATGTTTAGGATCGTTTAATAGTTTGGTAGACTGCTTATGTCCTGGATGTCAATATTACAGTGCTTCTCTACTCCTTACAACTGTTTCTCAAAGTAATTAAAAAATAATGCCAACATAAAACATTATTTACGATACATAAAAACAAGAAAATACAGATATTAGAAATCTGAAATAAAAGCAGAGTACACTAGAAACATTCTGCAAGTCAGAACAGACATTCAAATTTTTTTCCTTAATTCATTAACCAGTCTCATTTCTACCTGGCACAATTCATCACTCAGTGCAAAGAATTTTAAAGCAGGACATATTTGCTCACCCATGTGAAATTTGAAAGGCTCACAATGGACAGGTCAGGTTAATGCCAGTGTCAGTGCGGAAACATTTTTTTTGGAAATGTTTTAGCCGAGTGGAACTGTCAAGTCCTCTAATGTTTTTGCAGTTTCCCCGCTTGAAAGGGATTTGATTTATCTACCCCGAAATGATGAACTGGATTCACTCAGACCAAACACTTCTTTTCCACCTTTTATTTTCTCCTTCTTTTATTTTGGCAGATTAGTTTTTATCAGTTTTGGTCTTTATCAGGTGAAAAACCGGCTGCCAATCGGGTCTGTAGAAAAATCAGTCCTGCTTGCCTTTTCTGGCTCTCGCGGCAGTCTTTTCGGACAGTCTTTTTGATTTACTGCTGGATTCACTGCTCGCAAATTTCTTGTCTCTCCTTCACTGGCTTCTGGTGCTCTGTGCCCTTTTGACCCCCAGGCAGATCTCGGCAGGCTGGGGTTCCGCCCACTTTAATCACTGTCTCGTGATTTCAATTGTAGCATTTCTCTGCTCGCAAGTTTCTTGCATTTCAGTTTGACTTGACACCTCCCACTCGATCTTCCAATGGAACCACTTGGGAGATCAACGCTTTAAAGTCAAACTTTGAATGGGGGTTTGAACTTAGTCACCTGATGCATTTTTGTCTTGTTCTTCTACTGGAGTAAGACAACTCCCCAGACTTTGAGTTTTACCCTCTTCTTGACGTAATCGTGTACGTGGTAGGGTCCAAAGAGGTCTACTGTTGTAAACTCAAAAGGAGCAGCAGGTTCAGTTCTTTCAGGCGGCAGATCACTCATTACTTGTTGACATTTCTTTGCTTTTGCTTTCTTGCAGATTATGCAGTGATCAACAACTTTTTGAGCAATTCTCCTTCCTTTTTATGACCCAAGCCTTTTTTCTCATTTTAAGCAAGGTCCCAGCCACTCCGTCATGACTCTCCCTGTGAGCCTCCCGAGCTAGCAGCATGGACACCCAGGCATCAACGGGTAGGATGGGAACAGCAACTTTATCCTCTTCAAAGCTCTGCACTCTGCCACCACAAACCATCAGCCCAGAATCTTGGTCTTTAGAGGCTACCAGTCGATCTGTTGTGGTGCTTGGGAAAGTTGTGCCCAATTGCGCAGCACAAAAAATGTCTTTTAGAGCATTTTCTCGTTCTCTTACTGTAATGACTCCTGTCAAAGAGATGGCCTCCCACTTTGGATTGTTTAGGGCTTTCCACAAGATGATACCACTTCTCCACTTGAATTTGACTGTGTAGCTCAAATACTTCTTTAAACGTGAGGCGAACACTGCTCCACACATCTCTGCTTTAACAGCGTCTCCTCTGTGGTCCAAGGGAGTTAACTTGGCCTTGGATTCCACAAGTCTGACAATTGGGCCATGGTCTGAATCCCATCTCACGTACATCACTGCCCCGTAGGTGTGCTCACTTCTGTCAGAAAAGGTGATTCCCAAGGGTTCAGTTGCGGAGCAAGAGGGAGTCAGTGCCCTGACGAACTTGACTTTTCCAAGTTGTTCGTACTCTTCAAAGAGCTTAATTGCATCCTCCCTGAGTCCATCTGAGAGTGCCATGTCCCATGTGTCTCTGACCGAACAGCTTCCCTCTTTTGCTTCTTGGAAAGCTCTGCGTACTAGAATCGCTCCCTTTTGCTTAACAGGAGCCACTATGCCGATGGGGTCATATAGCCCTGCTACCTGGCTGAGAAGCTCTCTTCTTGTTAGGGGATTTGGTGTCTGAGTTTTGATTTGCTCTTGTAGAAGGCTTTGACCAAGCCGCATCTTTTTCTTTCTCTTGGAGAAATTGATTCCCACCATAACGTGGAGCATGTCCTCTTCAACAATGTAGCCCAGACCAAGTGCCTTGTTATCATCATCATGCATTTGGTTTGGTAGGATCATGCTTTTTGTTTTGCTTTTCTTTAAAGCAGCACTGTCCTCCTTCCTCCCACTTTGGCCAGACAGAACCCAAGGCTTGAGCTCAAACCCACCAGCTTTTAGGATTCGTTCCACATTTGCTGTGATGATTCTCAACTGGTCGAGGCTGTTGTGAGATGTGAGAATGTCGTCAACATAGCTGTCTTTCTGGAGTACTTGCTGCTCATCCTTGAGGTGGGTAAAAGAAGGAAGATTAGCAGTCTCACGCATTGCCAACTGTGCAATGCACCCCGCAGGTTTGTCTCCGATGTTCACTCTTGTGATAGCATACTCTCCCAGCTCCTCGTCCTCGGAATCTCGCCAGAGGAATCTGTGTAAGTGTACTTCACGGTCCTCCAACCAGACTGAGTTATACATCTTCTTTATGTCTCCCAGAGCAGCATAGATTCCGCCTCTGAATCTGAGGAGGACGGCGCGAATTTGGTTGAGGACGTCTGGACCTTTCATCAGCAAATCATTTAAGCTGACACCATTGCACTTTTGGCTGCTGTTCCACACTAGTCTCACTGGGGTTGTGACAGAGTGGGGGTTTGGAGCAATAAGGTGACTCACATACCACACTGGTCCCTTCCAGTTTGCAATCATGTCTTCGGACAATTTGATTGCAGCCTTTCGGTCCACCATGTCGTGCACCTGAGCTGTGTAGGCACTTTTCCATTCAGGTTCTCTGGATAGCTGCCTCTCCGTCCTGAGAAATGTGGCTTCCACTGTCCTTTTATTATTTGGTAGAGAAGCTGGGTCTTCCAACCAAGGGTAGCTAGCATGCCAATGTGGGCCTTTACTGTGACGGTCTCCTGTTACGTAGGTGAGGCCTTCCCTTACCACTTCGAGCTCTCTCTCTTCAGCAAGAGTCATTTCTTTTCCGCCTGGCTGGCAGTTTCCACAGCGGCAACCCCCGCACTTTGGCTCGCATGCTGCTCCAATGCTATCCCACTTCCACCAATCCAAGAAGTCCCGATTGGCGGTTGATGTGCGTGACTTCTGAACTTTGACGGCGACCTGTCCATTTGGTGAAAGTTCCTCAGGGACTGGGGCAGTGAGCTCCTCATACTTTAAAGCAGCTGCTCTCATTGATCTTGCGAAGTGTGTTTTGGACATGTGGGCTGACATGGTAAGCTTCTCAAACAGCTCAGGATGACAACCTCCAACAGTCTTTCCCAGTGGTCCATCCCACAGAATGAGATCTCCAACAGTTCTAATCCTCTGAGGCGCTAGCTGACCTTCTCTATGGCTTATGAGCAAATGTATCTCTTTTGGTCTCACAAGTTCCTCAAGTGGGACGTCTGGAAAGAACTTTTGCAGCTGCTGTGGTGTCACATGTTTGTGAACATCTGCGATGCTGTCCAACCCATAACAAACTAACTGGTGCGACTTGAGTGTGCCCTTGGGAGTCTTCACTCGGATCTTTAGAAGGTAGCGCATTGTCTCTACGTGGACCTTCATCCCCCCAACTCCATGGACGATAAGCGTGATGTCTTCACTCCTAAGGTTCAGTCTACTCGCAGCCTTGTGAGTTATGTAGTTGGTATCTGAAGCCAAGTCAATTAATGTCCCAACCTTTTGTCCAGCATTTGCTACGACCTCCAGAAGCATCAAAATCACTGGATGCTCTTGCAGTCCACCTTCCTTTAGGAGGCTTGGCTGATGCTTTGCAGTGTTGAAGGCTCTTGATGCAGTGTTGGAGAACACATCTCGGCATTGTTTTGCCAACTCTGGTGGAAGTTTGCTGAAAAACTCCTCTTGGTGCACTGTATATTTATTTTTGCCTTTATCTTCCTCTGGACCAAATTTACTCCTTCTCTGATCCACACTGCTTTTCCTCATCTCATAATTGGGGCACAGATAAAAATGATGCTCAGGATTCTGTTCATCCTTGCAGATTTGATTTTTACACAGATATGCAGGTTTGCAGTATGAACCATCATCATGGACTTCAAGACACTTTTTGCATGCTCCCAACTTCTTTACTGCAGCTCTTTTCTCTGTCAGCTTTAGCCCTCGAAACTGCTTGCAGAAGTACAGCTTCCTTTTATGCTTTATGTCACCACAGACTACACAACTTGTGTGGTCATTTTCTGACTTGGTAGACTTGGTTCTGGCATGTCTTGGTTCAATCCGAGTTTCCTTTCTACTCGGCTCCTCGTCCCTCAGTTGCTCGAGCTGTTCGTATATGCTCTCCTGCTCTTTGAGAAATGACAAGAGACTGTCAAACCGTTTCTCTGGTGCCACACCATTCCTCTTGTCAGCTACATAAACCAGCCATTCCTTCTTAAGGGTTTCTGGAAGCTTGGTTTCAATTGATTTTGTCATCAGTGGATTTTTAATAGCGCCTGTGTCTCCGAGATCGCTCAAGTCATTAAGCGCCTTTTCCACAGCTTGAATTAATTCCACTATTTTACGTGGCTGATGTCCTCTGACAGGTGGGATTCCCTGAAGCTCCTCCACTATCTCAATAGCAATAGCTGTTTGATTTCCAAACCGGTTCTCTAGGACACGAAAGATATCATCTGCAGTGTTATAACTTGTGAGGCGGAGGTCTCTTGTAATTTTGTCCTCCAGACTGTCCAGCAATTGAACCTTCTTCA